>NC_090321.1:251125992-251736754 GCF_040869045.1 Eurosta solidaginis | reverse complement strand
AATCATTAGCATTATCTAATCATTACTTAACATCTATGATTCGTACCCAATTAAAATTATAACCTCTAAGATTCATCGAGTTTTCGCGAATTTTACATACATTTTTAAAATTAAATTGAAAGCTTCTGGGTTGTACCTTGATACATATTTTTATTGAGAAATAGCACAAATTATTTTAGTGAAGCCAAAATTGCTGGAAATTGGAAAAAATACCTAGATGTACACATATGCTCGTTAGGTTATGTCGATATGAAATCCGGTTACTAAAAGTGTCATAACTTGTTTAAATTAGGTTTTACGAAAAAATTTTTTATAACAATAAATTATGACAAAATATCACAGAATACGAAAATGTACAATTAAAGTCCTAAGTCCCAACTTTTCAATTTCGGTCCACTGTGCGACGGTGAGATTATTTTCACATATATGGAATAATCCGAGGAACAAAAATTACGAGCATAGCTGTATTTGAATAATTTTTTTGTAGAGAAATTGTATGAAATAATGCAACTCGGTGTTTTCCCGAAAAATCAAAACTTTTAATTAAATCTGTTTACAATAAAATGTGGGATGTATTTTCAAACTTTTGACATGATTTATCAAGCGTAGATGAGGCCATCACTTGTATTATATGGGATATATACTACCCTTCAAAACCCTTCTATCTACAAAGCTAATCTATGAACATTAAAAGATAGATTAAAGAACTTTTTTGATTGGAAGCGCTCAGTTTTCGCTGTTGGTATAACAAAATATTATAACTCAAGGCCGAGTTATGAAGTTGACCTCAGTTTCAATAGAACAGGTGGATTAGTAAAAGCAATAACTGTGAACTGTGCTGCTGGGTATACACTGTCATAAGTTTCATTATTAATGAGGAATTACAAATGAATTAATTTAAACTTTTTAAATAAATAAATGGTAGTTAAAGCAGTAAATCGAAATATATGTAGTTTTTATGTACATATGTATAAAGTTGTGTTTATTTTTAATTTGTCTAACCGAAAATTGCTTTAGAAGGCAATTAATAAAATTAAACTGAAACAAGCAAGCGAATGCAGACTTGGACAATAGACATACTGACATATTTAAGTAGAAAATGTGCATAAAGTCAATTCATTGTATTTAAAATTTTATTTTATTACTATAATTAAATTTTTATTTGTTTTTGTTTTTTGTTTTTTCTTCAATGTAAATATAGGTGTATTTTTTTTCAAGCGAGCTTGAAGGAAACGCTTCAACTCGCTAAACAGTTTCGTTATGCCAAAACCATACAAATGGTGGAGGTTTATCAGCTAATTGTTACTTTTTTTCGCTGCTATGATACTTCTACTTCAAGCGCAGTATGTTTTTGACACTCATCCAGAGAATTACAAAAACAAAATACATGAAATGCGTGTGTTTGTTTGTATGTATGTCACCCTTCCGCCACGCTCTTATTTTGTTATTTTTGTTTATCTGCACATTCGTATGTTCTTTTCATTCGCTCGTTCACAATAGTGACCTATTTTTGAATATGCAACACTATACAACACTATCAATCAGGTCGACAATTACCTAAGCGGTTTCAACTGAAAGCGCTTAGCCAACTCAACTCGATTACTTTTTATTGTTGCTTTCCATGCAATTCGGTAAGCTAGCTAGTGTTTTAATTGTACTAGTTAGCAACGAAATACAGCTTATGTCATTTTTGTGCATGCTTTTGCTTTGCTTACCAATAGCAGACGCGACAGAAAACGTGTGAAGGTTGTTTATATGGCCTGTGCTCATCAATTATCTCCATTCTGAGTATTCTCATATACATTTATACTTATTTATATATATTCCACTTAATACTTTAGTATATGTGCTTGTTTATATGCACATTGCTGTAGCAGCAAGTGTCATACATATGTTGACTTTTGCTATAAATTAACACTAACAAATGATTGATTAGTTTCCTACAGATAGACATTAGAATTTTCGCATGAAGTCATTATTTATCTATTTTGTGTGTCAAATTTACGTTTTTGATAGCTTTTTTCTGTTATTTTATTATAAAGAATGTGCATAAAATTATGTAAATTAGTATGCACAGAAACGCGTGGCAAATAACAAATCAGTTTCATAGATTGTGCTCATTTTTTTTATAAAAATTCTACATACTTTCTAAATACCTACAGTGGCAAAGAGAAAAATGGCAGTTGCAAATTTTGTCAAATTTTATCAACAATATTTTCATTTTCGATATTTTGAGAAAAAAATTCCATAAATTTTGTAACTGAAACTATGCAAGTTAATCTCAAAAACATTCTCTAAAAAAATTTAAAATTCGAGTTAAATTTTCGAAAAATTAGAAAATTAACAAAGTACAAATAAAGGTTTAAAAATGTTACACAAAAGTAACAGGTTGAAAATGCAGCTCGTGTGTGTGATCGCTGTGAACGCTACGAGCAAACTTGCTTTGATTGGGACTTTGACCATATCACATTATGCGTCACATGGATACATGAATTATATCGAATGTTGAAAAAGTCAGCATTAGTTAGCGTTATTTAATTTTGGGAGTGCATTTATAGGTATGTATGGATGTATGTATTTTCCTTTCATATCAGCTTATTTATACGTGTTAATGTTATTAATCTTTAAGAGTGCATACATCTCTTGAAAAATACTCTTTCATCATAAATTTCAAACGTTTCCTTAAAGTTCTTTAACAAAAGTTCTATTTTTTCGGTATATTTTTATGTATGTATATATGTACATATATGCATATGTTTGTACATTCAGGAGATTTAATCTATCTATATACATATATAAGCAGGATGTACATATATTGGTATACAACTCACATATTCCGAAACAAGCACGCCAACTTTATTTAAATTTGAGGGAAAGTTTTCCTGTGTAGTTTTTTCCGGTGAATATATTCAAACAGATTCTATTCTTAGTTCGATTTGATTGAAATTTGATATATATGTACATTGATAGACTTTTTTTTATCATATTCCACTGATAACTGAAATTTCGATTCAGTCATTATCGAAAGATGCTATGACAGTGGACCTAATTCAAAAATAATAACAACATTTGGTTTATTCGCGAATTTATGCTACAGTTAATATAAGAAAATAAATATTTATTTGTTTCATTTTTCAAATTTAGACAGAAGTTTATTGACTTTGTTGACTACCTTTTTTCAGTCCTTCTATTGTAATTAGTTATTTGCATGCAATTTTAAAGTTTTATCGAATTTGCGGAATTCATAAAAATTTGTTTTTAAAATATAGAAAATAAAAAAAAAATAAAATTTCTCTGCCGACTCAGGGGGTCGACTCAGGGCTATTTCTTTATTATTTCCTATTACATTTCAGGATTATTTACGTAATAATATCGGTCTATCTACTGATAATACGTGTAGGAAGTCGTTACGGGATCAATTATGCGAACCATTTCGAAATTAACTATTGCAAATTTTCGGAGCTGCGTTGGAATAGTTTTATGATCATCTTGGGACTATTTTAAAGTTACCCATACTTGTGAACAGAGTTTTTAAATAGTTTAGTTTATCAAATTTCGTCAGTAAAATTCTTTTTTTTTTATTTTGTATATTTTAAGAACAAATTTTTATGAATTCCGCAAATTCGAAAATTTCCAATAGTTAATTTCGAAATGGTTCACAGAATTGATCCCGGAACCATTTCCTACATATATTATCAGTAGAGAGACCCATATTATTACGTAAATAATCCTGAAATACAATAGGAAATAATAACGAAATAGCCCTGAGTCGACACCGAAAACTTTTTTCGAAATTATATCAAAAATCATGCAGGAGTCATCCACATAACCAGATTTCGAAATGGCCACGTAACATATCCAAACTTTATTCCGATAAACAGAAATGATCTAAAAAATAAGCCGTAACTAAAATAATTTAGGAATGTACCGAAGAGCTTCCAAACTTACTCTCTAAACAATTACGAAGTTGTTCCCAAGTGACGCTGATAACACGTCAAAATAGTT
This sequence comes from Eurosta solidaginis, assembly GCF_040869045.1. NCBI lineage: Eukaryota > Metazoa > Arthropoda > Insecta > Diptera > Tephritidae > Eurosta > Eurosta solidaginis. The sequence continues at coordinate 251,732,749 of NC_090321.1, read as the reverse complement.
CCTCAACGATCCCGAAATGATCTCGAATACAATCTTGAAATTGACTCGAAGTGATCCAAAACACAATTCCTAATAAGTACTAGGGTGACCCGAAAAACCATTCCGAAATATTCCCGATATTATCCCGAAACGTTTGCCAAACAATGTTGAAACGTTAAGAAAGGCATCCCGAAATGCTCTTCAAATGTTCTAAAATTGATCACGAAATCAGTTTTAAAACAATCTCGAAGTTAGTAGTTCTTCCAAAACATTTCAGACCTCGATCTATATGACCCGTTTACTAAATATTATTGATCTTGATCAAATAAACTCGTAGGAAACAACGGTCGCACTTTCCGGTCGGTTAAAGACACGATCCCATGGCACGTTCTGTTAAATCCTTATTTTTTTACCCCACGAATCTTCAAGTTTGTGGATTTTATACGCAGGCTTACGTTTCAGAGGCAGAGGCACTGACGAAATGCATCATCTAGCCACATCATTCAAAAGCATAGTGCATAACAGATTCTAGAAGATAACGGTTTCCAGCTATAACTCCTGCAATAACAGCTGCAAGCTGACTTAGCAAACTTGGCCCATTTACGATAGTAAGAGAACCGAGGATCTGTTAAATAGGTCAAGAAAATAAATCTTTAGGATCACTGCCACAATAACACTGGGCACTTTGCCTTGTAACGGCAACTACAGGAGCTGCAGCGAGGAGGGCAGCAAAGAAACAGTCGCACACTCCCTGTGCAATGGCCAAACTCTAGCACAAACTAGAATAAAAGCTTCGGGCAGTTATATACTGCCGAAATTTTATAAAGGTGCTGTATGCTCCATAAAATTTACCAACAGCTTCCTTAATCCTACCAAATTGTTTGAACGGAGCACCAAACAACTAGCTCTACTAAGGATAACAGCATTTGGTTCCAGGAGAAGGTGAAAGGACCAGCCAACTACTTGCGTTATCCATGGCTTTGAAGGATTTGACCTTTTCAGTAGTTTTTGAAAACTCAGGCGTCATGACGATGGGTGCGCCATTATTTTTGCTATTTTTCGCACGTCTGGTAGCTTTTCGTTTCACATTGTCTTGGCAGATGGCGCTCGCGCATTTATCGGCAAAATCGATAGGCCTCTTTTTATTTCAATTCTGAGGATTTGGCTATAAGTTACCTGCACCAGCTTTAAAGTTTCTGCTCTTAACGTGCTCTTTTCATTTGGTCTGTGAGTGTTAGTCAATGTAGTCACTGCTGGAGAAGGGGGTAAAATAGGGACGTTTGCCTAAGCTTAGCTATAAACTCAACTGTTAAAATAATTTAATAATTTTTGCCGTTTGAAAGGGGTATTTAAGCTGTGCTCCTATTTCGCGGAATTCGGTGGAAAATTTTACCGCAAATATGTAAAATGCATTTAGGTTCACATAGAATGTGGGAGAATTCCTAGAGTTAGAACAACAAAAAGTTAAGTGCAATTGTTTTAAAAATTTTCAAGATTTTTTTAATCTTCCTTCTGGCAACGCCGCTACAATGACATTGCAACCGCTAAAGTAAAGAAGTGAATTATTTATGGCATGACGATTAAATACTTATTTCTTCTTATTTCTCCAACTAAAGTATACTAGAACAAGTCTTTAATGGCATGCCACAAATATTTCAACCTCGTATACATTCCAAACTACATTAATTAAACATCATTAGAAAGTGGTTCCGAAAGCAACAGGCAACAGACAACATGCTCATACTTTAATGCTTGAATGTTGCAGCAATTACAACAACAACAATTCCTAGATACATACATACTTAAGTAAATTGTAGTAAAGATTCTCACAAAACGCTAAACTTTACTTCCGCGTGAGAGTTGAAATGATTGAAAATGTAGGGACGAGAAGAAAAAAACAACGCTAACAACAAATATAACTATTTCACTAGAAAAATATATAAACAAGTTGTTACAAAAAAATTGCAAAAATTGCATTTAGTTGCATGAGCAGAAAAGAAAAGCGCTTCCTGGTATGTTCCTGCTTTAGTGCCGAACGAAAAACAATTAAATTGCGTTGAGAAAAGCCAAACAGAAACACGATTTGTTCTTAGTATGCTGAACAAAACAAATGGCAACATTGTTTGTAGCAAATGTTACGTGGCAAGTAATTGAAGTAAGAATGGTTGTAATTAGAAGCGTTTCAATGAAGGGTTAGCAATTTTAGTGCTAATTATTGAAAGGGTACTCTAGTACGCGTAGAGTCATGGCGCATACAACTAAGCAGTGCGCATGTGTGCGTACGCTTACGAATTTGTTACATGAAAGCTTTTGAGGTCGAAGGACGCTCGTGCGAGCTGTATCTATATATTAGAACGCGTTGGTTTTTATGATACGCTGGGTTGCAAATAAATTTCACGCACATATATGCGTGCGTATGCCATCTTTCGAACAATTCTTTGGATTATAGCGATATGCGGATACTTGTGCGCTCAACTAATTTTTCTATGGCGCTAGTTGAGAAATTCTGCAGCGAATAGTTTTGGGCGCATACGCCGCATTCTAATTGCAAAAAACTTAAGTTAATGTATAGAAAAGAAGAGTAGAAAGTAGCAACAAAAGAAAATAAAACTGTACATTCCAGAGCGCGCACAGGATGCATACGCACATGCGCAAGTAGACATTCAAGCGCGTATAGTGGTAGCACGTCCCGGAATTTAAGGTTGTGTGCATGAGCGCTTACGGAATATAACAGAACAATGTCGCAGGACGCAAAACAACAGGGAAAGCGCGTAAATTGTGATTTAAAGAACACAGTCATCGTGCGCGCAAAATCAGTGCTCAGTCAAGAACTAGTTACTGACACTCAAAAGTATTCACGCAAAGCATTTGTATCGCATATTGTAGAGTGATATTTAAGGCAGCGCGCGCACACACTGTTTAAATGAATATTGCCAGTGGTTGTAAAGTAATATACATATTGCTTTACCAATAACACTGGTCAACAACATTTTTGTACACGGGTTGTGCGGATATTTTTTTTATTGCTTTTGTACCCAGAAATAAGAATATGAACATAAAAAAGTTTTTGATTTGGTTTTGTTCGAAAAAAATGAGAAAAACGAAAAACATGAAAATTCATCAAAATTTGACATAGATTTGATTTATTCTAGTATAGTAAAAATCAATTTAAGATTTATTCTTATAAATTAATTTCAGAATATAGTTTAAATGTTTAAAAATGCTTTTTCCTGCTTTTCCAGCCATATTCGGCAACATTTTCTCTTATTAACGTCCAAATATAGTCCCCCATCATGCTTTCCGTATACTGGCCTTGGTAGCGTTTATCGAACTCCATTATATCATGATGGAATCACTCCCCGTGTTCTTCTGAATAAGCTCCCAAATTATCTTTGAATTTATCGAGATGTGCATGTAACATGTGCATCTTTAGCGACATTCTACATCCGATGGCGGAAAAATTCGTAATCATGCCAGTTATCAGCTCATCATAATTTTCATCCCTATGATTTCCAAGAAAGCCATGAACTACTGCCTTAAAACTGTTCCACGCTAGTTTCTCCTCATTGCTAAGTAGGTCCGGGAAAATATCGCAGTTCATAATTTTTTTTATTTAAGGGCAAACAAAGTCTGTAAATATTTGAAAGCTTTAGACTCAATATTAAGAGCCTTCAAAAATTGATTAAATGTTCCCACTCCATACTCAGTACGTTCAGGCCAATGTTTTTGGCGATAGTGGGCGGCATCATTTCTGCTATCCCATAGGCAAAGATAACAGGAGTGTTTGATATATCCACCTTGCATTCCAGTAAAAAAACAAACCATCTTGAAGTCTCCAATAACTTCCCATTTGTATTCCTGTCATAATTTTCTTTGAGATGTATGGAATGTGCCAGTGGAATAGATGGAAATTTGTTCCCATTGTGTAGTAGAACTGCCTTTAGACTTTTTGTTGAGCTGTCGATAAAGAGGCGCCATTCATTTGTATTACAAGGAATACCGATTGATTCAAATAAACCTTTCACGTCATAGCAAAAACAGAGTCCATCTTCCTTACTGTAGAAACAAGAAAATTCTTCATGACGCTTTCTTTGCCGAGATATTCTAACATCAGAAGTAAGTAAATTTCGTTGTTTAAGCCGCGATGCTAATAACTCTGCTTTGTCTTTTGATAGATTTAAGTCTCTTGTTAAGTCATTGAGATCTTCAGAGTTGATGAGATGTGGTATTCCTGGTATTCCTGAACTCGGTGCTTGAAAGCTGCCTTGAACGAATAGTTGCTTTTCCAACACAGGTGGATCGGGTACAGGATTTTGTTCCGAATGTGGTACTGCAGCGTATGTCGATGGTAGTTCCGGATATATTGTTTTCCTTAAACGTTTCCCTTTCAGTGGTTTCACTACACAAAAATAGCAATCAGTGTCATGATTACTCGGTTCCCTACAAATCCTCGGCACTGCGAACTTCATGGCTCTTTTCTCACCCTGGTACCAAACTATAATAAAACGTAAAGCATTTCATAACAATTTCAGTTATTATGCAATTATATATATGTATATATATATGAAACAGTTAGTACAATAAAAAAGAGAAAATAAACTTACGCTCCAGAATGCTTCTGCAAGAGTTACATGAAACATGTGGAGCCCATTTTTTGTCCTGGTTTTTAGCAGGTAGACCGAAGTAGCCTCGGTAGGTTTCGCAAATCCTTGTGTTTTTAGTTAAATCAAACTTTTTTTGTCTTATTTTAATACATTCGCCACATATATAGCAAAAGGAATTAGCCGCTCGTTTACAGCTTCTCGAAGACATCATCATTCCTCTGTGATATGCAAAAACATAGTGTCGCCCACAACGAGTGACCCAAGAAACTACAGCTTCTTAAAAAAATTTTACTTACAAAAACGCTATCAGGTAGCTGGCATGCTCTATTGCTAGGCCTGCCAATCCATCATTAAAAGTTTCGATGAGTTTCTTAATATGTACTTAAAGAATTGCCAAATCTACCTAAAATCATGTGTATCTGGGACCTTTTATCTCCTTTTTACTGTTTCTCAGCCACATTTTTTTGTTTTTTTTTTTTAAGATGAGTATGTTGTGCTTAAAGTAGATCTTTTTTCGATGCATCGCTGTATCAGTTAGCTACCCCCGGCCCTCTATCGACCGAAATAGCGCGAAAGGACCTACATTAGCCTGGTGCAAAAATGCAAAAGTTTCAAATCGCTATGATTTCTACAAAAACAAATATTTTTCATTCGTAATTGCATTTTTTTTTTATAGAATTGAACATAGAATCCGAATATATAGGGCAAAACCCATGTACAAAAAAAATTTTTTTTGTTGACCTGTGTAATAACAAGAAGAAGTGCTCGTATTCAGGTTCAAGCGCAAAAGTCTTCGCTTTTTCTTTAGTAAATTCTTACAGCAAAATCCATGCATTCTTAACGCAGCGCGCGCTCACATGGATGTGATTAGCTATTTACTTTGAAATTTTGCCGAACAAGCGCTGATGCGAATCGAGTTGGTGTTGTTGCATTTCTGAACGCGCAACCTACACATCTCAATATACTATGTGCAACTAAGCTACTTATCGCGCGCGCTTTCAAAACATAGAACTGCAAATCTAAAGTAAAATCTTTAAGAACAAGCCTAGCAAAATTAATTGTCCAGCTGCGGTTTTAATGCTTCAGCAGAATCATTAAATCGACGTGTAAACGCGTATGCAATTTAATGGCGCACAGAACAAACGCGTCCGCTGCTGGTTTGAAGCGTTAAGCGAGTAAATAGAAGTGGAAAATTTATAAAAACAAATTCCATTTGCTTTTACAGCAAGAGCTTACCGCCATTACACATCACATATGTATGTATGTACACACATACCTACATTCATTTCAAATTGCCCGACCTTGCCAAATTGTGGCAAATTCATATCGCGCATGCAAATCTACTCACATTAACTCAACTAACTGCAAGCGCTCAACATTTATAGCGAATTTCTAAAGATGTTAAAATGCCTGTGGGCCTTTTCACTTTTGCACACTTGCCGACAACTTTTATTCTTTTTCATTTCATTTTCCTACTCTTCTCACTTCAACCCCTCTTTATCATTCACAAATTTTAATGGCTCAACTTTCGCGCTACGCAAATTGCGTTTGATACTTATTGTTGCTGTAAGTATTTAGCACAATTTTTCAGATAAACGCTTGCATTAGTACATATGCACTTACATCTTATTGTATGCGCATATGTGTGTGTGTATATAGAATAGTTCAGCATAAATGGCCTGTAAAAATTGACAGTTGTTGAGTGTTTAGAAATTCCATAGATATTAAAAGCCGCAATCAACTGTCAAGTGAAATTGGCGCAAATAAAATTATTCACAACGAAGGCATTCTTTAGAAACTGCAATAAAAATGAGACCATTTTTTTTAATTTTTATAATAAAACTGTTCCGCATCATTACCGTTTGCTTGCCAGCCTATTAGTTTTGTAGGCTAAGAGGAGGGGTAGTGGTGTTCTCATCACCAATTGAAGTTAAAAGCTAGGGATCTGAAGTTCTTCATATTTTTCTTTTCTTTTTATACTCAGTTGAGCAGAGCTCACAGAGTATATTAATTTTGATTGCATAACGGTTGTACAGGTATAAAGGAATCGAGATAGATATAGACTTCCATATATCAAAATCATCAGGATCGAAAAAAAATTTGATTTAGCCATGTCCGTCCGTCCGTCCGTCCGTTAACACGATAACTTGAGTAAATTTTGAGGTATCTTGATGAAATTTGGTATGTAGGTTCCTGAGCACTCATCTCAGATCGCTATCGGACTATAACCACGCCCACTTTTTCGATATCGAAAATTTCGAAAAACCGAAAAAGTGCAATAATTCGTTACCAAAGACAGATAAAGCGATGAAATTTGGTAGGTGAGTTGAACTTATGACGCAGAATTGAAAATTAGTAAAATTTTGGACAATGGGCGTGGCACCGCCCACTTTTAATAGAAGGTAATTTAAAACTTTTGCAAGCTGTAATTTGGCAGTCGTTGAAGATATCATAATGAAATTTGGCAGGAACGTTACTCCTATTACTATATGTACGCTTAATAAAAATAAGCAAAATCGGAGAAGGAACATGCCCACTTTAAAAAAAAATTTTTTTTTAAAGTAAAATTTTAACAAAAAATTTAATATCTTTACAGTATATAAATAAATTATGTCAACATTCAACTCCAGTAATGATATCGTGCAACAAAATACAAAAATAAAAGAAAATTTCAAAATGGGCGTGGCTCCGCCCTTTTTCATTTAATTTGTCTAGGATACTTTTAATGCCATAATTCGAACAAAAATTTACCAATCCTTTTGAAATTTGGTAGGGACATAGATTTTATGACGCTAACTGCTTTCTGTGAAAAATCGGTTGAAATCGGTTAAAGCCACGCCCAGTTTTTATACACGGTCGTCCATCTGTCCTTCCGCATGGCCGTTAACACGATAACTACAACAAAAATCGACATATCTTTACTGAACTTAGTTCACGTACACTTTGGGTCATCGAGAAAGAAGGACCTGAAATACTGCTATTTAACTCACAGTGCGGTGACATGGGGAAGGCAAAAGGCATACAGGTGGTGATTCAAATGAGTGTGAATAAGACGATATTAATTATAGAAGTGAGTAGGTTTTTTATTTTATACTGCAAAGGAATTTCATCCAAAGTATGACTGGGTCATGTTTCTTTGGGTCATGTTTCTTAAACCATACAGCATCATGCCTAATACTCCGTTTTGGAAGATAAAGGATGTCAAGAGCTTAACGAACGCTAGAGACTGGACCAAATTCCCCACATATTTGGATAGGAAACTGGGGCAACTCAAAGAGATTACTACTCGGAACAATTGGAAAATTGCAATAACATCGTGATAAATGCGAAAAATAAAGTCACACTCTGAAGAGACCTGTAGACAAAATAAGGCTTCCTTAATGGAGCAAAGAGTTAGGAATCCTTCGGAAGCATGTGATGGATAGCCCGAAGCTAGCCATGGCCGTGGAATGCGAAAAGTACGAATGCATATACAGAGCAATGAAACTGTTGTAGAAAAATTTCGAATTCTCTACCGAAACGGCAAGCTTAAGAAAAGTTGCAAGCAGGACTTACATAATGTATATGGGGGCTGATTCCAGATAGGTAATAATTCAACCTGTTACAGTATACAGATCAAGTTGAACTAGAGTGACACGCGACTCCCTGAGGAAGCGAGTTTAGGGTATTTGACTTTAAGAACGGTGTTCGCCGGTCAATTTCTTGTCTAGTCGTCCGATGCATTTTAATGGGTTTTTCTGAGGACCTTTTTGTGCTCTTTTTCTTCATACTTCTTAGTTTTCAGGTGCTGTATTTCCTCTTAATGCTTGCGGAGATGGCTTCTTAAGTGCCTAAGAGGCAGGGCCTCTTCAATCACATAACTGTTGGAATGCCAAGGTTTCTGTGTATCAACAGAAACTGTTTGTTCAGCATTCCATTTCTCTCCCTTATGGGGAATACTCTCGCCTCACTGTGTAAATGGTGTTCTGGGGTCACAAGAAGACAACCCGTAGCAGTTCTGGGAGCGATGTTTTGACAGGCCTGTATCTATTCCAATGAGTAACCTTAAGGATCGGCGACATTATCCGGGATGCGTGGCATGCAAGCAGCCAGCCAATTGCTTTGTAAGTGGTAATGAGCGTCTGTTTATCTCTGCCCTAAGTTATCAGATAAAGCCTAATTAAATGTCACACCCAGTATGTTAAGATGTAAGACAGTCGGTAATGCGTAATGCCATCGGGATGGATCATATGCCATTTTATAGCTACCAAAACCTAAAATAGTAGTTCGAAACACTAATCTAACCTGTGTAACGTGCGGCATTATTTGTTAGTATACCTTTTTTCAAACTATAAGATCAATGAAATAACTAAAAGCTTCATGTGAAATTACAGCTTACCGAGCTTAGAAATGTAGCAAAGTATATATAACGAAGGATCCCCTTTTTCGAAAAACCAAAACAAATATAATACGGTAAATTGTGGCCAAATTGCATGAACCATTAACAGCAACAACAACCGCACAGTGCCACATTAAATTAATATCAAATTTTTTTTTTTAATTAATGATTGTAGAGCAAACTAATATAAATACCAGCAGCTGGGCTGGCAAACGAACGCTCAAGGCGCTGCTGCTTGAAGTTCAAGACGTTTTGTGTATGTAAATCTGTTTTAGCTCACTTAGATTTTACCTATTTGTCTTTCTTTCGGTCGCAACAGATTGCGCGCGAGCTTTATTATCTGCTATTTAATTTCATTGAACCGACATATGCAGCGAAAGCATCAAAAAATAATAAATTATATGTATCTTTAAAATAAAAAGAAAGGTCGGGAGACCAATGTTAACGGTGGAGGTAACTCAGTTGAAATAGAAGTCGCGCGCTGTGCATCACATTTCTCTTGTAATGACAAATATAAAAATAATGCAAAAAAGTAGTAATATCTTAAGCCCCAAACACATTCGACTTTTGCATCGTTTTGGCGTTTACGTTGCGCCAAGAGCACACGGGTTTATTCGTATGTTCTCAATCCACTGGGAACGCAACGGGAACGCCAAAGCAACAAAAAAAGGATTCCAAAGCTTACGTTTTTCAATACGCAGTTAATCCCTTATTCTAATCTTCTAAATTGTATGCGAAATCCATTAATTTTACTTTTATTTTGTTTGTTTTGAAAAATATTTCCATATTCATAGGAAAGAATTTGTTATTTTTTAAATTTAATCAATGAAAATCAAACTTCCAGCGTACTTTAAAGCCCGCCACATAAGTAGTTTTCATATAGATTATAGAGAACGGCAGATCGGACGACAATGGCGCCATCTGATATAAAAAGTAGTAAACTGTTGTTCCAAGCAAAGCATAAGAAGAAGAATTCGACATTTGCTTTGGCTACGGGTGTAAAATTATACTACTCGTTGGCATTTCTCTAACATTTTTCACAGTTAAAAACTGCAATTCACCAAATTAATAGAAAATATTTTTTCTTGTATAGGGTGAATGTTTATAACAGTGCTTCGCTAAATTTTATATGTGAATGAGAAAGGCGAAATAACTGTCACTTGCTAAGTCTGAAGCTCCTTTGTATTTCCAAACGCAGAATCTTGCGTGGTTGTGGCGATGTTACTGTCATACATAAGATTGCATTAAACCCATCTTTAACATAATAATCTTTATTATTGTGGCTTGGCCTTTATTTCAAAGTTACACCAGCGCCGAAACCACGCAAAAGTCGAATGTGTTTTGGCCTTTATAGAAACGAAAATAAAAAATGATAAAAAACATTTTTTTTTTGAAAGCGTTGAAGCAATATGGAGTGCTTTATGTAGGTGTTTTGTGGCCTTTGGCGTTTGCCAGCTTTTGTCAGCTTGTTAATGCAACTTTTTTTTATACTCAGTTGAGCAGAGCTCACAGAGTATATTAACTTTGATTGGATGACGGTTGGTTGTACAGGTATACAGGAATCGAGATAGATATAAACTTCCATATATCAAAATCATCAGTATCGAAAAAAAATTTGATTGAGCCATGTCCGTCGTCCGTCCGTCCATCTGTCCGTTCACACGATAACTTGAGTAAATTTTGAGGTATCTTGATGAAATTTGGTATGTGGATTCCTGGGAACTCATCTCAGATCGCTATTTAAAATGAACGATATCGGACTATAACCACGTCCATTTTTTTGATATCGAAAATTTCGAAAAACCGAAAAAATGCGATAATTTATTGCCAAAGGCGGATAAAGCGATGAAACTTGGTAGATGGTTTGACGTTATGACGCAGAATAGAAAATTAGTAAGATTTTGGACAATGGGCTTGGCACCGCCCACTTTTACAAGAAGGTATTTTAAAAGTTTTGCAAGCTGTAATTTGGCAGTCGTTGAAGATATCATGATAAAATTTGGCAGGAACTTTACTACTATTACTATATATGTGCTAAATAAAAATTAGGAAAATTGGATGAAGAACACGCCCACTTTTTAAAAAAAATTTTTTTAAAATTCAAATTTTAACAAAAAATTTAATATCTTTACTGTATATAAGTAAATTAAGTCAAAATTCAACTCCAGTAATGATATGATGCAACAAAATACAAAAATAAAAGAAAATTTCAAATGGGCGTGGCTCCGCCCATTTTCATTTAGTTTGTCTAGAATACTTTTAATGCCATAAGTCGAACAAAAATTTACCAATCCTTCTTAAATTTGGTAGGGGCATAGATTCTAGGAAATCTAGGTAAGTGTTTTCTGTGAAAATGGGCGAAATCGGTGGAAGCCACGCCCAGTTTTTATACACAGTCCACCGTCTGGCCTTCCTTTCGGCCGTTAACACAATAACTTGAGCAAAAACCGATATATCTTTCCTAAACTTAGTCCACGTACACTTTATCTTGTTATAAAAAATGGCCGAAATCCGACCATAACCACGCCCACTTTATCGATATCGAAAATTACGAAAAATGAAAAAATGCCATAATTCTATACCAAATACGAAAAAAGGGATGAAACATGGTAATTGGATTGGTTTATTGACGTAAAATATAACTTTGGAAAAAACTTTGTAAAATGGGTGTGACACCTACCATATTAAGTAGAAGAAAATGAAAAAGTTCTACAAGGCGAAATCAACAGCGTTTGGAATCTTGGCAGGAATACTGTAGTGGTATTGCATATATAAATAAATTAGCAGTACCCGACAGATGATTTTCTGTACCACCTGGTCCACATTTTGGTCGATATCGCGAAAACGCCTTCACATATATATCTAAGGGCCACTCGCTTTTAAAACCCAAACACATTCTAGAGTCACCCCTGGCCCACCCTAATGGCGATATCTCGAAAAGGCGTCCACCTATAGACCTAATGCCCACTTCCTCTTAAAATGCTCAGTAACACCTTTCGTCATTTACCCATATCGTACAAACATTCTAGAGTCACCCCTGGCCCACCCTAATGGCGATATCTCGAAAAGGCGTCCACCTATAGACCTAATGCCCACTCCCTCCTAAAATGCTCAGTAACACCTTTCGTTTGATACACATATCGTACAAACATTCTAGAGTCACCCCTGGCCCACCCTAATGACGATATCTCGAAAAGGTGTCCACCTATAGACCTAATGCCTACTCCCACTTAAAATGCTCAGTAACACCTTTCGTTTGATACCCATATCGTACACACATTCTAGAGTCACCCCTGGACCACCCTAATGGCGATATCTCGAAAAGGCGTCCACCTATAGAACTAAGGCCCACTCCCTCTTAAAATGCTCAGTAACACCTTTCGTTTGATACCCATATCGTACAAACATTCTAGAGTCACCCCTGGCCCACCCTAATAGCGATATCTCGAAAAGGCGTCCACCTATAGACCTAATGCCCACTCCCTCTTAAAATGCTCAGTAACACCTTTCGTTTGATACCCATATCGTACAGACATTCTAGAGTCACCCCTGGCCCACCCTAATGGCGATATTTCGAAAAGGCGTCCACCTATAGACCTAATGCCCACTCCCTTTTAAAATGCTCAGTAACACCTTTCGTTTGATACCCATATCGTACAAACCTTCTAGAGTCACCCCTGGCCCACCCTAATGGCGACATCTCGAAAAGGCGTCCACCTATAGACCTAATGCCCACTCCCTCTTAAAATGCTCAGTAACACCTTTCATTTGATTCCCATATCGTACAAACACATTCTGGAGTCACCCCTGGTCCACCTTTATGGCGATATCTCGAAACGGCGTCCACCTATGGAACTAAGGATCACTCCCTTTGAAAATACTCATTAACACCTTTCATTTGATACCCATAACGTACAAACATATTCTAGAGTCACCCCTGGTCCACCTTTATGGCGATTTCTCGAAAAGGCGTTCACCTATAGAACTAAAGCCCATTCCCTTTTAAAATACTCATTACCACCTTTCATTTGATACCCATATCGTACAAACACATTCTAGAGTCACCCCTGGCCCACCTTAATGGCGATATCTTGAAAAGGCGTCCACCGATAGACCTAAGGCCCGCTCCCTCTTAAAATGCTCAGTAACACCTTTCATTTGATACCCATATCGTACAAACAAATTCTAGAGTCAGCCCTGGTCCACGTTTATGGCGATATCCCTAAATGGCGTCCATCCATAAAACTATCGCCTACTCTCTCTTAAAATACTCTTTAATACCTTCCATTTGATACACATGTCCAGGGTTACCCTAGGTTCATTTTCCTACATGGTGATTTTCCTTATTTTGTCTCCATAGCTCTCAACTGAGTATGTAATTTTGGTTACACCCGAACTTAGCCTTCCTTACTTGTTAAATTTGACTTTGTTATTGCATTTACATTGTAGCTATATGTGATGTGAAGGAGTGTGCTACAGCATGTAAACTAGTTAGCAGCTAAGTAAAAAACAAGCTCTCAAATTAATTAAATGGCATTAAGAAATGAGGAGGAAAAAATTAAGCGCATGTGTGGCACCTACAAGGTTGCCAATTTGGTTCATTTTAAGCAAAAATCATTCTTTTTATTTAAGTTTGGTCGTTATATGTTATATTACATTTAAACAAGCTTCAAATGTGTACTTCTAAATGAGTAACTTGAAAGCGTTTACATTGGCCTCACTCGCATTTTGCTTAACCTTTCCTGCAAGAATCGACTGCGAGGACACCAAATCCAAATTCAACAACAAAATGTACTGATGTAATTGATTAAGCAATATTAGGCTAAAAACAGAAAAAAACACAAGTATAAGAAAACTAATAGAAGTTGCTACTGCTTGGAAGGAATCTTTTCTAATGCTAAAAGCTTTAACTTATTTAACAATTTACTATACGTTTAATTTTCAACTGTTATGTATAATACTCAGCTGATGATTTTTATTCTGTAGCTGAGCAATTTCAGATCTTGACGCTTAACAAACCTCCGCCTATCAACAACACGGCAAAAACAAAATCCGTGCGTCATGCGAATGTGCCCCACGTGTCGGCTGGGCGGGCTTTGGAGGGTATTAATCCTTTGGGTTTATTATTATTATTATAACTCTGGTACAGCACTAAGATCATGATACGTGGTTTAACCAATCGTGTTCTTGTCGGCTTTCTTTTAGTAAGAAAAAGGCCAAAAGCTTGTGTTGATCGGTTGATCGGTCGCTGAAATGAGTCATTTGGGAAATGCGATTTGTATGAGTAAATGCGTCGCATCTGGAGTTTCTCGCCAAAGATGACGTACTTGATGCTGTGTTAATGTGATATTAGCTTACATACCCAATTCAATAGAAATTTAGTACTCTACACACAGGAAGTTGGAGCGAAGTCGGATATGTAAAGAGAATAAGATGAAGATGGAAAGTGAGTGTAAAAGTAATAATAAGACTAATGGCTTGAGACAAAGTAGTAAACATGGTTTTAGAAGAAGATTAGGAATAAGGAAAATATTAAGAAAAATAGTGAGAGTTAGACTGGGGTAAGATCAAGGTCGGGACGAGTAAAAGGGAAAGCGGACGGTTTTTTCCCCATATTTAATACAGGACCGTTTAGCCCGCCTTGTCGGGCAAATGAACAACTCAATATCTTCTTTGAATAAGAATAGTAGTGAAGAGTCAGCGTAGTGGAGAGTTGTAGAGAGTCAGTGCAAACAGAGAAGTGGAGTGAAAAAGGTACAGAGCAGAGAGCAGCGCTAAGAATTGTTACAAATTAAATGAGGTTACACTGAAATTACAGCCCTTGGTTGGGCAAAATCCCGAGTCGCTTCGGCACATAGAACCGGCTGCCTTGGGAAGCCGGGGTAGCTACATGTAACTGTCTTCTTAAACTTACTCTTCGAAAAAGTTTAATGCGTGATGTTTCCTATAAATTTGGCTCCCCTGTTTCACTATTTACTCGCATTTCATTTTTTATACTCAGCGTCCTTTGCACACAGAGTATATTAACTTTGATTGGATAACGGTTGGTTGTACAGGTATAAAGGAATCGAGATAGATTAGGCTTCCACACATCAAAATCATCAGTATCGAAAAAAAATTAGATTGAGCCATGTCCGTCCGTCCGTCTGTCCGTTAACAAGATAACTTAGTAAATATTGAGATATATTCACCAAATTTGGTACACGAGCTTACCTGGACTCACAATAGATTGGTATTGAAAATGAGCGAAATCGAATGATAACCACGCCCACTTTTTATATATATAATATTTTGGAAAGCACAAAAGACCTGATTATTTAGTAAATAATACACCTGAAATTTGACATGTGGACTGATATTGAGACTCTTGATAAAAATTTGAAAAAAATGTTTAAAATGGGGGTGGCACCGCCCACTTGTGATAAAATCAATTTTACAAATATTATTAATCATAAATCTAAAACCGTTAAACCTATCGTAACAAACTTCGGCAGAGAGGTTGCCTTTACTATAACGAATGCTTTGATGAAATATTAACGAAATCGGTTAAGAACCACGCCCACTTTTATATAAAAGATTTTTAAAAGGGTCGTGGATGAATAAAATAAGCTATATCTTTGCAAAAAAGAGCTTTATATTAACGGTATTTCATTTCCCAAGTGGATTTATAACAATAAGTAGGAAAAACTTCAATTTCAAAAAAATGGGCGTGTCACCGCTCCTTTTATGACTAGGCAATTTTCTATGTTTCGGGAGCCATAACTCGAAGAAAAATTAACATATCGTAATGAAATTGGGTACACATATTTTCCTTATAACAGAAAATATTTCTAGTAAAAATGGGCGGCATCGGTTAAAGACCACGGCAACTTAGATATAAAACAAGTTTAAAAGGTTTAAAAGGTTTAAAAGGGTCGTAGACTAGAATAATAACCTATAACTTAGCAAAAAATTGTTTCAAATCAATGATATTTCACTTATCAAGTTTTACTGTAAGATGAAATGGGGAGACATTGTTCTTTTAAGCGGGCGGTGCCACGCGTCATGTAGAAAAGTAATTTATCTGAAATGAAATGTACAATTGAAGCTCACGATGAGTATGTAATGTTCGGTTACACCCGAACTTAACCTTCCTTACTTGTTTTTTTTTTTAACTTCTTTTCTTCAGTCTGTTCGAAAGTGTAGCGGATGCACTGTTCAGCATCCGTTAAACTAACTCAATGTGCCACACTGACGCGATAGCATTGAATTTCGAACGCGGGTAAACAAATTACAGTAAAAATCGTAAAAGAAAATTAAAAAAAAAATTAAGTGAGAAGAAATCTCTATAACAAACTTCGAAATTAATGTAGCCCCCAAGCAAAGATGCTTCCCGCTACAAATGCTCCGCTATGCCTCACAGCATTGCCCCAGAGCAATACCTTGCAGCTTTTCCATAGCTTATGCTTGCATACTTAAGAGTTGTGCATAAGCAAATGCATAATAATTTAAGATTGTTAGCTTTGAAATGCACTGACGATTGCAAAGACGTCTCAGGCTGTGCTTGTGGGTTTGAACACAATGGCTGCGCTTCTATTACAAAGAAAAAAGAAACAAAAAAAAAAAAAAAAACAAGAAAAATAAAGACGAAGAAAATTTTTTGAATAATTTCGTAAAGTAGATTATGCCCCTAGCACTTTTGGAAGATGGTTCAGCACTTTAAAATGGGTCAACCACCATCGGTTGGTATGCCATGATTTTTCATTTAATCCTTGCTCTTTACTTTCTTCTCTTTTTTTATTTATTTATATGCTTGCGATACTGATTTATATAGCTGCTTAATTTACTCTATCAGCTGTTCTGTGGAAATATGCTGCTACTTAACCTAATTCTCATTCAAATTACCCAGCGGGGATATTCAATTTTGTTATTTTAAAAATTCCAGTGCAAAGTCTCATTTGGCTTTGAAGAAGTTAAAAAGCGTATTCGAGTATCTTAATCCAAATAGATTCATATTGAAAATTAACAAGTAAGGAAGGTTAAGTTACATTTACATTACATACTCAGTTGAGAGCTATGGTGACAACATAAGGGAAAATAACCATGTAGGAAAATTAACCGAGGGTAACCCTGGAATGTGTTTATATGACATGTGTATCAAATGAAGGGTGTTAATGTTTATTTAAAACGTAGTGGGCCTTAGTTCTATAGGTGGACACCTTTTCGAGATATCGCCATAAAGGTGGACCAGGGGTGACCCTAGAATTTGTTTGTACAATATGGCCATCAAATGAAAGGTGTTAATGAGTATTTTAAAAGGGAGTGGGCCTTAGTTCTATAGGTGGACGCCTTTTCGAGATATCGCCATAAAGGTGGACCAGGGGTGACTCTAGAATTTGTTTGTACAATATGGCCATCAAATGAAAGGTGTTAATGAGTATTTTAAAAGGGAGTGGGCCTTAGTTCTATAGGTGGACACCTTTTCGAGATATCGCCATAAAGGTGGACCAGGGATGACTCTAGACTTTGTTTGTACGATATGGGTATCAAATTAAAGGTATTAATGAGGGTTTAAAAGGGAGTGGTGGTAGTTGTATATGTGAAGCCGTTTTCCAGATATCGACCAAAATCTGGATCAGGGTGACCTACAACATCATCTGTTGGATACCGCTAATTTATTTATATATGTAATACCACGAACAGTATTCCTGCCATGATTCCAAGGGCTTTTGATTTCGCCCTGCAGAACTTTTGTCATTTTCTTTTACTTAATATGATAGGTGTCACACCCATTTTACAAAGTTTTTTTCTAAAGTTATATTTCGCTTGAATAAACCAATCCAATTACCATGTTTCATCCCTCTTTTCGTATTTGGTATAGAATTATGGCATTTTTTCATTTTTCGTAATTTCTATATCGAAAAAGTGGGCGTGGTCAAAGTCGGATTTCGGCCGTTTCTTATACCAATTCCAAGTGAGTTCGGATAAGTACGTGAACTGAGTTTAGTAAAGATATATCGATTTTTGCTCAAATTATCGTGTTAAAGGTCGAGCGGAAGGACAGACCGTCGACTGTGTATAAAAAACTGGGCGTGGCTACAACCGAATTCGCCCTTTTTCACAGAAATAATTTATCGTCCTAGAATCTAAGACCCTACCAAATTTCACAAGGATTGGTAAATTTTTGTTCGACTTATGGCATTAAAAGTATCCTAGACAAATTAAATGAAAAAGGGCGGAGCCACGTCCATTTTGAAATTTTCTTTTATTTTTGTATTTTGTTGCACCATATCATTACTGGAGTTGAATGTTGACATAATTTACTTATATACCGTAAAGATATTAAATTTTTAAAAGTGGGCGTGGTCGTTCTCCGATTTTGCTAATTTTTATTGAGCATAGATATAGTAATAGGAGTAACGTTCCTGGCAAATTTCATCTTGATATCTTCAACGACTGCCAAATTACAGCTTGCAAAACTTTTAAATTACCTTCTTTTAAAAGTGGGCGGTGCCATGCCCATTGTTCAAAATTTTACTTATTTTCTATTCTACGTCTTAAGCTCAACTCACCTACCAAGTTTCATCGCTTTATCCGTCTTTGGTAATGAGTTATCGCACTTTTTCGGTTTTTCGATATCGAAAAAGTGCGCGTGCTTATAGTCCGATATCATTCGTTTTAAATAGCGATCTGAGATGAGTGCTCTGCAACCTACATACCAAATTTTATCAAGATACCTCAAAATTTACTCAAGTTATCGTGTTAACGGACGGACGGACGGACATGGCTCAATCAAATTTTTTTTCGATCCTGATGATTTGGATATATGGAAGTCTATATCTATCTCGATTCCTTTATACCTGTACAACCAACCGTTATCCAATCAAAGTTAATATACTCTGTGAGCTCTGCTCAACTTAGTATAAAAATTACGGATTCATTGTGCGCCTCAATTGACACTCAATTCTTTTTTGTTTTGAAGCTTTGGGCTTTCAAAGCCCAAGAAAACGACATTGCTCTACAAAGTGACCTATAACTGATTTGTGGGGAATTAATTGGGCACAAATATACAGTGCTTGTAAGCCGTCTCAAAAAACGACGCGGTTCCGTTCTGTGTTCGAATCACTTTGGCATAACTGGAACCGGTTCGTGGGTGCCTCTGAACAACCGAATCGTTTGCTGGGTTTAATATATCATTTCATTTTGATGAAAGGCAAACACATTTTAAATGGGCCTGTTCTAGCGCCCACTTTTATTACCCATCCCAGTTCGTTAACCACATAACCAGAGCAAAACCTAAGACATCTTCACCAATTTTGGTACACGAGCAAGGTTAGGCTGAACTGGCCGATCAATAAAGACTTCACATATACTGAATGTGTCCATAGTGTTACCAGAATTTGTTTGACGACCTAACGGAAGAACCCCAATCAGGTACCAGCACATATGTTATACAATAAATCCGTCTCCATGGCAAATACTAGCAGTTTTCTAGGATCCAGCTTAAGTGTTGCGTCAAGATCTGGCAACTCTGCCGCCCCTAATAGCTGGAGCCTTGACCCGGCAAGCGCAGGACATGAACACAGAACGTGCTCAATGGTTTCTTCCTGCAGCTCACACTTCCTACATTTGCTGTTACTGGCGAGGCCTAACTTATAAGCATTTGACGCCAGAAGGCAGTGTCAAATCAGTATGTCTGTTACAGATAGAAATTAATATCATATAGTTATGTACCGAGTACTTTAAACCTTTTCTTATATTCTTTAAAAATACGTACTTTATAAGCAACTCTGTTAACAAAGCAACTCTGTTAATAGCCATTTTGTTTGTGCACATCTGGTTCTTTCTTTTGAAAAGAAACATTGGAAGAGCACGAACAAGTAAGTCCTGAATTAATTCGATATAACCAATTTAAATGTAATTAATAAATCCGTTTTTATCAGATATAAAAACATTACAAATAGTATTGTTACAAATATTCTCGTCCGTTTTATTCCAAAGTCTTGCCGTCTACAACATTCTTTTTATATTTGTTCATCGAGAATTTTACCGCATTCTATTTTATTTGCACTCGATGAAATATTCATCACTAATAGAACAAAAAAGCTACTATAAAAATACAATTATTGAAATGCCTAGTAGCAACGAAGTCAGTTACGACGAATCCAATCGCACAATTACACCATGCAAAAATGCCTAAGAAGGGCTTCGACAGCACGTAAAGCAACTGCAATTGGCATTAGCCTCATCGGAGCAGGAAAAGGTCCACCTGCAAAATATAATTAGTCGCCAACAAAATGAAAATGTCAACAATGTCAGTAATGGACAGAGCACGGAAGCTGCATCCGCCAACATACCCGTCGTCAGCACAGTAGCTGACATAACCTCAACAACTGCCTCTTATGCCACTAGCTCGAAAAGCTCAACAATTTATAACACAATCACTTCAACGAATAATGTTGCCAGCGCTTACGTCAACAGCGCCGTCAATGGTATGTATGCAAATCAATATTCAATTTATTCACACGCCGCCCATGCCCTTGCATTTAACACCAGTCATGCCAATGCTGGCATTCGCCCAAACATTTTTGTCGCCTCATCCGGTAGTGCGGTTCAGTCAACACCGCCTAACACTACATTCGTCAATCCCACTTTCCCATACGTTGCCAATAACTGGAATCCTCCCTCAATAGCCACGCCATCAGTATACGCAGCTGGAACTCCTTACGTTTCCAGTCACGTTTCATCCACAAATAAAATTGTTAATTATAATCAGCTGCCAGCAAGCCTTGGAGTCCATCCACCCATACGCAAAGTTCTCGATTTACCCGAATTCCATGGCTCGCCAGAAGAGTGGCCAATGTTTTCAGTAGCCTATAAGGAAACCACTAGGTTATATGCCTAAACAGATTTGGAAAACTTGTTACGTCTACAGAAAGCGCTTAAAGCTAAAGCGCGCCAACAAGTTGAATCACTTTTAATACATCCCGCGAATGTAAATACTGTAATAAGCACTTTGGAGCACCACTACGGGCGCACAGAGTTACCCGTTCGTAGCCAGATTGCAAAAACACGTGCATACCCTACCATCAGTATCATGAAGATATCTGACATTCTGAATTTCAGTACAATGGTTTCAAATTTAGCGGCTTTGCTTGAAAGTTCCGGCGCCGCCCCTCATTTAAACAATCCAATTTTATTGGATGAATTACTGAGCAAGCTACCGTTTAGCAAGAGAGAAGAGTGGACTCGCCACGTACTGACTTTGCATCAACCGTACCCATCTGTAAGAGATTTTGCGAACTGGCTTCAAACAGTTGCGTTGTATGTGTCAGTGGCCACTGATTATTGTTTACTATATAGTTTGGCAGCTTAATTCGAGCTTATGTTGCGAATAGAGTGGAAGGCACTCGCAGGCCGTGAAAATAGGCACTCGAATGGAGTGGAATGAAGAACAGTAGGAAGACCAGAGTTGCATTGGATCAATCATTGCATCAATATTAAAGATAAATTTAGAAAAAATAATTAAATATTTGAGTATAAGAAACATTCTCTTTCAATTACTGCAATTAAGGTGTCCTAGATGCTATATATTCCAAAATTATAACATTTTATGTCTGTTTAAAAATTTAACTTCAATTTCCCTAAGATTTCCGTAATATGGCCATTAGTGATGTTTGTGTGTGTGTGCAAATTTTGAGCGATCAGCTGTTAGTTGCGCTACTTGGTAAATTTTACAATCCCACTGATGTTATGCCAGTGAAACAATCTTCTGCACATGAGCAATCGTTTACCAGAAATAAACTGCAAACAAGGTCAATTCTGTCTATAAACAAAGATGATAAAAAGTGTTCAATGTGTGTAGAAAACCACAATTTGTTTAAATGTCAAAAGTTTAAAGACGCTGAGTATTCGTATCGATGGAATGTTGTGAAGAAAACCAATCTGTGTTTCTCTTGTTTGCAACCAGGCCATAATTTATATAGCTGCACAAAACGACGACAATGTGGAGTGCAAGGCTGTGATAGATTCCACAACCGATTGTTGCACAAAGAAAATTCTAATAATAATACACATACAAATAATAAAGACGAACAAGATAGCAAGCCAGTGGCCACAGTCAGTGAATTTCAAACTTCGCTGCATTCAGTTTATAAATCAGCTGAAACAAAACAAACACTTCTGAAATATTTGCCTGTAAAATTGAAAGGGCCAAAGGGCGAAGTCACTGTAATTGCATTCATCGACGAAGAAGCGAAAATCTCATTGATAGAGGAAAGTATCGCAAACGCCACAGGAGTGAAGGGTAAAACTGACATGCTTCGCCTCAAGTGGATAGGCAATCAAACGACGAGTGAACCATCAAAGCGAGTTTCATTTGAGATTGGCGATATTTTTTCAGAATCCACAAAATACCAAATGAGCGGTGTACAGACAACAAAAAAATTGTACTTGCCCGAACAGTCTTTGCACTTAGGCGAATTTATACGTAAACACAAACAGCTTAGAGTTAAAAATATTTTTGATTATTGCAATGCAGTTCCACAGTTATTGGTAGGCTTGCCACATACGCATTTAATTCGACCGACCAGCGTTTTAAATATTGATGAAGGTTTTGCGGCACATCAAACCAAATTAGGGTGGACAATTTTTGGATTAAATGAAGAAAGCGCTACTGATGTAATGGTGGGTCATGTAAACATTGAAGCAACAGATTTATATGAACTCAATCAGCAAATCGCCGAGTATTTCGTTGCTGATAATTTCGAAGTGAAATCAGTACCAATAGTCCGATCAGATGCAGACATCCGAGCAGAAAAATTACTCAGGGATACTACAAAATTTATAAACAATAGATACGAAACTGGCTTACTGTGGCGCAGTGATAATGTTAGCTTTCTGCAAAGCTTTGACACAGCTGTAAAGCGATTACAACAAGTCGAATCAAAAATGAATGCAGATGCCGAATATCGTGATTGGTATATACAAAAAATTGATGATTACGTTTACAAGGATTATGCAAAAAAGTTATCAGTGGCTGAGATTGACAACGTTGATGATCGTACATGGTACTTGCCACACTTTGTAGCAACCAACCCAAACAAAGGGAATAAACGCCGTTTAGTTTTTGATGCTGCCGCAAAGATTAAAGATATGTCGCTAAATAGTGCTTTGTTGAAAGGTCCGTCTGAATACCAACCGAAATCACTGGTAAATATTTTATTTAATTTTCGACTACGAAAGGTAGCCGTATGTGGAGATATACGTGAAATGTTTCGCATGGTATTGATTCGCGACGACGATCAAAATTCACAACGTTTCCTATGGAGAGGAGGAAATTCTCTCCAGCCTCCAGATATATATGTAATGAGAGTTATGATATTTGGGTCAATTAGTTCGCCCTGTTCCGCCCAATACATTAAGAATCTAAACGCTGAAAGTTTTCGAGAAACCTTTCCGAGGGCAGTCGAAGCTATCATTAAACGCCACTATGTCGACGACTATATGGATAGCTTCAACGACATTAAGGAAGCTATCGAGGTAACTAAGAAGGTGATAGAAATACACGCATGTGGGGGATTTGAACTGAGAATCGTAATCTCCAACTCTGAAGAGCTTATGCAAGCTGTAGGGGGCAGTTCAGCACCGCTTTCGCAAAGGGAAGTTAGTACCTGTAAGGGGGAAGGTACCACTGAAAAGGTACTTGGTATGCACTGGTGTCCGAAAAGAGACTACTTCTGTTTTAAGCTGTCGTTTGCTAGGGTACCAAAGGCGGTGCTAGATGGTACGCGGTACAAAGGGTACAAAGGGGGAAATGCTTAGCGTATTAATGTCAATATTTGACCCTTTCGGTTTGCTTTGTGGCGCTACCTACAGTTTGCGCTAAAGTATTGCTACAACGGCTGTGGAAGCGGAACATGGGTTGGCATAACCCCATTCCTGATGACATATATGAAAAATGGTTTGATTAGTACAAAGGTTTGCGAAGACTTAAAGGTGCCACGATGTTATAACCAGGAGTGTTTTAATGACAAGGCAGACATTCAGCTGCACATTTTTGTTGACGCAAGTGAGCTTGCATATTCAACTGTTGCTTATTGGCGCTTGAGCTGCGAAAATAAAACAGATGTAATATTTATCGCTGGACAGTCAAGGTGTAGCCTGCCGTTATAGGCGTTCGGCTGAAGGAAGTCATAATCGCCGGCCACGACGTTACACCTAATATGATACTATTTTGGACGGATTCCAAGACTGTGATCCAATGGATTAGATCCGACCCTAGATGCTATAAATAGTTCGTCGCTCATCGCGTATCAGAAGTGCTGCAGTCATCCGAGGTGCACCAATGGAGATGGCTGCCAGGGTGTGTCATTCCCGCTGACGAGGCAACGCGTCCAAAGAAGTTTGACTCAAATTGTAAATGGATTAATGGTCCTCAATTTTTAAAGTGGGATGCAGATAGTTGGCCTACTGTTCCAAAATACATTGCTGAGGAAGGTATCGATACCGAGCTGCGTTCTAAAACACTGTATACAATACAGACATACGATCACGTTGCGCCCTTTGCTAAATATACAAACTTGTACAAATTTCTCCGAATAATGACGTGGGTGCGATTAGCAGTATCGAAATTTCGTTCGCTGGCAAACAAGAAAGACTTGATTGTACATAAATCATTATCGGCGACACAAATAAAGCAAACAGAGTCTTTTATCTACCGTCTAGTTCAAAATACTGAGTTTGCGGGCGAAATGAAAATGTTGTCCAGTGGTTCTTCAGTAAGTAAAGGCAGCTCGATTTACAAATTATGTCCGACATTGGATGAAGATGGTGTAGTGCGTTTGGGTCGCCGAATCGATTACACCGATTGCGTACCCGCATCAACAAAGCGACCAGTGATACTGCCTAAAGGTCATCCGCTGTCTTTCTTGGTAGGCAAACATTAACATGAAATGTTTCATCACCATAATTTCGAGTCTATGGTTGCCGCTATACGATATAAGTATTGCATTCCAAGCGTTCGCCGTCTGTTAAAATCAATTAAAATAAGTTGTCAACTATGCACAAATTTGGCAGCCGCTCCGCAAACAACATTGATGGATCAACTCCCCAAGGACAGGCTTACCCCGTTTGTAAGACCATTTTCATTCACAGGCGTGGACTACTTCTGTCCAGTCATGGTATCTATTGGACGGCGCCATGAAAAGCGATGGGTGGCCATCTTTACTTGTCTTACGATTAGGGCTATTCACCTGGAGCTAGCGAAAGACCTATCTACCGACGCCGCCGTTATAGTATGTCGCAACTTTATTAACCGTAGGGGCGTTCCAATTCGTATGAAAAGCGATCGAGGCACAAACTTTGTAGGTGCTAGCAAAGAAACGTGGGTAGAGGTTGAAAAGGGCATTTCTAGTGAATGCTGCCGCAGAGGCATCGAGTGGTTGTTCAATGCTCCGGCAAATCCGTCAGCTGGTGGTGTGTGGGAACGAATGGTTCGCACGGTAAAAAGGGTGCTCCAGTTCACTTTAAAGGAAAAAGCTCCGCAACTGGCGACTTTACATACCCTCCTTATAGAAGCCGAGAATTTTGTGAATTCTCGTCCATTAACACATGTTCCGCTTGAGCACAGCGACGATGAACCGATTACTCCAAACTACTTTATGTTGTGGTCTCCCAACTTCGTCCAAGCAGCTGAGGTACCAGAAGTGGGATGTCTAAGAAAGCAGTGGCATATATCACAGCAGCAAACGTTCTGGAAGAGATGGGTTCTCGAGTATCTTCCGACTTTGACCAGACGCGTAAAATGGTTCAAAAAAGTAAAGCCGATATGTGTTGGCGACGTGGTGATTGTATGCGACGACAACGAAAGCCGTGGGCAATGGAAGAAAGGCATCGTCCTGGAAGCAAAGGCGGCAGCCGATGGTCAAGATAGGACAGTCTTGGTGAAGACTGCTGCTGGAAATTTACGTAGGCCGGCTTCAAAGGTTGCCGTACTCGACGTAAAGGGTGATTCTCCCGGCAGTGAATCGAATTACGGATAGGAGGATGTTACAAATAGAAATTAATATCAAATAGTTATGTACCGATTACTTTAAACCTTTTCTTATATTCTTTAAAAATACGTACTTTATAAGCAACTCTGTTAACAAAGCAACTCTGTTAATAGCCATTTTGTTTGTGCGCATCTGGTTCTTTCTTTTGAAAAGAAACTTTGGAAGAGCACGAACAAGTAAGTCCTGAATTAATTCGATATAACCAATTTAAATGTAATTAATAAATCTGTTTTTATCAGATATAAAAACATTACAAATAGTATTGTTACAAATATTCTCGTGCATTTTATTCCAAAGTCTTGCCGTCTACAACAATGTCCATCGTGAGCCTTAAGTCTTCTCTCTTCAGAGATATGAGCCTTAAGTCTTCTCTCTTCAGAGATATGAGCCACTTTGTGAGTCTAATATCGTAGGCTTTGCACATGATCTTAGAAATTTTGCAGTTCCGCGCTTTTGTCCACGCCTTTCATGCTTGATGGATCATACGCAACTCCTGTCTCTTTTTGATTTCTCTCAAACGGATTGGGACGTCTAACGTCGACTCAGCGAGTATTGCACCCTCCTTTGCCAACTCAAAAAGTTTGAAATAGGGCGTTTTTTAAGATAGGGTGTTGTCAAAAGGGCAGCCGAGATAAGGTTGTATTCCACTCGGCAGTATTTGGAGGGTCTTAGGGTAGGTCATTTTGGAAAAGAGCTGCAAGCATAAAAAGAACCAATTCTTATTATAACTTGACAACCAATTTATGTTGCTGTGTCGCTTTAAGGTGTTCACCATCTACAGATAAGTTTTGAATGTGCTACTTTTCGTAAGAATTGACGATATATTCTTTTTATGTGATTTGTTTCAATGAAGATTTCGCCTTAATCATGACTCATGTTCTTTGCAGTCCTCGAAACCTTTCCATCATCATTACATTCATTTTGTTGGAAATCTCTACTGAAAATGTTGCTTTAGCAAAGACAAAAATTTTAATGATCTTTTAACATACAAAAAAAAAAACAAAAGCGACTGTGTTTTTTTGGCATGACAAAGACCAACTTTGAATTTTACCTGCTTCAAGTCAGCAGCACTGGCTAAGGATCAACAGAACATCCGCCAAGAGCATTTAAGTATTTCGTTGTTGCATATTAAGGCCTCCAGCCGGAAATCGCAGAAGCTACATAAGTACATACTCAAGTAAGTATGGACTTAAGAAAGAAATAAGAATTTGCCAACGAACATTTAGCAGCAACAGCAAAAATATTCGCTAAAAAATTTGAAAGTTTCTTTCTCAACTCTTTCGTCTTTTTTTTTTTAGTTGGTTCACTTTTGGTTTTGTTGCGTGCCAAAGTCATCATAGCATATGTCCGATGCCTCAGTCATACAAAGCATTAACGTGTCGAATTTATATAAGCACCGACATTTTTGGACTTATTTCTTTTTAAATCATTTCTTTCCTTTTTGTGTGCATGTATTTTTATACTCAGCGTGCTTTGCATACAGAGTATATTAACTTTGATTGATTGGATAACGGTTGGTTGAACAGGTATAAAGAAATCGAGATAGATATAGACAATCCATATATCAAAATCAACAGGATATAAAAAAAAATTTGATTGAGCCATGTCCGTGCCTCAGTCTGTCCGTTAATATGATAACATGAGTAAATTTTGAGGTATCTTAATGAAATTTGGTATGTTAGTTCCTAGGAACTCATCTCAGATTTCTATTTAAAATGAATGAAATCGGATTATAACCACGCCCACTTTTTCCATATCGAAAATTTCAAAAAACTGAAAAAGTGCGATAATTCATTACCAAAGACGGATAAACCGATGAAACTTTTTAAGTGGGTTGACCTTATGACACAGAATAGAATATTAATAAAATTTTGGACTATGGGCCCACTTTTAAAATAAGGTAATTTAAAAGTTTTGCAAGCTGTAATTTGGCAGTCGTTGAAGATATCATGATGAAATATGGCAGAAACGTTAATCCTATTACTATATATATGCTTAATAAAAATTACCAAAATCGGAGATCCACCACGCCCACTTAAAACAAAATTTTTTTAAGTCACATTTTAATAAAAAATTTAATATCTTTACAGTATATAAGTAAATTATGTCAACATTCAACTCCAGTAATGATATGGTGCAACAAAATACAAAAATAAAAGAAAATTTGAAAATAGGCGTGGCTCCGCCCTTTTTCATTTAATTTGTCTAGAATACTTTTAATGCCATAAGTCGAACGAAAATGTACCAATCCTTGTGAAATTTGGTAGGTGCAAAGCTTGTGTGACGGTAACTGTTCTCGATGAAAATGGGCGAAATCGCTTGAAGCCACGCCCAGTTTTAGTACACAGTCGATCATATGTCCTTCCGTTCGGCCGTTAACCCGATAACTTGAGCGAAAATCGATACATCTTTACTAAACTTAGTTCACGCACTTATCTGAACTCACTTTATCTTGCTATTAAAAATGGGCGAAATCCGACTATGACCACGCCTATTTTTTCGGTATCGAAAATTTCGAAAAACTAAAAAAAAATGCCATAATTCTATACCAAATACGAAAAAAGGAATGAAACGTGGTGATTGGATTGGTTTTTTTACGCAAAATAAAACTTTAGAAAAAACTTTGTAAAATGGGTGTGACACCTACCATATTAAGTAGAAGAAAATGAAAAAGTTCTGCAGGGCGAAATCAAAAGCCCTTGGAATCATGGCATGAATACTGTTGGTGGTAATACATATATAAATGAATTAGCGGTACCCGACACATTATGCTCTAGGTCACCCTGGTCCACATTTTGGTCGATATGTCGCCTTCACATACACAACTAAGGGCACTCCCTTTTAAAACCTCTTTAGCACCTTTAGTTTGATACATATGTCATACAAACACATTCCAGGGTTACCCTAAGTTCATTTCCCTACATGGTAGTTTTCCTTTATTTGACAAAGGATGGAGAGAAATCGTTCCAAAAAACATCACCCTTGATCTACAATTTGGTCGGTATTTCCCAAACGTTATAAACTATCTACGAAACCCGATGAGCAGAGCTCACAGAGTATATTATAATAAAGAAAATGCCAAGAAAAAATTTCAAATTTTGTTTCGAAGTTGCTTTGCTAAAAATACATTCTTGGCATGCGGCTCATAATTTCCACCCTATAGGAGTCATTTATGATTGTAGGTTATTCTTTTGAGTATTTTATGATTGTAGGTTTAGATTTATTCGAGGCACATATTTGTCACATATTTCGGACTTTTATCGGACTCATAATTAAGAGCGTATCGAAAATATTTCAGGGGCGATTTAAAAAAATGATAAAGAAATGCGTTCTTTAACCAAATTTTCATATTTAAAAAAAATTTTCAAATAAAACGAATCGATAGCTGAAGAAGGATAGCAAAGGCAAGTTGCTCTACTTTTTAGTATTACCATTTGTATGTATCCATGAAAGAGACAATTTTGTCTCCAAAGCTCTCATCTGAGTACGTAATGTTCGGTTACACCCGAACTTAGCCATCCTTACTTGTTTTAGTTCTTCTTCTTTTTTAATCAAATTGAAAGGGTTTCCATTAAAAAAATTTGCACCTGTGCATTTTTCCATCGTCCACATGATGTGCTGCTTATTTTTGAGTTTTTGTGATGGCTCAAATGTCCGAGTGAATTTGTTATGCTTTTTTTGTTAATTTTTTTACTGCTATTTTTCAATTTGCAAATTTTACAAGCATACTGCTGACTGCTTTAATTTCATTTAAAAATTTTTAATGGCAGAATTTGTATATAATGATTAAAACTTATGGCAGGAATTTGAGTAGAAACAGCTGTCGGTTGGGAGCTGTTGTGCTGCGGAACTTTTTAAATACGCATACCTTTCCAAGTGCACTGAGCAATAAATACAAAGCTTACTCAGAACTCGTGTTTTCTTTTAGGTAAAAATAGCAATGAAATATGATATTTGGTAGAGTTTTGGTTGAACTGGCTGGCTTGTGAGGATCTGACATATACTGAGTGAGTCTATAGTATTACCAGAAGTGTAATCAATGACCACCGAAAAGCCCTGTCAAAAACCAGGACCTATATTATAAAATAACTCCGTCCTTTCGAAAAATAAGTCTAAACCTAGCCAAGCCTAATTTAAGGGCATGTGACGCCAGAAGGCAGTGTCCAGTCAAAACAACGGTCATGTGTCTACAGTCGGCTCTTTTTAATGATGGGAGTAACTTTGTTGGTCTAAGGTTGTATGATCTACGCATAATCTTAAACACTTTACGCCGTTTTTGGCCCCGCGCTTGGGTGCACGTTTTTTCCGCTTGGTTAATTCCGCCCAATCCGATTGAGACGTCTACGGAAGAAGCTTTGAGGTATGCAGCATATTTAGCTAGTTCATCCGCCTTTTTTGTTCGCATCTATTCAAAATAAAGACGTATATTTCTCCCTATCCAGATCTTTTCCAAGGACTGCTTATTCTCTAACACACTTTTGGATGCTGTGCTATGCCAGATCATTGCCTTAATTTCTGCTTGGCTGTCAATATAAAAGTTGGCACGACTGCAGTTAAACTATTTTCTTCCAGTGTTTCTACTGCCTTGATTACGGCTACTACTTCCACCTAAAAAAGCGCTACAGCTACAGTGATCTGAAAGCTCGTAGGATTTCTCCATTTTTGGATCAGCACCATATACTGCAAACCTTACTCCTTCCAGTACTTTGGGACCATCGGTGTACACGTGTATCGCTATTTGGGCACCCATGCGTCAACCATCCACCTCTTTGCGGCTGTGAGTGCTGCTTCGAAGCGCAAATACGGAATCAGGTAGTCTGTTCGCCCTATAACTGATGACGATACACTACTATTGCCGCATGGTCTCCGATCAAACTGTACCGAGGCACTGATACTCGTTGCAGTTATTAACGCTATATTTTTTGCCAACAGTTGTACTGGTGGAATGGTATACAGTCAGCCGCCAAGGTTGTTTTCAGGGCTCCTGTAGTGCTAAACATTGAAAGCCTAATTTTTTGAGGTAGGTTCTTTTTTATGGATGTCCACCAAACAAAGACCCCATAGTACGGGATAGGCTTTACAATCGCCGTAATTACCCAATAAGAGAGCAAGAGCGATTAACCGCACATTACAGCCCGGCATTTTTTACATGGATATAGCGCCGTAGACGTCTTCTTCACTCTCTTCTCCACGTTGAGCTTCCACGACAACTTACTGTCTAGAATGGAAGGTTTCCCCTGCAGGGTTACCCCTCCTAGCTTAGGACTGGTCTGATTTGGGATCTTGCATCTCTTAGTAAGCAAGACCATATTCTTATTATCTGCATTAGCTGCCAACCCGACTTTAGATGTTCAGGTATGTAAATCCCGAAGCGCCCGATCTATAAAAGAGCTCGTCGTGGGAAGGTACTTTCCACTTGCATACGGAAATAACAATCACGGGTAAAAGGAATAGGAACAGAAACGGGAAGTGTACGTAAAATCGAAGCGCTTAATCGAAAATTGTTACCGACGATCAATTAATCTTAAAATTATTAATTACAGTAAGAGTAAAATGGTATTTTTTACATAAGCTATTTTGGCGATATTTACCTATTTCCGATTCACTTCAGTAATGTGTTTGATAATAATTTTTATTTTTTTTGCTCATATTCACCTAATTAATCATTTAGCAAACGCTTACAAAAGTGACGCTCCTAAATTAATTATATCTACATACTACATATAATAAACGACTTACCTGTATTGAACCAGCGACCGAAGCCGAGCTAAAACTTGCATTACTAACATCTGACGAAGCAATAAATTGTTTACGCAGCAATATGCTTGTTGAATTATTGTTGTTGTTATTAGTGTTGCTGGTGTTTATAGTGTTAATATTATTGTTTATATTTATAGAGGGGGTATGTGAAGCAGTTAGAGCGGCATTAGCTGAGGTAACGCTTTTAGTTGTGGCTGTCGTAATTTTACCGCCGCCGCTCTCACTGTCATGGTTGTTATTGTTGTTCACAGAAATGTTAGTAGTTGTCACAGTTGTAGTTGTTTCTATTGTTGTTGTTGTTGTTGTTATTGCTGGCGCCATTGGCGCTGCATTCACAGCACTTTTATTATTGTTATTACACGCTTTATTTTGATTATGATTGTTGTTGTTGTTACTTTTTTGCATATTCGTACTATTTTTGCTTAGCGGTGATTCCATGCTTTTGTTGTTATTATTGCTTGTAATATTATTTAAAATATCGCTTGTATTGCAAACATTATTTACACTTGCACACTTAACCGGATTGTTGTTGTTACCGTTGCTATTATTTGGGTTATTTAGACTAAAATCATGCAAATTTTGATTTATGTTAATTAATTTCTGCTGTGATTGTTGTTGTTGTTGTTGCTCTTGCTGTTTGTTATCCATTGTCTCACCAATATTTTGCACTTTTTCTTGGTGTTCTTCAATGTCCAGCAAATTTGCTTTGGCTGCCAGCATTTTGTTGTTGCTGCTGCTGTTCTTGTTGGCGACTAATGCTGCCGGATGTCCATGAATTGATTGTTTATGTATGGCTTCCGTCACATTTGCCGCCAATGTTTTGCTGTTATTTACTGTTGCCACAGTCCACGTTTGTGTTAATGGCGCTTCTGTTGTTGTTGGGGACACATTCGTTTGGGGCGTGGTTATATGAATTGATTCTTCGCTTTGCTGATTTCTCATGATGCTAACACTGAGGTATAGCTTAAGAGCACATACACATCTGCACACATATGTATGTATGCTTCAAGGCGACACAATTTGTTATGATTCAAAACACTTTTTTTCATTACCGCTATTTGCTTTGTATACATTTTTTGAAAATTTGTTTTTAATTTTTCTTTCTTAAATTGTTGTTTTGTTTCGTTATATATATACACTTCCATTCGATTACTTCCTAACATTGTGTTTTAATTTTTTTAATGGTCTATCAAGTTAATTATGAATTTATTTTCAAGGCGAATCCATACCAACCAATTCGCCGTGCAGAAGAATGTCAAATCCAAAGAAAAGTTTCATTAATTTCGATTAACTGACATGTTGTAGTACAAGGCGTTGTATCGTAATCAAGAAGAAGCAATCAGCTGTTTGGATAGCAACACCTGATACTGAATTCGCCTTGATTTATTTTGCAGTTATTAGTTTTTAAGATAGAGAAAGCCAAGGCGAATTCAGCTCGAGGTGTTGTTATCGCACCATCTGATTGCTTCTTCTTGATTATTTTCCATACAACGCCTTTGCACAACAATATGTCAGTTAATCGAAATCAATGAAAATTTTCTTTGGATTTGACTTTCTTCTGCACGGCGAATTGGTTGAACTCGCTTTGCCACTACCTTCGTGCACTTCTTTTTTAGCAATACAAAGTGGCGGCATTTTTTATGAAAAATTAGACTGCACATACGAGCGCTGCTCCCGTCATGATATAAAAGTCGTGCTTGGCGATTTTAACGCCAGGGTGGGTAAAGAAGGTGTTTTTGGCGCTACAGTCGGAAAGTTCAGCCTACACAATGAAACTTCTCCTAACGGACTGAGGCTGATTGACTTTTCCGGTGCTCGAAACATGGTCATATCCAGCACGAGGTTCATGCATAAAAAGATACATCAAGCTACATGGCTGTCTCCTGATCAAAATACTCGCAATCAGATCGATCACGTTGTGATAGACGGACGGCATGCCTCCAGTGTTTTAGATGTGCGCACAATCCGAGGACCTAACATTGACTCGGACCATTATCTCGTTGCAGCCAAAATACTCACCTGCCTCAGCGCGGCTAAAACCAGGGAACAAAAAACACAAGGAAAGCTAGACGTTGAAAATCTTCAATCACAACAGGCTGCCAATGATTTCGCAACTCGACTCTCACACCTGCTCTCTGAGAGCACAACTCATTCTAAAGGAATACAGGAGCAGTTGGAGCATATCTCCAAAGCACTTCGTACTGCCGCCGAGGAAAAAATTGGTTACCGGCGGCCACGAAAAAACAACTGGTACGATGAATAATGCCGCGTTGTAACCGAAAGAAAAGACGCTGCCTACAGGGCTATGTTAAAAGCGAGCGCAACAAGAGGAGTGTGTGAACGCTATCGTGAGTTGAAAAGGGAAGCGAGACGCCTTTTCAGGAAGAAAAAAGCAGAAGCAGAAAGGCGTGAGTGGGAGGACCTTGAGCTGCTAGCCACCAGGACTAACGCCCGAAAATTTTACCAAAGAATACGGCGACAGACGGAACGTTTTAAGACCGGGGCAAACTCCTGTAGGAACGAAAACGGCGACCTTGTAACTGATGTCCAGAGAGTGCTAAGATTATGGAGGGAACACTTCTCTGCTCTCCTAAATGGAGGCAGCGATTCACCGTGCAGAGATGACGAACCCGATCCCGCAATCGACGATGATGTAATATATGTCCCCCGCCCGATTATGACGAAGTTAGAATAGCAATAACCAGATTGAAAAACAACAAGGCCGTGGGCGCTGATGGATTGCCTGCGGAGCTATTCAAGTACGGCGGCGAGGAGTTGTTAAGGCGCACGCAACAGCTTCTTAGCAAAATATGGGCGGGCGAGTGCATGCCCTGGACCTTATCAGTGCGGCTTCAGACCTGGTAAATCTACCATCGACCAGATTTTCACAATGCGCCAAATCTTGGAAAAAACCCGTGAAAAGAGAATCGACACACATCACCTCTTCGTCGACTTTAAAGCCGCCTTCGACAGCACGAAAAGGAGCTGCCTATACGCCGCTATGTCTGAATTTGGTTTCCCCGCAAAACTTATACGGCTGTGCAAAATGACGTTGAGCAACACCATCAGCTCAGTCAGAATTGGGAAGGACCTCTCCGAACCGTTCGAAACTAAACGAGGTTTCAGACAGGGTGACCCCCTATCGTGCGATTTCTTTAATTTGATGTTGGAGAAAATTATACTAGCTGCAGAACTTAACCGCACTGGAACAATGTTCTATAAACACGTGCAATTACTGGCATATGCTGATGACATTGTCATCATCGGCCTAAACACCCGCGCTGTTAGTTCTGCTTACTCCAAACTGGAAAAAGAAGCGATAAAGATGGGTTTGATCGTGAATGAGGACAAAACGAAGTACCTGCTGTCATCGAGCAAAGAGTCAGCGCATATGCGCCTTGGCAACCACGCTACTGTTGGCAGCCATAATTTCGAAATAGTAAAATATTTCGTTTATTCGGGAACCAGCATCAACACTAACAACAACATCAGCACTGAAATCTAGCGAAGAATCAATCTTGCCAATAAATGCTACTTTGGACAAGGTAGGCAATTGAAAAGTAAAGTCCTCCCTCGACGAACGAAAATCATACTCTAGAAGTCACTTATCGTTCCCGTCCTACTATATGGGGCAGAAGCATGGACCATGACAACAGCAGATGAAGTGGTTTTGGGAGTGTTCGAGAGAAAAGTTCTTCGAAAGATTTATGGACCTCTACTCGTTGGCGATGGCGAGTACCGAAGAAGATTTAATGATGAGCTGTACGAGCTATACGCAGACATCAACATAGTCCAGCGAATTAAAACGCAGCGGCTGCGCTGGCTAGGCCATGTTATGTGAATGAAAGATGATGATCCGGCCAAGAAAGTGTTTCTATCGGAACCCGCCTATGGAAGTAGAGGTAGAGGGCGGCCCCCACTCCGTTGGAAGGACCAGGTGGAAAACGATTTGAACTCCCTTGGTTTAACTAATTGGCGCCCGTTGGCGGAGCGAAGGAGTGACTGGCGCGCCTTGTTGGTCGGCCATAACCGTTTAGACGGTTAAGCGCCAATTAAGTAAGTAAGTAAAGTGGCGGCCGCTGTGGTGTGATGGTAGCGTGCTCCGCCATCCACACCGAAGATCCTCGGTTAACGCCCCGGGAAAAACAACATCAACAGTTTAGAAACAAGTTTTTTCAATTAGACAAAATTTTTTCTAAGCGGCGTCGCCCCTCGGCAGTGTTTGGCAAGCACTCAAAATTTATTTGCGCCTTGAAAAGTCTCAGTGAAAACCCATCTGTCTTGCAGATGCCGTTCGGAGTGGGCATAAAACATGTAGGTCCCGTCCAGCCAAAGTTGCATAAAATTGCATAAAACAAGTAGATCCCGTCACGCCAATTTGTAGGAAAAATTTAAAGAAGCACTACCCAAATTGGAAGAGAAACTCGGCCTTAGATCTCTTCGGAGGTTATCGCACCTTTCATTTATCTTTAAATGTGGGTGGTGCCACGCCCATATTCCATAATTTGTTTGAATTTATATTTTGCGTCATAAAAATTTCATTACCTTAGCAGAATTCGTTTTTTGAATTATTTAATTTTTTCCCATTTTTTAAATTTTCGATATCGATTATCGGCGTGATTATCGTCGCATTTCGCTCATTTTCAATACCAATCCATTCTGCGTCCAGATAAGCTCGTATACCGAATTTGGTGAAGATATCTCAATATTTGCTCAATTTAAACTGTTAACGGACGAACGGACGGACATGGCTTAATCAAATTTTTTTCGATACTGATGACTTTGATAGATCAAAGTCTATATCTATCTCGATTCCTTTTTACCTGTACAACCAACCGTTATACAATCAAAGTTATGATACCCTGTGTACAAGTACAGCTGGGGATAAAAATGCAAGAAATAATTTACTGTTTACTGCTATCAATATTACGAATTGTGTGTGGTATATAGGTATGTACTTTAGGGCGGGTCGATTTAAAAATCGCTCATTGCTCTGTGAAAATCGTATTCTAGGGATCAAAATAAGAAACTTTGCCGAAGGAACCATACCCCTAAAACGAATTCTGATGTCCCCACTTTGGGTCGAACTTTTGGGTAGGGGCAATTTCAATTCTACCTGCTGTGTCTTGTGGTGGCTTAAAAAAAACAACACAAGCAATTTTACGATCTGCAATTGTGACACAGTGATACCTTCATTTTTCAAAACGGTTGAATAAAAAACCCACACAACTATGTTTACGACATGCAAATGCATCACAGTGATGCCTTGGTTTTAAAAGGGGGTTGTAAAAACGCTAATTTCTAATAAATTTTTTTAATTTATTTTCTATTACTAAGTTAAATTCGTTTTTTCATTTACATATGTTCTGACTAAATAAATTTCTAAAGAGAAAAATAAACTCCAAAAAGTAAAAACATAGGCACTTCAAAGTGGGATTTTTCAAAACTTGCCCCTACGACCCAAAGGGGGGGGGGGGGGGACATCAGAATTCGTTTTAGAGGTATGATACCATCGGCAAAGTTTCTTATTTTGATCCCTAGAATATGATTTTCACAGAGCAATAGGCGATTTTTTTGCCTCCCCACAAATCGACCCGGCCTGATGTACTTATATGTGTATATGAATGTTAAAACATTATAGCTTTGCTGAATGTATTTTTGCAATTGTTTACATTTAATATTTATTATCGTTTAAAAATTAATTTAGTTTTGTTATTGATATTAAGAAAAAAATTGCAAAATTTACAAACAGCGATGGTTACTAGTTTTTCGTTTAGTGATTTATACTGATGTTTTGTCTTGTGCACGTTTGTTGCGATTTCGATTGGTAATTGTCATAGAGTTTTTCTTACAACTATCGACGAAGCTGTTGTTTATATATTTATACCTTTTATGAAAATGAAATGGTATATTAATTTTGGCACGAATCTCGAAATTGTAAGTCCTTAAAGGAAAATAGATACCCCCACCAATAAGTATACCGAAATGATGAGATGAAGAGCTGAGTTGATTTAGCCAGGTCCGTCTCTCCGTCTGTCCGTCTGCCCGTTTGCATGCAAACTAGTCCCTCAATTTTTGAGACATCTTGATAAAATTTGGTGAGCGGGTACACTGAAAGAAATGGTGCTAGTAAAATCAACAAATCGGTTCTGTTGTTCTTGACTTAACGGAGATTCGGTGAAATTGATCGAATTATGGTTAGTTCGACCGAGTTCTTTGTCAAACGAACAAATTAGTGTAGCCATTTCAACAGAAGAGAAATTGGCGCTCTTAAGTTAACAAAATTCTGTAAAATTCCTGGTCAATCTAACTGATTTTTCTGTTAATACAACTGATTTTACAGGTCATTTCAACGGCGATCAACTGGCAATACATGAGCAAATTTCAAAGAGAATTTTACGCTCACTGCGCTCTCTACTTTGTACCTATGACGATGGTGCCACTTGTTAAAAAAAACACAAAAATAAGAAAACCATCAAATCGAAAAAACACACAAAATGGGAAAACAACAAAAACTAGTATTTCAGTTATCAACACAAAACGAAAAAAACCTTTTTTTGAATTTACTGTGCAAAAATTATGAGATACCGGGACATCTATCGGGTACAATTTTGCAACTTCTCGTCCAAGCGACGTTCCAGTTTTGTTTGAGCGAACAGGATTTTTCCAAAGTTAATAACATTTTGTTAAATTTTTTACGAATTTTCACTCACGGGAACGAATCTAATAAGATAATAAAAAACATCAATTTTTAATGTTGCTGTTTCCGACAACATAAAAGTTGGAGTTGTTTTGGAATCGTTTCAACTTAAAGTGTTACGAAAATTAAACTTGCCGAATTACATCTAAAGTTACTCCAGTGGTGAATTACCTTCTCGCGATTTGATTCCTTTATTTTCTATAATTTACAAGTTCTCTATTTAAAATGTTAAGTCAAACATTTATACAAGTTTTGTTCGAAACAATCAAGTGTGACAACTACATGCGAGAGAGGAAATTGAGAATGAGCTGAGCTGCAACTGAAAGAATGGGAATCAGTTTTGTGACTACTATTTTCATTTCTATTTGCAAAGCGAAGTTCAAAACTATAAATTAAATAATAATTTGGTGAAATTGCGTTTAATAAAACAAACTAATAAAGTGTATAATGTTTAATTTGTGCCAGCATATTTGATGTAGCCCAATTGACATTCGGCTAGTAAGTGCCACAGTGGTGTAATGGTAGCGTGCTCCGTCTGCCACACCGTATGCCCTGGGTTCGCACCCCGGGCAAAGCAACATCAAAATTTTAAAATTAAGGTTTTTCAATTAGAAGAAAATTTGTCTAAGCGGAGTCGCCCCTCAGCAGTGTTTGACAAGCGCTCCGAGTGTACTTCTGCCATGAAAAGCTCTCAGTGAAAACACATTTGCCTATCTGCCTTGCAGATGCCATTCGGAGTGGCCATAAAACAAGTAGGTCCCGTTCGGTCAATTTGCAGGGAAAAGCAAGAGGAGCACGACGCAAATTGGAAGAGAAGCTCGGCCTTAGATCTCTTCGAAGGTTATCGCGCCTTATATTTATTTATTAATTTATGTATATGGCAACATACATAGGTACTTTGGTACAAAGCTGTCGTCACAATTTTTTTTTTTTTGTTCATTTGACTACTAAAACGGTCAATTACGAATGAACGATTTATGCGCAGTTGATTCAAAATCTTGATGCGATGGTTAAAAATTAACAGAAATTTCGGTTGAATTGACCCATATTTCGGTTGATTTTACCAATGGTTTTCTTTCAGAGTATATTTACAACCGATTTTTCAGAAAAGAGGATTTTTGGCATATCTTCCTCTATTTATCAGACTGAAGCTTTAAACTTCACCATATGGCTTCGTATATTGCGCATATTGTTTTACGTTTTATTTGTCTTAAAAATCGCTTAGGTATGTACATCTGTTCAATATATATTTCATATCTTATACAGTCGATTATTTGGATATTACGAATGGGATAAGTTTATTGTTCAACCCCATTCATTAAATGTATGAAGTCGTCGGCACAGCCAGAAGACAGTGCCGTCCTTACTTGTTTTATTTATATTGCATACGCTCACTTTTCTTATGATTTCATTAAAGTTGCACCTTTGAGCTTGTAAGCCATAATTTAATTGATTTTAATGTACACATTTTCTTATATCATATGATAAATTTAAATTCGTTTTTCGCTTCTCTTTAATACCAATATTAAATTTTATGTTTAATGTTATAACTGTTTTTAATGTCGCTTAGTTCAAAAATTTGTTTCGCTTGTGAACATAGTTGCTATTTTGTTGCTTGCAAACGTTTTCGAATGAAATTGTGGAGCCTATACAAACGGATACCTACATATGGATATTTTTATACTCAGTTGAGCAGAGCTCACAGAGTATATTAAGTTTGATTGGATAACGGTTGGTTGTACATATATACAGGAATCGAGATAGATATAGACTTCCATATATCAAAATAATCAGGATCGAAAAAAAATTCGATTAAGCCATGTCCGTCCGTCCGTCCGCCCGTTAACACGATAACTTGAGTAAATTTTGAGGTATCTTGATGAAATTTGGTACGTAGGTTCCTGAGCACTCATCTCAGATCGCTATTTAAAATGAACGATATTGGACTATAACCACGCCCACTTTTTCGATATCGAAAATTTCGAAAAACGGAAAAAGTGCGATAATTCATTACCAAAGACAGATAAAGCGACAAATCTTCGTAGATGAGTTGAATTTATGACGCAGAATAGAAAATCAGTAAAATTTTGGACAACGGGCGTAGCACCGCCCACTTTTAAAAGAAGGCAATTTAAAACTTTTGCAAGCTGTAATTTGTCAGTCGTTGAAGATATCATGATGAAGTTTGGCAGGACGTTACTACTATTAATATATGTATGCCCAATAATAATTTGCAAAATCGGAGAAGGACCACGCCCACTTTAAAAAAAAAAATTTTTTTAAAGTAAAATTTTAACAAAAAAATTAATATCTTTACAGTATATAAGTAAATTATGTCAACATTCAACTCCAGTAATGATATGGTGCAACAAAATACAAAAATAAAAGAAAATTTCAAAATGGGCGTGCCTCCGCCCTTTTTCATTTAATTTGTCTAGGATACTTTTAACGCCATAAGACGAACAAAAATTAACCAATCCTTTTGAAATTTGGTAGGGGCATAGATTTTATGATGTTAACTGTTTTCTGTGAAAACGGGCGAAATTGGTTGATGCCACGCCCAGTTTTTATACACAGTCCTTCGTCTGTCCTTACGCATGGCCGTTAACACGATAACTTGAGCAAAAATCGACATATCTTTAATGAACTTAGTTCACGTACTTACTTGAACTCACTTTATCTTGGTATGAAAATGAACGAAATCCGACAATGACCACGCCCACTTTTTCGATATCGAAAATTACGAAAAATGAAAAAATGCCATAATTCTATACCAAATACGATAAAAGGGATGAATCATGGTGAGGTAATTGGATTGGTTTATTGACGCGAAATATAACTTTAGAAAAAACTTTATAAAATGGTTGTGACACCTACCATATTAAGTAGAAGAAAATGAAAAAGTTCTGCATGGCGAAATAAAAAACCCTTAAAATCTTGGCAGTTATTACATATATAAATAAATTAACGGTATCCAACAGATGATGTTCTGGGTCACCCTGGTCCACATTTTGGTCGATATCTGGAAAACGCCTTCACATGTATAACTACCACCACTCCCTTTTAAAACTCTCATTAATACCTTTAATTTGATACCCATATCATACAAACGTATTCTAGGGTCACACCTGGTCCACCTTTATGGCGATATCTCGAAACGGCGTCCACCTGTGGAACTAAGCATCACTCCCTTTTAAAATACTCATTAACACCTTTCCTTTGATACCCATATTGTTCAAACAAATTCTAGGGTCACCCCTGGTCCACCTTTGTGGCGATATCTCGAAACGGCGTCCCCCTATGGAACTAAGGATTACTCCCTTTTAAAATACTCATTAATACCTTTAATTTGATACCCATATCGTACAAACAAATTCTAGGGTCACACCTGGTCCACCTTTATGGCGATATCTCGAAACGGCGTCCACCTGTGGAACTAAGCATCACTCTCTTATAAAATACTCATTAATACCTTTAATTTGATACCCATATCGTACAAACAAATTCTAGGGTCACACCTGGTCCACCTTTATGGCGATATCTCGAAACGGCGTCCACCTGTGGAACTAAGCATCACTCTCTTAT
Source organism: Eurosta solidaginis (assembly GCF_040869045.1). Lineage (NCBI taxonomy): Eukaryota > Metazoa > Arthropoda > Insecta > Diptera > Tephritidae > Eurosta > Eurosta solidaginis. Next base: position 251,690,710 of record NC_090321.1, on the reverse strand, counting down.
AAAATACTCATTAATACCTTTCTTTTGATACCCATATTGTACAAACAAATTCTAGGGTCACCCCTGGTCCACCTTTATGGCGATATCTCGAAACGGCGTCCACCTATGGAACTAAGGATTATTCCCTTTTAAAATACTCATTAACATCTTTCGTTTGATACACATATCGTACAAACGCATTCTAGAGTCAACCCTGATCCACCTTTATGGCCATATCTCCAAATGGCGTCCACCTATAGAACTATGGCCCACTCCTTCATAAAATACTCTTTAATGCCTTTCATTTGATACACATGTCATACAAACATATTCCCTCGGTTCATTTTCCTACATGGTTATTTTCCCTTATGTTGTCACCATAGCTCTCAACTGAGTATGTAATGTTCGGTTACACCCGAACTTAACCTTCCTTACTTGTTTTTATGTAGGCTACTCATAGCTGCAAGCTTTCATATGATATATAGATGCTTATTTGTAGATAAATATATGCATTTAAAACACTAATTTAGGCTTGATTGATTTTTTCATTCAAATTTTCATGTCCCGCAGTGCACTTGCAGTGCCCAAAGGGAAAGTCAATCCATATACATATCGTTATGAATATTTATTAATGGATGTGTAACTATTAAATTAATGAAGATATAGGAAATTCATATCACTTTACTGATATTGTTAGTCTCAAGTGAAAACGCGCTGAATTTAATTTGATAAAAAATATGTGTAAGTATTATAAAACAACTGTTAACGCTCAAGGGAAATATGTAAAAAACATTTCAAAAATGGGTTGTGGGAATTTTTGTTATACACGCCTTTCAAAAATTTATGATGAGCATGCGGCAATCGAAGTACTTAGTAAGAAAAGAACACTAATGGGCTGCCGGCGGCACCTGATATCTTCAAAACTAAAAATCTTTCTTGGTCAGAATTCGAGCTCAAGGCTTATATAAGAAAAACCATATCTTTATAGGCCTTGAGCACGAGTTCGAAAAAAGAATCCTTTATAAATAGGCCTATAAGAACAAAAAAAAAAAAATTATTAATAAGCGATAGCGCATATTATAGCTAAATCGTTAGCGCAGCGGGCCTAAAGGCCCAAACACATTCGACTTTTGCGTGAGTTTGCCGTTTATGTTGCGTCAACAGCTGATTTTCAACACACACGTCTTTATTGCTATGCTCGCAATCCACAGGCAACGCAACGAGAATGACAAAAAAAACAGAAAAAGGATTGAAAAACTTACGTTTCTCCATGCGTTGCCAACCCCTTATTCCATTTTCCAAAACTATGTGCAAAATCTATGAATTGTTATTTTTATTTTGTTAATTTTAACAATTTTTGTTGTTATATCGGCCTACTGATTTTAAGATCGCAGGTTCGAATCGAGCTCAAGGCCTAACAATAATTTTTTATCATTATTATTGTTATGATAAATTTTTTCTTAATTGAAAAAATTTTTAAATTAGAATAGAAGAAAGAAAAAATTTTAGACAACTGCCAAAGCTCGTTGTATAGATCCATTTCGGGAACTGCTAAATTCCTTCATCGGCAACGTTTAGGCGCCGCTGCTGTAACCATTCAGCCATCACAGCGGTTTTTTGTTTGTCTTCATTAATCCTACTTCTATTCTGGTTCGTGCCAATTGATATTCACAACACTGCGACATCTGTTGCAGAATGGCTGTGAAAATTGGACTTGTTTGTTGGCAATGCTGCCATAGTGTCATATTTTATTGACACTTTTTTCCCCGTGCTCTGGGATGTATTAACAATTTTTGTTGTTATATCGGCCTACTGATTTTAAGATCGCGGGTTCGAATCGAGCTCAAGGCCTAACAATAATTTTTTATCATTATTATTGTTATGATAAATTTTTTCTTAATTGATAATTTGTTAATTTTGAAAAATATTTCTATAACAATGTGATAAAAATTGTTATTAATCAACGAAAACAAATAAAAATTGTAATTTTCTAGCATTATTTGTGGCAGGCAAACTTCCAGCGTGCGTTATTTCAAAGTGGTATCAGTACCAAAACGACGCAAAAGTCGAATGTGATCGGACCTTAAAGCGTACTGACGAATAAGAGTTGGAAATCTTCGAAATGGATCTAACTGCGCAGCTATGGCAGGTGTCTGAAAATTTATACCTTCTAATCCAAATTTAATAACAATTTATCACTTTTAAAAAGTTAAAACAACGATAATTATTATAAAAAAATTTGTTATATTTTATTGTTATTTTAACACAAATTTGGCGGCTGTATCCATAATTTATACTCTAATCTTAAATTTTAATTCAAATAATCCATAAAAATGTCATGTAGTATATGGGGTAGCTACTCGCTAAGGCGCACACCTTAGGTTGATGCAAGAGCTTAGTCGAACACGATAACGTCCTAATATATGTAGGAATGGCTTAACCGCTTGCAAAAACGATCAATACTCGAAACTTGCAGTGCAGGAAAGGACTTCCCAGGGGAAAGGCGCGTTACTCTGGCATAATTTCGACATACTACCCAGATGAAAGGCGTGTGACTCCGATATATGCAGATACTGTGATAGTCTAAACTCTTACTCATTTACCTGGAATCAATCCCAATATACGCAATATATGACACCAATCATCTTTTTAATTTTAATGCGCAACCAGCGCCAATTAATCTACGTCTCCTTGATTAAATCCAATGACATTATAAGTTTCATTGGACTTCTTTTAGAGAATTTCGATGACAAGTTTTGATGATCGCACCTATTGGATGCGGTGAAGCAATGCTAGAAGTTGTTTAAGAAGAAGGAGGTTACTAATCAAAAAAGAATGGACGAATTCGCGTCTCTGGATATTCAGGTCGGGTTAGCAGCGAAAACGATTACCAAAAAGTACACATTATACCATCGACAGAAGATGGAATGAGTTTTGAAATAGAGGAAAGTTTTCTGGTCCTGTCTCTTATGGTCCTGTCTGTGACGCTAAATGTATTGCATCGGCAAAGGTTTAGAGATGAGCTATATAAGCTTCACGTAGAAATGAGCAGCTTCGCACACCTTATCATATTGTGGGAGTCAGATAAGATGCTCCGCTTCAGAAAGTCCTCCTCTCGTTGGTCGTATATTTCAGCAGATGAAGGGCGATACCTCCACTGAAATGGGAAAGAGACTAGAACTCTCAATATCCTCTGGGCTATGAAGAGACAATAAACGATAATAAATTATATTTGCAGCAAGGAAACAGATTCAGGTGTATTTGAGAGGACTCTTATCGAGCAGCCTTAGGAAGAACAGTTGCGTTATCAAATCAAGGGGTGCTAATTGGAGAACGATTTCTCTTCCTCATATTTAATAAAATACCGCCAAGTCCGCCTTGTCGGACAGATGGGTCACTGAAAACTTTAAGAAGAAAAAGAGGTAAGGATAGGGAGTGTATGCTAATATCGTTATAGCCGAAAGCGAAGATATCTCGGTTAGCTAGTGCGAGAGTCCGAACTGAAAAGTATAGTGGAAAAGCAGACAGTATGCATTGCCTCCCAGAGTACAGGGCAGTATTAAGAACTGCCTAACACTTGGGAACCATTTCATCCAACCAAACGCGAGAGCGAGCGCTTGCCAAATGCCCTCGAGAAAGCATTTTCAAATCGAAAGCAGTGCGCCGACAACATCTATGATGTCCCTTCTGCGACATCATAGCCCGATTATACCGGCAGAGTATTGCAAAAATACTAGTTCATAGGTCTGCCACTATAGTTTCCACACACTGACAATGGGTCAATGAAAGTTGCCTGTCTGTTTCATATCATCGAACCGGATGATGTGTATCTTTCGTTTGTGATCGGTATTTAGTAGGTCACGTAATTTTGTGTGCTTGGTATGAACACATTCAGTCCACATACATCTCCCTATGGACCGGACAGTTCCCACAGTATATACATATATTTAAATCAAAGTTTTATATATAATTATGCATAAACAGTAGGGCTCTTGCTTACAATCGAATATCCAGCTAACCGACTAGACGATTAGTCGAGTAGCAACTTTTAAATTGATTGAAAATCGGCCACTTGTTATTCGATTTCGACTGACTGTCATTACTTGATTGTAATTTGTTACATTGACATTTAAATCCGACCCATCAAGCAAAATGTACTAGATTCAATAAATCAATAGTGAGATAATTGGGAATTTGCATTTTGTATAGAAGATCGAGTTCAATAAAGGCTTTAATGAAGAATACTTGGCTAATTATTTCATTAACCCTCTTTGTGATAATGGTATAAGTTAAATTTTATATCATCTCTACATATAATTAAATTGTAACAAGCCGATGTCTGTACATTAAAGATATAATGGAAAAATTGATACCAGGGGTCATTATTTAAACAACTGAGTCCAAATCATGCGCGGTTTCAGGTTTTTTACGTTATTATTATATGTATTTAAAAAAAAGTTCCCCCCTCCCCTAGAACGTAAAAAAGCAAGAAAAATTAAAAATTAGTAAAAATCCGTTTTGTGATAAGAAACTGCAGTCAATACAAAACTGCATCATACGAGAGGCATGAGGAAATGCTTTTGCGTTGGGTTGTTTTCAGTGCAATGTTCGAATTAAAAAGTCATATAATGATTAAATCGACGCAATATATCTCCGAGGAGACTTAATCGAATCTTTTTTTAATTTTTTCTACAAATTTACGAGATGGGGCCTCATGGCAGAAATACATTCGGAGTGTTTGCCATACCACAGCCGGGGGTCGAACGCCTTTTTAGAAAAGCCTTTTCTAAAGTATTTTGATGTTGTTTCTTCCGGGGATTGAACCCAGGATCTTTGGCATGGTTAGTCTACCTTACGCCGTTGGATAATAACATGTTCAATAAATGGCGCTATGGGAGAAGTGGTTTTTAAAATCGTATTTGTCGACCAATTCGTTAATTTCTGTACATATTGTAACGAATTTAGTGAAATTCCTCTTATTTGCAACCTTCTGCTAACGTTCGAATCGCTAAACTGTTGAATAAATAGCTCCACTATTCAACAATGCAAAATGGCCTTTATTAGACTACTTTCAAAATTACACTTCTATTGCTCGCCAGATAGCGTCTTAAATCAAACTGATTGTCGTGCCTCTACTGTTGCTGCCTTTTATACTGTCTGGTTTCCTCGTTGCATATTTCTAGGCTTTTCTATTCTAGAATTTACTAGTTAATTATCAGCTATAAAATTACCAGCTATAACTACGTTTATAGCTTCTCATATGCGCGTGTATATGTGAGTGATACTTGCACAAATTATTGCCTTCTTTTGTGAGCATCTCAGATAAGATATATGCACATGTTTTTGCGTCTCTTCTCCGCTGCTCGTATGGACATATGGGTAGACATAATGATTGATTTAATGATGTGCATACAAGTCACTGCTTAGCATCGGCTTAGAGATGATAGCATCCTTTAGTGTTGCTATAATTCGTCACAATATGTAAATTTTAGGAATCCGATGTCTGAACACTGAAGTTGGTAAAGCAGATTTGCTAGAATGATCTTTATCATCTCGCAAACGAAGTAGCGGGCATAAGCTAGTTAAAAAATAAAGTTCAACATTTTCATAAATAAATTTTTTTTTTAATTAAAAAAATTAAATTTTTGCTGTAAAATGAGTTTCCAGAAATGACGCTAGGTATGGCTCCTAGTATACCAAAGAAGCTAAATGCAAAATATGTAAACAGCAGATAACATACAATAACTCTGCAACCATCTTTACAAATCGTAGAACTCATTCGAAAATCAAATAGTCTAAACTTTTATTAACTGAATGCAAACAACTAAATAATAAACAAATTTTGCTAAACAACTAATGGATTATTCGAATAGTCGATTGTTAAAGGCTCTATTAAAAAGTGATAATAACATACATATATATACACCATTTTTTACTTTATTAATTCAAATTATTTCCTATCTCATAACCTCACTAAATTAAACTGTTTATTTATTATTTAATTATTTTCTTTTTTGAGGCCTTTGAGCTTTTAGATTTTTATTTCCACTCTGAGTTCAAAATATGTAATTTTATAAATTTTGTACCTTTCACATTAAACATTTCTAGGTTTAATGTATGGCCATCATTTGACACCCATTGTTCAAAATATTTTCTCACCACACGCGTCGCAGCGTATCAATATCGTAAATATGTACATATTTTATTAAGCCGCCAACACCTGGAATGTAAAAAAGAAGAAGAAAAAAAATTTGTTAATTGAAGATAAATGAGTTAAATAACTCTTACAGCTACGCTTTTAAACTAACTTCCTAACACAATCGAAACTATATGCTAATATTACTTAAGCGATTATAAATATTTATAAACTAAATAGATGAGCATTTCTTTAGCGCTTGGCAAACTTTGAAAACCGAAAAAAAGCGTTTTTGATGATTAATGTAATATTTTTGGGTAGCCATTTGTTTTTATGCATATGTATGTATGTATACTGTATAAATATATGGATTTGTTAGTATACGCTACACTGAAAGAAAAAGACTGGTAAAATCAACCGAAATACGTGTCAATTCAACCGAAATTTCTGTCAATTTGTATCCATCGCAACAAGATGTTGAATCAACTGCGCACAAATCGTTGATTCGTAATTGACCGTTTTAGTAGTCAAATGAACAAAAAAAGTTGTTGCGACATTGGCGGGAAGCGACCTACTTGTTTCATGCCGACACTGAGTGTATGACTGAGAGCATTTCGTGGCAGAAATACACTCGGAGTGCTTGCCGAACACTGCCGAGGGTCGACTCCGCTTAGAAAATTTTTCTTCTAATTGAAAAAGTTTGTTTCTAAAATTTCGATGTTGCTTTTCCCGGGGTGTGAACCCAGGGCCTTCGGTGTGGTAGGCGGAGCACTCTACCATCACACCACGACGGCCACCATATAAATACGTAAATATGTGGATACATAAATACGCATGTTTGCTAGATATACATACATACGAATATAGAAATGAAAATAGTAGTCACAAAACTGATTATCAATTCTATCAGTTGCAGCTCAGCTCATTCTCAATTTCTTCTCTCGCTTGTAGTTGCCACACTTGATTGTTTCGAACGAAATTTGTATAAATGTTTGACGTAACATTTGAAAAAGAGAACTTGTAAGTTATAGAAAAGTAAAGAATCAAATCGCAGGAAGGTAATTCACCACTGGAGTAACTTTACATGTTATTCAGCGAGTTTAATTTTCGTAACATTTTAAGTTGAAACGATTCCAAAACAACTCAAACTTTATTGTATAAATAAACTCAAACTTTAATTTTGTTGGAAACATCAACATTAAAAAAGGATGTTTTTTTTTATTATCTTACTAGATTCGTTCGCGTGAGTGAAAATTCATAAAAACTTGAACAAAATGTTACTAACTGTGGGAAAATCCTGTTCGTTCAAGCAAAACTTCTGCAACAAGAGGGCGGAATTTTGCATTTCGCTTGGACTAGAAGTTGCAAAATTGTACCCGATAAATAGGAGTCCCGGTATCTCATAATTTTTTGCACAGTAAATTCGAAAAGTGGTTTTTCGTTTTGTATTGATAACTGAAAAACTAGTTTTTTATTGTTTTCCCATTTTGTGTGTTTTTTCGATTTGATGGTTTTCTTATTTTGGTATTTTTTTTTAACAAGAGGCACCGTCGTCATAAGTACAAAGTAGAGAGCGCAGTGAGCGTAAAGTTCTCTTTCAAATTCGCTCATGTATTGACAGTTGATCGCCGTTGAAATGACCTGTAAGATCAGTTGTGTTAACAGAAAAATCAGTTAGATTGATTACGAATCTGTCAGTTTTACAAAATTTTGTTAACTTAAGAGCGACAATTTCTCTTCTGTTGGAATGACTAAGCTAATTTGTTCGCTTGACAAAGAACTTGGTCGAGTTAACCATAATTCGATCAATTTCATCGAATCTCCGTTAAGGCAGGAAGAACAGAACCGATTTGTTGATTTTACTAGCACCATTTCTTTCAGTGTACTGAAAGCGGAACAACAAAAAGGTATTTCTACATATCTACATACATATAGTCATATATATTGTAACAACTTTAAGCCGGAAAGAAAACAAATACTAAAGCAGACGTTCACAGAAATATTTGAGCAAAATTGAGATATGTAAATGCAAAAAAAAGACTCACATTGCTTGCATAACATTGACCTAAACAACAAATGGAAAATGGAATTGGATATTGGCAGCTAAATTGTTAAAAGAAGGAAAGAAAAGAGAAATCACTATTAAAATAATAATATTTGCATTGATGAAGCAGTGGAAATAGAGAATAAATATAAAAATGAAAAACAAAATTTTCCTCAGTATTGTATTAAAACCAATAAACATTTTTTTCTAGTTTAAAACAAATAAAAAATAAATACTTATTTTATGTGTTTTTATTTATAAAGGTACATATACTAGGGTGGCTCAAAAAAAACTTGCTATATTTTGTTACATATAATCAGAGCTGCTCAATCCTATACACTCATAGCACTTTTGTTTTTGTTGTGCCCTGAATCATAGGCACAGGTACAAATTTACACTTCAAATATAAAAAAAAAATCAAAGCACCCCATATGCCCTCAAATCTAAAAAAAAATTTAGATGGAAGTTTTTGATTTCCACAAGTGCAAAGCAAAGACACTTTCATACAATGAACGGGCACTTCGTTAGAGAAAAACTAAAAATTATTCAAATATCTTATGGCTCTGAAAAAAATTTGTATTAAAAATTGTTTCATTAAGAAAATTAAAATTACTCCAGCCATTTAAGGGTTTGACCTCGGAATTTGAGATTAGACTTGGAAACGTGCATGACCTATTTTGACATTATGTTAATGGTACTAAAAATCATGATAAGTCGCATGGACGCGTCTTGAGATTTTCGAGACCCGGTGTAGCGAAATTAAGTACCTGGCACCGCTTCGTAAGTCTTGCTCTTGTTTCGCGCCCATTTCCAAAATGAACACCATCAGATGCTCCACAGATACAGCCTGAAGTATTTTTTCGTTGTCGCAATAATTTCTGAGTTAAGGCTCGAGCAGTTGCTGAAACTTTGCATCGCCCTAGATTAGATAAGAATGAATATTGTATTTGAACTGAAATTTGGGTCGTCCGCAACATCGATTCAAAATTTTATGAAACGGATATAGCTCCGATTTTTTAGACTCAGCTTTTCACCACAATTTCGAAACTCCGGTAATAATTCACTTATCGTAAGTAAAATTGGTGTGACCTGAATGTCATATTCATGAAAATAATAATTGAAATAAATATCAACGGCGCTGAATGAAGTTGTTGTGCTGGATTTTGAGCATTAAGTTTAATTGCTCTTAAGCAGAGCTGCTCAACCCCTGTACACCCAAAGCCACATTTTTTTTTGTTTTTCCCTGAAGAATAGGCACAGATACAAATTCAAACTTTGAATATACAAAAAATTTCATAGCACTCCATATGTCCTCACTTATAAAGTCGATTCGTATGAGAGTGCCTTAATTTCATATAAAAGTGCAAAGAAAAAGCACTTCCATATGAAGCCAATGCACTTCGGTATGATACTCAAATTTACGCTAACAAATTGATAACAAAAAAGTAACATTGTAGCACTGAGAAAAATTTTAGTTCAAAATTTATTCATTAAGGGGACCACCAAAATTCCCTAAACATTTAAAATATTTTTTTTTTTTTATGTACAATTTAAAAAAAAATTTCAGTGCACATAATTTTATATGTATTGTGATTTGCACTTTTATATAAAATTTTTTCATAACAAATCGATCAATTTTTAATAACAGATCAAAAACTTTTCGATTTATAATCGTTAACTTTTCGATAAGAAATCGATAACAAACCGATAACTGTGTTGATAAAAAGTCGGAAACCTTTGTATAGAGCAAATGACAAACCTTTCCTTTCCATTATTAACCTTTTCAATTCCATCCTATGTTTACACGTCAAAAATGCGACAATCGGACCGATTCGCCTTGTAGATGTAACAAATGAGACTGCAGGGCAATTGCTTGATAATTTTCATTGGATGCTATTGGAATATCAACCAAGTTTTCGATTTTTAACAGTATTGAGTACTGACTTGCAAGTGACTTATGAGCTAGAAATTTTGGCTTTTTGTTTATTTTATCAAACTCCATAGTAATAAGGGCTTTGTTCATTTCTGCATGCGACTTGAATTTTTACCAGAAAATCTTGGATTACCCTAATGAGTGTGATTTTTTTATCAAATGTGTTCGTATATATGTGGTTTCTGCGGTTACACTTTATTAGTTGTAGATTCAATGATGGTGGCCACAGGCACTAGAGAAAATATTGTTCCATTAATATCGACATTACATATCCGTGAAAATTTGGTAAATCCAAATAACTCGTGATAAGATAAAGGCCTTAATATTAACTAACAAAAATCTATATAATTCTAACTCAAAACATTTTGTAACAGCTAAATAACGTTTATGTTATCAATTTTGGGGAACCTTTAAAATAATGCCCACCTCTCATTCGTAATCCACTCTTCTCTTCATCATTCATTAATTTGGTTGATCGCCTAGATACTTGGTATTTATAAAAAAAAAACCGATTCAAAATACTCCACTGAATGACGTTTCTTATGACATTTATGACCAGACTTGCGGCTTCCACACATTCACACATTTTCGAGACTCATACGTATTACTGCTCATACTGGATGATATTGAAAGCAACTCACAATATGCGCCAAGAAAATATTCAAAATCGCAGAGCTGAATAACTTACTACAATGGAACTTCAAGAGAGTTTATTTAGGATTGTAAGGTGTGTGCAACATGAAGCGTTTGGACCGGATATTCTTCGAATTCAGGCTGACCATGCCCTACCCACGAGTAGCAAACTAGTTAGTTTAACCCCATTTGTCGACGATAAGATGGATCTGAGTATACGTGGTCATCTCAAACACGCAGCATTGCCGTAGGGTCAACGGCATCCTCTCACTTTGCCAAGAAATCATCATTTTACAACCTGGGTAATTAACAATTCCCACAAAATTACGACGTTGCATACGATGCTTCCGTAATAAGCCTCAAGCAGCCACGCAATTAATAGGAGATTTGCCGGCACAACGAGTCAATCCGCCACAACGTGCCTTTCTAGCAACAGGGGTAGACTACACAGGAGCCATAGAGCTGAAAGCATCAAGGTATCGGAGTACTACAGTTTATAAAGGATACATCGCACTGTTCATATGTCTGGCTACAAAGGCTGTGCATTTAGAAGCGGCCACAGGCATGACAACCGAACATTTCCTATGGGCACTTCAGCGGTCTATAGGTCGTTGTGGTCTTTGCCGCGACTTGCATAGCGACTGTGGTAAGAATTTTGTCGGATCAGACACCCTCTTGAAGATGAATTCTAGACAATTTATTAGGAATGTTAAGCGTGACATTGTTCCTAAGCTAGCAGCCCAAAATATTCAATGGCATTTTAATCCACCTCATTCACCCAATTTCGGAAGACTCTGGGAGGCGAAGGTCCGTCAAACATCATTTGAAGCGCATAATAGGCGCAGCAAAACTTACATACGAACAGCTATCGACGCTATTAGTACGCGTCGAAGCGTGTCTAAATTCACGGCCTCTATGCCCATTCACGTCGGATCCGGATCATTTATTTGCTTTAACGCCCGGACATTTTTTGATCGGCGACGCTCTACTGTCAGTCCCTGAGGTGGCTCCAAATAACAAGACGCTGTCTCCGCAATACTTTGAGCTTCAGCGTATGGTTCACCACAGATGGTCTTCGGATTGGCTCTCGCACCTGCAATCACGTCCGAAATGGCGTCATGAGGAGCCCAACCTGTGTATCAATGAGCTGGTTGTGGTGAAAGATGACCGCTTACCAACAATGACAGCTTGGTTGAGTTCTGGAAACTCATCAATTTAGTACGTGTTGTCACGGTTCGCACACAGAATGGCACATATAAACGATCGGTCTATAAGATCTGCGGATTGCGGATTCATTTCAACAATGACTCTCCTGAGTTAATGTAATACTCATGCACATGCTTATTCTGTCTCATTCACCTCTAGCTGCACATGCAGGTCCAATTGCAACCGGCTTATCATGCCAGCATTGAGGGAGGCATGTATAATTCCAACTTATCAATCCGGCATGAGAACACACCATAAGTGGAGAAGTATCGAACTAACTACCTACACTACGAAAAATAAAGAAAAAGTGTCGAAAAGTACTGCCTGCACTAAGAATTTTTTGAGCTATTAAATGAACTTGCAACGATTGTGCATATTGAGCTTGTAAAGTAAATGGTTAACCAATAAGGTTAAAGAGTCAACCAAACAAATATTAAGAACCCCAAATTTTCATTGCAATGAGATTGCACATATTCACACACACTCAAATGTATAAACACGCTGCAATTGGTTAAAAACTGTTTCGTAACTAGTATGTTGGTTATGCGCAAAGATTGAATTTTTCCATACAGGAAACTGAAAATTTTTTATGATGATTACCTCTGAGATTTAAATTTTTAGAATAGTAAAAATTCAATTATGAGCTAATTGGTACAAGTTTGATATTTTCGGAGAAGTTGAGGAAAATAAAGAAATTCGAATATAATGGCATATTTCCTGCCTAAATTGTTTTTTGGAATGCAAGGTTAGAATAGAAATTTGAGTCTTTGGCATTTCAAGAATAGCGATAGTAGCAGCTCAGAAAATGCGAGCTATTAGCATTGACATTTTTTATATATCAAAAATGCATTTTCAAATTTATGAAATATATTTATGTCTACATATTTACATATGTATGTATATTTATATTCGAAATTACACAGATAGGACTGCGCACATTCGTTGCATATTTTCACAAGCAAATTTTTTGCAATATTCTTCCCCTCTAAACTGCACTGCCCCAGTTCGAAAAAAAAGCTTAGTAGTCAATAGCAGTTAAAATTGGACAGTCTGCTTACTTTTTTTTAGAAATATTCTGTACATTGTTAAGTTGAAAGTTTTGTTGTTGGTTCTTGTAAAAAACTATAGCTTACATAAAAATTAGCTAAACTTCTAAAATAAAATTATCAGACTCCTTGAAGAAGACAAGAAAGTATAGAAACGCGTAGTAGGGAAAATGATCATATAACCCTGCATCTGCTTCAGGTTTCCTCGAACATAAACAGTTAGATTACAATTTGATCACCAATTTTTTCAACTACTTCATTTTAAAGAGCTTTTCCATTTTCGCGAAATTTGTATTAAATGAAGGGTTGGCATAGAAAATTCGTAGTACAAGCTGGCATCGCTCTGCCAGAAATACTGCCTCCCCTCCATACCGACCTACTTCGCTTACTTACATATCCACTCTCTCTTCCTTATTCTTTTGGTCCTCACCACTTTTCATTTCTTCCTTCTCCTTTTTTATCAACCTAACCGCATTCCTATCCTTTTTCTTGTTCCTATTGTTATTCTTGCTCCCAATTCTCCATTTTATGTGTGTTCCTATCTTTATCAATTCAATACCTATACAGCTTGAGATATCTTCACCAAATTCGGTATAAGGGCTTATTTGTATTGAAAAAATTTAAAAAATAACAAGTAAGGAAGGTTAAGTTCGGGTGTAACCGAACATTACATACTCAGTTGAGAGCTATGGTGACAACACAAGGGAAAATAACCATGTAGGAAAATGAACCGAGGGAAACCCTGGAATGTGTTTGTATGACATGTGTATCAAATGAAAGGCATTAAAGAGTATTTTATGAGGGAGTGGGTCATAGATCTATAGGTGGACGCCATTTAGGGATATAGCCATAAAGGTGGATCAGGTTGACTCTAGAATGCGTTTGTACGATATGGGTATCAAATGAAAGGTGTTAATAAGTATTTTAAAAGGGAGTAATCCTTAGTTCCATAGGTGGACGCCGTTTCGAGATACCGCCATAAAGGTGGACCAGGGGTGACCCTAGAATTTGTTTGTACAATATTGGTATCAAAAGAAAGGTGTTAATGAGTATTCTAAAAGGGAGTGATGCTTAGTTCCACAGGTGGACGCCGTTTCGAGATATCGCCATAAAGGTGGACCAGGTGTGACCCTAGAATGCGTTTGTACAATATGGGTATCAAACGAAATTTGTTAATGAGTATTTTAAAAGGGAGTAATCCTTAGTTCCATAGGTGGACGCCGTTTCGAGATATCGCCATAAAGGTGGACCAGGGGTGACCCTAGAATTTGTTTGTACAATATGGGTATCAAAAGAAAGGTGTTAATGAGTATTTTAAAAGGGGTGATGCTTAGTTCCAGAGGTGGACACCGTTTCGAGATATCGCCATAAAGGTGGACCAGGGGTGACCCCAGAATTTGTTTGTACGATATTGGTATCAAATTAAAGGTATTAATGAGGGTTTTAGAAGGGAGTGGTGGTTGTTGTATAGGTGGTCGCCTTTTCGAGATATCGCCATAAAGGTGGACCAGGGGTGACTCTAGAATGCGTTTGTACGATATGGGTATCAAATGAAAGGTGTTAAAGAGTATTTTATGAGGGAGTGGGCCCTAGTTCTATAGGTGGACGCCATTTAGGGATATAGCCATAAAGGTGGATCAGGGTTGACTCTAGAATGCGTTTGTACGATATGGGTATCAAGTGAAAGGTGTTAATGAGTATTTTAAAAGGGAGTAATCCTTAGTTCCATAGGTGGACGCCGTTTCGAGATACCGCCATAAAGGTGGACAAGGGTGACCCTAGAATTTGTTTGTACAATATGGGTATCAAAAGAAAGGTGTTAATGAGTATTTTAAAAGGGAGTAATCCTTAGTTCCATAGGTGGACGCCGTTTCGAGATATCGCCATAAGGGTGGACCAGGGTGACCCTAGAATTTGTTTGTACAATATGGGTATCAAAAGAAAGGTGTTAATGAGTATTTTAAAAGGGAGTGGTCCTTAGTTCTATAGGTGGACGCCGTTTCGAAATATCGCCATAAAGGTGGACCAGGGTGACTCTAGAATGTGTTTGTACGATATGGCTATCAAATTAAAGGTATTAATGAGAGTTTTAAAAGGGAGTGGTGGTAGTTGTATATGTGAAGGCGTTTTCCAGAACGCGACCAAAATGTGGACCAGGGTGACACAGAACATCATCTGTTGGATACCGCTAATTTATTTATATATGTAATACCTGCCAAGATTTCAACGGTTTTTTATTTCGCCCTGCGGAACTTTTTCATTTTCTTCTACTTAATATGGTAGGTGTCACAACCATTTTATAAAGTTTTTTCTAAAGTTATATTTCGTTTCAATAAACCAATCCAATTACCTCACCATGTTCGTATTTGGTATAGAATTATGGCATTTTTTTCATTTTTCGTAATTTTCGATATCGAAAAAGTGGGCGTGGTCATTGTCGGATTTCGTTCATTTTTCATACCAAAATAAAGTGAGTTCAAGTAAGTACGTGAACTAAGTTCATTAAAGATATGTCGATTTTTGCTCAAGTTATCATGTTAACGGCCATGCGGAAGGACAGTCGAACGACTGTGTATAAAAACTGAGCGTGGCATAAACCGATTTCGCCCGTTTTCACAGAAAACAGTTAACATCATAAAATCTATGCCCCTACCAAATTTCGAAAGGATTGGTTAATTTTTGTTCGACTTGTGGCGTTAAAAGTATCCTAGACAAATTAAATGAAAAAGGGCGGAGCCACACCCATTTTGAAATTTTCTTTTATTTTTGTATTTTGTTGCACCATGTCATTACTGGAGTTGAATGTTGACATAATTTACTTATATACTGTAAAGATATTAAATTTTTTGTTAAAATTTTACTTTAAAAAAAAATTTTTTTTAAAAGTGGGCGTGGTGCTCCTCCGATTTTGATAATTTTTATTAGGCGTACATATAGTAATAGGAGTAACGTCCCTGCCAAATTTCATCATGATATCTTCAACGAATGACAAATTACAGCTTGCAAAAATTATAAATTACCTTCTTTTAAAAGTGGGCGGTGCCACGCCCATTGTCCAAAATTTTACTAATTTTCTATTCTGCGTCACAAATTCAACTCATCTGCCAAGTTTCGTCGCTTTATCTGTCTTTGGTAATGAATTATCGCACTTTTTCGGTTTTACGAAATTTTCGATATCGAAAAAGTGGGCGTGGTTATAGTCCGATATCGTTCATTTTAAATAGCGATCTGAGATGAGTGCTCAGGAACCTACGTACCAAATTTCATCAAGTTACCTCAAAATTTACTCAAGTTATCGTGTTAACGGACGGACGGACGGACGGACATGGCTCAATCAAATTTTTTTTCGATCCTGATTATTTTGATATATGGAAGTCTATATCTATCTCGATTCCTTTATATATGTACATCCAACCGTTATCCAATCAAACTTAATATACTCTGTGAGCTCTGCTCAACTGAGTATAATAAGATAATTCAGAAAAAATACCGCTAAGCTATTAAAATTTGATAGCTGAATTGCTTTATGATGCAAAATTTAAATTCCAAACATTTTTGGAATATGGGCGCGACCCCACCCACATTTACAAGAAGAAAATTTGGATGTTTAACAAGCTGTAAATCAAAAGCCGTAAATCAAAAGCCGTTAAAGATATTGCATTGGAATTTGGTACCGACACTATCCTTGCCAAATTATAAAGACTGGGTGCAGATAATCAAAATCGGTTAACGACCACGCCCACTTTTCCTAAAGGCCTAACCTTATTAACAAAGTTTGCAATAACTTTATGGTATTTAAGTACATGTGTCTAATATTCTACCTCAGTAGTATGGTTGAGCTAAGAACAAAACTTTAACAAATTTTAAAAATGGGCGTTACCAACCCCTTTTTTGCTACTCTTTCCAAAATACTGTCGATGCCGTAAGTCGAACAAAAATCTGAGAATCCGAACGAAATTTATCTTAAACATTTCCACAACAAATCTGATACTAATAAAATGCACTTTTAACCGCTCAAGTTCATTATTGGTAGTCTGTTTCCTTTTTGCTTCTTTTGAACGAAAACGAGTTAAGAATAGAATCATATATGTATTATTGTGTAGCCTTATTAATCACACAAAACAAACAACAACAGCGTTTCAAGTGCACAGCTGAGTATATAGTGTTCGGTTTCATCCGAACTTAGAATTTCCCTACTTATTGTTACAATTATTTCCTATTTCTTTTTCTATTCCTTTCGATTATTCTGTTATTCTTATATTTCTTCCTTTTCTAATCTATTAATTCCAATTCCACTTCTTATTCATAATCTTTTTTATTTTCTGTTGCCACTCCTATTTCTATCAATATTCCCATTTCCACTTTTCTTTCCAATTTGTTTTTGTATACTCAGTTGAGCAGAGCTCACAGAGTGTATTAAGTTTGATTGGATAACGGTTGGTTGTACAGGTATAAAGGAATCGAAATAGATATAGACTTCCATATATCAAAATCATCAGGATCGAAAAAAAATTTGATTGAGCCATGTCCGTTCGTCCGTCCGTCCGTCTTGAGTAAATTTTGAGGTATCTTAATGAAATTTGGTATGTAGGTTCCTGAGCACTCATCTCAGATCACTATTTAAAATGAACGATATCGGACTATAACCACGCCCACTTTTTCGATATCGAAAATTTCGAAAAACGGAAAAAGTGCGATAATTCATTACCAAAGACAAATAAAGCGATGAAACTTGGTAGGTGGGTTGAACTTATGACGCAGAATAGAAAATTAGTAAAATTTTGGACAATGGGCGTGGCACCGCCCACTTCTAAAAGAAGGCAATTTAAAATTTTGCAAGCTGTAATTTGGCAGTCGTTGAAGATATCACGATGAAATTTGGCAGGAACGTTACTCCTATTACTATATGTACGCTTAATAAAAACTAGCAAAATCGGAGAAGGACCACGCCCACTTTAAAAAAAAAAATTTTTTAAAGTAAAATTTTAACAAAAAATTTAATATCTTTACAGTATATAAGTAAATTATGTCAACATTCAACTCCAGTAATGATATGGTTCAAAAAAATACAAAAATAAAAGATAATTTCAAAATGGGCGTGGCTCCGCCCTTTTTAATTTAATTTGTCTAGGATACTTTGAATGCCATAAGTCGAACAAAAATTTACCAATCCTTTTGAAATTTGGTAGGGGCATAGATTTTCTGACGTTAACTGTTTTATGTGAAAATGGGCGAAATCGGTTGAAGCCACGCCCAGTTTTTATACACAGTCGGCCGTCTGTCCTTCCGCATGGTAAACTTAGTGCACGTACTTATATGAACTCACTTTATCTTTGTATAAAAAATGAACGAAATCCGACTATGACCACGCCCACTTTTTCGATATCGAAAATTACGAAAAATGAAAAAAATGCCATAATTCTATACCAAATACGAAAAAAGGGATGAAACATGGTAATTGGATTGGTTTATTGACACGAAATATAACTTTGGGAAAAACTTTGTAAAATGGTTGTGACACCTACCATATTAAGTAGAAGAAAATGAAAAAGTTCTGCAGTGCGAAATAAAAAACCCTTGAAATCTTGGCAGGTATTACATATATAAATCAAATTAGCGGTATCCAACAGATGATGTTCTGGGTCACCCTGGTCCACATTTTGGTCGATATCTGGAAAACGCCTTCACATATACAACTACCACCACTTCCTTATAAAACTCTCATTAATACCTTTAATTTGATACCAATATCGTACAAACACATTCTAGAGTCACCCCTGGTACCTTTATGGCGATATCTCGAAAAGGCGTCCACCTAGAGAACTAAGCCCCACACCCTTTTAAAATAATCATTAACACCTTTCTTTTGATACCCATATTGTACAAACGCATTCTAGAGTCACCCCTGGTCCACCTTTATGGCGATATCTCGAAAAGGCGTCCACCTATACAACTACCACCACTCCTTTTTAAAACCCTCATTAATACCTTTAATTTGATACCCATATTGCACAAACAAATTCTAGGGTCACCCCTGGTCCACCTCTATGGCGATATCTCGAAACGGCGTCCACCTATGGAACTAAGGATCACTTCCTTTAAAATACTCATTAACACCTTTCTTTTGATACCCATATCGTACAAACAAATTCTAGGGTCACCCCTGGTCCACCTCTATGGCGATATCTCGAAACGGCGTCCACCTATGGAACTAAGGATCACTTCCTTTAAAATACTCATTAACACCTTTCTTTTGATACCCATATTGTACAAACAAATTCTAGGGTCACCCCTGGTTCACCTTTATGGCGATATCTCGAAACGGCGTCCACCTATGGAACTAAGGATCACTTCCTTTAAAATACTCATTAACACCTTTCTTTTGATACCCATATTGTACAAACAAATTCTAGAGCCAACCCTGATCCACCTTTATGGCGATATCCCTAAATGGCGTCCACCTATAGAACTATGGGTCACTCCCTGATAAAATACTTTTTAGTGCCTTTCATTTGATAGACATGTCATACAAACACATTCCAGGGTTTCCCTCGGTTCATTCTCCTACTTGGTTATTTTCCCTTATGTTGTCACCATAGCTCTCAACTGAGTATGTAATGTTCGGTTACACCCGAACTTAACCTTCTTTACTTGTTATTTCTATATCTTGACATTTTCCAAATTTACTCCTCTTCTTCATCTTTAATTCTTTAAAAACGAAATTTTAAAAGGATCGGGCACTTTGGAAGCCTATATAATGAAAACTAGAAGGTGGTTAATTTTGTGCTAGCAGTTACACTATGAGCACATCTAGTCTTTGTGAAGTCTTTATTGATCCGCCAATTCAACCTACTGTACCTCAAGTATACCGTACACATGCGCATACATTTACAAAAACAATATACAGTGCAGTGATATTTGCATTTTTTTCGTAAAAAAAAATTACGGAAAATCATGGCAAAAAAAAATATTAGTAGAAAACCTAACAAAAACAGTTGTTCGTTAGACCAAAAATGCAAATGAGAAAATCGTGTGGCGCCTTGGCAATTACGAGTTTGGGTACATGGCGCTAAGGCATTTATGGGGACTACATACATACATATTTACACACACATAAAAATACGTATGCATGTAATGCACTACTAAGGCTTCTTGTTTTAAGTGCTCATTGGGTTTTATGGTTTTGAAAGGGTGGCGTCTACTGAGGTCAACAACAACAACAGCAATAAGCAAAAATATATAGTATGGTTTGTAACTGTCTATGGACATTTAATTAACTGACAATTTTAATGTGCTGTTGAAAGTTTTGTTATTTTACAGTAATAAACATAATAGAAATATAATTTATGTTTAATTTAACGGCAATTTCGCACTACAAATGCGTAGTTAATTCCCTTTGATTTACATATACTTTTTTGCTATGCACCCACTTCACTTAATTTGGGTAACTGTGTCGATAACTGTATGATGAAAAAGAAATAAATAAATAGACTCCCTGAAGATGATGCAAAAATGAGCCGAAACGCTTTAAATAAAAAATACTATTTAAAAAAAAATATATTATTCTTAAATAAAAACAAGTAAGAAAGGTTAAGTTCGGGTGTAACCGAACATTACATACAAAATAAGGAAAATCACCATGTAGGAAAATGAACCTAGGGTAACCCTGGAATGTGGTTGTATGGCATGTGTATCAAATGGAAGGTATTAAAGAGTATTTTATGAGAGAGTAGGCCATAGTTCTATGGATGGACGCCATTTAGGGATATCGCCATAAAGGTGGACCAGGGCTGACTCTAGAATTTGTTTGTACGATATGGGTATCAAATGAAAGGTGGTAATGAGTATTTTAAAAGGGAATGGGCTTTAGTTCTATAGATGAACGCATTTTCGAGAAATAAAGGTGGACCAGGGGTGACTCTAGAATATGCTTGTACGATATGGTTATCAAATGAAAGCTGTTCATGAGTATTTTGAAAAGGAGTGATCCTTAGTTCCATTGGTGGACGCCATTTCGAGATATCGCCATAAAGGTGGACCAGGGGTGTCTCTAGAATGTGTTTGTACGATATGGGAATCAAATGAAAGGTGTTACTGAGCATTTTAAGAGGGAGTGGGCATTAGGTCTATAGGTGGACGCCTTTTCGAGATATCGCCATTAGGGTGGGCCAGGGGTGACTCTAGAATGTTTGTACGATATGGGTATCCAACGAAAAGTGTTACTGAGCATTTTAAGAGGGAGTGGGCATTAGGTCTATAGGTGGACGCCTTTTCGAAATGTCGCCATTAGGGTGGGCCAGGGGTGACTCTAGAATGTGTTTGTATGATATGGGTATCAAATGAAAGATGGTAATGAGTATTTTAAAAGGGAGTAATCCTTAGTTCTATAGGTGGACGCCTTTTCGAGATATCGTCATTAGGGTGGGCCAGGGGTGACTCTAAAATGTGTTTGTACGATATGGGTATCAAACGAAAGGTGTTACTGAGCATTTTAAGAGGGAGTGGGCATTAGGTCTATAGGTGGACGCCTTTTCGAGATATCGCCATTAGGGTGGGCCAGGGGTGACTCTAGAATGTTTGTACGATATGGGTATCAAACGAAAGGTGTTACTGAGCATTTTAAGAGGGAGTGGGCATTAGGTCTATAGGTGGACGCCTTTTCGATATATCGCCATTAGGGTGGGCCAGGGGTGACTCTAGAATGTTTGTACGATATGCGTTAAAATTTTATCTGAATTAACCACGGCTATTTTACAAAAATTTAAATAAAATTTCTAATGACATTAATCAATTACAAATTCGTTCAAGATCTAAAGATAGAAATAGATCTAAATCTCGAAATTTTTCAAGATCAAGAAATTTTTCAAACAATCGTAATTTTAATTCCCAAACAACTATTTGTTGGTATCACAAAAAATTTAAGAATAACGCTCTTAAATGTATACCCCCATGTAATTTTAATCAAAATCATAATTCAAATTACGAACAAAATTTAAACTGAAACGATCCATTATGACGGTGACGGATAATGGAACTATTATTAAACCTACTCGTCGCCTATTCATATTTGATAAATTCAATAAACTTAATTTTCTTATCGATACCGGCGCAGTTGTATCAGTTATTCCTTTTTCTAAATTTAAAATTTATAAAAGAAATTCGGAACTTACTTTGACTGCAGCAAACGGTTCTTCAATTGAAACTTTCGGTACAAAACTACTTAAAATTGATTTAGGTTTAAGAAGAGATTTTGAATTTCCATTCATTATTGCGAACATTGATACACCAATTTTAGGAGCAAACTTTTTAGAAAAATTCGGAATTATTGTCAATATTACAAATAAAGAAATAATGGATTCTGCTACAAAAATTAAAGTTGCTGGATCTTCTGGATTTTCTGATATTTTCTCACTCAAAATTCTTATTGGTGAAAACAAGTTTTCAAAATTACTTAATGAATTTCCGTCTATTACCTGTGAACCGGATTATACTAAAAAAGTTAAACACCATACGGTTCACAGGATAGAAACAAAAGGTATATTACCATTTTCGAAACCCAGACGTCTTGATCCAATCAAACTCAAAATTGCTAAAGCTGAATTTGAATTTTTAGTTAAAACAGGTATATGCAGACCCTCTAATTCTCCTATTGCATCTCCACTTCATCTCGTTCCTAAAAAAGAACCAAATAATTGGAGACCTTGCGGAGACTATCGAAGACTTAATTTTATTACTGCACCAGATCGGTATCCTTTACCACATATCCACGATTTAACAATTGATTTAAAAAACAAACAATTTTTTTTCCAAAATTGATCTTGTGCGTGCTTACCACCAAATTCCAATGGCATAAGAAGACATTCAAAAAACTGCAATAACTACCACTTTTGGAATGTTTGAATTCGTAAGAATGCCCTTCGGTTTACGAAACAGCGCTCAAACTTTCCAACACTTTATTAATGAAGTATTTTCTGATTTCGATTTTGTATTTACATACATTGATGACATTCTTATTGCCAGTGATAATGAAGATCAACATATAAATCATTTAAAATCAGTTTTCAAAATACTTGAAGAATATAATTTAAATATCAAACCTTCAAAATGTACTCTCGATGTAAATAAATTAAATTTCTTAAGTTACGAAATTTCAGGCGAAGGTATTAAATCATCTTTAGATCGAATTGAAATTATAACAAATTTTGAAAAACCAATTTCTACAAATAAGTTACAAAAATTTTTAGGTATGATAAATTACTATCACAGATATATTAAAATGTTAGCAACAGAACTTCCTCTGCATGAAATATTAACACATGCAATTAAAAACAAACTCAAACAATTGAATTGGACAAAATAAACCACAACAGCTTTCGAAAATGTTAAAAAAATTTTTGCTAAAAATACTTTACTTACACATTTCGACAAAAATGGTACTTTATCATTAGCAGTAGATGCATCAAATGTTGCTATTGGAGCAGTTCTTCAACAAACTAGCAATAATATACTAGAACCTTTAGCTTATTTTTCAAGAAAATTAACTACAACAGAAACTAAATATTCAACATTTGATCGTGAACTTTTGGCAATTTATAATTCAATTAAACATTTTCTTGAAGGTAGAACTTTTACTATTTTTACTGATCATAAAACTATAATTCATGTTCTAAATTCTAAAGTAGATAGATCCCCTCGTCAACTACGTCATCTTGAATATATTGCTAAATTTACAAATGATATTCAATATATACGTGGAAAAGACAACATAGTTGCCGACACACTTTCCCGTATTCCAGAAATAAATGCAATTTCAACTCAAGATATAACTTTAGAAACTTTATATAAAGAACAACAAACTGATACATTTTTACAAAAAACCATTTCTGATCAAAATTCTAAAAATAATTTAAAAGAAATTCATATTCCAGTTATTAATTTAAACATATGGTGTGATGTTTCTCTACAACCTTTTCGACCTTATGTTCCACATTCTATGAGAAGAATTATATTTGACAAAACTCACTCATTATCTCATCCAAGTATAAGAACAACTAGAAAATTAATTCAAAATAAATATTATTGGCCTAACATACGTAAAGAAATTAACGATTGGACTTCATCTTGCATCAATTGTCTAAAGTCCAAAATTTCAAGATATACTAAATCTCCTATTCAAGAAATTCAAATACCATGGACCTCTTCCAGTTTCAAATGAAAATTGTTATATTTTAACAATTATTGACAGATTTTCACGTTGGCCTGAAGCTTATCCAATTAAAGATATTTCAACAAATACTATAGTAAAAACTTCTATTCAAAATTATATACCACGATTTGGTATACCATTGAATATTACAGTAGATCAAGGTTCACAATTTACCTCAAAATTTTTTACGGAATTAACTAAACTTTTAGGTTCTCATAAAATTCATACATCTCCTTACCATCCTCAAGCAAATGGCATGATAGAGAGATTTCATCGAACTTTAAAAGCAGCAATTATAGCATCAAACGACTCGGTTCATTGGTCTGACATTTTACCATTCATTCTACTTGGTTTACGAACTTCTATTAAAGAAGATTTAAAATGTTCATCTGTTGAACTTGTTTATGACCAAACACTTAGAATACCTGGTGAATTAATTATTTCAAATAGTAATAAAGAACATGATTTTTCTAATGACGCTCTTCATAAAATAAGAGAATATTTTTCGCTTGTTCGTTCTAAAGTTTTTCATCATAACAAAGAAAAATTTTTCGTTCCTAAAAAATTAGAAAATTGCGAATATGTTTTTGTTAAAATTCTTCGTAAACCTAATTTAGAATCACCTTATGAAGGACCTTTTAAAGTTATTTCTAAGAAACATAAAACATTTACAATTCAATACAAAAATACTATTAAAAATATTTCAATTGATTTACTTAAACCAGCAAACATACTTATTAACACTAATTTAAATACAAACACAAATGCATTAAACAACAAAAAACAAAAAAACGTTACACTTAATATTAATTAATAATTTGTTTGTTTTAAATTTTCTTGGAGGGGGAGTAAATATAGTGTTAACTACTTTGTATTCTTTACTTTAATTTTTAAAATAATTTTTAATTGAGTTTTCGTGTTAACTTAAAATTTTTGAATAACTTCAAAAAAAGAAAATTCTAATTAGTTGGAAAATATTTAAACTCAAAAATATGTAAATAAAAATAAATTTTATATTTCAAACCGAAAATAAAGATTTTTTTAAATACCAACCTGAATGTTGATATAGTCACTAAGTTGGAATGAACAGGTGAAGAGAGTGTGTCTATATTAGTTTTCCATTAAATCAGTCAACGGTAATAGTATGGAAAATAAATGTGATGTTGAAAGAGCTTGTGAAAGGTGGGCGAAGCGGTTATTATATGAAATGTTATCTGGTACCCGTACTAGCGGCAGAGGGTTCTATATAGAGGATTAACTGGGTTTAATTTGCAGCTAGCAGTTTCTCGTAGCTCGGAGGGAATTTTGGTTGGCCCTATTTTCTTAAGCCTCTCAACTAAGCTGATTGACTGGTCTTATGAGCTCTCCCGCTAAAAACTTTAATAGTTAAACTAAAAAATAAATATAAGGCGCGATAACCTCCGAAGAGATTTAAGGCCGAGCTTCTCTTGTAATTTGGGTTTTGCTCTTTTTAATTTTTCCACAAATTGGCGGGGCGGGATCTACATGTTTAACGCCGCCTTCGAACGGCATCTGCAAGGTAGATGAGTTTTCACTGAGAAGCGTTTTGGTATCTATCACCAATCTTGGTACTTCTCGCTCCGTATGTGGAATTTAGACGTTGTTACACAATTCTTCAGCCTCATATCCTGATGCAACCGTCTAACTATCAATGTATTACCATTTCCCGTCCTCCTATTTCGTCAGTCCCTAGACTGTTTCTCCCGTAGATAGGAGTTTCCTCAGACTTGCCGTTTCGCTGGAGCATTCTGTGACAGATTTCACGTTTAAATATCCCCACCAAATCTATATTCTTTCCAGTACTCCTCAAATTCCGCAACATTTTCCAGCTTGAAATTGAAATTCTATACTCCTATAGAAACCGATAGTAGTCACTACATTTTTGGAATATGCGAAAGATAACGGACCATTAAATCCATAAAAAATTAACATCTCACTTATACTTAACACAAGATCTTGATTATGTTAGCCCACTTAGCTTGGAGCAATGTTCCAACTCTGCTTTTGTGGAATAAAACAATATACCATGTGATCAGTTTGGAATCAAATAGAACCTAGTTAGCTGGTTACGTGTACTTTTCCGTATTTACTCTGGTTTTGTGGCATTATACAATAGATCAGAAAATTAGTTTGGGAACAAATAGAACTTAATTAGTGGGGTCTGTGTACCTTTCCGTATTTAATCATTAAATATGCCGTCATGGTATCAAAAAAATAGTTCAACTGTGAACACATATATACACATTAGGGTTGTACAAAAATCTTAAGTTTTATTTTAGAGACCTAGCGACTCTCCAATTATGTTACATATAACATTCAAGGTTCGAATCGAGCTCAAGGCCAGAACAATAATTTTTTTCTAATGATAATTATTGTTATTTTTTTAATTTTAATTAAATTTAATTAAACAAAAAAATAAACCATCCAAAATTTCAAAACTATAAAACATATGGAATGCAGTTCTGTAAACCTTAATTTTGGAAAGTTCTTGTTGTTTTCAGGATTCGGAAGTTAAACATTTTAGGAATTTTCAGATTAAAATTATTGAATTGTAAAATTGTTATAAAGCTTAAAATATAAAGTTCGGAGCAAGCCCTTGTTTCGAATAAATATGCGAAGGGTTCGATTGAAAAACTATAAAAAGTGCATTCACCGTGGCTACCTTTAAAGAAAAAACAAAGCCCAATTGACCAAGGAACTGAAATAAAAATTTTCGTTCCATTTCAATACAAAGAGTTCATTAACAAGTAAAAGTGTCTAAGTTCGGGTGTAACCGAACATTATATACTCAGCATGGGCTTCAATTGTACATTTCATTTCAGATAAATTACTTTTCTACATGACACGTGGCACCGCCTGTTTAAAAAAAAATGTCTCCCCAATTCCTCTTCCAGTAAAACTTGATAAGTGAAATATCATTGATTCGAAACAATTTTTTGCTAAGTTATAGCTCATTATTCTAGTCTACGACCCCTTTAAACTTGTTTTATATCTAAAATATCTAACGAACTGACTCCCAAGGAGAGAGACTAGAATTTCTTCAGCTGAAAAAAGAATTTGAGACATTAACTCACTTCTTTCACAAAAAATACATAAACTCGATGGAGTCCAGTATCAAAGGCAGTCCGAAGTCTTTCAAGGTATACTACAATTCCAAAAAGAAGGTGAATGGAATCCCCAAATCTCTGGAATACAACGGCTTCGTGTCATCTTGTAGGATACGATTTTTTGCCCCCCCTGTCTATTCAAAAACTGCGCAAACACTTTGTTTATCCCTTTGACCTAAACTTTTCGATGTTCTATACACTGACCTCACAAAGCTTTCGACAGTTTAGACCACGGGCTGCTCATCCGGAAACCTGGGTCCGTCGGAATCCAATATAACGCCCTGTCTCGGCTGGAATCCTATCTCAAAGACAGAAAAATGTTCGTAAAGGTCGGAAGCAGCTTGTCGCAGGTAATTTCAGCGACCTCTGGTGTGCCTCAAGGCAGCCATTTAGACCCATTACTTTTCACGATGTTCTTCAACGATGTTGTGAACGTCTCAAAATATGGCAAATGCTTGCTTTACGCCGACGACCTCAAGCTCTATCACCCTGTAAGACGCCTTGGAGATTGCTTAAATCTGCAAAGTGACATTAATTCGCTCACAGTGTGGTGTAACTCTAATGGATTGTTCCTGAATTTTGAGAAATGTAGCGTCGTAACTTTCTCGCGCTCAGTTCGTCCAATAGTCTTCAATTATTTATACAACACAGATGCTAGCTTCCAGCGGGTAAGCACTATTAAAGACCTGGGAGTTTATCTTGACACCGAGGGGCGACCCCGCTTAGAAACACTTTCTTATAATTGAAAAAACTTGTTTCTAAAATTTGTTGTTGCTTTGCCCGGCGCGTAGGCCCAGGCCCTTCGTATTGTAGGTAGAGAACGCCCCTCAATTCGTTATATACGAATATACATACCATAAATATCAGGGGTCCAAAATAAGAGTTGACAGATTAGAAATTTTAGTTTCTCACTGAGAGAAATCTTTATTATCAGCGTGCTTTGCACACATAGTATATTAACTTTGATTGGATAACGGTTGGTTGTACAGGTATAAAGGAATTGAGATAGATATAGAGACCATATATCAAAATCATCAGTATCGAAAAAGAATTTGATTGAGCAATGTCCGTCCGTCCGCCCGTTAGCACGATAACTTGAGTAAATATTGAGATATCTTCACCAAATTTTGATACACTACCTTATCTGGACCCAGAATAGATTGGTATTGAAAATGATCGAAATCGGATGATAACCCACCCACTTTTTATATATATAAAATTTTGGAAAACACAAAAACCTGATAATTTAGTAAATAATACACCCAGAATGTTGAAATTCGACACGTGGACTGATATTGAGACTCTTGTTAAAAAATTTTCAAAATGGGCGTGGCACCGCCCACTTATGATAAAATAAATTTTACAAATATTTTTAATCATAAATCAAAAATCGTTAAACCTATCGTAACAAAATTCGGCAAAGGGGTTGCCTTTACTATAAGGAATGATTTGAAAAACAATTAACGAAATCAGTTAAGGACCACGCACACTTTTATATACAAGATTTTAAAAAGGGTCGTGGACGAATAAAATAAGCTATATATTTGCAAAAAGAACTTTATATCAATGGTATTTCATTTCCCAAGTGGATTTATAACAGTAAATAGGAAAAACTTCAAATTTAAAAATTGGGCGTGGCACCGCCCCTTTTATGACTAAGCAATTTGCGATGTTTCGGGGGCCATAACTCGCAGAAAAATTAACGGATCGTAAAAAATTGGGTACACAAATTTTCCCTATAGCAGGAAATATTTCTAGGAAAATGGACGAGATCGGTTAAAGACCACGCCCACTTTTATATAAAAGATTTTTGAAAGGGTCATAGACGAGAATAGTAAGCTATATCTTAGCGAAAAAAAGCTTTGTGCCAATAGAATTTTACTTTCTAAATTGAATTATAACATTAAATTGGAAAACACTAAAATTTTTGAAAATGGGTGTGGCACTGCCCCTTTTATGACCAAGCAATTTTCTATGTTTCGGGAGCCATAACTGTAAGCAAAATTTAACATATACTAATGAAATTGTGTACGCACATTTTCGTTATAGCAGAAAACATTTCTAGTAAAAATCGACGGGAGCGGTTAAAGACCACGACCACTTTTATATAAAACAAGTTTAAAAGGGTCGTAGACTAGAATAATAAGCTATAACTTAGCAAAAAATAGTCTTGAACCAATGCTATTTCACTTATCAAGTTTTATTGTAAGAGCAAATGGGGAGATATTTTTTTTTTAAACGGGTGGTGCCACGTGTTATGTAGAAAAGTAATTTATCTGAAATGAAATGTACAATTGAAACTCGCGCTGAGTATATAATGTTCGGTTACACCCGAACTTAGACACCTTTACTTGTTATACATATATAGATATGTAGCGTGCTTAAGATTTGCCCTCATACAAAGTATGAATTTTTTTGTATACTTTAAAACACTCTTCGGCAAAAAATTGTCAAAAATCAATGCGAATTTCGAGGGACCCAAAAGTTCTACTTTGCGAGGCTAAAATTGATTGGGCTACAAAATTACTTACTCAAAAACACTCAGAAAAGTCCAAATTTTCGTATTATTTTTTTGAATTTTCCTAAAATGTTTTTGGGAGTTATTTGCATAGTTGCAGCTACAAAATTCATAGAAGTTTTTTTTTAATATGGGCAGTAAAAACTTGTCTCTGCTATTTTTCTGCTGGTTACTGTATGTGAGCATTTAAGTACTATATATATACTGATGTACATACAACTGTTGTGCACTAATGGCTGTCACAGCATCCGACTGTGAATTTATTTTTAAATTTCAAAGACAGTTGAAGCGATAAATAGACTATCAAGTGACATGTCTAAAAAACCAACAAACGCACAAAAACAATTACGGAAAAAATATCCAAAACAACACTAACAAAATAAATTGTTCAGAAATAAATAAATAAGTGTATGCAAATTGACAAGGACACGCATGCCATGAAGTCGTTGCAAACCAAAAAAAAAGAAATAAAATAATGTTAAAACAACAGGAACAACAACCCTCGACCAGCATACGCACACTTTGTTGCGAATAGATAAAAATTCCAATATTGCAAATTAAATTTGCAAACTTAACGTATCGGACACTGACGACGACGACGACGACGACACAACTGGCAGTTTAAGAAGCAACAACCATAGCAAACACCACAATCATAGAGGCAAAACTATAGCTGCTGCTACAATAATAACAGCAATAAAGTTACTTTTGTCAATAGTTAAAGCTACGTAGCTGGCTTGGTCCACAGAGACAAATCTAAGGGGTTTATATGAGCTGCAAGCTAGCAAGAATTGGTTGGATTGTTGGCCTGCTGGTTGCTGGTTGCTGGCCGCTTGCCGCGACAGACGTTAATGGTCAGCTCGTTCACTCGTTTGAAGGTTGGACGTTTGAGTTTAGAGGGCAAGAAAAATGCATAGATAACGCTACATGTACAGGAAAGGCGTGTATTGCAGTTGATGTTGAGTTAAGAACAAAAAGAGTAAAAGTGCGATAAAGAATGCAAAAATACGAGCCGCAAGAACAAGAACAAATGTACTGCCAATGGTGCACAATAACGCTTTGATAAAGTGTCATATACCCAGTTGGGTTAGTTATGGGGCTTTATTCTGCAAACTAGGAACAGAACATATGTAACTGTGTTGTATCGAAGGATGAAAAACACGAATATTTATAAAAAAAAAAATTTTTATTTCAGCTGAAATGTCAAAATTAACAATTACGTGCCGAGTATATGTTCCGAGTATTGCGTCCTCGTTAGCTCTGTCCGGGCTATGTAAGTAAGTCATATAAGGCGTGCGATTACCAAGCTCAATGGAATCCCGCAACCCTTTCAAGGGAATACCAGCGCAATGTATAGCCTCTCCAACTAAATTATCAACCTCAACTATCGTGGCGAGCACTACTTAAACTGGCAAGACTCTGGTGACCCTAAGTTCCTCATGACATTAAAGGATGTGAATTCAATGTGGTCATATTAAATCGTTCGCGAGATAGTCGGGCTTGTGCCTCAATGCTACTTGTTACCGGAACGTACCCGAAATATGTACATTCAGTAAAGGACCACCAACATCGATAAAACTCCCCAAAGCCTTCGCTACAACAGCAACTGCAGATACAAGTGAAATTTATTTATTTATTTTTTTACCTGCACTTCTTTGAGAGCAGTATTCAGTCAAACCTTATAACTGTACAGATGAAGCTTACTCCTTATTGACTCCATACGACACCGGCAAAGATACAGTGAGACTTTCACGAAACCGGAAGAAAAACTGCTATGATGGGTTATAATGTTGCCTCATAAAGGTTTGCAGTGAGACTACCACTAATTGTGAGCCGACGAAAGAACGAGGCAGCCTTTGTTGAAACAAAATTGAAGCCGGAACACATGAGAGAAGTTAGTTGGAGATTATATATGATATATTCGCTTAATCTCATGTAAAAGCATAGATCTAAGTGATTATTGCAGAGATATGTCCTAAACTTATCACCTATACAGCTGCTTCGGTAATCGTAATATCAGATGACTATTCTAACGGTTCTTTCGAAACAAGGTCTACTGACAACACCCGACACGATATCATCGACTTATTTGCAGTCAAAATGTGGTTGTCCAGTATATAAAGGCGTACCGCATGGACTCCCATTGGGTAGTGCCCTATTAACATGCCAATAATCAATGGAATCTCCAAGCACTTCGCAACAACAACGGGGAAAGAAGACCTCGGCAGACGACAAGACTCCAGGCCGAGCTGTCCACAACCAGAGATCAAATGGCCAGCGAAATCCCAACGACTCTACTGAAAAACTCGTTCAATTCGCCCTGCCTGCCTGGGCATAAGGATATGTCTGACTGGCAGTTGTCGAGGATATCTTTCTGGCTAGGCACCTAGATCATTTTTATGAAAATTAGTTAGAAGGAGGTCGTTCTTACTACTACCCAAAGCTCTCGTGTGGCGTGCTCCTTCTCACCTCTCTTTGATCCGCTGTTACCCTTCACTCAGCCGATACAGTTCTGTTACAAAAATATCTGCTGTTGAATTCTAACAGGGAACATTCGACTCCCAGTATTAAGGGCTGCTCTTTCAATTGCCCCAGGCAGGATATTGTTGAAGGCTCCTTCTATGTCAAGAAAGGCAACCAGCACAAATTCATTGTTCAAGAGGGATCCCTCTATAAGTTTGACAACCGAAAGAAGAGCTATTTCCGTAGGCCTTCCACACAAGTGAATATATAATTCTCGATTTAATCCAGACCAATACTTTCTTACTTGATTTTGCATAATTTTTTTTATCAAGCGTTTTTTATTATTTACATATATTTTTCTTATTTTTTGCAACTTTTGCTATTGTTTTTGTAGCTAGCAGTGTCAAAACTTTGCGCGCATACCAAGCGAAAGGTATCATCTGCCCATAGACGCTCATTTGACTACGTACCAAGCACGTTGGCCGCGATCGTGCGAATAGCACATTTGCAATTTTATATACTGTTTTTGTTGTAGGTACTTTTTATATTTCTTGTTGCTAACTGCCTAGCATCTTTATCTATTTCACGCTTAGGCTATTGCGCTATTGGCAAAAACTCTATTTTTAAAGTAAAGGCACAAAGTCAAGTTCTCGATAGCACAAGCAAAAACTATTTTTGTTGTTGGCTTTTGACTTCATTTTTTATTTATTTTTTTTTTTTTTTCAATGTTATTTTTCTAAACCTACGCGCCTGCCTAAGGAATTTCGAGCACTTAACACCGCACACAGCAGCTCGCACAAGCATACACACACACACACCAATACACTAACTCAACCTATAAGGGTACCAAGATGCTCGAAATCTGAAGATGCAACATTTGCAACGAGTTAAGTTTAGTGATAATCGAAAAAATAAATAAATAAATAACAAGATAAGAAATAAAATAAAATAGCTAATAATAGCGGACAGCTTAGAGTATAAAAAAAGAAAGGAATCGAAACAGAAAAAACGTCTAAAACCGGAATTTTAAATTTTCAACTTTGCCACGAAACCGCGCTAGCAACTCTAAACGGCAAACGCCAAAGTTGAGATGCATCACTGCTTAGCAGACAGTCAAAACACAAAAAGTCGTAGCAGATCTAAAGCCGGCAGTGCCAAACTTGTTTGCGCAAACGTCAAGCACAACATTTGGAACTAGCCAAGCAAGTAGTCAAGCACAAAAGGTAGTCAACATGCAGCCGGGCGGCGCAATTCAAGGCAACAAAAACAATCAACATTTGCTAGCACAGTCAACGATCACCCGATTACCCGCCTGAACGCTTAGTCCATCATTCCTTTCCAAATGTGTGTCTGTTGCCTGATGTTTGTATGTGTTTAGGTGTGTAGTGGTAGTATGAAAGTCGCTAGAGCTCAGTGCTTAATTGCATTCATTTTGGCGTTAAATTAAGCGAAAACTATGCGGCTTTGCTAACTTTTGGGTGGAACGCAATTGCAATACGAGAATATTTTGTACCACCTTGTCTTAAATATGCGAAATGTGAGGGGATAAGTACATGGGTGATACGGGTTAGGTGGAAACTGATATGCGAAACGGATAATGTGGGGTTGGTGGCGAAATATAAAAATATGTGGCTTAAGAAAAAAAAGTTGAGCAAGGAGTTCTAAGTAAGAAGAGAAGGAGCCATCGAATGCACATAAAGTACAATGACACATTCTAAGCCGGCTTTGAGCGCTGTTGTGCCTCGAGCTCAAACAAGAACTTAGCAAAGTCAGTGTATGTATATGTTTGTGTGTGCACAACACGACATTGCAACAGCATCAAAATGAAATATTCGTTTCGTGAATGTGGCAGGTAATGTGGCAAGCAACGACGGGTAATAAATAAAATGCAAAGTAGACATTTTATGTTTACAAGAAGTTAGATTTGGTATCATTGGTATATATGTGATATGGCAGATTGAGGTCCTAAGCAGCGTGTATATGAAATTCCCAAAAAAGTAGTGGTTTAAAAAAAATACATTTGCGAATTTCAGTATATTTTCAGGTGAGCAAAAACACCATTTTCCTAGTCAACGAACTATTAGTGATTTTAGGCCGAGCATTTCTTCCAATTTGCATCGTGCTTCTTTTTAATTTCTCCAAAAAGCATCTGCAAGGTAAATGAGTTTTCACTGAAAAGTTTTTCATAGCAAAAATATACTCGGAGTGCTTGGAACCCCGCTTGGAAATACTTTTTTGTTAATTGAAAAAACATATTTCTAAATTCTTGATCTTCGGTGTGGTAGGCGGGCACATTATCACCACACCAAGGCGGCCGTATGTTGTTGTTGTTGTTGAAGCAGTGAAGGCGTCCGCATGATTGAAGGTACTTATGAAATTTAATTTAAATAAATTAAATAAAATTAAATAAAATTAAATTAAATTAGATTAAATTAAATTAAATTAAATTAAATTAAATTAAATTAAATTAAATTAAATTAAATTATATTAAAGTAAATTAAATTAAATTAAATTAATTAAATCAAGTTAAATTAAATTAAATAAATTAAATTAAACTAAATTAAATTAAATTAAATTAAATTAAATTAAATTAAATTAAATAGAATTAAGTGAAATTAAGTGAAACTAAATCAAATGAAATTAAATTATATAAAATTAAATTAAATTAAATTAATTTAAATTAGATTAAATTACGTTAAATTAAATTAAGTTAGATTAAGTTAAATTAAATCAAATTATTGTTCAATTACATTAAATTCAATTAAATTATTTTAAATTAAATTAAATTAAATTAAACTAAATTAAATTAATTATATTAAATTATATGGAATGAGATTAAATTTAGTAAAGCTTAATTAAATCAATTTAAATTTAGATTAATTTCAATTAAACTTAATTAAATTAAATTAAATTAAATTAAATTGAATTAAATTCGATTAAGTTAATTATTCTGTTAGCACAATTTAACTATATTAAATAAAGTTAAATCAGTAATAATTAAGCGGAGGATGCCTTTATGGCTTTTAAATGTAAGAAAACATTTATTTGAAGCAATTTTTAATTTCACAATTTACTTAATAATTTGGGAAAGATTTAAACAACGTGACATCAGGACAGACAAGGCGACAGCTGTTTCGATTATACCTTGTAAATCTCTTCAAAACCTTTTCTTCCGGGAGTGGGATTTGAACCCGTACTCCTACGATGGTCGAAGTGTTACAAACGCATTCAGCCACGTCATGCCTTAGTTGTTATAAACTTTATCCCAATTTCCTTCCTTGCATATTTTATTCCGTTAGCACAGTACATACGAATTTTTTTACGGGCATATATTTTACAAATTTCTGGAAGATTTCTTAAATATATTTTGTATACATTTCACATATTGCATAGAAATCCGAGCTCTGGTTGTGATATACATAATACCTATAAAACTTTAATATAAAATCGATGACCAATCTAAGAAGTGTATATGATTATGAAGAGTCAAGTTTTGTCCATTCAAAACTGCTAAAAGTTTTAAAATCGATTGAGACCAACAAAAGTTACAGCCAAATTAATATGCAAATGGCGTTTCTTAACTTAAACAAAAATGGGCCAAGCAAATATTTTTTAGAAATTTTGTTACAATTGTATACCAATTTTACACAGAAACTTAATCGAATAACAATTTTGTTTAATGAAGTTATAAAGTTTTACGCGTTTACAAAAAATAGTTAAAATGTATAGCAGCCGCTTCCTAATTAACTAACCAAATATGTACCTCTTTTAGAAAAAGCCTTATTGACTTTTGCTGCAAATGCAGCGAAGTTTTTAAATTTTTTGGTGTTTTGCCATTTTTCGTTAATTGTTGAAAATAATTTATTATTGATATTAGAGAAGAATTGCAAAGTATACAAACGGCGATGGTTACTAGGACATGTTTCTGAATTTCACTTCTTCGCTAGCTTCTCGGGAGCTGAATATTGAAATCGAATCTCCAACATTCATACCAGTGTAAAGGCAGATGCCTTTAACCACTCAGCCATATGTATGCCCCGTTATCTCTAAGTATTGCTTTTGTTGATTCGAGTGCAATACTCAGCTCTATAATACAATGAATAATCATTGAACTCATATCTAATTTACAGTTTATATGCAAAGCAGGTTTGGTATAGTCTTTTTAAAAATTGACGCATACAGTTATACCAAAGTTGACGAAACCCGAAAAGAGTGAAAAAAATGTGTTCATTGCGAAAGTTTTCAGAGTTTTGCTATGTTTTTCTGTTGATATATTGATATATGTGACCCGGCCTATGAATAGCTAGCTTATAACTAAAAAAAAAATGTTTCCACTTTTTTACTGGTTTCGATAGTTTTTGAGACGCTCTTTCACGTGGTGAGAAAGTTCTAGAAAGTCCTAACTTGCTTAGAAGTATACTAAAAATGTAGAGAAAGAAGAGCACAAATGAAAGACGATGAAGCCTTTGGTTCCTTCGATGCCACTTTGGTGGCTGGTGAAGCATCCTCAGATTTTTTTGATAGCATTTGTTTCCATGGGAAGCCAAAATATCCGTCAGAAACTGGTTTAACCTTTGCCTTTTGGGCACGACTGTTAATAATGCAAAAGGAAAACTACTAAGAAACTGAAGAAATTCATTATCTTTAACAACTGTTTCTCGCAATTTCTTTTTTGAATCATAAGCCACTTTTTCATAGGCCGGGTCACATATATTATTGAAAAGAGTTAAATCTCTTCTTATATGATTCAGAGCGATATTGGAAATCGGGCTATAGCCAAAGTAAATCGGTCGCAAGGGTCCAAAGGTGCGAAACCCCGTTTTTTGTCTGTAACTCACGATTTTGGGTTGTATTGCATGTAGTCATTCTTAAATTTTCGAGATACATTAGAAAAATGGTATGACTTCCCAGGTATTTTTTCGTTGTCGCACAGTGTTACGTTTCAATGAAAATTATGCCACTTAAAAAAATAAAAGAAAACTAAAATTTTACAAAAAAGTATATAGCAGGTATTAAAGCAATAAGTGATGATGACAAGTAACAATCAAATTGATAGCTGACAATGGGTGAAAAATGCACAGATATCTATTTAAAAGTACCTGCAAATATACATAGCTTTACTCACAGGAATACATACTTAAACCCAATTTATTGACATATATGGACGGCACAGAAATGGGAGCGGTGTTCGCCCATTTAATATAAATGAATAATAAGTAAGTTTGAATTTTGGCTCGTTGTACTTTAATTTTGTTTACCAGTTGCTTTTCAGCGCATTTATTTTCATTCTTGTCGTTATGCACCCTCCTGTTGTAAGGTTGGAAGCTACTACTATTTTATACTCAGCTGAGCAGAGCTCACAGAGTATATTAACTTTGTTCGCATAACGGAAATCCGTAACAGCATAAACTAATCGAAATAGATATAGACTTCTATATATCAAAGTGATCTGGGCGAAAAAAGAAATTTATTTAGCCATGTCCGTGCGTCCGTCCGCCCGTAAACACGATAACTTGAGTAAATTTTGAGGTATCTTGATGAAATTTGGTATATAGATTCCTGGGCACTCATCCCAGATCGCTATTTAAAATGAACGAAATCCGACTATAACCACGCCCAATTTTTTTATCGAAAATTTCGAAAAACCGAAAAAGTGCGATAATTCATTTCCTTATCCGTCTTTGGTAAGCAATGAAACTTGGTAGTTGTGAGTAGGTGAGTTGAACTTATGACGCAGAATAGAAAATTAGTAAAAGTTTGGACAATGGGCGTGGCACCGCCCACTTTTAAAAGAAGGTTATTTAAAAGTTTTGCAAGCTGTAATTTGGCAGTCGTTGAAGATATCTTGATGAAATTTGGCAGGAACGTTACTCCTATTCCTATATGTGTGCTAAATAAAAATTAGTAAATGGTGTGACGAACACGCCCACTTTAAAAAAAAAATTCTAAGTAAAATTTTAACAAAAAATTGAATTTCTTTACAGTATATAAGTAAATTATGTCAACATTCAACTCCAATAGTGATATGGTGCAACAAAATACAAAATCAAAGAAATTCTCAAAATGGGCGTGGCTCCGCCCTTTTTCATTTAATTTTTCTGGAATACTTTCAATGCCATAAGTCGAACAAAAATTTATCAACCCCTGTGAAATTTGGTAGGGGCATAGATTCGATGACGATAAATGTTTTCTGTGAAAATGGGCGAAATCGGTTGAAGCAATGCTCAGTTTTTATACACAGTCGTCCGTCTGTCCTTCCGCTCGGCCGTTAACACGATAACTTGAGCACTAATCGATATATCTTTACTAAACTTAGTTCACGTACTTATCTGAACTCCCTTTATCTTGTTATAAAAAATGGCCGAAATCGGACTATGACGACGCCCACTTTTTCGATATCGAAAATTACGAAAAATGAAAAAATGCCATAATTCTATACCAAATATGAAAAAAGTAATGAAACATGGTAATTGGATTGGCAAAATCAAAGGCCTTGGAATCATGGCAAGAATACTGTTCGTAGTATTACATATATAAATAAATTAGCGGTACGCGACAGATGATGTTCTGGGTCACCCTGGCCCACATTTTGGTCGATATCTCGAAAACGCCTTCACATATACAACTAAGGCCCACTCTCTTTTAAAATACTTATTAACACCTTTCATTTGATACCCATATCGTACAAACGCATTCTGGAGTCACCCCTGGTCCACATTTATGGTGATATCTCGAAAAGCCGTCCACCTATAGAACTAAGGATCACTCCCTTTTAAAATACTCATTACCACCTTCCACTTTATACCCATGTCATACAAACACATTCCAGGGTTACCCTAGATTAATTTTTCTACATGCTGATTTTCCGTTATTTTGTCCCCAAAGCTCTCAGCTGAGTATGTAATGTGCGGTTATACCCGAACATATCCTTCCTTACTTGTTTGTACAATTTTTAGTGAACACAAAAAAAGCAGTAGAGTAGCATAAAAGGAGAACGTGAAAGTGCTGTAGGGCATTTAGTCAATTTATTTGATAAATTGCATATAATTTTGTCGCCATAATGAGAGGCGTGGCTGGTGGTGATCAATTTTAATGCACGAAAATGGGAGTCATTTGGAAATTTATAAATGGAGCAAAGTAAATTTGGAATTGTGCATATGAATAATGTTATAATAACGGTAAGTCCAAATACTTTTCTTGTTAACTCATTTCAACCAATACATCGTAAGCATATGTAAAAATTTATTTTACCATTAAAATAACAATCGCGAAATCGGTCCATCAAATCGATTCAACATATCCGGATTAAATCGTCATTATCTTCATGTCAGCTGTCCTTGACTCTTCTCCGACAAATGCAAAACTTAATTTTAAGCACATTTGGAATGAACTTGAAAATTAGCATAGAAATGTCATAAAATTGGCAGCGCTTAAAGCGAATTAATTAAAAAAAAAAAAAAAAAACAAAAAGCAATGAAATGAGCGCAATTAAAATTAATTGCTTTTTATTATAGCAAAATAATGACCACTGTATCGCATGGATCTAAACGTAATGAAGTTAAAATGAAAACTGGAAGCAATGTACGTTGAGTTCATTTAGATGTAGAATTGTAGGTATGTTTGTACTCGCTTGTCTCAAAGAACCAGTGTTGCCAGAGAAAGTGTCTTCAGTTTTTTTGAGAACTTAAATTATAATCTTCGTATTTAGGCAATGAAAATATCTTCTCTGATCCCAAAAATAGTTGATGATTGATATTGAAGAAATTTTTTGTTATTCCTTGTCAAATTTGATTTGAAAACAAACCGATTTCGATATTGTGTCATCTCCAGACTAATTTTTCGTTTGCTAATATTTCCTTTATGTTGGTTTATATGATTCATAATAAGCTCAGCTCTGTTAAAGCTCTAAGTTTATGAAACTTCACAAATTTGCATAGGTCGTAAAAAAATACTGCGCCCAACGTGGGGCTCACACTTAATGGATGATTAATTATGATTTCTAACCGAAATGTAAGCAATAGGTCATCAAGTGGATTCCTAGAATGTCTATCCTGGCAATTCGCTAGTCAAGCTGGATGTATGAAAAGTCGATTCAGATAAATAAGGAAAGTTTCACTGGATTTTAGCAACGGCCCCTGTCATTATGAAGCCATGTACGAAGCCTATGCGAGTGGTTCTTGCGAGGCATTGGGAATGGTTCAAAAGTGCATAAAATTCGTTAACCACTAAATCTGAGAGGATATATTTAGGCGCTTAAAAAATAAAAATTGCAACAGACGGGTAGCTTGGCAAATTGCAGAGATTAAAGCACAAGAACTGTACATATGAAGGGCCGAAATACAGAACTCTGTGTTTCTTCGATACACAGGTCTTTTACTCTCTCTACTCACGATAGAGCTCCAACGGGTTAAGGAAATGAGAATAATCTCGCGATACACTTTCTTGTCACAAGAGGGCTAATTTTCGTGAAGTATTTTTGGCAAAGCAACCACAACAGCAACACGGAACCATTTCGAAAAATGCTTAAGCAAAGAACTGGTCAGATCAACGGCTACATTAAAAACACACGTAGTTCAAAAAAGCGAGACCTGAACACAAAAACTACAGAGTTCTCTTCTACAATCAAAAACATGGAAAGTAACCAAACGATCGTGGTGTTGACAATGGTCACCGGAGTTTCTGCTTGAACAACTCCGAAATATATAGTCGCCTAATGCTAATGTTGAGGGGAAGAACCGTACAATGGGTGTCATGAATGATCGAAGACCCAACGAACGAACACTAACCATCGACCCTCCAGAAGGTCAGCCAGTGCGACAAGCTCAAATATCAATATCTGTTGCCCTTGCATCATCTCACCCCTACGGCTCCCTTACTAGTGCACACTTCATTGCCACACCTTCGCTGTGTAGTGCTACACTCCTTAAATAATGCTGACTGCTACTACACCACCGCCCAGCTGTCACCATTCCCATTTCTCCACTTATTTTCTGATCATACCGCGACTTTTTGCCACCCTCAATCAAAACGCAGCTCAGCTGGTGCCCAAATTTTGTCGCCCTGAACATCTCCAAAGGTTTTTGGTCGCCTTATCTTCTCGCTACACAAGCAATTGTTTGCCAATCTGTTGCGATCCAATGATCAACCCCATCGTAGGAGTAAGATCCCCCAGCAGCCGTACTCAACACTCGCCACTATCTTGGTGCAGAAATCAGCTGGACTCGCAATATCTCAAACAGTGCACGTGTGTACTCAAGTTTAAACCAAAAATATTGTGCCTTGATTCAGTGGGGGATTACGGATCTTTACATGACACTTAATGCACTCAGTGCTATCTTAGCTACCACAAAGGGACGCGCACCAGCTCCAGTGGGTTTTAAAAAATTAAAAAGTCATCGTATTCGCGGCTGAACGCAAGGTACCTGAAGGCGTATTGTATCATACAGAAAGTAAAAAAAAAAAAAACAGGCGAGATTCTCGTACGAGATACCCGGCGGCCACCGTGGTGTGATGGTAGCGTGCTCCGCCTATCACACCGTATGCCCTGGGTTCAACTCCCGGGCAAAGCAACATCAAAATTTTAGAAATAAGATTTTTCAATTAGAAGAAAATTTTTCTAAGCGGGGTCGCCCCTCGGCAGTGTCTGGCAAGCGCTCCGATTGTATTTCTGCCATGAAAAGCTCTCAGTGAAAACTCATCTGCCTTGCAGATGCCGTTCGGAGTCGGCATAAAACATGTAGGACCCGTCCGGCCAATTTGTAGGGAAAAATCAAGAGGAGCACGACGCAAATTGGAAGAGAAGCTCGGCCTTAGATCTCTTCGGAGGTTATCGCGCCTTACATTTATACCCGGATAGGACAAAGTACGGCGCGGTGGTCACAGAGTGCTAGACTTCTCTCCATTACAACGACGACATCAACAGGGATAATCAAGAACACAGCAGCGGACGAATTAGAATCTCTCATAAGAGGTGAATTCACGATGTGTTGTACTTCTTTTAAATTTGAAGGATTGAATACATTCGGATTGTATGCCAATCACCATCGGGGGTTATCGATCGGGCTTAGACAAATTTTTTTTTTTTCCAAAGATTTTATTTTGAACCTTACGATCCGCCGTAGTCGACCCGTCCCCTCGGTATGGTGGACAAGCACATTTCCTATATGTATATGACGGCGGCCCACGATCGAGCAACGAGAGGAAATTTAATCTAACAGTCAATGTTCAATTCGACTCAGACGGCAACTCTTCTCAGACGTTGACATAAAAACCAAGCTAGTAGTGTTTGAAATTTCAAACGACAAAACTAGCGAATAGTTCCTATGCATATTGAGTTAATAGAACTAGACTGACAAGCACATTAATACTGAGGTAAAGGTTAAAGCAAAAAAATCCAAAGAAAAGCAAAAGTGAAAAAAGGTGGAAAAGAATTTGTTGCTAGTAAAATTGGTACGAAAAAGGAATACTGAAGCGCACTTAAGTGCATACCTGCTTGAAAAGGTAATGATATGATTGTGTGAGTGTAACCACAATTGTGCAGATGTGTACGTACGTACATGTACACCTGAATCCCAAAGATCTTTTGGCTGCAATTATTTATTTACCTTTGACCAAACAAATGAAGTCTTGCACGTCAAACGCTTGTTGACCATTTCAACTAAATAAGCAAACATAATGGTACTCATACTCGCACGTTTCATCTAGGCATTCATGTTGACGCGCGCATGCGCGTCCAGCACAAGCTAAAAACGCAAGTTTCAACAATGTCAGAATAAATAAATTTACGTCTACCTTCTTAGCACTCACACAACTTTTCGGTTTGTGTCATTTTGTACAGAAATACATATCTACCAATTATACTACGACGACCATAAGTCGACTCAGACAGCTTGTAAACTGCGTGTGGGCGTATCAGCGACTCGTATAATATTTATTTATTTTTTTTTTTTAGTCATTTAACGTAAAGTTACATTTGAGTGACAAACTAGACGTGTGGTTAGACGAATTAGTGGACTTTGTTGACTTTTCTTCGTTTCGCTTTCTGTATGACCGTTTGATGGTAGCGACGATAAGCGTTAAATTTTGCAATGCCAAGTTTTTTTGTTGGAAGCTTGATGTGGTTTCCACATACTCAAGTCAAATTGAAATGCATATACATATTTACTATATACAATATAAAAATATATTGGATTATGCGTCGGTAAGTCTAAAGTGGCGTACAAATTAATTGTATGATGTTAAAGTGTGCGAACATTGAAAAAGAGGTTTGAATTACTTCCATCCGTTTCCGGATGTTGGTAATTTGATTTGATATTTTGCACTATTTTTTTTTTTCGTATTTAATTTATATTTTTGATATTACCAATTACATGTAGTACTATTAAAAATAAATTTAAAAATATAAATAATGCAAACTAGTTTTAGTTACTAGAATAATGCAGCGACTGACAATTTTTCTACTAAGAAATTGTATTAGAGCCTGCCTCATCTCACGCATTACATAAAATGAATACTAATAATGTAAATATAATGAAAGAATGAAAAGAAATGGCCATAAGTACGG
This sequence comes from Eurosta solidaginis, assembly GCF_040869045.1. NCBI lineage: Eukaryota > Metazoa > Arthropoda > Insecta > Diptera > Tephritidae > Eurosta > Eurosta solidaginis. The sequence goes on along the minus strand of NC_090321.1, from coordinate 251,646,855 downwards.
AACGTTTTTTTATACGCCAGAATAAAGTAAAATTAAGAGAAATGGCAAAAATGAAAATAAGAAATTTGCACGAACTTGAAATTTTTTGTATATATTGGTAATGCAATTGTAATTACACAAGCAATCTGTAGCATCTTTTGCAATACAATTAACACTTAAGTTTAAAATTCACTTATAATGCAAACCAATTTTCATTACTAAAATAATGGCATTACTGATAATTTTTACTTAAAAATTGGATTCGTACCTGCGTACCACAAGTAATACTTAAATTACTTAATACGTATGTAAGTAATGTAAATAAAATTGCATTAACTATCATCAAAGTATTTATTGCTATGTAGTTGACATTTTTTTCGTAAATGTATTCAGACAATAACATCAAAATAAAGTAAGAAATATGCTAATAATGCAAGTTATTTAGGCCCGGTTTTTCAGTACAAGTTCAACTCAGTTTGTCAGTTAAACTAGGCTTAAACTTATTCTGCAGTTTTCAGACTATTTTAACTGAAGTTTAAGCTGAGCTTAAGCCACCGGTCTGGCAGGGTTAAACTTTAGTTAACCTATCGGTGATTTGCGTTCGTTCGAAATGGCGGCGAATATACCCATATTAACTCGAGAATCATAGCGTACTCAGCAAAAAAGGGGATTTTTTATAAAGCAAAAACTGCTATTACTTAAGTTGAAAAAATTTAATCCCCAAATTGTGGTTCTCCAACTGGACTCAAATGTAAGATTCCATACTAGAGTATTTTCTAGAAAATAAAATATATATAATTTATTTTTGATTAATTACGCTGCTGGTTTTGGTGGTACTATTTTGGAGATTTTTTGCCAACTCCACCGCAACTCGATATCGAATATAGGATATCAACTGGAGAAATATGTTGGATATTCATTTGAGAACTGTAAATTTCCCAAAATCTCTCAAAGATTGGATAATAATTTGATAATGATAATAACGTTGGAGATAAACTCGGGAACTCTAAATTTGAAGAGCGCGTTATGAAAAGAATAGATGAAGTTGCTGAAGAGCTATGTAATCTAAAAACGAAAGTCATGAATATTGATGAGAGGGTTACGGCATTGGAAGGATGCTAAGCAAAAACAGTACCAATAGCAGAAACCCTCCTCCCATAATTTTTAAACTAAATTCGCCACACGACCGCTCTCTCTTATTCAAGGCAAACGCTAGTTTATTTCAAACAAATAACAAATCATTGACTCTGCGTGACATTGGGATCGATGCTGATGGAAAATTGTATATGCACGAATGTCTTACCAAAAAGAATCGAGAATTAATGCAGTATGCTACACGATTGAAGAGACAAAAACATTTGGTGAGTGCATTTACAATTCGTGGGCATATTTATGTACGAAAGCATCGCACCAGTGAAGCAGTAAAGGTTCTGAATCGCGAAAACATCGATAGCATTGCAGCCGCTGCATGAGCCATAAATATGTCATCATATGTATTTTGTTATGATTAAGAAAATATTATTAATATCCAATGCTTATTCTCTTAAGAAATACTTCGATCGCCTCTCTTTTTGCCCTGTTCCCATTGTATATTCTTCCTTTCTTTCCCTTTCTATATTTGTAACTAAACGTTTGCAAGCATCTGTTGTATTTTGTTGGTCTGATTAACATCAGTGAGAGCACAAAACAAGATAATCTAAAACTTGCGCTTCAATTAACATGTGAGTACAACAGAGGTTTTAATATCTGTCACTTTAACTCTCGTAGCTTAACAGTCGCTAAGCTCGAATATCTAAATTATATTTTTCATGATGTTAAAATGGACGTGATATGCGTAACAGAATCTTGGTTCAAGGTTGGTATGAAAGACTTAATGTATACGTTGTGTGATTACTCATTGATAAGAAATGATCGATCCACTGGTAACAGAGGTGGCGGCATAGCCATCTATTTTAAACCTTACTTGCAATGTAAAGTTATACATGCATCAGGCTGTACAGATCTAGTTGAGAGTATTTTTGTAGAATTTTATGATAATGTTCAAAAATGTTTAGTTGTTTGCATCTACAACCCCCATAACAGCAATGACCTTACCATGGTTTTCAATAAAATATCCGAATTGTCAATGCACTATGTACATGTCCTAATCTGTGGTGATTTTAATTTAGATATATTATCTGATAGTAATAGATCCAGGAACTTGCTATGTAAATTTAACTCTGTTGGTATTACCATTGTTAACAAATACGCTACACGTTTCGCGCCTCAATGCAGACCAAGTATGCTGGATCTCTTTGGTGTAAGTGGCACTAGAAATATAATGCATATTGACCAATTTCCTTTAGCTGGAATTTCTGACCACGAGTTAATCTTGTTATCTTACGATGTTGAGTTCAGCAAAACTAAAAATGCTGTGAAACTTATGTATAGGGATTTTAAAAAAATAAATATGAATGCTCTCCAGTATGAAAGTTTCGCAATGGACTGGAATTACTGCTATCTTCTTCCGCATATTGAAGATAAGCTATCTTATTTCGTAATGCTGGTGAATTATTTATATGAAAAGTATGTTCCTATTTCCGCTACCAATGCAATTGACAATAAAAAGCCTTGGTTCAATAATAGAATATTACAGCTTATCAAAAACCGTAATAATGCTTATAAATATTGGAAGCGTAACCCTACTACTGAGCGGTGGAGAGAATACAAAAAATTAAGAAACAAATTAACAACTGATTTGCGTCAAGCCAAAATAAATTATCTCAAAACCAAATTTAATGATAACGTTCCTTCAAAAATTCTGTGGAAAAATTTAAAATCGTTGGGAGTTCGTCCGAAGGCTGATAAAACTTGAGTTATTGATGCAAATTTAATGAACTCGTATTTCATAGGAATAAGTAGAGGGCATGACCATGTTTCAAAATTTGTTGTGGATCAGAGCTTAGAATACAACCACTCTAATAAATTAGCATTTGTTTCAGGCACTGAAGATAAGATCGCCAAGTGTGTATACAACATCAAGTCGAATGCTGTGGGTGTGGATGGACTTAGTCTACGCTTTTTAAAATTAATATTGCCCTCTGCACTCCCCTCTCTTACACATCTCATAAACTTTGCCATAACCTCATCTACGTTTCCTAACCAATAGAAAGTATCAAACATTGTCCCTATAGCCAAGAGACAAAAACTATGACTGCCCTCAAAATTATAGGCCTATAAGTATTTTACCAGCTTTATCGAAAGTGTTTGAAAGGTTTATTGCTAATCAAATAACATCTCACCTGAGCAAGAATAGCCTGCTGGCTGACAGTCAATCTGGCTTTAGAGCTGGTCACAGCTGTTCCACAGCCATGCTCAAAGTAATGGATGATATTCGCCCCAGTCTCGATGGCAAATTACTTACATTTTTAATTCTTTTAGATTTTTCTAAAGCTTTTGATACTGTGAATCACGATATATTACTTTTGAAGCTGAAACATTATTTCGGTTTTGACTCAACTTCAATTAAGCTTATTGAAAGTTACCTCTCGAGTAGGCAACAACAAGTTCAGTGTGGTGAAGTAATTTCTGAACGTAGTAAAATTCCCTCAGGGGTACCTCAAGGATCAATCTTGGGTCCTATACTATTTACAACTTTTATCAACGACATCGTTCATTGCTGTCAAAATTCGTCAATACATTTATATGCTGACGATACTCAGATTTATTTTTCACGCCCAATAGGACTTGGGGAAGATCTTGTCTTTAGGCTAAACGAAGATCTTGATAAAATATCAGTTTGGGCAGAAACAAATGGCCTTTACCTGAATGCGGAAAAAACACAGGTCTTGCCAATATCGCACGATTCGGTTGATCTAACGGCGCTATCACCCATAGTTCTCGATGGAAATATATTACAGTATCAATCCGTCGTTACTAGTCTCGGCTTTAAAGTCAACACCCGCTTAACATGTACACACCACATTTCCTGTAGTATATCAAAAATATACAATACTTTAAGAAACCTGTGGCATACCTGTTTTTGCCTACCTCATAACATAAAACTTAAATTAGTTAAGGCTCTGATTGTGCCTCAAATAAGATATTTTGAAAATGTATATGGAGATTTAGACTGCGAATCTAAAAATAAACTAAGTTTGACTATTAACAACGTGGCAAGATTCATCTATTGTAAAAGAAAGTTTGACCACATTTCACCATACTCAAAAAATATACTTGGATTTAGCATAGAAGTCTATCTAAATGTCCGAAATGTTTTGTGTTTATATAAAATAATTAAATTTCAACAACCTAGATATCTTTATGAGAAACTAAAATTTGTACAATCTTCGCGAACTCACAACTTCGTAGTCCCTAGGCATAGCACAGTAGCGGCTTCTAGATTATTCTTTGTTAGTGCTGTGAAATTGTGGAATTCTCTACCTATTCCAATAAAATACATTAAGTCATATGGATGCTTCAAAACGGCAGTAACAGATCTCTTCAAACACTAACCCTCCCCTCCTCCTGTTTCAACCTACCTACCTACAACGCCTGTGTCGTATTGTCTAGAACTGTTAGCTTAAGCTTAAATTTAAGAAGAAAAATCGTATTTAACCTCGTGAATATGTGCAATGAAAGACTCCAAGTCTTAATGTACTTTGAGATAAATAAATAATAATAATAATAATAATAATAATGATTTTGGATATCAGCTACAGAACTAGATATATATTTCGTTGGAGAAATATTTTTTCCATGTTTGTTGGGTAAACAAAATCCAACTGTTGCAGTATCTACAAATTATCTAGATAATAAATAATAAACCAATATTGCCGTACAAAAAGCCTACCCAAAAGGCAGCCTTAAACTGGAACTGAAAAAATGCTTAGTAGTTAACTGGAGTTTAAATTTGGCTAGAGTTTAAGCAAACATAGTTTAAGCTTAGCTTAACCAACTACTGAAAAACCGGGCTTTAGAAATACTTTTAAAATGTTATGACGTACAAACAGAAAATAACCAAAATTTTAAGAAATTTTTTGGTACATAACAGCTGTGTTTTTTTGCATGCATATACATATGCACTTCATCTATATATGGATTGCTAAGTGCATAACTTTATCTACATATGCGAATTTACTGCGCAGAAAATCAATTCTGCTAAATTTCAGAATGTATTATACTCACTTGCAACTGAAATGTGTTTCTCCATTTTAGCGCTACATAATTTTCTATTTCCATAACTGAAAAGTGTGTGTGCCCACGATTCAACGGAACCGATTCAGCTAAAGGTTATACACTATGAACAACAAAGGTTCATGTCTGCGCTATTAAGAACACCCCCTTTTGTAGCGCGTTATTTAACTAGATGGGTCTCCTACACTTTATCTAACTGATGATAAGCGTTTTTTACACGCAAATGTGGATGTATAAACATTAAATAAAACAAGTAAGGAAGGCTAATTTCGGGTGTAACCGAACATTACATACTCAGCTGAGAGCTTTGGAGACAAAATAAGGGAAAATAACCATTTAGCGAAATGAACCTAGGGTAACCCTGGAATGTGTTTGTATGACATCGCTTTCAAATGGAAGGTATTAAAGAGTATTTTAAAAGGGAGTGCGCCATAGTTCTATAGGTGGACGCCATTTCGGGATATCGCCATAAAGGTGGACCAGAAGAAAGTGGACCCTAGAATTTGTTTGTACGATATGGGTATCAAATGAAAGGTGTTAATGATTATTTAAAACGTAGTGGGCCTTAGTCCTATAGGTGGACGCCTTTTCGAGATATCGCAATAAGGGTGGACCAGGGGTTACTCTAGAATGAGTTTGTGCGAAATTAATTGGGTATCAAATTAAAGATATTAATGAGGGTTTTAAAAGGGAGTGGCCCTTAGTTGTATATGTGAAAGCGTTTTCGAGATATCGACCAAAATGTGGACTCAGAACATCACCTGTCGATTCCAAGGACTTTTGATTTCGTCCTGCAGAGCTTTTTCATTTTCTTCTACTTAATAAGGTAGGTGTCACAACCATTTTACAAAGTTTTTTCTAAAGTTATATTTCGCGTCAATAAACCAATCCAATTACAATGTTTCATCCCTTTTTTCATATTTGGTATACAACTATGGTATTTTTTTTCATTTTTCGTAATTTTCGGTACCAAAAAAGTGGGCGTGTTCATAGTCGGGTTTCGGCCATTTTTTACACCAAGATAAAGTGAGTTCAGATAAGTACGTCAACTAAGTTTAGTAAAGATATGTAAATTTTTGCTCAATTTATCGTGTTAACGGCCGAGCGGAAGGACAGGCGGTCGACTGTGTATAAAAACTGGGCGTGGCTTCAACCGATTTCGCCCAAGAAACAGTTCACAGAAAACAGTTATCGTCGTAGAGTCTATGCACTTACCAAATTTCACAAGGATTGGTATATTTTTGTTCGTCTTATGGCCTTAAAAGTATTCTAGACGAACTAAAAGAAAAAGGGCGGAGCCACGCCCATTTTGAGTTGAATGTTGACATAATTCACTCATATACTGTAAAAATATAAAATTTTTTGTTAAAATTTGACTTTAAAAAAAAAAATTTTTTAAAGTGGGCGTGGTCCTTCTCCGATTTTGCTAATTTTTATTAAGCGTACATATAGTAATAGGAGTAACGTTCCTGCCAAATTTCATCATGATATCTTCAACGACTGCCAAATTACAGCTTGCAAAACTTTTAATTTACCTTCTTTTAAAAGTTTGCGGTGCCACGCCCATTGTCCAAAGTTTTACTAATTTTCTATTTTATGTCATAAGGTCAACGCACCTACCAAGTTCCATAGCTTTATCCGTCTTTGGTAATGAATTATCGCACTTTTTCAATATCGAAAAAGTGGGCGTGGTTGTAGTCCGATTTCGTTCATTTTAAACAGCGATCTGAGATGAGCGCCCAGGAACCTACGTACCAAATTTCATCAAGATACCTCAAAATTTACTCAAGTTATCGTTTTTAGAGCGGACGGACGGAGGGACGGAAATGGCTAAATGAATTTCTTTTTTCGCCCAGATCATTTTGATATATAGAAGTCTATATCTATCTCGATTAGTTTATGCCGTTACGGATTACCGTTATGCGAACAAAGTTAATATACTCTGTGAGCTCTGCTCAGCTGAGTATAATAAAGCTAATATAAATGACAGATAGCTGAAAATTTTTATTGGTGATTGCATTGAAATTGCAGGAGGGGTGATACAAGTGCAACAGCCATAATTGATCACTTCATTCAAAGCTAATTGAAGTTATGACCATGTAAAATGGTCAAAATGTAAAATTTTAAGTGGTAGCAATGTCAACGATGGAGGGTGGGCCGTGTGTAGAAGTCCACGAAAGTGGGGAAAGCTTCTGACCGCCATTCACCTGGGAATGGCCAGAGCGATTCTTTTGCAGGCGGTTCAAGCAGCTCACTACTGCCGGTAACTTGCGGCCAAGTATCCTCTGGGTAGCCGCTAAACATCCGTTTAGCGGTGAGCTAATGTGAGAAGGCGACAACCTGGCTAGGCAACTCTGACATAATCGGTTTAAGGGCTAGCCGGGGGGAGATCTCATCGGCAGCGTTTGTACACCTCTAGGTGGGGCTGCAAGCGGGCGTCTGTCTTGGAGCAAGCGGCTCGGTATATAAACGTGCCAAGTAATATTTTCACCCCCACTGAGCGGGTTGTGCGCTGGGCTTGTGACCCGCCACGTAAAACCGTATTCCAATGAAATATAACAATAAGCCTCGGATAAATACACTCTCCATTGATGACGACCATGGCAAACGTTTGAAGGACAATGAATTGAGGGCATGCACCTGGAATGTCCGCTCCCTGAATGGGATTGGTGCAGATGCCCGGCTGGTTGATGTCCTCGTCAAAGCAAAATCTGACAACACCGCCATACAAGAAATGCGTTGGACGAAGCAAGGAAGAAAGAAGATCAAAAATTGTGACATATATTGGAGTGGACATACGAATAAGCGCAGTTTCGGCGTCGGATTCGTGGTGGGAGAGAGACTTTGTCGCCAAGTTCTGGCGTTCACACCTGTGGACGAACGTCTCGCCGCTATCCGAATAAAAGCAAATTTTTTTAATATATAATTCATTTGCGCCCATGCGCCGACAGAGGAAAAAGACGATGAGGTGAAGGACACTTTTTATGAACAATTAGAATGCACATACGAGCGCAATCCCCGTCACGATATAAAAGTCGTGCTTGGTGACTTTAACGCCAGGGTGGGCAAAGAAGGTGTTTTTGGCCCTACAGTCGGAAAGTTCAGCCTACACAATGAAACTTCTCCTAACGGACTGAGGCTGATTGACTTTGCCGGTGCTCGAAACATGGTCATATCCAGCTCGAGGTTCATGCATAAAAATATACATCAAGCTACATGGATGTCTCCTGATCGAAATACTCGCAATCAGATCAATGACGTTGTGATAGACGGACGGCATGCCTACAGTGTTTTAGATGTGCGCACGATCCTAGAACGTAACATCGACTCGGACCATTATCTCGTTGCAGCCAAAATACGCACCCCCCTCAACGCGACTAAAACCAAGGAACAAAAAACACAAGGGACGCTGGACGTCGAAAAGCTTCAATCACAACAGACTGCCAATGATTTCGCAACTCTATTTTCACACCTGCTCTCTGAGAGCACAACTCATCCTGAAGGAATACAGGAGCAGTGGGAGCATATTTCCAAAGCACTTCGTACTGCCGCCGAGTAAAAAATTGGTTACCGGCGACCACGAAAAAACAACTGGTACGATGAGGAATGCCGCGTTGCAACTGAAAGAAAAGACGATGCCTACAGGGCTACGTTAAAAGCGAGCGCGACAAGAGGAGTGTGTGAACGCTATCGTGAGTTGGAAAAGGAAGCGAGACGCCTTTTCAGGAAGAAAAAAGCAGAAGCAGAAAGGCGTGAGTGCGAGGAGCTTGAGCTTTTAGCTACCAGGAATAACGCCCGAGAATTTTACCAAAAAAATACGGCGACAGACGGAAGGTTTTAAGACCGGGGCAAACTCCTGTAGGAAAGAAAACGGCGACCTTGTAACTGATGTCCAGAGAGTGCTTAGATTATGGAGGGAACACTTATCTGTTCTCCTAAATGGAGGTAGCAATTCAGCGCGCAGAGATGAAGAACCCGATCCCGCAATCGATGATGATGGAATATATGCCCCCCCCCCCGTCCGATTATGACGAAGTTAGAATAGCAATAACCAGATTGAAAAACAACAAGACCGTGGGCGTTGATGGATTGCCTGCGGAGCTATTCAAGTTCGGCGGCGAGGAGTTGGTAAGGCGCATGCAGCAGCTTCTTAGCAAAATATGGGCGGACGAAAGCATGCGCGACGGTTGGAATCTAAGTGTTCTTTGCCCAGTCCACAAGAAGGGGGATACTGCAAAATGCACCAACTATCGTGGAATCAGCCTTCTCAATATCGCATATAAGGTTCTTTCAAGTGTATTGTGCGAAAGATTGAAACCCACAGTGAACCGGCTGATTGGACCTTATCAGTGCGGCTTCAGACCTGGTAAATCTACCATCGGCCAGAATTTCACAATACGCCAAATCTTATACTAGCTGCAGAAATTAGCCGCACTGGAACAATATACTACAAAAGCGTGCAATTACTGGCATATGCTGATTACATTGATATCATCGGCCTAAACACCCGCGCTGTTAGCTCTGCTTACTCCAAACTGGAAAAATAAGCGGTAAAGATGGGTTTGATGGTGAATGAGGACAAAACGAAGTACCTGCTGTCATCGAGCAAAGAGTCAGCGCATATGCGCCTTGGCAACCACGCTACTGTTGGCAGCCATAATTTCGAAATAGTAAAAGACTTCGTTTATTTGGGAACCAGCATCAACACTAGCAACAACATCAGCACTGAAATCCAGCGAAGAATCAATATTGCCAATAAATGCTACTTTGGACTAGGTAGGCAATTGAAAAGTAAAGTCCTCTCTCGGCGAACGAAAATCATACTCTACAAGTCACTTATCGTACCCGTCCTGCTATATGGGGCAGAAGCATGGACCATGACAACAGCAGATGAAGCGGGTTTGGAAGTGTTCGAGAGAAAAGTTCTTCAAAAGATTTATGGACCTCTGCGCGTTGGCGATGGCGATCACCGAAGAAGATTTAATTATGAGCTGTACGAGCTATACGCAGACATCAACATAGTCCAGAGAATTAAAATGCAGCGGCTGCGCTGGCTAGGCCATGTTATGCGAATGAAAGATGATGCTCCGGCCAAAAAAGTGTTTCTATCGGAACCCGCCTATGGAAGCAGAGGTAGAGGGCGGCCCCCACTCCGTTGGAAGGACCAGGTGGAAAACGATTTAAACTCCCTTGGTGTGACCAATTGGCGCCGGTTGGCGTAGCGAAGGAGCGACTGGCGCGCCTTGTTGGACGGCCATAACCGTTTAGACAGTTAAGCGCCAATTAAGTAAGTAATGTCAACGATATTGATATTACGAACATGCTGCTTTTCGGAAATGGTCTCAAAGTAAACTTTATTTTGCAAACGGAAAGGGAAACAATCGGGACGGGCAAGAGCATACACCTATATTGGGTCCCAGGGCATATGGGAATGGATGGGAATGAAAAAGCTAAAATGTGTGGGTAGAATCGTGGGGCCGTAAAGTGTGGAAGATTATGTGTAGGTCTTACAATCTTAATCTAACAAAGTTGCTTCTATCATTAGAAAGAGAGGACTGTAGACTCATGACAGGTATTCTGACTGAACAATGTCTTCTGGCGTCACACGCATTCAAACTAGGCTTGTTCGGTGATAGAAGATGTTGGAAGTATGGGTTGGAGGAGGAAACATGCCCTGGGCTTGCCAAGCAAAGACTCAAGCTATTAGGAGTGATACAGCTGTCAGATCTAGAAGCAGCAATTGACATAGGTCCTAGAAATCTTCTAGTATTTGCCAAGAGGACGGAGTAATTTTATAACATAAGTTCATGTTTTTGTTAGGGTTTTTCAGTTTGGTCGTTAAATAAACTTCTGGTAACACTGCGGACTTCAGTATATGTGAGGTCCTGATGGACTGGCCAGTTTAACCTAACCTATCGTCATATCTGCATACAGCTTATACAGCTCATCAATATAAGTTGTTCGATACTCTCCGTCGGCATCATGGCGAACACTCCAAGAGCCTTCTCTCGACACCGCCAATGATTCCGAGATAGAAGTTTTGTTCGTCGGTATTAGATTTTGCTTTTCAATCATCTACTCAGTCCAAAGGAGCACTTATTGGCAAGAGTTATTATCTGTTTTATTTGTAATCTGGCATTGTTTTCGCTGTTAATGCTGGCTCCCAAATATACGAAATCTTTCACAGTCTCTAATATATATTTGTTAATAGTGACGTGGCTACCAAGGCGCGATGACAGCAAATACTTCGTCATGTCCTAATTTACCGCGAGACACACGGTTTTTACTTCTTAATGTTATCCCGAGAAGGCAGAACTCATAGCTCGTTTGTTCAGGCCAATAATATCAATATCATCAGCATAAGCTAGTAATTGTATAGCTTTTACCATCGCGGTTAAGTTCTGCTGCTTATTTTCTACGGCATTATGGTAAAGAAATCACACGAAAGAGAATCGCCTTGTCTGAAGCCTCGTTTGGTTTCGAATGGCTTGGAGAGATCCATCCCAATTCTCACGGAGCTGCTGATTGTTTACTTAGCGTTTTTAATGTCTATAATTTGGTACAGCCATCGTAGGGTTCAGAAAATCAAATATCCTTAATCGAAATAAAATATCTTTTCTCCTTTATAATTTTTCCAAACATTACACATAATAATGAATATTTCAATTCAATTTAACAGTAGCATTCTCGCATGCAAATTATGTGACACATCAGGCTTCTCGAATTTTAGTACCCATCTTTTTGCAGGAATTTTTCTCCTTGTTCCTCTTTGGTTAGCCAACAATTGTGTTGTTGCTGCTCCTCAGCACATTAACCTTATAATGCAAGTTATATATAAATTTAGTTGTTGTTATTGTTATATTGTACAATTTGACAGTTTGTAAGTGGGTTGCATATTTTTCAACATTTTAGTTTTTTTCACTGATTTATGGGCAAATGCTGAGCATAAAATTTATTTTTTATTTATTTTGGATTCAATCTAGGGACGGATTATACATAAAGCAAAGCAGGTAAATAAAAATGGGCGTAAAATTTCAATTAATTTTTTAAGAATTACCAATCCACGAATATTTAACTGAACAGCTTAGTCTAAGTGAACCTGAGTATTGATTTTGTTTAGAAATGGACATCCAAAGAATGTCATTCTAGGTAGTGCTCGACGAATACTCTAATGAATCTCATAGTAGCCGGTCTAATCACATGTGTACTTCTAGAATAAAAATCTACAGGACTATAATCGCATCTACTTCTTATTTGGCTTGTTAGGCCAGTGTGGAGAGATACAAACATTGGTAGCAGCCAGGAGCTCCGGAGACTCTTTGGTCCCAGCGACATCAAAAGTCGATCCATGTTGTTGTTGTAGCGATAAGGACGCTCCCCGAAGGCCTTGGGGAGTGCTATCGATGTGACGGTCCTTTGCCGGTTGCAGATCCGGTACGTTCCGGTACCAAGCACCATAAAGGTACTAGCTCGATCATCTCTAGAACGATGTGGTATTACCACATGAAACCTTCTAGGCCATCCCTCCATCCCACCGCTTAGATCCATCAGGAGTTCGGGGTTGCCAGGGCTTCGGCTGTTAATGAAACACGATTCGCCACGGGTAGGTGAGGTTGACAATTGGGTTGGAGAAGCTATATATTGCGCTGGCAACCCCTTGAGAGGGTTGCTCTACACTAGAGGTTTACGGCGGCGGCGGCGTAGGCTCTATTATATACTGGCGGCGGCGTGGGCGGCGCGCCGGCCTACGCCGGTGTTCATGTTTTAAAAGGCTTAATTTTTCTATTTAAAAAAATTATATTTAGGAAAGGTTTTGTTTGTATGTATTTCAGGGAATCGACGTGTTGGCAATTTCGGAAAGATCCGAGGTTTTTACCTCAAGATCTCGCAGACCGTTCAAACATTTTCAGGTGTAGCTCCTTGCGGAGGGATTGTCCCTCGTTTGCTTACCCAGAGAGGCTTCGAACCTAATTCCGGTCTTTGGAATTGGAACTGCTGCGTCTGCTGAAAAGAAATAGAGATACATAAAATAGTCGCACTTTTGTCTGTATATCTCGTCCAAACGTTGTTTCACCTAGGGATAACTCCTAATGATCGTCGCGAACACTATTCCTTTAAATCATTTGTGGCTCCTTGGCGGTCACGCACAAAGGCGACTTACGGTTGCTATTAATGGTCTATTAATACTCATGACTCTCGTGGCACAGGGCGCCTCCAGTTTTTAGGCTTTAAGAGCTACAATTCCTGATGTGCGAACAGTTGCTTCTATCATTAGAAAGACGCAGTAGCAATTCCCACCACCAGTCGATACCGCGCCTCCTGTCCCTCACACCATATGCCAGCACAGAAGCTATTGCATTGCGATTTCGAACTCATACCTCGGTCGACGTCACTTTCCAAGAAGCTCTAGGTATAGCTCCGAAGACTTTCCAACGGATGCTTTTGTCGTGCTATGCTGCCGAGCTACACCAGAGAAACACCTTGAAACGTTAGGGAGTGACTATTCGGCCAAGGATGCCGCTCTCGAAATCATAAGCAGTCTAAGTGGATGTAACTCAGGGAGTGCCAAGAAATCCCCAAAAAAAAAAATACCCAAACACAAAATCCTCAAAGAAAAAAAAATACCCAAACACATAATCCCCAAATTCAAAATCCCCAAAATCAAAATCCCCAAACACAAAATCCGAGTGCTATGATAGACATCATGACCGTGTAAAAAATAGCAATATCTCTTTCCCCTTTCATTCATATTAATGTATGTATAACTATATAATCACGTTTTGGCAATACATATTCTTACTTATCCACATATAGGACTGCTAGTCACTCTAATTCGAACAAGCTAACAGAAGCGTGTACTACGCAGAAGGACATCACCGTGGCGGTAGCCACGGTTATACTACACACCCGGACTTGGCATGGCGTAGCCCAGGGTTATTTTTTATAAACGCGGCCGTAGGCTGCCTATGCAGAAAGTTGGTATGGATTATTAGCCTTTTTTGGTCGCGGCGATTTTAAACCTAATTTGAATTTATTTCACACATAAAATGGGGATTTTGTGTTGGGGATTATGAGTTTGGGGATTTTGATTTTGGGATTTTGCTTTTGGGGATTTTGATTTGGGGATTTTGTTTTGGGGATAACATGGTAGACCCTGTAACTCATCGTGAAAATCGTATAATCCTCGGCACATCTACATAATTAAAATTTTACAAGGACTCTGGACAAAATTTTTAAAATGTAGACCAAAGTTTGCAGACGTTTGTGTTCAAAACATTGATTTCAATAGTCTTCGTTAAATCAAAAGGATATTTTAGAAGGAAAGTCGAGCGATTTTAAGTTGGATGTTGTAACTGCTGTTTTCCGCCCTTATGATATAAGAGCTCATTATGGATGATCGCGTTGCTTCAGACTAGTTCGACTGTCCATTACATTAGGGTAGTAGCAGACGCGGTTAGTTCGACTGTCTTGAGAAAGCCTTTGCTTCACCACTTTAAGTGTTCTTGCGAAGGACAAAGCCTCACCTGGTAAATATATGTGCCTCCGTATTCACATTTGCAACAGGAGCCGTATCGTGTAGGTGATATTTATACACAATTGATAGGCTATATCCAATGTGATTCACTCCAAGGGACTAGTATGGGATAGGACCGCCAACCTTAGGAAATGTCAAACCGGGAGACTTGGGTGTTAAATGATGAAATGTGAAAATCAAAATTAACATTTCAGATGCTATTGTATAGTTTCGCAAATAAACAACAGATGTTTGAATATAAGCCCAAGTGATTCTTCAAACCCTTCTCATACGTACATATATCCTCAATTTAAGTATGAGGTAAGAATCATTTCAAAGGAGAACCTACTAAAGAATTTTGCATCACTGATTTCGCTTATTCTTTCAGCCAATCGCAATATACAATTTTTTTTAAAAATCGGTACATTTTTTGGGTATTTTGCTTTTTTAACAACTTGAGGACAATTTGAAAATATGTTCGGCTTGGGTCATTTTATTTGAATTCATTGTTCATTATTAATTTTTTGAAAAAAAATATGCAAAGTGAGTAAATAAATTTATTATATAACTTTTCTTTTAGTGTTTTGTTTTAATAACTTGGTGAATTGGGTGATGCAAAGTCCGTGTTAAGCTGACATCGAAAGCGCCAGTTTTTTTAAATAACTTAAGAACAGTTAGAAAGAGTTAAATTTCGGAATTATTTTCTTATAACTGGCAGTGATGCGCATCCGTTGATACCACTTTCGACCATATCCGACCAATTTTCGACATGAACAATAAATTGCCTAAACAGTCTTAAACGAGTAGAAAATATAGTAACGCGCCGGATGGCGTATATCTCCAATCTACACAACCCCTTGAATAAATTTGGTATTTTAGTCGCCTTTTACCACAGGCATACCTACCGCGGGTATATTCTAAGCCCCTTAATTCGCTTTTTCCTTTTTTCCTCAAAGTGCTGAGTCCGGCCCTGATGGTAGGTAAGAACAGTGCGCATATGGGACAGGTTTGTAGGTGGGCAAGTGAATGGCATACATATGCATGAAGACATATTGCAACAAAAAGAAAAACAATATTCGCATCGCAGAAAAAAATCTGGCAACCCGCTGTTGTCACATTGTGGCAGTTTTAGGCAATCGCTACATACGCAGGTTATTGCATCTTGTCAGCATGGAAGGCGGGCACACGATAAAGAAGGTGTGCATAGAAGTGTACATACAGCAGCGAATATACAAACAGCAGTGGCTTTTATTTTATTTTAATTTGGTCAATTCAATTTCTTGGTTTATTTTTGATATTTCGCAAAAACACTTCTATATATTTTGTATATGAACTTTGTTAACAAATCTCAAAAATATATGCAAGGAAGGCAATTGGTACGAAGTTTACAACAACTAAGGCATGACGTGGCTGAATACGTTTGTAACACTTCAACCAACGTAGGAGTGCGGGTTCAAATCCCACTCCCGGGAGAAAATGCTTTGAAGAGATTTACAAGATATAATCGAAACAGCTGTCGCCTTGTCCGTCCTGATTGCACGTTTTTCCAAAATTATTAAATAAATTATAAATAAAAAAAATTGCTTCAAATAAATGTTTTCATACTATTAAAAGCTATGAGCTATGATCAAATGTACGAAAGTTTCGACCTTTTTATTTGGAGTCTTCTTAAGTATACAGTTTTTTAGCTCCATCAATTTTAGTCCGAAGAAGTGCAAGTTATAGGTCTCAAGTAGAGTTGTCACGAATATTCGGCAACTATTCGGTATTCGGCCTATTCGGCCACTTTTTTTGCTATTCGGTATTCGGCCGAATAACACGTACTATTCGGCCGAATACCGAGTACCAAATCATGTAAAAAAGACACGTTATATTACTCAAAATTATGTATTTATTTCCCAATTACAACACTTTAGTATTTAAAATTCATCAGTGGTAAGTTATGACGGATAAAAACAAGCTTTTCAGCACTTTTGGGTAGCAAACGATTACGCTTTTCATCGTAGATGTTACCAACCTCAGAAAATAACCTCTCACTATACACGCTATTTCCAGGAGAAGAAAGATAAACTTTAGCAAATTTCGAAAGGTTTGGGTATTGTTTTTGGTTTACTAACCACCTTCCGTTCTAGGCGAACTGTTTTCAAATAAAAATCCAACTCGTTTGCGACAGCATTCTTCTCCACGTCCTCCTCATCATTAGCATTTCGCATATTATCTGTAGCGACTTCCTCAAAGGCGCTTCCCAAGGCAGTCGGTTCTATGTACCGGAGCGACTCGGGATTTTTCCCGACCAAGGACTGTCATTTCAGTGTGACCCCATTTAATTTGTTTCGTCCCTCCCACAAATTGTCATCCTCCCAGCAGCTCCTTGCAGCAGGACTGCTACATATTCTCTTACTCCGGGAAGGTATCGAACCCAACCCGGGTCCGTCTCCTGACCCCGGTCCTGAGAAATGGTTTTGCTGCATTTGCCAGAAAATAATCTTTTTAGGACGGTCATACTCTGTTCAGTGTGTCTCGTGCAAGGGATGGTTGCATCGGATAGGTTGTTCTGGGCTTGATCCCAAAACCCGACGTCCACGTAACTTTTATAAATCTTTTGTGGCTCCTTGCTGCTCACGCCCAAGGGCGTCCCGTAGTCTACGCCTAAGCGTATCCCCACTACCTTCCAGCAGCTTCGCTGCTCAGCAAGCCACAACAAGTACCCGCTGCTGCTCGCGCCCCACGGCGCCAACAACTCAAACAGCTGATACCACTCATAACTACTACCTTCGTAGTAGAGCTGGTAGCAATGCTGAGCATCAGCCCCTGCCCCCGTCTTCTTCTCCTCCCCTCTTTTCTGGCAGCAATCGTGCAGGTCAGGGAAACAGACTCTTAGTCCCTGCCTCCGTTTGCACCGTCTGCCAGCACAGAATATATAGGTTTGCGACATCCGCTCAATGCAGCTCCTGCCTTGGGTGGTGCCACTTTCCTAGATGTTCTGGTCTCCGCGACGGCAACCCCTCGACGGGTTTCATCGCGCCATGTTGCCAGGTCGCAAACCCAAATCATGCGGGTACCCCAATGCTTGCCCAAGGGCGCCCAGTCCCAAGGCCACAACAGCAATTTCGCCCTGGCCTTCCACAACCTAGGCGTAGTCACCCGTCACTTACCCCTAGAGTGGCGGCGTCACCCCTCATGCACTTCAGAATTCTGCAGTTCAACTGTAATGGACTAACTGGGAAGATTACGGAGATAGTCGATTTCATGAAGCGGCACAACATCCGCATTGCTGCGATTCAAGAGACTAAACTCACAGCAAGATCTGCATTGCAGACCTGCTCTGGTTATAATGTCCACAGGAAAGACCGCGAGAGTGGAAATGGAAGCGGCCTCGCGTTTATTATACACCACTCTGTGCAATATCATATATTTGATCCTGGCATCGACCGCAGGGACAATGTCTTAGAACGTCAAGGCCTATCTGTCCGGTCAGGCGATGCAAATCTAGAAATCATCAACATCTACATCCCTCCTGTCACCTGTTGCCCCAGTGGATACCGCCCTAATATCGATGCCTTACTCACTGGCAACAATCGCATTATCTTAGGCGATTTCAATGCCCATCACGACCTATGGCATTCAAACTTGCGGGCGGACAGTAGGGGTGAGATGTTGGCGGATCAAATAGACGAAACGACGTTCTGCACAATAAACGGAGACGCCCCCCCACGTATGGTAGGAAGCTGTCATAGCTCGCCAGATATCTCAATCGTGAGCGCAGAACTCGTAAACTGCGTCAACTGGCAGCCGATGGTAACATTGGCATCCGACCACCTGCCCATACTTATTTCGTTCGAGCGTACCGCCGACTTCATCGTCATCGAAAAACGCACTTTCATAAACTTCAAAGAAGGAAAGTGGGAAGAATATAAATCTGCAACAGACAGCAGCTTTGCTGCCCTCCCTATCCCGACTGATGCCCGCCAAGGGGAGCGTGCCTTCCGTAAGGTCATTGAATCCGCCTCGGCACATTTCATTCCCGCCGGGAGAATTCCCGAAATCCGGCCCCACTTCCCGGCGGAGGCCGCGAGCTTAGCGAGGGAACGCGACCTTATAAGACAGCTTGATCCAGGCGACCCCCAAATAAGGGATATAAACCAACGCATCAGATTGCTTGTGGACGAACACAAGCGGGCGAAATGGGAAGAGCACCTAAGAGGTTGTAACCTCTCTACCGGTGTAGGTAAACTTTGGTCCACCGTAAAGTCCCTATCGAATCCGACTAAGCACAAAGACAAAGTTTCCATCGCCTTTGGCGATAAGGTGCTGTCGGATGCGAAAAAATGCGCGAGTGCTTTCTGCCGACAATATATAATGCATCCTACGGTCGACAAAGATAGACAGAGAGCCAATAGACAGGCACATAAACACAAACTCAGCGCGTCACCAATTACCATCACCGCTAGAGAGGTTGAGGACGCCATTGGTCGTGCTAAACCATCCAAAGCAGTGGGCCCAGACGGCATAGCCATGCCGATGCTTAAAAACCTAGGGAAAGAGGGTTTCAAATATTTAGCGCATGTCTTCAACCTGTCTCTTTCCACCTTTGTCATACCCGAGAAATGGAAAATGGCCAAGGTGGTCCCGCTACTAAAGCCTGGGAAACCAGCTAACGTAGGTGAGTCATATCGTCCGATATCTCTCCTATCGCCAGTGGCAAAGACGCTTGAAGCCATTTTGTTCCCTTATTTCCAAGCACATTTGCAGCTATCCCCTCATCAGCATGGCTTCAGAAAACTCCATAGCACTACCTCCGCGCTAAATGTCATTAGCACCCAGATACATTGCGGTTTGAATCAATATCCCCACCATAGAACAGTACTCGTAGCGTTAGACCTATCAAAAGCTTTTGATACGGTCAACCATGGCTCGTTACTGCAAGACCTGGAAGGGTCTACCTTTCCCCCATGTCTTAAAAGGTGGACCGCAAATTATCTGGGTGGTCGGCAGGCATCGGTGCAATTCAGAAACGAAACATCAAAACAAAGGAGAATTAAACAAGGGGTGCCACAGGGTGGGCCCCTATCCCTGCTTTTGTTTAATTTCTACATATCTAAGCTACCTTCACCACCGGAAGGAGTCACAATCGTTTCCTACGCCGATGACTGCACGATAATGGCCACAGGCCCAGGCCCAGAGATCGATGAGCTGTGCAATAAAATAAACGGCTATCTCCCTGATCTCTCCAGTTTTTTCGCCTCGCGAAACCTGGCATTGTCACCGACTAAATCTTCCGCGACCTTATTTACAACATGGACGCCCCAAATTTCGACCATATTGAACATCCACGTCGATGGCACTACGCTACCGACTGTCCTACACCCCAAAATCTTGGGTGTGACGTTTGATCAGGATCTACATTTTGGTGCGCACGCAACCGCAATTGTTCCAAGAATTCAGAGCCGTAATAAAATCCTCAAATCCCTTGCTGGCAGTACCTGGGGAAAAGATAAAGGAACGCTCTTGACCACATACAAAGCAATTAGCCAGCCGATTACGTGCTACGCGTCACCCATATGGTCGCCAAGCCTAAAAACCACCCACTGGAAGAAACTACAGGCCTGCCAAAATACTGCTCTCAGAATCGCCACGGGCTGTCTTCTTATGTCCCCGAACACCATCTGCATAATGAGGCGAGAATACTCCCCATCAGAGAGAAATGAGATGCTGACCAAACAGTTTCTGTTGAATACCCAGAAACCTGGGCATCCCAACAGACATCTGATTGACGAACCAGCACCGCCTAGGGGCCTAAGGAGTCATCTCCGTAAGCATTTTGAGGAAATACGGCACCTGAGAACCCAACCGTATGAAGCGGAAAAACACAAGCAGGTCCTTGGTGAACTCCATAGACAGGCGTCGGACCTTTATGTCGGGAATTGCCCGGTGAATCCAGTACTTGAAGAAAAATATCCAGAACTCGCAGAAGAGGAACGCATACTCCCCAGGGAAACGCGTGTCACTCTTGCTCAACTTCGTTCTGGATACTGTAACAGTTTAAACTCTTACCTATCCAGAATCAACCCCGACATACAAAATGTATGCCCTGCTTGCAATGTGTCCCCACATGACACCAACCATCTCTTTAATTGTAATGTGGAACCAACGCCTCTAACACCCCTTTCCTTATGGTCCACCCCTGTTGAAACGGCAAGTTTCCTTGGACTCCCGTTAGAGGATATTGATGACAATTTGTGATCGGTCGCGGCTATTAGGTGGGGCGAGCATTGCTACAACAACAACAACAACAACTTCCTCAAAGTAGTTCCAGAAACTGTCGTGTATTTCAGTAGTCCTATTATTTTCATTCAAGTTTCTTTTCTTATGAACTGGAGAAGAATCGTCATCGGTACTATTAGATTCATCACAACTAAGATTCATTATAACTAACTCGCCCCAACAAGCATGTATTTCGTGCCGAATATTCGGCGGCCTAATATTCGGCGCTTCGGCCGACAGCGTTGCCGAATATTCGGTATTCGGTATTCGGCCAATTCACTATTCGTGGCATCTCTAGTCTCAAGATTCGTATTGATTTCAAGCAATTTTTTTTTCCGAAGGGTGTTTTATATTTTCCCCCATACGAAGGGCGCACAGCTTTATTTTTATATGGATAAAAACTGAAGCATCCTTTGAAAAAATAACTGTGAGAAATTAGTGCGATTTATGAGAGAACCATTACTTGTACTTTGCTGAACTAAAATTAATTGGGCTACAAAACTGTATACTCAAAACAGTTAGGGAAACATTCAAAGTTTTCGTTAAATTTTTTCCTTTTCCAACATTCTTCGAAAACGTGCTTGCAATTGCAATTGCCATATTCATCGAATTCGGGCGGCCGCTGTGGTGTGATGGTAGCGTGCTCCGCCTACCACACCGAAGATCCTGGGTTTACGCGCTGGGCAAAGCAATAGCAAAATTTTAGAAAGAAGGTTCTTCAATTAGAATAAAATGTTTCTAAGCAGGGTCGCCACTCGGCAGTGTTTGGCAAGCACTCCGATTCTATTTCTGCAATGAAAAGCTCTCAGTGAAAACCCATCTGCTTGCAGATGCCGTTCAGAGTCGGCAAAAAACAAGTAGGTCTCGTCACGCCAATTTGTTTACTAAAGGAGCACGACGCAGATTGGAAGAGGCCTAAAATTTCTTCGGAGGCTATCGCGCCTTACATTTATTTTATTTATATTCATAGAATAAATATGGAGAATAAACTAAGAAATTGCGACTGCTTTTTTTCTACTCGCTGCTGCTGTATATGTATTTATATTTATTTGAAGTAGTGCTTGCCTACCTGTGCATATATTTGGTTCATGCTAGTTAAACGGAAGTTGCTCAATTCGAATCGTATTGCTTTTTGGCCAAATATGTCACACAAAAACATCTACTTACATATGTACATACCACCACACAACGATGGCACGAGCGCTGATTCTTTAACAATAATTTCTACATTTCTACCCACATAATAGTTTTTAGGTTGCCCCTCTGTACGTTTTTGCACCATTGCGATATTATAAAATCTTGTAGTTGACAGTTATTTTTATTTGCCGTGCTCATTTCATTTGTTAACCACTTTTTCAATACTTTTCCCTTACTTGTACTTGCCACTTGTTGCATTTACATGATACGCGTATGTATGTATGCATGTAATGTAATGTAAGTGCGACTGTACCATTGGCGCTTTGCTTGCTTTTGTTCTTTGCCACAAGACTCTTTTAGGTCAATGAAATTCATAATTTCGCTTGTCAGAAGCCGCAGTCATGATTTTAATTTAGTGAAAACTTTGTAAAATTCATTTATTTGACAAGCGTGATGTTAATTTTGGTGCATGTGTTGCAACAACAAAAATAATGGTGTGTAATTAATAAGCGCTGTTAGCTCTGCTTACTCCAAACTGGAAAAAGAAAGGGTAAAGATGGGTTTGGTGGTGAATGAGGACGCTACTGTTGGCAGCCATAATTTCGAAATAGTAAAAGACTTTGTTTATTTGGGAACCAGCATCAACACTAGCAACAACATCAGCACTGAAATCCAGCGAAGAATCAATCTTATTAATAAATGCTACTTTGGACGAGGTAGGCAATTGAAAAGTAAAGTCCTCACTCGGCGAACGAAAATCATACTCTACAAGTCATTTATCGTACCCATCCTGCTATATGGGGCAGAAGCATGGACCATGACAACAGCAGATGAAGCGGCTTTGGGAGTGTTCGAGAAAAAAGTTGTTCGAAAGATTTATGGACCTCTACGCGTTGGCGATGGCGAGTACCGAAGAAGATTTAATGATGAGCTGTACGAGCTATATGCAGATATCAACATAGTCCAGCGAATTAAAACGCAGCGGCTGCGCTGGCTAGGCCATGTTATGCGAATGAAAGATGATGCTCCGGCCAAGAAAGTGTTTCTATCGGAACCCGCCTATGGAAGCAGAGGTAGAGGGCGGCCCCCACTCCGTTGGAAGGACCAGGTGGGAAACGATTAAGCGCCAACTAAGTAAGTAGTAAGTAATTAATAAGCAAAAAAATTGTATTTACTGTATACAGAGCAGTTAAAACTTTGATTTAATATTTAATAGGAACTTAAAATTCTGCAGTGAAAAGAAAGGTATTTTTAATTTTTGTTTTCTGCATTTCATATCATTTTATTTGATTGATGCTTAGTTGTCTGTAGTTTAAGCATCGAAAAAATATGACGGACTTGCTCCATTCGTTCTCCCCAGCTAAGACTGACCACGTTGATTGCTTTTTCTGTTGCGGCCAGAGTTTACCTCAATCATCGCAAAGGTTCTTGACCCATGATAATTTAGACTACGCAAACAAATCACCAAAAATATTTTCACAAAAATTCGAAAAAATTTTCACGAAAATTTTAAACTTTTTCTTTCGAGTTTTCAGAACTTTTGTGTGTATGCAAATATGCAGTCCAATCAATTTTAACTCTCAAAAGCCAATTTTTAGCTCTCACAAAATTCGCAAATTTTGAAAAAATTATAACTCTAAAAAAACTTATTGCTTCTTCTCAAATTATCATTGTTGGTTTTCCTTTTAAACACATCCTAAGTATCTGTGTTTTGTATGTGAAATGCAAAATGCGCAGAATCCCTTGTGTTACCAGGTATTATTAAGGAAGAATCACACAACGAACTGCGAAACGGTCATATGGTCGGTTTCTAAACAAGTTTGACTGAACGTGCTGTGGCTCGCAACCTATAACCCGAAAAGCTTGCTTATAAATAATTTTTGATTCAGAAGCATGGACCATGACAATATTAGATGAAGCGCTCTAGGAGAGTTCGAGAGAAGGGATCTTGGAAATATTTATGGAACTATACGCGTTGCCGATAGCAAGTACCGAAGAAGATTTAACGATGAGCTGTACGAGCTCTACGCAAATATCAACATAGTCCAGCGAATTAAAACGCAACTACTGCGCTGGCTTGGCCATGTTATGCGGATGAAAGATAAAGCTCCGGCCAAGAAAGTGTTTCTATCGGAACCCGGCAATGGAAGCAGAGGTAGGACTAGGTGGAAAACGATTTAAGCTTCCTTGGTGTGACCAATTGGCGCCGGTTGACAGAGGGAAGAAGCGACTGGCGAACCCTGTTGGATGGCCATAACCGTTTAAACGGTTAAGCGTCAATTTAGTAAGTAAGTAAGATTCAGAAACATGTACTAGGGAGGCTAGGGTCTCGAGATATAGCCCAAAACGTGGACCCGGGTACTCCTAGAATGTGTTTATACAATATGGATATCAAACGAAAGCTGTTGATGAGTGCTATAGTACAGGGTAATTTTCATACCCCTGGGTGTCTAGGGCCTCGAGATATAGGCCAAAACATGTACCCGGATACCCTTAGAATGTGTGTGTATTATGGATATCAAACGAAAGCTGTTACTGAGAGCTCTAAAATTTATTGTAATATTCGATTTAGTCACATAAGCCTGGCAAAACTGATAAATATATTATATAATATATATTTTTATTTTTATGTATGCGAAGCCGAAATAAAAACAAGAATTAATAATACCCACATACCTATTTACATACGTCCTATTCAATTTGTCTGAAATTTCATATAAATTTGCCTATATTAGTATTTACGATGCTTTTTTCTGGGAAGTATACCAGAGATGGACTGGGACTGGGATTAGGACTAGGAGTGAGACTGAGACTGACACTCGGAATGGGACCGGAACAAAATACACACTACGAGACGAAGAAGAAGGAGAAAAACTTTAGAGAAGAGAAAAGAGAGAAGGAGACTGAGAAAAAGATAGAATGAGACGAATATGGAGATGAAGCGAAAAAGACGGAGGGGGGAGTGAATATAAAGATTAGGAAAAAGTTTAGAGGGGTAGGGCAGAGTTAGACGGAAAAAGCTTATTAAAATGTATGCAGATAGGCCAAATTTAGGGCAGAACAACGTCTGCCGTGTCTGCTAGTATATTATATATTTTTACTTACCAATATTTGATTTCCTTAAATATAGATTTCAAAAACATATCAAACACTAACCGCAAAATGACTGGAATGATAAATTTGAAATGGGTAATTCCAGCCTATAGTACCTATAAGGGATTGTTATGCCAACTAGTGAAATCGAGAACTAAGTTATTTAGGTCGAGTATCTTCATGCGCCGAATTATTAATTTCAAACATTTTTTTAGTTATACACTATGAAGGTCTCACAATTTTATTACATTCCAAAAACTTGTAAATTTCAGGAATGACAACTATCAGTTAGTTTAATTAAATGTCAATTTACTTCCCTAAGCGCAATCTGTTGGTAAGTAGTTAAATGGTTAGATGTCGTTTTCAAATTGAACATATGCCTCTAGTGTTCAACGGTAGCAAATTACCATGGTGAGATATCTTTTTGCTATGGTGAGAAATCTTTCTAATAATAATCTGCGAGAAATTACAATTATTCATTTCATATTTGCCAAAAATATACATTTAAATATATTTTGCTTGAATTTGCCACGGTGCCTTAATATTGCATTTCAGTTTTATTAGCGTGTGTGAAATTAAGAAAATTAAAAGCTTTAATGGAATATGGGTAAGTAGAGTACTATTTCGTCTAACTACCCCAACCCTAAATGGCAACCCTACTCAAAAATGTCCATATTATAATGCGGAGTGAAATACATTTCGTTTGATACACATATCGGCATATCTCATGCAATTTCTTTTAATTTCGAATAGGTGGCAACCCTACCCAAAAATTTCCCTATTAATGCGGAGTGAAATACCTTTCGTTTCATACCCATATCGGCATATATCATGCAACTTTTTTTTAATTTCGAATAGGTGACAACCCTAAATGGCAACCCTACTCAAAAATGTCGTTATTGTAATGCGGAGTGAAATACCTCATGCATTTTTTTTTCGAATGGGTGGCAACCCTAAATGGCAACCCTACTCAAAAATGTCCCTATTGTAATGCGGAGAGAAATACCTTTCGTTTGATACCCATATCGGCATATCTCATGAAATTTTTTTTTAATTTCGAATAGGTGGCAACCCTACTCAAAAATATTCCTATTATAATGCGGAGTGAAATGCCTTTCGTTTGATACCCATATCGCTATATCTTATGCAATTTTTGTTTAATTTTGAATAGGTGGCAACTTTGTGAAACATTCTGAGTGCAAGACCTAGGTAGAAAGTCTTAGAAGGTGACACATTATCTCTGTTGCAAATCTCATTAAATCAGCTTAGCCGTTCCCGAGATCATTCGGCTATACCAGCATACAAATATACAAGAATTGTTCATTTAAAGTAATAAGATGAACGCTATATTGGTCTAACAAAGTAAAAATTTTAAAATTCTCCAAATTAGTACTACGTTTTAAAAACTTTTTTGCGAATTTTTGTTTTGCGAATTGATTGGACTACCAAACAAAAAAAGGAATAACTGATATAATTTGTTATTAATAATATAATCGAGGATTTACGATTTCTTTTCAAACCCAAGCAAGCTTTTCGCGACTCGTGAACTTGGCTGCTGGCGAAATTTTCGAATCCCGAAATACTCATAAACGTTGCGAGCTTCTCGACATTCTTACAAGCATGCGATTTCTCCTCGAAGATAGGCAAATATTTCGAAACTCATGAAATCGAAAACTCGCCCTTTCGCGAGGTATTTCAAGTTTCGATGCTCGCGAGAAATTTCTTTTCGAACAAATACAAGAAATCGTAAGTTCTAATAAAATCCTATCCCAAATAATATTTTATATAATATAATATATTAATCCGAAGGAAAGGTTTTTTTTTTTGATGATCAAATAGGAGAAGAATGGTAGGTACAGCAGAAGGGGAGCAAAGAGGAGAGTGGAATGAGAAGAATAGTGAGGTTGAAACACTTTGAAACTGCCACTGTCGAAATTGCTAGTTTTATCATAATTATTTATTATCACAAAATCAAAATGCAACACCCTGTTTAAACGCCGCATAATGCTTTACATTTGATTATAGCTTTAGCTCTTATAGTTGCTCACAATTATTTCATTTTTTTGCGCTTTTCAACTTTATGGCATTATTATTATTCTGCTTTTGCCGTATGTCATTTTTTATACTCAGCGTGCTTTGCACACAGATTATATTAACTTTGATTGGATAACGGTTGGTTGTAGAGGTATAAAGGAATCGAGATAGATATAGTCTTCCATATATCAAAATGATCTGGGCGAAAAAAGAAATTCATTTAGCCATGTCCGTCTATCCGTCAGTCCTTCCGTCTGTCCGTTAACACGATAACTTCAGTAAATATTGAGATATCTTCACCAAATTTGGTAAACCAACTTATCTGGACCCAGAATAGATTGATATTGAAAATGTGCGAAATCGGATTATAACCACGCCCACTTTTTATATATATAACATTTTGGAAAACACAAAAAACCTGATTATTTATAAATAATTCACCTAGAATATTGAAATTTGACGTGTGGAGTAATATTGAGGCTCTTGATAAAAATCTGAAAACAATTTTTAAAACGGGCACCGCTCACTTGTGATAAAATCAATTTTACAAATATTATTAATCATAAATCAAAAATCGTTAAACCTATGGTAACAAAATTCGGCAGAGAGGTTGCCTTTACTATAACGAATGCTTTGATGAAATATTAACGAAATCGGTTAAGAACCACGCCCACTTTTATATAAAAAAAATTTTAAAAGGGTTGTAGACGAAAATAATAAGATATGTCTTAGCAAAAAAGAGCTTTGTATCAATAGAATTTTACTTTATAAGTTGATTTATAACATTAAATTGGAAAATACTAAACTTTTTGAAAATGGGTGTGGCACCGCCCCTTTTATGACTAAGCAATTTTCTATGTTTCGGGAGCCATAACTCGAAGAAAAATTAACGGATCGTAATGAAATTTTATACACATATTTTCCTTATAGCAGAAAATATTTCTAGTATAAATCTACGGGATCGTTTAAAGGCCACGGTAACTTAGATATAAAACAAGTTTAAAAGAGTCGTATACTAGAATAATAAGTTATAACTTAGCAAAAAATAGTTTTGAACGGGCAGTGCCACGTGTTATGCAGAAAAGTAATTTATCTGAAATGAAATGTACAATTGGAGCTGACGCTGAGTATATAATGTTCGGTTACACCTGAACTTAGACACCTTTACTAGTTTTGTTGTTGCTTTCATCGTCGCAGCTGTTGCTACTTCTCCTTTATAATAATTATATATTATTTGGGCCATTGTTTGTAGTAGCTTAACTGCGTCGTGTGGCTTTTCTTACACACTACTCGTGCGACTGTCATCTGCTTGTCAGCCATTCTGGCCATTTTGGCCATTTGTCAGTTGCCATAGTTGACATTGTGGGTACCAACAACTACCAACAACAAACAACAAGAGCTTTGCAATTAACATCATGTTTTCTTGTCTGTGCGAACAAATGTACCTACGTACATTCATATTTTCTTGTTATTGCTTTGGTGCTTGACGTTGGTGTCATTCGGGTGTAGAGCAGCAGCGGTAACGCAATTAACACCAACAACAGCAAATACCAGCAATGAGAAATTCTCATGCGCTACTATTTTGTTGCTTTTGTAAATAAAAAGCGTTCACACTTTGATAGGTATTGTTTTGTTTTTGTTTTTTCTTTTCTAATTCTGCCATTTTATATATGGTACATGGGTCATTCCATCTCGACATAGCACCGATGCTTTCCTCCAACCAAATGGAGGATAGAGAATTTTTAAAATTTCCCTGGAAAAAAATAATGCTTCACACAAATTAGGTTGTCTATTTTTTTTTTTTTTTCAAGTTAAAGCATCGACATAAAATGATTTTAAAGATTTTTTCATTGTACGATTTATTGTATAAACTTAAAAAGTACTACGCCCGAAAACTAAAATTTTAAGCTTAAGTAGTCGAGTAACGTGATGATGGCAATTAAAAGTGGTTTAGTTTTTTTTTCAGTGTTTTGTTTTAAAAAACTGGTGATATATTATAATCCTGTACCAGTCGGGATACAATATGCGTAACGTCTCTTGGTTCCTTAATTTGCAATAAAAAAAACAAGCAAATTTTAAACAAATAATTCCTCCCTATTGTTTTTTTTTTTTCATGAATTTCATATGAATAACGAAAGCATTGCTGGCAACGCATTGTTGAAAACACAATGTTACTAAGCTCTTGTAGCGCGCCTGTAAATATTCCACACAACAGTTTCGTTTGCAGTCACGACTTTACAACTTCTGCAGCAGCCACAATGCGGAATATCCATCTCTTCCGCATGTGTCCCTGAAGCCCAACGTTTGGTGCATGTAACCAGTAGACCCCTTGTCCTCCTTTGTTGTGATCTGGCAATGTGGCTCTTGAAATTGCACAGCTCGTGGTGCTCTTTTACTTTTGCTGAGCTTTGTTCACGTGAAAATTCCGAATTTCCCTCCTTTGTCACCACCAGGGGTATGCCTATTTTTATGATGGTTATTCCCTCACCTACTTCTTTTGAGCCCCTACATGCCCGATTAGCAGCCGATTTATTTCCTTCAATACACCTATTTCCCAGAAAGGATAATTCTAAAGTACCCGTTAACGCAGCTATAAATTGCTTGTATGCCCCTTATAGCTTTGTGTTAGTACATATGTGGTGCAAGAAGCGCCTTTATTGCTGCTTGACTGTCAGAAAATATAGATACTTTGGCGGTTAGGTTCCGGAGCACGATGGATTTTTAGACCCACATGACATTAGTTTGAATTACTTTGAAATCTCTACGAAATGCGAATACATCCAGCCTCCATACCATTTTGGAGCCGTCGGTGTAGATAAATATGTCTTTATTAGCTGAAACCGTTTCACACACATTTTTATTTGTAATGATACTGCTAACACCGTCCTCAATTGCAGCTTGCGGGTAAAATAATCTATTTCGGAATTAAAAGTTCCCGGTAGAAGGAAATTAAAGATACTGTTGTGCACTTTCTTAGCATCTCTCCAGCACCTTGATTCCCTGAGTCGTAGTGCGATTTGTGCTGGCGTACAAAATTATGCATTCCTATCGGAAGCAGGTTTAAGATGGGGTCTAAAGCCACCGAGGGGCAATTGTGGTAGGCTACGCTGGCATCAACACACGCCGTGCGCTAAATTTTCTGTAGGTTAATGAGATAGAATTTCTTACAAAAGGCGGCTCACCCCACTATAGAGCGTTACGTCAACATTGGTCACACCACTTCCTCATATAGCCATAACATCATCTCTGGCCTGAAACCCCCCGCACCATTTTTTCCGAACATAGCCTAAGGCCACATCCCTGTGCCCATCTACTTAGTTTTGCCAACGTTCTTTCCACGATTTCACGCAACACTGAAGGGAATGGACGTGAAATCAGAAAATCAAGTAAAGGAAAGAGAGAGACCAAGAATCTAAGATGTGGGGTAACTGGAGAAGAGTGGAAATATGACGCGTGATATAATAATATAGGTTAACCTCACTATAGGGAAAAGCCTTTTGGCTTCCCTGCCCACATGAGGCCTGACTACAAATCTGAATCGAAAAGAAAAGCACTTAATATTATTTCAGAACTGTATTGCGAACGATAGCTCAGGCGAACGATTCACCGCCTAGTGACTACGTCTTGAAATAATAAAAATAGTATTCTCTATTATTTTCCTTCTTATTTTATATTTCTTACGTTATGTCAAATAGGAAGGCGATAGCCATTGTAAAATATGTTGCTGTCGTTCAACATAGTGAAAATACAGTAGCAATTCGTCTCTGAGGGGCAAAACGAACGTTCGTTTCGCATAATAGAATGAGGCCCTTAATCACTTCAAATCCAACCGCTGATCATTTCCCATTTCCACTTTTTTTCGTTTTCAATTTTAACCCTTTGAAGTTATCATTACTTATTTGTATCGCTTGCACATTTCTGTTGCTTTAACTGCTTGTTTATTTATTTGTTTCGTTCTTAATAGCCATCATCCGGTGGCAAAGATCCTGAGCCAGACAAATAATTTTGCATGTAAATGCAACAACAACGATTTGAGCCAGATAAATCCGGATAGAAGTCTGGTTCAATTTGTGCGCCAGATAATTTGTTAATTACTTCTTTTTAGTTTGGCAACGCTGCCTTTAATAAGCCTACCTTTTCAAAAATAGATGTCGCTGCTTAGCCTTTCGCCGTATGAGTTAAATGAAAAACAGCGGCGACATCTGCCTATCACATTTCACGTGTGCGAAAAGTTCACGACATCTGCTTCTCAAGCCTCTCAATGATCCAGAGCATTCCCGTGAGAATTGATCGTGAGCCGGAGCTGTAAAACTCACTGGATGACGGCAAATTTGTTTGCTTTTTCATTGCATTTGGCGCCTTTTCACCAACAACAATTTACAGAGGCGCAACATTGTTTTCAACGCTAAACAACAATAAATGCGAGCAAAACTTACACTTACATGAAAATATTTTCATTCTCAAGCATACATACTAACATATATTTATCTAGATATAACAAGAACACACAAAAATTCACAAAACTAGCGCACATGTGTTGTGGCTAAATCCCATTAAATTTTCGCAGCATGTTTTTCTTCGGTTTTATTTGGAAGCATGAAATATTTCTAGTGAAAAAACATTTTACAAGCAATTCAGCTGGCAGGTATATTTCCTTTGCTAGCGAAGGTCAAAGGTCATATGGCATCTGCACTTATTTGAGTAGTGCTTTTCTTATATTTTCGTATACAGGTATGTACTACATTAGGGTGGGTCGATTTATATGGACGAAAGTTAACCGATATCGCGCCATCGATTTTTCGATAGGATTTGGGCTCAGGAAAAAAAGTTCCACTACGCATATCAAAAACAATAATTTTTGTGAGATTTTGTCAAATTTTATATACTTACAAAAAAATTTTTTTTTCATAATTTAAGAGAAAACGCTCATGAAGTATATACCTGAAATTGTGCAAACCATTCTCAAAACCATTTCAGAAAAAATTCGGAAATTCAAAAGAATTTTTCGAAGTTTCTATTTAGGGATTTCGGCATTGTTATGAGTATGTAGTTTTGTATTCTTGTAACAAAGTACAAGTCATAGGTCTACCAAAACTCGTATTGATTTTCGACAATTTTTTACCGCACCGTGGTTTATATTTTCTTCCATACAAAAGTTAAGGCAATGCGCCCTGCCTTAACTTTTATATGAAACAAAATCTGAAATCTGAAAACAAATTGTCAAGACTCAATATGAGTTTTACGAGACATATAACTTGTACTTTGTTAAACAAAAAAACTTAACAAATAAATCCAAGTTTTCTCACATTTCGAATTTTTTTCGAAACGTTCTTGAGATTAGTTTGCATTGATCCAGTTACAAAATTCATGGACGTTTTTTCTAAGATTATCCAAAACAAAACAAAGGAACTTAATTGACGAAATATGAAAAAAAAAAAAAATATTGCCACTGCTATTTTCGTGCGCGCTGCTGTATATATAAAATACTTGAAGTCGTATGTAGCTCTACATAAGCATGAATATGCTTGCATTTGCTAGGTAATTTTGCTTCCTCGCACCTCTTCTTAATCCTTCTTACTAACCCTTTTCTGCTTCTCCACTTGCATCTTTTTTCTTTTCTTCTCCTTCTCTTTATCATTTCCTTAACTTTTCCCTTTTTTCTGCCTAGCTTTTATTTTTTCGGCTTCCTTTCTCGTTTCGTTTTAACCTTCGCCTTCTCTTTCCTCTTTCCTTCACCTTTCTTTCCTCTTGCTCCTTCTAGTTCATCTGCTTCTTCTCTTCCTTCTGTTTTTATCTTCTTCCCTTTTTTGCCTTCTCCTTTTCCTGTTCCTTCACCTGCTGTTTCTAACTCCTTCTCCCTCTCAGTATTTCTTTCTCCTCCATCTTCTCCTAGTGCTGGTACTTGAGGTTACAGGCTTGGTTCGGTTTTGGAATCAATTGCTGCTCTTTATAGTGGGGCTATTCGGTGCTCCGCTCAAACCATTTGGTTTGATGAACGTACTGCTGATATCTTTTGCGGAGCATTTAGCAACTTCCTGAATCTCCGACAATGGGCATTTTCACACTAGCCGACACGGTACCGACACGACACCGACAACGACAACAGTGGGAGCACAAATTCATATAATTATATGGGCACGCTTTCGCACTTGCCGACACGACAGCTTTATGCCGTTGTCGGCAACGACATGTCGGCGGGAAGCAAGCATTCCATTCGTGTCGTCGTCGACAAGCTGTTTTTATACTCAGTTGAGCAGAGCTCACAGAGTATATTAACTTTGATTGGATAACGGTTGGTTGTACAGGTATAAAGGAATCGAGATAGACATAGACTTCCATATATCAAAATCATCAGGATCGAAAAAAAATTTGATTGAGCCATGTCCCTCCGTCCGGCCGTCCGTCTGACCGTTAACACGATAACTTGAGTAAAGTTTGAGATATCTTGATGAAATTTGGTACGTAGGTTCCTGAGTACTCATCTCAGATCGCTATTTAAAATGAACAATATCGGACTATAACCACGCCCACTTTTTCGATATTGAAAATTTCGAAAAACAGAAAAAGTGCGATAATTCATTACCAAAGACGGATAAAGCGATGAAACTTGGTAGGTGAGTTGAACTTATGACGTAGAATAGAAAATTAGTAAAATTTTGGACAATGGGGTGGCACCGCCCACTTTTAAAATAAGGTAATTTAAAAGTTTTGCAAGCTGTAATTTGGCAGTCGTTGAAGATATCATGATGAAATTTGGCAGGAACGTTACTCCTATTACTATATGTATGCTTAATAAAAATTAACAAAATCGGAGAACGACCACGCCCACTTTTAAAAAAATTTTTTTTTAAAGTCAAATTTTAACAAAAAATTTAATATCTTTACAGTATATAAGTAAATTATGTCAACATTCAGCTCCAGTAATGATATGGTGCAACAAAATGCAAAAATAAAAGAAAATTACAAAATGGGCGTGGCTCCGCCCTTTTTCATTAAATTTGTCTAGGATACTTTTAATGCCATAAGTCGAACAAAAATTTACCAATCCTTGTGAAATTTGGTAGGGGCTTAGATTCTGGGACAGTAACTTATTTCTGTGAAAAAGGGCGAAATCGGTTGAAGCCACGCCCAGTTTTTATACACAGTCGACCGTCTGTGCTTCCGCTCGGCCCTTAACACGATAACTTGAGCAAAAATCGATATATCTTTACTAAACTCAGTTCACGTACTTATCTGAACTCACTTTGTATTGGTATAAAAAATGGCCGAAATCCGACTATGACCACGCCCACTTTTTCGATATCGAAAGTTACCAAAAACGAAAAAAATGCCATAATTTTATATCAACTACGAAAAAAGGGATGAAACATGGTATTTGGATTGGTTTATTGACGCAAAATATAACTTTAGAAAAAAACTTTGTAAAATGGGTGTGACACCTACCATATTAAGTAGAATGAAATGAAAAAGTTCTGCAGGGCGAAATAAAAAACCCTTGAAATCTTGGCAGGAATACTGTTCGTGGTATTATATATATAAATAAGTTAGCGGTATCCAACAGATGATGTTCTGAGTCACCCTGGTCCACATTTTGGTCGATATCTGGAAAACGCCTTCACATATACAACTACCATCTAGAGTCACCCCTGGTCCACCTTTATGGCGATATCTCGAACCCGCGTCCACCTATGGAACTAAGGATCACTCCCTTTTAAAATACTCATTAACACCTTTCATTTGATACCAATATCGTACAAACAAATTCTAGAGTCAACCCTGATCCACCTTTATGGCGATATCCCTAAATGGCGTCCACCTATAGAACTATGGCCCACTCCCTCATAAAATACTCTTTAGTGCCTTTCATTTGATAGACATGTCATACAAACACATTCCAGGGTTTCCCTCGGTTCATTTTCCTACATGGTTATTTTCCCTTATGTTGTCACCATAGCTCTCAACTGAGTATGTAATGTTCGGCTGCACCCGAACTTAACCTTCCTTACTTGTTATTTGTTACATTGTTTGTTATTTTATGAGCAGTGTTGTTAAATCGTGTCGTGTCGTTTATAATGTGTAAGTACTTTGAAAAAGTCGTGTCGATGTAGGTGTCGTGCCGGTGTCGGTGTCGGTCAATGTGAAAACGCCCAATAACTGCTCATAGTTTGTGCTCGCCGCAACGCCTGCAAATTTGTTAAACGGGATATGCATTCTCTTAGCCTGCAGGTCAAGCTCCCAGTATATGCTGATTCATGCAATCATCCCCAATATTTATTTTCTTGATGTAGAAAATCCTCTGTCCTCCTTCTATCATAAGTTTAAAAATTTAGCTTGCTTATCTTTCAAATGTCTAAGGAGCACCAACTTGAGACCACTATCCAAAAGCGTACAGGCTCTATCTGTATCCAGAACTTCCGCTTGGAAAATGCTAGCCAAGTTGGCAAAACAGCTGGACAGCGACACCCTAAGTTGCTCACAGAGGATAACAGCTTCGGCGCCGCAATCCATTTTCTACCCGTCGGTGTAAAGTGAAATTGTGCCCTTCTTTTGTACTCCGGCCCCCTCTAGTCCCCACTTGAAGGGATTTTCACCTTTTGACACCTGTAACTTAGTGAATAGTCTGATCATGGAGCCCCATTGGCAAGCCCTCTGAGAATACCACTGTACCCATACTGCCTGGAGTTCCAACAGTCAGAATTACGAAGTCTTACTGCCGTTGTGAAGGTCCTGAGTTAGCTGGTTAAGTGGTACATTTAGTACGTCAGTTGGACAAGATCTTAGTGCTCATGTTACTCCTCCGAAGGCTGGTCTCTGTAGACAATTTATCTTTTGATTATTATACTGTTTGTCCACGACCAGCCACCATAATATAGCTCTATATGCCAGTATTGTTCTGATGACGGCCGTATATAGCCACATGAGGGCTTAAACTCAAGAAAATTTCTTTAAATGAACTTGAAGAGATAGCTCAATGTTTTTCTGAATCGCAATTTATCTTTAACTTAAGAAGAAGCGATCAAAATGGGTCGCCAAAATAATTATTTTTATATAAAATTTACACCAATGTCTTGCGATAAGCATTTCAAAGCTCACCGGTGTCTGATTAGGTAACAAAAAGCACCACTGAAGTTATTCTTGATAAGATAAGATAGGCATTCAGTTACTTCCCATTTGGTAAATATTAAAAGCAGAAACGGAGACCAAGACAATATGATAAAAAAGAGCAACGAATAAAGTTGATAAATATGACTTTCAGCTGAGACAATGAAATGTGCAAACAAAAGAGTAATTTGAGAAAAAAATATACAAAAGAAACGATAGACGCAATAGAGAAGGCAGTTTGTTAAGATTGTGAAGCGAATATTGGATGATCAGTAATCAGCGCTAAAAAAAGCCTACACGAGTAAGAACATTTTGTATATGAGTTAATATCACTTGTGTGAAGGTAGTAAGTGATATTCTTAGGAAGGTGTGAGTTAGAGCTGGAAAAATATAATGATGTGTCTACTCAATAATTTCAATAATTGAGGTCATTTGCTATTCATAGCATTGATAATCCCGCGATAGGTAACTTTTGTTTGGTTTAACTAGATTATAAAACTAAAAAATTTCAATACTGTTTACCAATTATTAACTTTGCTCTTTGTCATAAACGTAATTCACTTTACAAAGTTTTTTGCTTTAACACGTTGGCAGCCAAGGTATCACCGTTAAGCACATCCAAAAGCTATTCCCAGGTGATATCCCATCTGGATGTTTCATTATGTTTAGCGAGTGAGAATATCAATTTATACCAACAATATTAGTAATATGGCAAAGTTTTAGGCAACCCCGGAACTCTACTGTAAAGACAAATTTTATTGCCGGTGATACTTTTCGCCCCCTTTTATAGTCTTGCTAACCGAAAATTTCATTCACTGTGCAAGAATTATTTTCTAACTGGTCTTTAAGGTGATTTTTTTAGGGTGGCATGCTCATGAAGCTGGCGTGCCACTCGATATTTTCTAAAATGTGACCGCGACAAATTTTTTTGTTTCACGGATAAATTATGGCAAATTCACATCAATTTAACCAATAGGTAATTTTCTGCCACGTAAAAATTGTCTTGCCAACTTCTGAGAGGTCTAGGAATAAGAAGTGGAGAATAAAAAAAGAATTAGAAAAAAGAAAAACGGAGCACGAAGGAAGAGAGTGAGAGATAGAGCTAGAGTTAGACGAAGATAGTGATATAGGGATATATGGAGCGGAGGAGGGAGAGGAGAGGGAGAACGAGAGAAAAAGGGATGGAAAAGACGGCGAACGAGAGAGAGATTTGCTAGTTTTTGACTAAAATTTAAAAGTTGGGATTGCAAATATTTTCAGCTTCAGCTAAGTGCAAACAATTTTTTCTTCACTAATTTGAGTGGATCATAGAAAACTTACAATAATTTTATTAAACGGTTTTATTTAGCTTGACTTGACAGGGTGGCTGGTTGGCTTATTGGCTTGTTGGCTGGTTGGCTGGCTGACTGGCACGAATTTTGTAATTCAAATTTAAGTAACTTCCCGATAAGCTACAAGCTTGAAACTTGTAATATAGTTCAGAACCCGGTGACAATGCAATAATAAGAAAAAAACTCCGATGGGTGGCGCATGGATCGAGATATTCAAAAAATCGTCTTTGTGGTCCGATGTAGCTCATATTTGGAACACATAATACATACAAGAATAGAAAGAGAATTATGAAAGAAATCGCCGCTAGGTGGCGCAAGGATAGATATATTCAAAAAAATCGTATTTGTGGTCAGATTTGGTTCATATTTGGAACACGTAATACATACATGAATAGAAAGTGACCTATGAAAAAAAAATCACCGCTAGGTGGCACAAGGATCGAGCTATTCAAAAATCGTATTTGTGGTCCGATTTGGCTCATATTTGGAACACATAATACATACAAGATTAGAAAGATAACTATGAAAAAAATTGCCGTTAGGCTGCGCAATGATCGAGATATTAAAAAAAATCGTATTTGTGGTCAGATTTGGCTCAGATTTGGAACACATAATACATACATAAATAGAAAGTGACCTATGATGCTCGATTTGGCTCCTATTTGGAACAAATATTACATATAGTCCGGTAGAAGTGACATCAAAATATTTTAGAGTTCGAGGAGGGACAAGCATACGTGGCGCAGAGTTGAATAAAGTCTTTGGAAGAATTATGATTTGAAGCCTTAGATTGTAACAAATTGTCAGGAAAGGGTCCCTGAGTCACTAAATGAACGAAATAGAATGAGAAGTAATAGGCAATTAAATAAAGACTAAAAACTTGAAAAAAAAAAATAATAAAAAAAATTGTATTTAAACGGTTTTATTGAAAACAATACTTACATGAAGTAATAATAATACTAAAAGCTAGAAAATAATTAGGTAGGTCCTGGGTGCTAGTCGTCACACTCCTCATCAATCTAGGGCATTGATCAGGCAATTAAATAAAAGCGTTGGCCACGTAAAATTTCTATTGATAATTGAGGGGATAACGGTATAACTCTAAAATCAACCTTTTGAGAAAAGTGAAAAAAACTTAAGAATACAGGTAAAAAAATATTTATAATAATCCTACTTGGTAAGATTTTAGATAGTATGATTCTTTGATATGAAAAAGGAATAAATTTTATATATACATAGTTTTATTGGAAAATGGATGATTTCTTTGTTTTTTAGTTATACCATTATTCCATAGATCGAATATCAAATATTTTGATTGAGATACTTCATTAAACAAAATAATGGATACATTAATAACCATTGTTAAATACATTATATTCTATTATTTAGAAATGCTTATAACTATTTGTTATTTCTTTTTGTTATTTTTAGCAATCTTTTTTTACTACTTTTATCATTTTTAACCTTTTTGCTGTTTTTAACAATGGAGTTCTCTGTCTGCCTAGTCGTTTTTGAAACCACTTCAATTCTTTTATTTTTCAGTTCTTTCTGGTCTGCGACATTGAAAATATTTTCATACCATTTCGATGCTTCACTACTGCAAAATTTTATTAGAGAGTTATACCGTTTTTCCATAAATGAAGCTAATATCTTTGTTTAAATATCACTATTATTTTCTAAGATTAATATGGTATGTGTATTTAATCCTGCTCTTTTTATTTAGTTGATTTATGGAAAAATGGTATAACTCGACTTATACCATTATTCCACACATCCCCTCAATTATAAGTAAGACCAACTGAATCTTAATCAGGTTATGCTACGCCTCACATTTTTAGAAATTTCACGCGCAGAACGCTTTTATTTAATTGTCTGATCAACGCCTTAGATTGATGAGGAGTATGATGACTAGTACCTAGGGCCTAGCTTTCTAGCTTTTAGTATTATTATTACTTCATGTAAGTATTGTTTTCAATAAAACCGTTTAACTAAAAAAAAAATTTTTTTTTCAAGTTATTTTATTTGTATTTTTTGCACTCATCTGAGTGGTAATGAGAAATAAAATTACTGCATTAAATTTTTTAAGTCACAGTGGAGAAAGACAAAGCTATCACTAAGCTGGAAAAAATAGTGAGCATTCAAATGTTTCCAATATAGTATAATGCTAATGAAAAAGTAATGGAATCAAAATTTAATGCACTACCAAAAATTCCATTCTCGATGCAACTAACACAGATTTTCCCGAATACTGAGCTGCACCACATGGACTCTCATATTGAACCCTGGCCGAACTGGCCGATTATGAAAGACGTCACATAGACTGAATGTATCCATAGTGCTGTGAACCCTGGTAATGTCGCTAAGAATTTGTTATCAAGAACCGTACAGAAGTCTCTCCTGTACCTGGTAGATGTGGCATTAGCTTTGCTTAGTTGGATGACATCGGTATGAGTGGCTGAGTGAGTACACTTAAAACTGTATTCAAATATGGACACAATCAACCTGAGGACATAAAATTTATTATTAGCAATCACCTCGAAATATAGTAACCGTATTTCCTACCTTCGACCAAGTTCTATTACAGTTTGACTGTGCCGAGGACGCTATATTTTTCATGAATGGAGCTGAACAAAAATGTGTTGAAATATCAAATATTCATGAAATTTGAACAATCTTGACGAGTTATCAGGCAACATTGTATGCCTTATATCTAAACATCCTGTGAGATTTCAATCTTCTAGCTTTACAAATGAGGAACAAATGACAAAATCCCTTTTTTCGAAAATCGGTTATATAGATAATATATTGGATAATATTCCGATATGGTCTGTTACGAGAAATGATTAATCAGATATCCAAATATACCCGCTCACCGAATTTCATCAAGATATCTCAAATATCTAGAGCTTAGTTGGCGTTCAAACTGACATGGCTTAATCAACTCAGCTCGTCATCCTGATCATTTCGGTATACTAACTGGTGGATGTCTATCTTCTCCTTTAAGGAATTACAATATTGGGATTCGTGACAAACTTAAATCAAACAAACTAAATCTGCGAAAGAATATCATTACTATCGATGTTACCAACAAAAGTTTTACCATCTCTAATGTGACAACTTCACTGCGCAATTAGACTCAAGTGCGATATTCATAAGTATATTATAAGTGTTTTTGTATTGTTGTTGTTAGTGTCGTTTACCTGCGACAAGGTCGCACAGGTAATTTTCTAATTTATTTTTGTTTCTGGGCTAAGCTGACACACGAGTAGAAAAATAACAATAAATTTTTAAGTTTATTTTTCCTCTATTCAGCGCAACATGAAAATTGTGGAACTGCTCAAGTCAATATTTGGTTGCAATTGTTATTGTTATTATTTTTAATAAAATACCATTTGTTAAGAGCGAGTTAACGTGAATGTACTAACAGGTTTTTACTGCCCAAATTCCAATATAAAAGAAAGTAAATATTTTTTTTATAACAAGCGTGAATAATTAAGAGCTATTTTATTAAATTCATTTTCGTGGGCGAATGTCTGTAAGTATCCGGTTTCAATAATTCAAAACTTAAAAAAAGATATAATAAATTTTAGCTCCCTGAATAGATTTTAGTTGATATGTTTATCAGGTTAATTTTCATGCTTCATCTTTTACAAAAAAAATATATATTTTTTATACCTTTATGTTAAGTCGCTTTCATTTTTGTCCCCTC
Source organism: Eurosta solidaginis (assembly GCF_040869045.1). Lineage (NCBI taxonomy): Eukaryota > Metazoa > Arthropoda > Insecta > Diptera > Tephritidae > Eurosta > Eurosta solidaginis. The sequence continues at coordinate 251,605,517 of NC_090321.1, read as the reverse complement.
ATTTCCATACGAATATTTGACCCACGGAAAAGTCTTTTTCGGTAACTTCCCGTCGAGCTAGACACTTGATACTCAGAACATAGTTCGGATCTGAGAGACATTACAATGCAAGTGAAAAAAAAATATCCAATAGGTGGCGCGCGGATCGAGATATACAGAAAATTAATTTTAAAATGGAAATTTTGCGATCGACTTTTAACTAACTTCTCGGTGAAACAGAGACTTGGAATTTAGCACATAGTTTCCGAGTCGATGGCACTACAATTCGCGTAAAACAAAATGCCGCCAGGTGGCAGACGAATCGAGATATACTAAAATCCCTGAAAATCCTTGAAAAACCCAGGGAATCTTGCAATCAATTTTTGAGTATTTTCCCGGTGAGCTGGAGATATGAAACTTGAGCTGTAAGTCAGAACCCGGTGACAATGCAATATTTTATCAAAAAAAATTCCGCTAGGTGGCACGGGGATCGAGATAATAAGAAAACAAATTTTAATTTGGGAATTTTCGATCCATTTCTAACTAACTCAAGATAACTGCAAATCTTTTAAAAATGGGGGGAATTTTTAAATCCCGAAATTCTTTTACAAGAGCTATTGTTAAAGTATTTTAATCAAAATTCAATAAGACTATGTCTGTATTAAAGGAAAAATTGCCTTCTATTTTTTGGTCCATTTATATAAAGGCAGTCCTTAAAACTTTTTTATCATCTTTTTATTTTTATTATAGCTATTCACAAAAAACTTATGAATCTCGCCAGCCAACAATACAAACAGACAAAGTGCACAAATTTTATCGTCAACTGCTATCACTCGCTCAGCTTCATACAAGCTTTTAAATTAGTATCATTATTATTTAAATGCTCATGCTAATGAAGACGCTTATTAAGTTGATTTGCAGTAGTAAAAAGACTTGCATAAAAAAAAAAAAAAAACCAAAATCAACAAGTAAGAAAGTCTAAGTTAGGGTGAAACTGAACATTACATACCCAGCTGTGCACTTGAAACGCTGTTGTTGTTTGCCTTGTGCGGTTAATAACGCCTGCACAATAATACATATATAGTTCTATTCTGAACTCATTTTCGTTCAAAAGAAGCAAACAGAATGCAAAGGCTACCGCTAATGAACTTGAGCGGGCTTAACAGTTGTAGCTATGAAAAAAATGTTTATGCCAAATTTCGTTCGGATTCTCAGATTTTTGTTCGACTTATGACATCGAAAGTATTTTGGAAGTAGTTACGTAAAAAGTGGAGGGCCACGTCCATTTTCCAAAATTTATTTGAGTTTTGTTCTTAGCTCAACCATACGACTGCTGAGGTAGAATATCAGTCCAATGTACCCAACTACCATCGAGTTATGGCAAGCTTTATTAATGTTAGACCTTAAGGAAAAGTGGGCGTAGTCTTTAACCGATTTTGGTTATCTTTACTTAGTCTATATAATTTGGTAAGGATGGCGTTTCCGCCAAATTTCAATGTAATATATTTAAGGGCTTTTGATTTACGGATGTACCATGCCCATATTCCAAAATTTTTTAAGATTTATGTTTTGCGTCATACATAAAACCAATCCACTTACCCAATTTCATTAGCTAGCCGGTATTCGTTTTAGAATTGTCTATTTTTTCCATTTCGCTCATTTACAATCTGTTCTGTGTCCAGATAAGCCCGTATAGCGAATTTGTTAAAGATATTTCAATATTTGCTCAAGTTATCGTATTGTAACGAATTTGGGGAAATTCCGCTTATTCCCGACCTTCTGCTAACGTTCGAATCACTAAACTGTTGAATAATTAACTCCAATATTCAATAATGCAAAATGGTCTTTATTAGACTACTTTCAAAATAACAATTCTACTTCTCATCAGATAGCGTGTTTAAATCAAACTGATTCCATGATTGCTCAGCTTGCTCTTTTATACTCTTCGATTTCCTCGTTCCAATACTTCTAGGCGTTTCTAAAATTTAACTTAGTTACCAGCTATAAAATTACCAGCTATATAACTACAGATGCACGTTATAGATTCTCATATGCACGTATATATGTGAGTGAGACTTGCACAAATGATTGCCTACTTTTGTGAGCATCTCAGATAAGATATAAGCATGTGTTTGTGCGTTTCTCTCCGCTGCGTGTACGAACATATGTGTAGACATGATGAATGATTCGTTTATGTAGATACAAGTGACTACTTAGTATCGGCTTAGAGATGATAGTATCCCTTAGTGTTGCTAATATTCGTCACAGTATTAACGGACGGATAGAGGGACAGACGAACGGATATGGCTTATCCATCTCCATTCCTTATTACCTATACAATCAACCGTTATGCAATGAAAGTTATAATACCCTGTGTACAACTACAGCTGAGTATATAAGAACAACAAGTAGCTACAGTAGATAAAGCAGCTGATTTATTTTATTGCAATTTGCCATACACAGTCGCGATAAGCCAATGAACCTCATACAAGTTGCTGAATCGAATCTTGTTCTTTTATTATTAATTTTTGTTAAGTATCAAAATTTAATAACTTTTTAATGTTTCATTGATAATAATGAGGTAGCCAGGTGACTTTTTTAAATACTTATTCTTTTTTTAATTTAATAAATACAAAAGAAACTGCTAAGGTCATAAGTTATTCGAAAATAGCAAAACAAAATCATGCAAGTAGCTGGGTGTGACCAGAACGCAATATTGTTTTAGAATTCTTATTGAAAGTCACGTGTTTAGGACCCCTATTATGAATATATTTCGATCTTCGATCTTCGCTGGCTTTCGAACATCAAAAAACGAATTGCAAAATCGTATTATGACAGCTCATCGCTGTCGAAGTTTTTTTTGCGTACCTAATTTTGAATCGAAAGGAAATTTGTTGTAAACGCTGAATCGAATGAAAGGAAATTACTTAAAATTAAAGTTTTTTTATTTATCTCGTTTGCTAACTAACAGCAATTTTTATACTCAGCGTGCTTTGCACACAGAGTATATTAACTTTGATTGGATAACGGTTGTTTGTACAGGTATAAAGAAATCGAGATAGATTTATACTTCCATATATCAAAATCATCAGTATCAAAAAAAAATTGATTGAGCCATGTCCGTCCGTCCCGTCTGTCCGTTAACACTATAACTTGAGTAAATTTTGAAGTATCTTGATGAAATTTGGTATGTAGGTTCGTGGGTACTCATCTCAGATTCCTGTTTAAAATGAAGGATATCGGACTATAACCACACTCACTTTTTCGATATCGAAAATTTCGAAAAACGGAAAAAGTGCGATAATTCATTACCAACGACGGATAAAGCGATGAAACTTGGTAGGTGGATTGACCTTTTGACGCAGAATAGAAAATTAGTAAAATTTTGGACAATGGGCGTGGCACCGCCCACTTTTAAAAGAAGGTAATTTAAAAGTTTTGCAGCTGAAACTTGGCAGTCGTTGAAGATATCATGATGAAATTTGGCAGGAACGTTACCCCTATTACTGTATGTATGCTAAATAAAAATTAGCAAAAACGGATGAAGAACGCGTCCACTTTTAAAATTTTTTTTTTAAGTCAAATTTTAACAAAAAATTGAATATCTTTACAGTATATGTATAAGTAAATTATGTCAACTTTCAACTCCAGTAATGATATGGTGCAACAAATACAAAAATAAAAATAAATTTCAAAACGGGCGTGGCTCCGCCCTTTCTCATTTAATTTGTCTAGAATACTTTTAATGCCATAAGTCGAACAAAAATTTACCACTCCTTTTGAAATTTGGTAGGGATATAGATTCTATGACGGCAACTGTTTTCTGTGAAAATGGGCCAAATCGGTTAAAAACACGCCCAGTTTTTATACACAGTCGACCGTCTGTCCTTCCACTCGGCCTTTAACACGATAACTTGCCCAAAAATCGATATATCTTTACTAAACTTAGTTCATGTACTTATCTGAACTCACTTTATCTTAGTGTAAAAAATGGCCGAAATCCGATTATGACCACGCCAACTTTTTCGATATCGAAAATTACGAAAAATGAAAAAAGGGATGAAACATGGTAATTGTATTGGTTTATTAACGCAAAATATAACTTTAGAAAAAACTTTGTAAAATGGGTGTGACACCTAAAGAAAATGAAAAAGTTCTGCAAGGCGAAATTAAAAGTCCTTGAAATCTTGGCAGGAATATTGTTCGTGGTATTACAGATATAAATAAATTAGCGGTACCCGACAGATGATGTGCTGAGTCACTCTGGTCCACATTTTGGTCGATATCTCTAAAATGCCTTCACATATACAACTAAGATCCACTTCCTTCTAAAACCCTTATTAACACCTTTCGTTTGATACCCATATCGTAAAAACACATTCTAGAGTCTCCTCTGGTCCACCCTTATGGCGATATCTCGAAAAGGCGTCCACCTATAGAACTAAAGCCCACTCCCTTTTAAAATACTCATTAACACCTTTCATTTGATTCCCATATCGTACAAACACATTATAGAGTCATCCCTGGTCCACCTTTATGGCGATATCTCGAAAAGGCGTCCACCTATAGAACTAAGGCCCACTCCCTTTTAAAATACTCCTTAACACCTTTCATTTGATACCCATATACTACAAACGCATTCTAGAGTCACCCCTGGTCAACCTTTATGGCGATATCTCGAAAAGGCGTCCACCTATAGAACTAAGGCCACTCCCTTTTAAGATACTCATTAACACTTTTCATTTGATACCCATATCGTACAAACATATTCTGGAGTAACCCCTGGCCCACCTTTATGGCGATATCTCGAAAAGGCGTCCACCTATAGAACTAAGGCCCACTCCATTTTAAAATGCTCATTAGCACCTTTCATTTGATCCCCATATCGTACAAACACATTATAGAGTCATCCCTGGTCCACCTTTATGGCGATATCTCGTAAAAGGCGTCCACCTATAGAACTAAGGCCCACTCCCTTTTAAAATACTCCTTAACACCTTTCATTTGATTCCCATATCGTACAAACACATTATAGAGTCATCCCTGGTCCACCTTTATGGCGACATCTCGAAAAGGCGTCCACCTATAGAACTAAGGCCCACTCCCTTTTAAAATACTCTTTAACACCTTTCATTTGATACCCATATCGTACAAACGCATTCTAGAGTCACCCCTGATCAACCTTTATGGCGATATCTCGAAAAGGCGTCCACCTATAGAACTAAGACCACTCCCTTTTAAGATACTCATTAACACTTTTCATTTGATACCCATATCGTACAAACATATTCTGGAGTAACCCCTGGCCCACCTTTATGGCGATATCTCGAAAAGGCGTCCACCTATAGAACTAAGGCCTACTCCATTTTAAAATGCTCACTAGCACCTTTCATTTGATTCCCATATCGTACAAACACATTATAGAGTCACCCCTGGTCAACCTTTATGGCGATATCTCGAAAAGGCGTCCACCTATACAACTAAAACCCACTTCCTTTTAAATAATCATTAACACCTTTCGTTTGATACTCATATCGTAGAAACGCATTCTAGAGTCACCCCTAGTCCACCTTTACGGTGATATCTCGAAAAGGCGTCCACCTATAGAACTAAGGTCCACTCTCTTTTAAAATACTCACTAACACCTTTCATTTGATACCCATATCGTTCAAACAAATTCTAGAGTCACCCCTGGTCCACCTTTATGGCGATGTCTCGAAAAGGCATCCACCTACAGAACTAAGGCCCATTCCCTTTTAAAATACTCTTTAATACCTTCCGTTTGATACCCATGTCATACAAAAATATTCCGGGGTTACCCTAGGTTCATTTTCCTACATGATTTTCCCTTATTTTGTCTCCAAAGCTCTCAGCTGAGTATGTAATGTTGGGTTAAACCCGAACTTAGCCTTCCTTACATGTTAGCTATGCATTTGTCTTAATTTTATATGCGTCCAAAGTCAACGCAACATCTGGAAGGACATGTTTCAAAAATTGGACAAAATCTGCTTATAGCAAAGCGAGCTTGCATAAAGGTTCAGATGGTAAAAATGTACAAATGCATTCTCGTTCTCAATACTCAGTTGGTAGGGTTCCTCTTGCACAAAATCTGAGAACTGTTGCCGACGAGTCGTCAAACTACAATTCCGTCGCAGTCCTAGTTTTATTTACATTTCTTCGTCTCAATAATTTCGATTTTTTTTATTTATTTTAATTTCATTTGACAGCTGATGGAAAGGTGTTATTGTCAACGTCTAAATTTAACGAAATTTCATCGAATGAGCGTCATAATATTGAATGAAAATTCGTTCGATCAGCTCTATTGATCACAGTCTAAGAGTAAGGGTCCATATATTACTACTTATTTGACTGGAAGTATTCTGCTGAAAAAGTGTGAGATTGTCCCGCAAAGCGACATTTTCGCACTACAGGTCTAACGACAGCCTGCAAACTGGAGCTAACCGGATGCAGAGCGGGACAGTTGGCAGCCGCATTTGTACCCGCAGCACTGAAGTCGAAGCTCCAGTTAATTTTTATCATTAATTTGAGGGCACATTTTTCTAAAAACTTTTTAATACGAATACTTGATTAGCTCAGTGAATAAAATTAATCGACGGTAAGGTTGAGCACCTCGATTAGGAATACAATTTTCTCCATTTTCAAGAAAATTATTTCTATAAACAAAGGACAAAAACGTGTTAATTTTTGAGGAAATTACTGTCTAGATTTAAAGAAGAGTTTCTATGGCGCAAAATCAATTCCACTTTTTCTTCGTTTCAGGATTTTTTTTTGGGTGCACGACTGAACCATTTAAGAACGCGTTCAAAGAGTCTACAAAAATACTTCAAGTGTAAGGATAACATTAAACAATGAATCATTTGGTATTGTTCGAAAACTGGATTGATACGATGCCATTTTGTGTTTTTTTTTAAGAAATACTCAAGGTAATATTCTTTTGACAATATGTAAAAGAAACAAGCACTTTGTAGTCAAAAGAACAAAGTGCACATAAGATATGTAAACACAAAAATCTTAAATAAAACAAAATTCTAAATTGAAATATACATATATGTAAATGCATATAAGAATTGTCATAAATAAGATTGCTTTCTCATACTACAAAGTATATGAAAATACTCGTACTCATACTCATATCGCACGCGTTCTGTGCAGGCAGAAAACCTCATTAAAGCGTAAAGTGTTTTTCGTTATGATTTGTCACTCTTAAACGATGCTTAGATCTTTTTAATGGCAAGGTTGCCAGGTGTAGATATATTTACATTTATTAGAGTTTAAAAACCGATACGAAATTTGTGAATTTAAGCAAATTTTGTTAGTCATACTCAAATAAATTCTACATAAATTAAGCCTACAGAGGTGCATGTAATGATGTTGATGAGAAATATTTCTTCATGGAAACATATAAAACTTTCAACAAGAAGTAAGTCATGATTAGCTCGAGTATTTTAAATTGAAAAAGTCCCGAATTTAAATTGCGATTTCTAGGATTGTCCCAATACATGACCGAGCTGTTGTGAAGTCCCAATACTAAGCAATAGATTTTTAAGTTACGTGTGTACATATCGCACACTACCTACAAAAGATTCACAACTTAAAATTTTTCAAAATCGGTTTTTTCCGTAAACACACACACACATCTGTTCACAGTACACATCTCTAACTGTCCCTTAAATTTCGTTGTCATTATTTTCTTCTTTAACTGGAAAATTACCGTTATGCCAGTTTTGGTGTTGATTGCATCGCTTGCGTTCTATCACTACTATTTTTAGTTGTGTCAATGTGCTTAAGAACAAGTGAACAGTTTTTTTACGCATAAAGTGTATTATTTTAAATTCTGACTATCTTGGTGCAAACAACTTTTAACTTTGTTGTGTATTAATTAAAATTGTGTCTTTTTATATGTAAAGAATGAGTAAAGTTGCTTGTTTTATTGTGAAATGTGCCTTTTTAAACGGTTTTATTTAGCTTGAGTTGACAGGCAGGCCGCATGGACGGCCGCACGGCCGTTGTGAACGAATCTTGTAATTGAAATTTAAGTAACTTCCCGATAAGCTACAAGCTTGAAACTTGGAATATAGTTCAGAACCCGATGACAATGCAATAATAAGAAAAAAATCGCCGCTAGGTGGCGCAAGGATCGAGATATTCGCAAAATTCGCATTTGTGGTCCGATTTGGCTCACATTTGGATCAAATATTGCATACAGTCCAGTAGAAGTGACATCAAAATATTTTGGAGTTGGAGGAGGGACAAGCATACGTGGCGCAGAGTCGAGTAAAGTCTTTGGAAGGATTATGTATTGAGGACTTAGGTTGTAACAAATTGTCAGGAAAGAGTCCTTGTAATAATGAGTCACTAAATGAACTAAATAGAATGAGAAAAAATAGGCACTTAAATAGAGACTAAAAACTTGAAAATAAAATAATTAAAAAAAATGTTTAAGTTAAACGGTTTTATTGAAAAAAATACTTACAAGACATAATAATAATACGAAAAGCTAGAAAATAATTAGGTAGGTCAGACAATTAAATAAAAGCGTTGGACGCGTAAAATTTCTATTGATAGTCATAAGTAAAACCAACTGAACCTTAATCAGGTTATGCTACGCCTCACATTTTTAGGAATTTCACGCGCCCAACGCTTTTATTTAATTGTCTGATCAACACCCTAGTTTGATAAGGAGTGTGATGACTAGTACCTAGGACCTACCTCATTATTTTCTAGCTTTTCGTATTATTATTATTTCATGAAAGTATTGTTTTCAATAAAACCGTTTAAATTAAAATTTTTTTTTTAATTATTTTATTTGATGAAATAATTGTGAATGCTGGAGTAGCAAATTTTCTTAGAAATAATCATAATTGAAAATTGCTATATATTTTTTACTTAAACAAATTATTACAACAAATTTCGTCAATTCAATTTATAATGAAGGTATCCTTCTTTGTAGAACTGGATTTCAGTATTACAGACGTTTTCATGTAAACCGTTTTTCTTCTCTCCTGAACATTAAATTTTTTCAAGTTGTGACTCTTTTGTAGTTAGTGTGCGATATGTTGATGTGGTCTGGCTATGATAACCTTAACGCTATGAAATGCCGGTAATAAAACTGCAGAAAATCTTCATAGAGTGGTTTAAAGCCAAACCGATCTACTATGAACTTTCTTTAGTGAACTGTGAAAAATAAATCAGAATGTGAATAAATTAGGGGTGGATGTGAAGGCATGAGACGCAATATACCCATGGGTCGAAGTGTACCATGTTAAGTTAATTTGAAGTGGCTGTCGCTGAGGCACACATGGGCCAGTATTTCTTCAAACCAATTTGAGGACCTTGTAAAGGCTATCAAGTCCTTGTATTATCAAACTCAATGACCTGGAGTATATTCAGATCCCGTGCGCGGTCTCGCAGACAGCGCAATCTGGCGTCAGTAAACGCCGAGCAGTTAGTTGCAGATGAGATGATCTGCAATTATCTCCTCTTCGTCATTTTTAAAGCTCCTGCAGCATCGGCGAGTGCCCACTCTCAGGCCATCGAAGTGCAGGAGGTGGTGATCTGGAACAGCTAACATCACTTTAATGACATAGAGCTTTTTCAATATAAATATCATTCTGGACGACTCAGAAACAAATGTATTTATATTTTAAAGATGTAGCAAAAATCTTATCAAAGAGTACTGTTAAGTTAACAGTAATACTTCGTCCCAAAAAGAATGAAATGATTTGAAAACAGTTCCGAAGCAGTCCCGGAATGATCCAAGCTGCTAAGCTTCTTCAACTGAAAAATTCTATTATAACATAATAATTTTAAGGTCTTTAGATAGATTCGAAAGCACGGTCTCACAACTTAATAGGTCAAAAACAACAACAAAATTGTCTTTAATTATTTTTTTTCTTCTATTCTAATTTAAAAATTTGTAAGGGCTCTATTCGACCCATTATCTTATTACCCTAAAATAACATTGTGGACAAAACAAGTGTAATATCTTATCCGTCCACTGACAGGATGCTCAAGATGGCTATTTTTAGCGTTTTGATACAATGTTCAATTGGGCGGCGCATACGGCCGGCTATCTTGGGGGGATGATAGAAAGAGATCCAGGATGTGGTATCATAGTCACTTTAAAAATTAAATGATCGGTTCTATATGTAATTTTGACGTACATGTATGCTGAAGATATTTAACTTGTCTTATCCACAATGTAAATTAATTCTAAATTGGTCCCATAAAACCAATGTTCCAAAACAATTCGGAAATGGTTCAAACGGTCAGAAATTATTCCGAAATGGCCCAATGTTGGTTCCCTAAAACAATTCTGAAATGATCCCGAAAAAGTGCAAATTCAGACAGAAAAAAGTTCTTAAGCAGTCGCGACTTGAACTGGAAGAACTTCCGAAGACAAAGCTGAAATGGTCTCAAGATGATCCCGAAAACGTTAAGACATGTCTACGAAATGGTCTTTATTATGTGGCATCCACACATTTTTTCAGACAAGTTGAAAATTTCCTTGTACTAATTATATAGACTGTGTGTTATACTATTTATATTACATGACATGTATGACACATTCAATAAACTTTTGCTTATCTCATCGTTAAATATTTAAACATATTCTTATTTTATTCTTTTTACAGATGAGAGGATTTTTATGCATTAATTTTATCGCAAAACTTGTTATATTTTTAGTTGTTGACGTTATTTACAAAAATAGTTTAAACATTTTTGCACTAATTTTTTGTTCACGTTAATTAGTTTCATATTTGATTTGTTGTTTTTTTTAGCTTATGCTTCACTTATAATTTGCAAATTTACGCTGTCCAATGCATTTTGTTGGTTATTTTGCTTTGCTTATTTTGTTCACAAATTTATTTATAAAACTTTAATTGTTGTAGTGTGTCGGGGGGTTCCCTTTTATATGACTTTTTTCGCTTTTCCTTGTCGAACATTTTTCGTGTGATCATTTAAGTTAAAAATAGCGCAAAAATGTGCTTGCAACATGCAACAAAAAATATAGTGCATGCCACAACATACAATTACGAAGACTGTGCATGGCTTTGTTTATGTGATGAGGCAACAATTGCCAAGCGAGTGTGGAAAATGCCAAATAAAAATTATATGAAATGAATTCGCGAAAATGGCACAAAGCAAACGTGGTAAATTAAAATGCATTTAAATTTAAAAAAACGTTTATAATAAAATAAATTGCAAAAAATGTTTGAAGCAACGTAACTTTAATACAGAGCATTTGAAAAAAACAAAAATTTTCCTGCATAAAATCTGGATTAAAGCGGAAGCAATGTGAGTAGCTTGTATATTTTCTGGTTGACAATGACGAATTAAAAGATATTCACACGATAAAAAAATCTATTAAATTCTAAACTACTCCATGATTCCAGATTGAGGGAAATTACCCTTTTTGAAGGATATTTCACTTTAAAATTGAGTAAATAGGAAAAAAGGGACATTATTTTGTCTTCCATATAAAAACAGGGATTTTCTTGTACTAAACCTACTTATGTATGCAACGCTGTTCATATTTTGGGTAAGAATAATCCGCACTCTTACTTAAAAATACTGTTAAATCTTGACTTGATTTTCATTCGTACTTTACTGCTGTTCATAGCAAAAAGGTAGTAAAGTGTAAAAAAAGAAATCAGAGAAATATGAAATGAGTGTTTAAGTTTCATCTGGTACACCATAAAAATTTATGGATATGACCTATTAATTGACTTTATAGAGAACATGATAGTGTGAATGTGGTACATAATTCTTTTCGGAGCCCGAAATTAGTTGCAAACTGCTTTCTTGTCTTGTATATCTAAAAACAGTAAAATGATATGAAATTTATTGCTTTTTCGATTTTTTCATAGAATCGTTTGTATTAAGCTGTTTTTATACTTTCATTCTTACAGTAAAAACTTATTACTATGTTTAAATATAACAATTTTCAAAGAGTGAAAACAGTAATATTTATGTTATTCTGTTTTCTTGCCTTGGAAATATGATTATGCTTGGGAAATTTATGCTATTCGATATATAAAACAAATTTAAAATTTTTTTTTTTAAATTGCATGTTTAAAGATTGATTTTTAAGTCAATGAATAAATTGGTCTTGCAGAAATATATAACCATGACACAATTTATCTACATAATATATTCGTATTTCTGGCAACTCATAAAACGATTGTCATTATTTGTTTTGCTTGGTCTGAATGAAATAATTTGAACCATGAGAGAATTTCAAAAGATTTTTTTATTTAAGGCTAGCATACCCGGCAGTTGTCGTTTTCCCCTAACCTGGTCTATGTGCATAACTTTTAAGAAGTTTTACCTCTTACTCTCCCTCCTTGTCTCTCCCTCTTTCTACATCCTTTTTTACTCCTTTTTCTGAGTCACTTTCTCCCTCTCCGTCCCTTCTTTTCTCCCTTCTCCCTGCTCCGTTAAATATATCCGTAATGCTCTACCTTCACCTAACTCTAATTTTATCTTTTTCTCCTTCCCTCGTTTTTCTTCTCTCTAGTTTTCATAAAAAAGTAAAAACTAAAATTTTAAAAAATCCAAAGAGGTGGAGCACCCTTACCATTTTGGGTTATAAAAAAATATATAAAATCCGACTCTCAAACCTACTCAATTTACTCACAAAATTTCATGAGAATCTGTCAAGCCCTTTCGAAAGAGTTCAGCCACAAACAAGTGTGACATAATCATTTTATATATAATATTAATAATACCCCTCAACAACAATTTACATGTTGTATACTAAGGTCATCTGCACCATCCGGGCAAACAGACTTCTACATTTCTCCAGTCCAACACATGGTAACTCGTTCACTTCAAAGTTGTGAGTAAATTGCGAGGCACTATTTAAAATTGGAATGGTTTGCCGGCATTTATAAATTTAGTTGACAATTTAGGGGTATTCAAACAAAACAGACCTTAGTTTTAGATTCAGCATATAATAAAAGATGGCTGCGGTCAAAAGTACAGATACGTTTTTTCATTTTCCGTCCCAATGTTATAGCCATACCACTTTTTTAGAATATAGGATTATTTTTCCATATCAATTGTTAATTAGTTTAGTATATTACACAAATGGCTGCACGGATACAGGAATCTACCTTAACACCAGTTTAATAGGAAGTGTATTTGAGTTCCAAACTCAGCACGCCGATGTAGGAGTGTTATTCAGAAAAGTAACCAACGCTGTGTGCAAATTTTGTATATTTTTTTGAATATCAATTATAAAAGGAAATTTAGATTAGTTGAAGAAAAACTGAAAGCTTATTAATATCGAATTTTTAAGGAACCACGTATGGGGAACTTTAGAAATTCTGATTTTGGTTTATGCTTAAAGACTGAGCTGTAAAAGATTTACTACAGATTTTCTGATGAACGCTTTTTAGTATCCGGAGTTAATGTAGCTCGCAGATAAGGGCTTGCCGTTTATCAAATTTTGGCAATACCGTATTACATTAATCATATTGTAATGAATTTAGGGAAACTCCGCTTATTTTACACCTTCTGCAAACGTTCGAATCGCTAAACTATTGAATAAATAACTCCAATATTCAATAACGTAAAATGGTATTTATTAAACTACTTTGAGAGTACTTCACAATAACTCTTACTTCACAACTAATTGCGTGTTTAAATCGAGCTGCTTCGTCATGCCTCAGCTTGCGTTGCTTTTATACTCTCGGTTTCCTCGTTCCCCTATTTCTCCTAAGGTCTAGTAATTTCGTGAACTTCATGCTTGTTTACCATATGCGTCTGTATATGTGAGTACTACTTCGGCTGATGGTGAGTATCTCTCTCTGTTGGCTTGTATGTACATGTGTAAATGATGACTGATTTGTTTACGTACATACGAGTGGCTGCTTAGTATCGGGCTATAGATCCTAGTATTACTTAGTGATGTTAATATTCGTCACAATATATATATAAAATCCTTGTGACACAGTATTTGTGGGCGTATTGAGTCGGTTTGAGAATTTTTTTTATTTTTATTTTGTTATGAAAAAGCATTCAAAAATACATACAACCCTCTGGGACTGGGTCTGGGACTGGGACGGTGGCTGGAGCTGGGAATAAGGTATAGCGTAGAATAAAAAGTAGTAAAGAGAAGAAAATCGTTTGAAAGAAAAAGATACTGAGAAAGAGAAAGATATCTCATTACTTTAAGTGAAATTAAAGTAATGAAAATTAATACCTTTTGAGCTATATTTTGGGACTTCATATATGAAAGGTGAGTCACAGATGATGTTGGCATCTAAAACACATTCTCGTTAAATTTGCTGATGCAGGGTATTGAATATAAGCCGACAATATGATTTCAGATAAAATATTTGTTTATATGTAAAACTACCACCCAAATGAATTATCTAAACTTTGTTTACTATATAATAATACTTACTTAAATGTCTCCACTTTGTTTGTTCATAGAATTTGTTCAACTCTATTTTCGATTGCTGACAATTTGAACATTATTTTTTAATATTTTGTATTAACTGCTTGCTTTGGCTTTTAACTTTTTCACCGTTGAGATAATTTTTTTTTTTAAGTTTTGAATTTTGAAATGTTAGAAAATTATATTTATTTGTTGTTTTTTTTTTTTTGTTTTGTTTTGTCAACGTTTCACCTTTAAATTTCTTAAATTTCATCACATACCTTTTTGTTAGATAACGTTTGGTTCTTTTTACTCCCGTTTTTTTCAACTTTTTTTAAATAACGCTTCAAAACGTAAGCTAGGTTTCTAATTTTTCTCTTTTCACTTAAATATTTTGTTTTTGTATTTATTTTCTGATTATCTTTTTTCATTTATTTTTTGTTTTTGTTTTGGAAGATATTTATCCCTACTTGATTTTCCCACAATTTTTTTCTTTATTTATTACCTAATTTTTTTTTTCATTTGTATTTTGTTTTTGTTTTGAAAAATTTTGATTCATTCATTTTACTTCAAAATTTATCTCAACTTGATTTTCCCACACATTTTTTCTTTAATTGCTATAATTTTTCTTTCACTCAACTAAGTTGTGTGGATCGGAGTTTATTAAACACCTTTAATGATCTTATTTGTGTATTTAAAATTTTTTTTTGCTGAGAGAATTTATTTTCTGGTTAAGTGTTTTTATTTTATTTTAATTACCAAATCTACTACTTTCTTTTTCGAGATGCAGTTTACTTTATGTTATTTAAACAAAATAATCTTTTATTCATTTCATTTTTTTACAATACGCGTTTCAACGCATTTTCATCGTCATCAGGGAGTATTTTCGTAAAAATATGACCTTATGCAACGAAAATTTTTTTGTTTAATCTGATACTTTTTTTGGCTAAAACTTGAGTTATTTTACGAGCCTTTTAATAAATTGTTTCGTATTTTTGTATTTGAAAGGAGGTCTTGGACGAATTGTTGGAAAGTTATCTTTTTATTTGCTTTCGGAGAAAAAAATGTTTTTTTTTTGTTTTTGCTTCAGTTTTTACAAAAAATGATTAAATTAAAATAACTTCTTTGTTTGAGAGCTTTATTTGTGCAAATTAAGTTAATTCAATAAATGTAGATGTTTAACCATTTTGCAAATATTTTTGAGTAAGCAATTCCTTTTTTTATTTTTTGTAAGATTGCTCTCGATTTTTGTCTATCATTTTAGAGAATTTTTCAATACCTTTAAATTTTTTTTAATTAAGCTTATTTGCACTTTTACTTTATAATCAACTTTATTTGCAAGCAACATTTATTGTTTTTTTTTTTTCAAATCGTTTAAAGAGCACACATTCTTCTTTTGTTTAAACAAATTTCTTGAAATCTCTTAATATTTTGTTTGTTTAAACATCTTTACAATATTTTCACATATTTGGCATTATTTAATTTTGTTCACAGCACATTCTTCGAAGTTGGCCAGTTTTCGCAAAGGACTTACATATTGACAATTCACTTGAAACTTTGTATTCTTAAATGCTTTTCGCCTCCTCCAACTTGCTTTGCACTTCGTGTTGTGGGGCTATATTACAAGTACACGGTTTTTTGCACAAAAAAAAGACAAAGAAGTTCTGCCAATATCCAAAAAAAAAATCGTTTTAAACACGGCTTGGCATGCGCTCAGCGAAATTTGCACGTACTTCAACAACGCGCTCCAAAACAGCAACTGTGGAGCGAGCGCCAATTGTTTGCCAAACGAACCGACCTCACAAAGAAGTTGGAGCTTGACCATCATCAACACCACCACGCAATCCCAGCTAGAAGTTGGCAACAAGAGCAGAGCAGGAACAAATAAGCAATGTGCAGTAAAAGAAGTAATAACAGGCAACAGCAGCAGCAGCAACAAGTCGTTTGCTGTGCTTAGTTTGTTCAGCGCACGTCAAGTTGTATGTATGTATATCGAAGAACAACAACAACAACAAATTGAGAAATACGTATTCATACTCTATCAACAAAGATCAGAGCGCAAAAACACACATAGATACACTAATACATTGATCGATACTTAAAGCGCACATATATATAGATGAGATTACACCGGTAAATATATATATATATATATGTAAGTATGGTTGTGTGTATATGATTACACTCAGCTGAGTTTGTACACTTACATTTCACAAAAGATACATTCGTCGTTATACAGCTGGTTATATGTATGTATGTAACTATAACCACAGTTTCTGTATATGAAACTAAAACGTGGACCATAAAGAGAACTCAGATTTTTCAGAGGTTACGTTTAGTTAACGAGTTTTGTCTTTTTTTTTTTTCTATATTATTTTATAGATAGCCATATATTGACGGCTATCTTTAATTGTGCTTGAAAACGCGTTTTTCACTAACAAAAAAGAAGGAACGAAAAATAAAATTTTTTTCACAGAACTTGAAGTAAAAGTAAGCAATCGCGTACTGAGGCGTCAATAAGAGCCAATTTTTTGTTGTAAGTTCGCGTTTTACACACCGCAAACACGTACAAACATGCACTGAAAACCTTTGCGTTTTACTTTTTTTTCTTCTTTTCAATATTTAATTAGCAATTGTGCACACATATCTACACACAAAAAGAATAAAACTAAAAACAAATCGAATACCGATCGACATAAGCGAAACGCGACGCTAAGAAAATTAACCGTTTCAAACACCAAAGTGTACACTAAGCGACTAAATGGCGAGTAAACGAATTACCGGCCCATAAGCGCAAAGAAATTGCACCAAAAATGTGACTGAGTTAGTTGGTAGCGAGTGGCCAACAAGACAGGTAAATAACTTGATTAGACTAAGTGCTTGTGTGTGTGTGTGTTTGAGAAACTGGAAAAATATACTTAGATGAATGCAAGTAGTGAGCATCTGTGAGCTACACAAATTATGCTCCCATAAATTAATACAGACATCAGCATAACTGCTCTTGAGTAAAATTTTGAGCTCATACAACTTGTTGTGAGATATTTAATGAGTGTCTCGTGTGAGTCGCGAGCCAATTGCTTGTATATTGTGACTCAAGTTAAATAATAATATCTCAAATCTTGTTTATTCAATACAAACACAATCGAACACATATGTAAATACATATTCGAATATGTTTTCTCACATGCAGCTGATTGATAATGAAATACTTGAAAACGGTGAAATGTGTCTTGGGAACTTTTTTTTAAATACTTAGGAGCATGGGATTTTTAATTGGATTGAAATTCTATGTCATTGTTTTAAAGCATTCTTCCTGAAGTGTTTTGGAATGTTCGCTAAAGCGACACCTAGTGGGTTTATTCAGATCAAGGTTTTATTCCATTGATGACACATTTGTGTTTTGGCATAATCTTCTTCAACAAAGAAGATCGAGGAACACCTCCAAGGATTTCGAAAAAGTCGATGACAAGCACAGAGATCAGCGATTCAGGACAGTGAAATCTTCATACAACTACCGCTTTTCAACCTAGTAAGAATAACCGGGCTCAAAAAAACAATAAGAAAATGGGAAATTATGGATAGAAAGATGAAGTAACTCGTATCATAAATATATTCGGAAAAGTGACGGCTTCCCTATAGTAATTTAAGTGCGGTCAATACAATTTAGTTACATCGATATCAGACAAAAACTGGCTCTTGAGGTCAGCGCGCACACATATCCTCTACCGTTAGAGAATTTGTATGTAGGCACGCTAGATAACTGGCGTAATCTCGAGTCGTGCTTGAGAACCACAATTGCGTTCGAGTCGAAAATGATTAGGTAACTACTGCAATTTTAATGCACATTAGAAGCTCATTACATTTCGATTGGAGAGCTATGAGTTTTCTCGATTTGATGATTAGGTCTCATTTCGTTTGAGAATGCTATGCTTCTTCAGTGTTGCTCAAGTCCCCTAACAATAGAGATTCGAGAACCAGTGTGGGGATCTAATTTTCCCTTAATCTTTATTTTACTTCATTGTTTGTTGTGGAGGATGGTAGAATTTCGAAAATGTGAGGAGCTTTGTATATTTGGTAATCAACTCTGACAACTAAAACAATGTGTGCCTAGAAATCCACTTGAGAATCAATCTACCTTGAAACAAGTAGCTAATATCCAAATTAAGTCCTCTAAGAAGGCCCTCTAATATTTATAGGTGTGATGCCAATTTGAGGACATTTAATAATGAGTTATGTGAGCCCTGCACAGTTACGAACAGAGAATAAAAGCACAAAGGCTTAATATGTCGTATTATCACAATGAAAAAAAGGCTAGACACAGAATGTATCTACATATGTATGTCTGTCGACGAACACCGTTGGCCTCAGGGAAAAGGACAAATAAAGAAACGCTAGATTGGCCTTGGAGCTTGCAATTTTTTAAAACACACTGAGAAGAGTATGGCCATCTGAATTAAATCCCTGTCCGGCATATGCAGCAAAACCACATCCGAGGACCGGGGTTAGGTTCAATACCTTCCCGGAGCAGGAGAGTATGAAGCAGACCAGCTGCAAGGAGCTGCTTCGAGAATGATAATTTGTAGAAGAGACGCAATAAATTATATGGGATTACACTGAAATGACAGCCCATGGTCGGGAAAAAAAATTCAGATTTACTCCGGTACATAAAACCAGCTGACGTGGGAGCCTGCAATTGGCATCTGTTACCGTGAGGGATACATTTTTGTTTAGCTAGAGTGATTAAAAAATTGATTCAATCCGGACCCTGTTAGTGGGTTTTTGATGTGTAAACATCTTTGCTCACGGAATTGGGGAATCCGGAATGTAATTGTAAGTTAAGTGTAAGCGTAATCTTTGGAATTGTTTTGCTATATAGGGAATACAGAATGTAAGCTTAAGTGTAGTTATTCCACTGTGGCGTAATGTAGGAACAAAGAATGAACCTGTAAGAAATGGTATGATGCAAATCCCTTTCTTAGCTACGAGCTATCGGTTTGCTATATTTAGTTGTGTTATAGACGAGGTATAGACGAGTTTTCGATATGTAATCGAAGTGTTAGGAATTCAAAGGTTATCGATAACCTACTTATCTTTGATAAACGAGTCATTGGCTTGGTATTGAAAAGTTATCGATTTATTATCGAAAAGTGATCGATTTTTTATGGATATTTTATTAAAAATTGTTCATCTGCCACCAAAAAAAAATCTATATCTTATTAAAAATCTATCGAATATTTGTAGAAAGTTATCGATATAATATCATATCGATATATTATCGTTTCGTTATCGAACAGCTATTGATTTGCTATCGAATTTTTATTTTTTTAATGGGCTATTATTCATTTGTTATCGATTCGTAATCGAAAATTTATCGCTTTGTTTTAAAAATGTTATCGATTTTAAATAGAAAAGTTATCCATTTTTTATCGTAGCATTAGCAGTTCTTTAAGCAGCGTGTTATCGCTGACTCATCGACAATAGCTTGTCAGTATCGGTTATTGACGTTAAGAAGTGAAGTTAGAAGTTACCTCTATTATGGTTTGACTTCAACCAATGGCCAGCTCTAGTTTTTTGGACGTGCACCTTTATATATGTACATCCAACTTCACGAGTACTTGTTGCTCACGCTTTTTTATCTCTACTCAACATTTTTTGTTCAGTTTCGGAGGAAACTTATGTATATTTTTCTAGTGAACCGTGCACGTACGGCATTTGTGGAGTTCTTCCCAGTTCGCTCATTACTCGGGAGCTGACTTATTCCTAGTTCTTCCCATTTATTAGTACGTCGATGATAGATCATATGCATACCGATATGTTTTGAAACGATTTCTATATAATATCTCTTAGAGTTCATCCATTAGTGCACAACCCGATTTTTGAACGCTAAATTTGGAGTGAACGGCGAAACCGCTCGTCGCAGGAATGGTTAACATTTATTTATTTATGTAAGGCGCGATAACTACCTAAGAAATTTTGGGACGAGCTTCTCTTCCAATTTGCATCGGGCTCTTTTAAATTTTTCCTAAAAATTGGCGAGGCGGGACCGACTCCGAATGGCATCTGCAAGGCAGATGAGTTTTCACTGAGAAGATTTTTATGGCAGAAATACACTCGGAGTGCTTGCCAAATCAGAACAACTTTCTTCTAATTGAAAAAAAAAAACTTGTTTCTAAAATGTTTATGTTGCTTTGACTGGGGCGTGAACCCAGGATCTTCGGTTTGGTAGGCGGAGCACGCTACCACCACACAATAGCGGCCTAACGTTAAACTATATCAAATCAACCGACCAGCACTCCAAGGGCTAACTTATTATATGCACTTATAACACACCAGTGAGCCCCCTGCATCATATCCGCAAAGTTACTTATGTACAAAGATACCTGTTTATAAACACATAATTTATATATTTTAATTCACGCACTTATGCGCATGCATGCGGTGCACAATAATTGCAATCAACAAATAAATCCATTGAAAAATAATATACACCAAATAAAAAAAAAAACAAGCTAATGAATGCGCAGGCGCACATGCGCAGTCACAATCAACACACATCCAACCAAATAATTACATGCGCGCAACAGCAGCCACTCAGCACTCAGTCAATGAGTCAAAGCCAAATAATTTGTGCTTGCGCATGACCTCTTCAACGCTGCGCCATGAAAAGAAAAATAGCTGAGAAGAAAGAAGAGGTAAAAATATTGAAAAAAAAAAAAATAGAGCAACAACAGCAAGTGTAATTACAATTAAATAATAAAGAAAAAAAAGTACATGTAACTTTGTATGAAATGCACTTACACATGTATAAAGGTATGTGAGTGAAAAAAGCAACAGCATAAAACTATCATTGAGAAATGTGTGTGTGTGTGTGAGTTTAGGAATATGTACGCATGTGTGTGAGCAATGGCAGCGCATAAAAATTCTTTAACTTTTTTCCTATAACCATATTTATGTATTTTGCTTTATTTATTACTTTCTATACCCAGCGTGCTTAGCACACAGAGTATATTAACGTTGATTGGATAACGGTTGGTTGTGCAGGTATAAAGGAATAGAGATAGATGTAGACTTCAATGTATCAAAATCATCAGTAGCGAAAAAAATTTGATTGAGCCATGTCCGTCCGTCCGTCCGTCCGTTAACACGATAACTTGAGTAAATATTGAGATATCTTCACCAAATTTGGTACATGAGCTTATCTGGACCCAGAATAGATTGATATTGAAAATGAGCGAAATCGGATGATAACCACGCCCACTTTTTATATATATAACATTTTGGAAAACACAAAAAAACTGATTATTTAGTAAATAATACACCTCAAATTTGACATGTGGACTGATATTGAGACTCTTGATAAAAATTTGAAAACAAATTTTAAAATTGGCATGGCACCGCCCACTTGTGATAAAATCAATTTTGCAAATATTATTAATCATAAATCAAAAGCGGTTAAACCTACCGTAACAAAATTCGGCAGAGAGGTTGCCTTTACTATAAGGAACGCTTTGAAGAAAAATTAACGAAATCGGTTAAGGGGTCGTGGACGAATAAAATAAGCTATATCTTAGCGAAAAAGAGCTTTGTGTCAATAGAATTTTACTTTCTAAATTGAATTATAACATTAAATTGGAAAACAATAAAATTTTTGAAAATGGGCGTGGGACCGCCCCTTTTATGACTATGCGATATTTCGGGTGCCATAACTCGAAGAAAAATTAACATATCGTAATTAAATTGTTTACACATATTTTCCTTATAGCAGAAAATATTTCTAGTCAAAATGGACGGGATCGGTTAAAGACCAAGGCAACTTAGATATACAACAAATTTAAAAGGGTCGTAGGCTAGAATAATAAGCTATAACTTAGCAAAAAATAGTTTTGAATCAATGATATTCCACTTATCAAGTTGTATTGTAAGGTAAATGGGGAGACATCTTTTTTTAAACGGGCGGTGCCTCGTGTTATGTAGAAAAGTAATTTATATGAAATGAAATGTACAATTGAATCTCACGCTGAGTATATAATGTTCGGTTACACCCGAACTTAGACACCGTTACTTGTTATTATTGTTGTTTGCATTCGGTTTTTTTTCCTCATAGCATTAGCACCTTCTCTTTTGTGTAGCATTTTACGCTCCCACCATTTGCTGCAGCTGTTGAGTGTTGCTTTGTATTCCCTGTAGTGAATGATGGTCCTTTGCCGGATGCAGATCCGGTAAAAAAGAACGAACGATTTCGTATGACCATATGAAACCGTCTAGGCCATCTCGCGCTTCCACCCCCTAGATCCATGAGGAACTTGGGGCGCCAGAGCATCGGCTGTTAAAGAAACAGAATTCGCCACGTGAAGGTGAGGTTAACAGTTGGTTTGGAGAAGCTAAAAATGCGCTGGCAACCACTTGAACCAATTTGGTATTTTAGTCGCCTCTTACGACAGGCATTCTAAGCCTCCTAACCGGCTGAAGGTTAAGATGTTGAATGTTGGTCTGGTTTGGTTTCGAAATGGTAACAAGAAAAGAACTACATATATCTAAAATGTTAATTAACACGCGAACCTATCGAAATAGTACGAATAAACACAATAGATCTATACTAACGATTTTTTTAATTAGATGTCAACTATCAAAAAAGTGCAAATAAAATACTTCTTCTAAAATGGAAATATGTATTTAGTTCGGAACTACAGAAGCGGTAATTCAACATGGACAATTTCCAAGTCGGAAGCATGTAAAAGACATAGGGGGTAACCTAGTGGTGGTTTCGAATGCACCTATGCACCAGTTTTGAACTAGAGATTTCCCCACAGGGTTGTTTGTGTTGAGCAAAATAAGTACGCTCTGAGTTAGAACCTGAGTACAGAAATCCAACACAAAGCTTGCACCCGCAACAAAAAACAGCAGCAACAACATAAGCAATAATTTATTATAGCAACAGCAGCAATGCCTGTCCAATTTTTTTCGCATTAGACTTTAAAAAGCTGACTTGGTGTTAGTTTTTTTGTCCAATTTATTTTCTTCCTTTTTTTATACTTACCTAAATTTATTTAAATAATTCACCACAATGAATGGAAACAGCTTGCAGTGGACGGTTTTGCCACACAGATTGCAAAAGATTTACAAATGGCAAATCAAATTATATTTCTCTTACAACTAGTTCTGTGGCATCTGAAGAATCTGACAAAACTATTTCTCATAAGTTTTATTTTTCATCGGTCCCTGACTCACATATTATATTAAACCAATTCACCATTTCAGATCTATTTTGGATTTTAAAAATAGCATTCGATCACGGATCGTATGCCACGATACGGTCCCTGGTGTTACAACTTTAAACTAACAAAGTTAATCGCCAAGCTGACACTTCATATGAGAATCATAAGAAGCGATACAGGTGTCAGATCTTGAATGAGTATTTGCCAAGAGAACGCAGGTGTTTAATAACATAGGTCCTGGTTACTGATAGGAGTATCCAATCAAGTCGTTGAGCAAACTTCTCATTACACGATGGACTCAGTCAGTCCATGTGAAGTCCTCACGGACCGGCCCGTTCAGCCGAACCTATCACCAACTATGGCAACTGTTATACCGATCTCTTGGCCCAAAATGTTTTTGTGAGCCTCACACTGTGCGTTGTAAGGAGCTTCTCTGATCATCTCAACGGCTGAGTGGAATATCACCCTGTCTCGACTGACAGTTCTAAAACGTCCAATGTGAGTATATTTTTCAAAAGCAACAGATTTCTTCAAGAACGCTCTATCTTAGAGTTCGACTGAAGAACTTTTTTAATAAAAGCCCCAGCTAATGTTGAAATGTATTGAATTCAAGCTCAGATAAAGTATTTTTGAAACTCGTCTCCGAATTCTTATGTGGTAACGAGGTCATTCAGGCTCATTTATCCTTCAGAAATCTATAGCATGTGACTTGCATTATTTTGCTTTAATCTGGTTAACAAATTTATCCTAACTAGAGTTCGTCCAGTGGTTGAAATCCAACCAGTACATAAAGAAATATACCTGTGTTTTCTTTTGCTTTCTTTTCCTTTCTTTCCTTTTATCTCTTTCTGTAGCTCTTTATTTTTCTTTAATTTTCCCTCTATTCTTTTATTTTAATTTCCTTACTTATTTTTCGTTTCCTTTAAATTCCTTTCATTTCTTCTCCTTTTCTATGTTTTCCTTTCTCTTCCTTCCTCTCCTTTACTTTCCATTCCTTTGCTTCTCTTTCTATTATTTTATTTTATTTAAGAAGGTGTTGATTTTCTTGAGCTTAAGGCCAAATTTAAGTAAAACCAAAATTTTTCATTGAAATGGTAATTTTATTTTTGATCGATATTACTACTTCAATCTGAAGTCTTCATCAGGATCATTAAAATCTGTTCCAAGGACCTGTAGTAATCATCGCCGTTTGTAAACTTTGTAATTTTTCTCTAATATCAACAACAGAAAAAATTGTATAAAGCAAAATGAGCATGTCTCGCTAATTAGATAAAGATATTAATTTATTTAATTTAATTTTACTATTATACTAGCTTTACCAGGCGCACGTTGTAACGCCCGAGATCGAATGGATGTTGCGTTATTTTTTCTGTTTTGTTTGTTGATAATTTAATTTATTGTTCTGTAAATTGAATTGAATTTTGTGCGCATATTTGGTGACATTTTCTGTTAAAGCATTTTATTCTTGTATCTTATTTTTTATACTCAGTTGAGCAGAGCTCACAGAGTATATTAAGTTTGATTGGATAACGGTTGGTTGTACATATATAAAGGAATCGAGATAGATATAGACTTCCATATATCAAAATAATCAGGATCGAAAAAAAATTTGATTGAGCCATGTCCGTCCGTCCGTCCGTCCGTTAACACGATAACTTGAGTAAATTTTGAGGTATCTTGATGAAATTTGGTATGTAGGTTCCTGAGCACTCATCTCAGATTGCAATTTAAAATGAACGATATCGGACTATATCCACGCCTACTTTTTCGATATCGAAAATTTCGAAAAACCGAAAAAGTGCGATAATTCATTATAAAAGACAGATAAAGCGACGAAACTTGGTAGATGAGTTGAACTTATGACGCAGAATAGAAAATTAGTAAAATTTTGGACAATGGGCGTGGCACCGCCCACTTTTAAAAGAAGGTAATTTAAAACTTTTGCAAGCTGTAATTTGGTAGTTGTTGAAGATATCAAGATGAAATTTGGCAGGAACGTTACTCCTATTACTATATGTACGCTTAATAAAAATTAGAAAAATCGGAGAAGGACCACGCCCACTTTTAAAAAACAAATTTTTTTAAAGTAAAATTTTAACAAAAAATTTAATATCTTTACAGTATATAAGTAAATTATGTCAACATTCAACTCCAGTAATGATGTGGTGCAACAAAATACAAAAATAAAAGAAAATTTCAAAATGGGCGTGGCTCCGCCCTTTTTCATTTAATTTGTCTAGGATACTTTTAACGCCATAAGTCGAACAAAAATCAACCAATCCTTTTGAAATTAGGTAGGGGCATAGATTTTATGACGTTAAATGTTTTCTGTGAAAATGGGCGGAATCGGTTGATGCCACGCCTAGTTTTTATACACAGTCGTCCGTCTGTCCTTCCGCATGGCCGTTAACACGATAACTTGAGCAAAAATCGACATATCTTTAGTGAACTTAGTTCCCGTGCTTACTTGAACTCACTTTATCTTGGTATGAAAAATGAACGAAATCCGACTATGACCACGCCCACTTTTTCGATATCGAAAATTACGAAAAATGAAAAAAATGCCATAATTCTATACCAAATACGAAAAAAGGGATGAAACATGGTAAGGTAATTGGATTGTTTTATTGAAGTGAAATATAACTTTAGAAAAAACTTTATAAAATGGTTGTGACACCTATCATATTATGTAGAAGAAAATGAAAAAGTTCTGCAGGGCGAAATAAAAAACCCTTAAAATCTTGATAGGTATTAGATATATAAATAAATTAGCGGTATCCCACAGATAATGTTCTGGGTCACCCTGGTCCGCATTTGGTCGATATCTGGAAAACGCCTTCACATATACAACTACCACCACTCTCTTTTAAAACCCTCATTAATACCTTTAATTTGATACCCATATCGTACAATCACATTCTAGAGTCACCCCTGGTCCACCTTTGTGGCGATATTTCGAAACGGCGTCCACCTATAGAACTAAGGCCCACTCCCTTTTAAAATACACATTAACACCTTTAGTTTGATGCCCATATTGTACAAACAAATTCTAGGGTCACCCCTGGTCCACCTTTATGGCGATATCTCGAAACGGCGTCCACCTATGGAACTAAGGATTACTCCCTTTTAAAATACTCATTAGCACCTTTCTTTTGATACCCATATTGTACAAACAAATTCTAGGGTCACCCCTGGCCCACCTTTATGGCGATATCTCGAAACGGCGTCCACCTATGGAACTAAGGATTACCCCCTTTTAAAATACTCATTAACACCTTTCATTTGATACCCATATCGTACAAACGCATTCTAGAGTCACCCTTGGTCCACCTTTATGGCGATATCTCGAAAAGGCGACCACCTATACAACAACCACCACTCCCTTTTAAAACCATCATTAATACCTTTAATTTGATACCCATATCGTACAAACACATTTTAGAGTCACCCCTGGTCCACTTTTATGACGATATTTCGAAACGGCATCCACCTATAGAACTAAGGCCCACTCCCTTTTAAAATACTCATTAACACCATTCGTTTGATGCCCATATTGTACAAACAAATTCTAGGGTCACCCCTGGTCCACCTTTATGGCTATATCCCTAAATGGCGTCCACCTATAGAACTATGGCCCACTCCCTCATAAAATACTCTTTAATGCCTTTCATTTGATACCCATGCCATACAAACACATTCCAGGGTTTCCCTCGGTTCATTTTCCTACATGGTTATTTTCCCTTATGTTGTCACCATAGCTCTCAACTGAGTATGTAATGTTCGGTTACACCCGAACTTAACCTTCCTTACTTGTTATTATTGTATTGCTTTTACCGCTGATGATTGGTGCTTTGATTACATTCCGAAGAAGCATGACTGGTGAGCCAATTTTCAAAGTTGATATGCGCAGGCATTCCTTTTGGTCCTAAGGAGTATAAAAATTCGTTTGGATAATTAACAATTTTATCTTCATCTGTAACTGTGTCGATCGATTTATATTTCGTCACTTCATCAGGAAATTGATTTTGAAAGCGATCATTGATTTTGTTAACATGATCATTTTCTTAATTCTGAAATATGAAATATGAAAAACTTTCGTCTTAATCGAAGGAATCTCGAGCCAAAATTTGGTGATGATCGAAGTATAGTAAACACGTTGTCATAGGGAACACACACACAGAATTTGATTTTTATAGAAGATGTAGGCTGAAGCTAAACAATTTTTTCAACAGCGGCAGATTACTAAACGTCCAAAAGGCATAACAGCTAAACTCAAGAATGCAGTCAAACATTAGGTGTTAAAATAACTTAAGTTTGCACGGCAGCCATAGTTTTTCCCCATTCCACGTTTTACTGGAGGTTTTAGGACTTAACGTCACATAGCTCCTTACCAATTTTAATTATCCTACCATTACGACATCCAGATATATGCAGTATAATATATTCCATTTGTATGGGAGGTGCCACGCCCCCTTTTTCCCAATTCCATATTTTCTTGGTGGTGTTAAGGATTGACCTTAAATAACTCCTTACTGAATTTCAATGTTCTGGCATGTATACCTCCAAAGTTATGCAGTACCAAAAATTCCATTTGAATGGGAGGTTCCACGCCCCCTTTTTCCCAATTCCGCATTTTCTTGGTGGTGCTAGGGATTGACTTCATATAACTCCTTACTGAATTTCTATGTTCTGGGATGTATACCTTCAAAGTTAAGCAGTACCAAAGATTCCATTTGAATGGGAGGTTCCACGCCCACTTTTTCCCAATTCCGCCTTTTCTTGGTGGTGTTAGGGATTGACCTCATATAACTCCTTACTGAATTTCAATGTTCTGGCATGTATATATTCAAAGCTATGCATTACTAAAGATTCCATTTGTATGGGAGGTGCCACGCCCCCTTTTTCCAAATTCCGCATTTTCTTGGTGGTGTTAGGGATTGACCTCATATAACTCCTCATTGAATTTCAATGTTCTGGCATGTATGCCTTCAAAGGTATGCAGTACCAAAAATTCCATCTGTATGGGAGGTGCCACGCCCCTTCTATATATCGAAATTATTTTTAGCCTAAAACCTTTCCGTTGATCGAAGGAACTCATAACCAAAATTTGGTGATGATTGATGTGTGGGAAATACGTTTCCATAGCGAACACACACAGACACAGAATTTGATTTTTATATGTATATGGCTAAACCGATTTGGGATTTCAAAATCAACTAACCATCATCTCTACTTCCTGTATCTTTCCTAAAAATTTCATGGCAATCTGTCGAGCCGTTCTCGAGTTATAGAGTGAAAATCAAAATGTACACTTCTTTATATATATATATATATATATTAATTTAATTTATATGTTTTTACTTTAGGCTAATTTAATTAATTTATTTTTTTGGTTGTATATTTAATTTTATTTTGTTTCTATTTATTTTATTTCTTTTTACTGGACCTTATGTTATTTTAATTTTATTTTATTTAAATTTATTTTAATTGATATTAGAGAAAAATTGTAAGTTTACAAACGGCGATGGTTACTAGGACATGTTTCTGAATTTCACTTCTTCATCAGCTAGCTTTTCGGGAGCTGAGCGTTGAACTCGAATCTCCAACATTCATATCAGTGCAAATGTAGATGCCTTTAGCTGCTAAGCCATATGAATGTCCCGTTGTTCGCTGTACAATTGGTCTCTAAGAGTTGCCTTTTTGTTTATATTCCTTTTGATCACCATGTAGGCACATACACTCTGTATGTAGTTTATTCCTAATGGTGTGGATATAATTTTTAGGCGCGCTTTTGAAAGCTTAGTAACATTTGTTCGGATTTTTACAGTATTTGTTTTTAACACTTCCGCTGTTGCTATTATATCAATATGATCATATGTATTTAATTAGCCAGCTTTGCTCATATTGCTTTATACAATGGTTTTTGTAATTGATATTAGAGAAAAATTGTAAGTTTACAAACGGCGATGGTTACTAGGACATGTTTCTGAATTTCACTTCTTCATCAGCTAGCTTTTCGGGAGCTGAGCATTGAATTCGAATCTCCAATATTCATATCAGTGTAAAGGTGCAAAGCTCGCTAATTAAATACATATGATCATATTGATATAATAGTTACAGCGGAAGTATTAAAAACAAATACTGTAAAAATTCGAACAAATGTTACTAAGCTTTCAAAAGCGCGCCTAAAAATTATATCCACACCATTAGGAATAAACTACATACAGAGTGTATGTGCCTACATGGTGATCAAAAGGAATATAAACAAAAAGGAAACTCTTAGAGACCAATTGTACAGCGAACAGCGGGACATTCATATGGCTTAGCAGCTAAAGGCATCTACCTTTGCACTGATATGAATGTTGGAGATTCGAGTTCAACGCTCAGCTCCCGAAAAGCTAGCTGATGAAGAAGTGAAATTCAGAAACATGTCCTAGTAACCATCGCCGTTTGTAAATTTACAATTTTTCTCTAATATCAATTACAAAAACCATTGTATAAAGCAATATGAGCAAAGCTCGCTAATTAAATACATATAAATTTATTTTATTTTACTTTAATATATTTAATTTTTTTAGTTTAGTTTGTTTTATTTTGATTTATCTTAACTTATTTTATTTTATTTTTAATTTTTTTTTGTTTGTTTTATTTCATATTAATTTATTTTATTAATTAACGTTTTTCCATTACTTTTTAATTTTATAGTATATGTGTATATAGTAAAGTATATATCTGCCTTTTACTTTTTTTTTATTTCATTTTATTTCATTTTGTTTCATTTTACTTTTTTGTTTTATTTTATAGATTGATTTTGCCTATTTTTCTTTATTTTTATAGTAATAGTATATATAGTAAAGTTTATATATTTATTTTTTATACTCAGTTGAGCAGAGCTCACAGAGTATATTAAGTTTGATTGGATAACGGTTGGTTGTACATATATAAAGGAATCGAGATAGATATAGACTTCCATATATCAAAATAATCAGGATCGAAAAAAAATTTGATTGAGCCATGTCCGTCCGTCCGTCCGTCCGTCCGTTAACACGATAACTTGAGTAAATTTTGAGGTATCTTGATGAAATTTGGTATGTAGTTCCTGAGCACTCATCTCAGATCGCTATTTAAAATGAACGATATCGACTATAACCACGCCCACTTTTTCGATATCGAAAATTTCGAAAAACCGAAAAAATGCGATAATTCATTGCCAAAGGTGGTTAAAGCGATGAAACTTGGTAGATGGGTTGACGTTATGACGCAGAATAGAAAATTAGTAAGATTTTGGACAATAGGCGTGGCACCGCCCACTTTTAAAAGAAGGCAATTTAAATGTTTTACAAGCTGTAATTTGGCAGTCGTTGAAGATATCATGATGAAATTTGGCACGAACGTTACTCCTATTACTATATGAATGCCTAAAAAAATTTGCAAAATCGGAGAACGGCAACGCCCACTTAAAAAAAAATTTTTTTTAAAGTCAAATTTAAAAAAAAAACAAGTAACGAAGGCTAAGTTCGGGTGTAACCGAACATTACATACTCAGTTGAGAGCTGTGGAGACAAAGTAAGGGAAATCACCATGTTGTAAAAGGAACCTAGGGTAACCCTGGAATGTGTTTGTATGACATGTGTATCAAATGGAAGGTATTAAAGAGTATTTTAAAAGGGAGTGGGCCTTAGTTCTATAGATGGGCGCCTTTTCGAGATATCGCCATAAAGGTGGGCCAGGGGTAACTCTAGAATTTGTTTGTACGATATGGGTATCAAATGAAGGGTGTTAATGAGTATTTTAAAAGGGAGTGGGCCTTAGTTCTATAGGTGGACGCCTTTTCGGAATATCGTTATAAAAGTGGACCTGGGTTGACTCTAGAATACGTTTGTACAATATTGGTGTCAAACGAAAAGTGTAATAAATTTTTTAAAAGGGAGTGGGCCTTTGTTCTATTGGTGGACGCCTTTTCGGGATATCGCCATAAACGTGGACAAAGGGTGACTCTAGAATGCGTTTGTACAATATGAGTATCAAATGAAAGGTGCTAATGAGTATTTTAAAAGGGTGTGGGCCTTAGTTCTATAGGTGGACGCCTTTTCGAGATATCGCCATAAAGGTGGACCAGGGGTGACTCTAGAATTTGCCTGTACGATATGGGTATCAAATAAAAGGTACCAGGAGTGACTCTAGAATTTGTTTGTACGATATGAGTATCAAATGAAAGGTGTTAATGAGTATTTTAAGAGGGCGTGGGCCTTAGTTCTATATGTGGACGCCTTTTCGAGATATCGCCATAAACGTGGACCAGGGGTGACTGTAGAATTTGTTTGTACTATATGGGTATCAAATGAAAGGTGTTAATGAGTATTTTAAAAGGGAGTGGGCTTTAGTTCTATAGGTGGACGCCTTTTCGGAATATTGTTATAAAAGTGGACCTGGGTTGACTCTAGAATGCGTTTGTACAATATGGGTGTCAAACGAAAAGTGTAATAAGTTTTTTAAAAGGGAATGGGCCTTTGTTCTATGGGTGGACGCCTTTTCGGTATATCGCCATAAACGTGGACCAAGGGTGACTCTAGAATGCGTTTGTACAATATGAGTGTCAAATGAAAGGTGCTAATGAGTATCTTAAAAGGGGTGTGGGCCTTAGTTCTATCGGTGGATGCCTTTTCGAGATATCGCCATAAAGGTGGACCAGGGGTGACTCTAGAATTTGTTTGTACGATATGGGTATCAAATGAAAGGTGTTAATGAGTATTTTAAAAGGGAGTGGGCCTTAGTTCTATAGGTGGATGTTTTTTCGAGATATCGCCATAAAGGTGGGCCAGGGGTGACTTTAGAACTTTTGTGTACGATATGGGTATCAAATGAAAGGTGTTAATGAGTATTTTAAAAGGGTGTGGGCCTTAGTTCTATAGGTGGACGCCTTTTCGAGATATCGACATAAAGGTGGACCATGGGTGACTCTAGAATTTGTATATACGATATGGGTATCAAATGAAAGGTGTTAATGAGTATTTTAAAAGGGAGTGGGCCTTAGTTCTATAGGTGGATGCCTTTTCGAGATATCGCCATAAAGGTGGGCCCGGGGTGACTCTAGAATTTTTTTGTACGATATGGGTATCAAATGAAAGGCGTTAATGAGTATTTTAAAAAGGCGTGGGCCTTAGTTCTATAGGTGGACGCCTTTTCGAGATATCGACATAAAGGTGGACCAGGGGTGACTCTAGAATTTGTTTGTACGATATGGGTATCAAATGAAAGGTGTTAATGAGTATTTTAAAAAGGAGTGGGCCTTAGTTCTATATGTGAACGCGTTTTCGATATATCGCCATAAACGTGGACCAGGGGTGACTCTAGAATGTGTTTGTACGATATGGGTATCAAATTAAAGGTATTAATGAGGGTTTTAAAAGGGAGTGGCCCTTTTTTGTATATGTGAAGGCGTTTTCGAGATATCTACCAAAATGTGGACCAGGGTGATCCAGAACATCATATGTCGGGTACCGCTAGTTTATTTATATATGTAATACTACGTACAGTATTCCTTCCAAGATTCCAAGAGCTTTTGATTTCGCCCTGCAAAACTTTTTCATTTTCTTCTACTTAATATGGTAGGTGTCACACCCATTTTACCAAGTTTTTTTCTAAAGTTATATTTTGCGTCAATAGACCAATACAATTACCATGTTTCATCCATTTTTTCGTATTTGGTATATAATTATGGCATTTTTTTCATTTTTCGTAATTTTCGGTCGGATTTCGGCCATTTTTTACACCAATACAAAGTGAGTTTAGATAAGTACGTGAACTGAGTTTAGTAAAGATATATCGATTTTTGCTCAAGTTATCGTGTTAACGGCCGAGCGGAAGGACAGACGGTCGACTGTGTATAAAAACTGGGCGTGGCTTCAACCGATTTCGCCCTTTTTCGCAGAAAACAGTTATCGTCCTAGAAGCTAAGCCTCTACCAAATTTCACAAGGATTGGTTAATTTTTGTTCGACTTATGGCATTACAAGCATCCTAGACAAATTAAATGAAAAAGGGCGAAGCCACGCCCATTTTGAAATTTTCTTTTATTTTTGTATTTTTTTGCACCATATTATTACTGGAGTTGAATGTTGGCATAATTTACTTATATGCTGTAAAGATATTAACTTTTCTTTTAAAATTTGAATTTAAAAAAATTTTTTTTAAAAAGTGGGCGTGGTCGTTCTCCGATTTTGCTAGTTTTTATTAAGCAGACATAAAGTAATAAGAGTAACGTTCCTGCCAAATTTCATCATGATATCTTCAACGAATGCCAAATTACAGCTTGCAAAACTTCTAAATTACCTTCATTTAAAAGTGGTCGGTGCCACGCCCATTGTCCAAACTTTTACTAGTTTTCTATTCTGCGTCATAAGCTCAACTCACCTACCAAGTTTCATCGCTTAATGCGTATTTGGTAATGAAATTTTCGATATCGAAAAAGTGGGGGTGGTTATTGTCCGATATCGTTCATTTTAAATAGCGATCTGAGATGAGTGCCCAGGAACCTACGTACCAAATTTTATCAAGATACCTCAAAATTTACTCAAGTTATCGTGTTAACGGACAGACGGACGGACGGACATGGCTCAATCGAATTTTTTTTCGATACTGATGATTTTGATATATGGAAGTCTATATCTATCTCGATTCCTTTATACCTGTACAACCAACCGTTATGCAATCAAAGTTAATATACTCTGTGAGCTCTGCTTAACTGAGTATAAAAAGTTAATATCTTAACAGTATATAAGTAAATTATGTCAACATTCGACTACAGTAATGATATGGTGCAATAAAATACTAAAATAAAAGAAAATTTCAAAATGGGTGTGGCTCCGCCCTTTTTCATTTAATTTGTCTAGGATACTTTTAATGCCATAAGACGAACAGAAATTTACCAATCTTTGTGAAATTTGGTAGGGGCTTAGATTCTAGGACGATAACTGTTTTATGTGAAAAATGGCGAAATCGGTTGAAGCCACACCCAGTTTTTATACACAGTCGACCGTCTGTCCTTCCGCTCGGCCGTTAACACGTTTAAAAAAAAAAAAAAAACTTAGTTCACGTATTTATCTGAACTCACTTTGTATTGGTGTAAAAATGGACGAAATCCGACTATGACCACGCACACTTTTTCGATATCGAAAGTTACGGAAAATGAAAAAAATGACATAATTCTATACCAAATACGAAAAAAGGGATGAAACGTCTTAATTGGATTAGTTTATGACGCAAAATATAACTTTAGAAAAAAACTTTGCAAAATGGGTGTGACACCTACCATATTAAGTAGAAGAAAATGAAAAAGTTCTGCAGGGCGAAATCAAAAGCCCTTGGAATCTTGGCAGAAATACTGTTCGTGGTATTACGTTAATAAATAAATTAGCGGTACCCGACAGATGATGTTCTGGGTAACCCTGTACAACTACCACCACTCCCTTTTAAAATACTCTTTAACAACTTTCATTTGATACCCATATCGTACAAACAAATTCTAGAGTCACCCCTGGTCCACTTTTAAGGCGATATCTCGAAAAGGCGTCCACCTATAGAACTAAGGCCCACGCCATTTTAAAATACCCATTGACACCTTTTATTTTATACACATTTCATACAAACACATTTCAGGGTTACCCTAGGTTCATTTTCCTATGTGGTGGTTTTCCCTTATTTTGTCTCCATAGGTCTCAGCTGAGTATGTAATGTTCGGTTACACCCGAACTTAGCCTTCCTTACTTTTTTAATTCTGTTTTTCTTTTTTAATTTTATTTTATTTTGTTTTTTTTTCTATAGTTTTACTTTATTTAACTTAATTTTATTTTGTTATATATTAATTGGTTTTATTTTGTTTACCTTTATTTTATTTTCTTTAATATTATTATATTTTATTTTGCTCGCCCTTTTTATTTTATTTTACTTTATTTTGTTTGGTTTATTTTATTTTTGGTTTTTCTATTTAATTTTTTTTTTTTTTTGGTTTTTTTATATTTTTGTATATTCCTTCTATTTTTTATCACTTATGTTAATTTTTTTAATTTTATTTTATGTTTTTATATTTTATTTTACTTTATTGTATGTTTCTTTTTTAATTTTTGATTTTTTCCCGAATAAAAAACTCTTACTAATAGGCATATTCCGTACTTTATACCTCTTATATATGCTTTTTTTTTAACTCACTAATTTTATAAACAATTTGTGTCTTTGTTTTTCTTGTTTTGTATATATTTTGACTTTGAATTTATATTGGTTGTATTTGTTTATTTGAAAACTTTCAAATTAGTTTCTAATGATTTTTTTGAGGGTTTTTCTGCTTCCCCATTATTTATTCAAACATTATTTGTCCGTTTTATATTTCGTCTTGTCTTCATAGTATTTTTTCGCTTTTTCATAATTCTTTATCATTGCAATTATTAACGTCATCATTATCAGCACCCTTCTTACACATAAAATTCCACACATTCTTTAGTCCGTTTCTTTCTTTCGTACTTATGCTGGTGATTTAAATAAATAAATATTATGTGTTTGACTATTTTTACGTATGCCCTACGTCCAACAGTTGGTATGTTCATATATTTAAATATATTTTTCAGTCCCACTTACCAACACTGTTGTTGTCAGTACAATTGCCGACTCTTCTACAAGTTGCTACAAAAAAATCTTGCCGGTTTTGCGGTTCTGTGCTTTTTCTTCAGGCCTTCGTTAGCTTCAATGTTAAAAATGAAAATAGGTACTTTTCATTTTGTACTTGCTTGTTGTGTTTCCTCTTCTTTGTCTTCTTTTTGAAATTTGTTTTCCTTTGAAATTCTTTTTCTATATCTTTGACTTGAATGACCTCAACATATAAACTTTTCTATGCAAATCAATTAGCTCACGGTCACTTTGGATTTGCATTTTCGCTCGTGTGCACCCATTTTCGCCATTTTCATTGCTTTAAATTGTTGTTGTACATCTAAATTTTGCTGCAGCGAAGCTGTTGCCAGTTCCGGTTTATAATAATTTTATGATAGTGCTTATTTGCCATAATTTGTTAAATTTTTATGTTTCATCTAACTCGAATTTATAAGTTCATGCGTGATTATTTACGTTCATATAAAAACGCAATAGTTTAAATTAGTTTAGTACCACCCTCTCTCTTAACTAACCAGCAAATTACTTTATGTACATAGACATTATGTTATTATGCTTATTGTCGTTATTATGAAAAGTCGAAATTCAATTAAGTAAAACAGGTATTTTTCTTGAAAGTCACTTTACGCACCACTAACTTTTTTGTTGTTGATTTTTTTTTTTGTGTTGTTATTGTTTCTAGTTCTTAAGAGGTTATTTTGTTTTTTGCCCAGCTGGAAAAAATGGTATCCTCTCGCATAACCCGTTCCGGCTTGGTGGTGTGTATGAGCGAGTTGCATGTATGTATGTTTTTGTGAGCCATGTGAGATTTCTTTAAGAAAATACTCTGAGATTGATTTAAATTAAAAAACAAAAACGATATGAATTTGAGCTTATGAGTGATTAACGCTTGAGTGAATATTATTATATCTACATATGTGAGCATTTGAGTTGAGTAATCACAGTACAACTCCAGTCACATTTTTTCTCTTTCCAAACCGCTCAAACACCGTGAGGACAGCTTAGTTCAAGTTCTAGCTCATTTAGCTAAACACTTTCGGGTCAAAATAATAATAAATGTGTTTACACCTCGGCGACCTTATTTACAATGAGGGCAAGTCAAATGACAGCAATATTCGATATCTACGTCAATGGCATTAGGCTACCGACTATCTGGTAGCCAAAAATGCTGGAAGTGACAGTGAATAATGTCCTGAAATTCTTCCACTCAAAGTTAGGAGCTGTAACAATGCCCTGTTGTACACTCTTAGTATTTTTTTCCTAATAAATGCCGAGGCGCAAACCCCGTTTAGAAAAACTGTTTGCTAATTGAAAAACCTTGTTTCCAAAATTGGTTTGGGTTTTGGGAGCATTATTTGAAGGCTGTGGGACCTTGCACTATGGATTTCGCCTTTGAAGAGTTAGCAAAGCTCGTGATTTTTGAGGAACAGCGTGATCTTTTACTTTTTTTGTCAGTCACAGCAGTTTTTGTCTGTGACTGTGACTGAACAGTAATAGAAGGCAATCAAATCCAAATCCAATTTTACACTATCCACTGCTAGGTATCGGGGTAAGTTTTAATATAAGCTTAGTGGCTGATTGTCCATTTTTTCTTTTATGTATTTTTACTTTGACTATCAAGGAAATAAATAATATAATAATAATAAACTTGTAAACTGAAAAAAAAAAAAATAAAAATATGGGTTTCATGGGGAATGAGGACAAAAGGAAATAACTGATGTCATCGAGCAAAGAGTTAGCGCTGTTGCACCTTCGCAAGCTTGCCAATGTTTGCAGCCATAATTTGGAAACAGTAAAAGACTTTGTTTATTTGGGAACAAGCATTACACAAACAACAACATCAGCTCTAAAATCCAGCGAAAAATCACGATAGCCGATAAATTCTACCTTGAACTAGGCAGGCAATTGAAAAGGAAAGTCCTCTGTTGGCAAAGGAAAATCATGCTCTACAAGTCACTTATCATTCCATCCGTCTTGCTGGTGCAGAAGCAGGGATCATTACAGCATCAGATGAAGCGGCTCTGGTAGTGTTGGAGATAAAACTTTTTCGAAAGATGTATGGACCTCTATGCTTTGGCGACGGTGCGTACCGAAGAAAATATAGTGATGAGCTACAATTATCAACTTTTACCTACAAATTATAGGCATTTGCTTTGCCAACATTTAGTCAGTCATATTACTCAACCTTTTACTCAACAGATATACTCCGGGGTAACAATTTACGAATGTTATCAACCTTTTCTTCAACCTTCCACAAAATAATTATTTGAAATATTTATGCTTAGATTAGAATAAGTAAAAGAGCAGTTTACCCTTGTGAGTGGACCAAAAGAAGACCGCATTACTCCGAAGAGAATGCTTTATTGCCAACTTCTGCGGAGAAGAGCTTCATTAAGTATGCTTTGTTGTCAACTTTCCCGAAAGCGAACGAATCGCGTTAAGGATAAAGCCAACATTTGATATGAAACCACAGTCCCCGTCATTCACCAGAAACCTCAAGGCAGGAGATACGACCTGAGCACAAGCATTACGCGATACCATTACAACACCCCGCGGTAAATTTTTTTTTGAACGCGCTAGGGTCATACAAGTGATGCACGTGCCCACCATGCTGCTTTTCAAATTATAACCACTTAGGATTAGTTAGCCATGGTATTATAATCGCCTTGTACCACCGGTATAACTACCGCGGGCATCTTCTTGACTCCTTACCCTCAGGGAGAATTTATATAGAGCTAAATTTCTTTAAATAAATATTTATGAGCTGATAAAGAAATTCACTTTAAACTCGTATATACATTGAATATTTGTATACAACGCACCTCACTTGTCAACAACTTGTCATGAATCATGATTCTCAGTTTAAATACTCGATTGCATGTCATTCGTCCGCTCTGCGCTACTAACAAGATTTCAATATCTCATTAGAGGATCGTGTTTTTCAAATGAGTCGCATTACTCATGCGTTCACTCATTTTTTTCTTGGTCACTCTGCTGCACTCTATATAGCACTCATGCGCTCTCAGTCTTTAGAGTTCTATTTGTGATCATAGCAGATACACCCAGTCGCTCTTTCTTCTCTCAAATCACCAGCATTAAAATCAATCGTAACCAGCCACCACTGGTCATTAGACACCTTTTAATTGTATATTTGATAATAATTTGTTAAATTTAGAGTGCGTATGTATATCATTATTTGTAATTTATTGTTTCATTTCACTCTTTCGGCTTTGGGTTAATAACTGAAATTTGGTTATTAAGTATGTGTGGCTTTTAATTATTACTCATGCATATGTATTTATTCTTTATTGCAGTTAAGTGACAAGATATTCTAATTTGCGTACTCAGCGTTGGAGATTTATCGTAATCTTTCGGTTTTCAACCACACACGAAAAAGGCGAATCACGTTATCTTAGTTTTGGTTCGAGTATATGCCTTAGTACTTCAACTTCAACCACTTCAAAAGATACCAGTTTCGAGTTATGTTATTAAAGATTATTTCGACCAGTCCAACTTAAAATTGATTGGATTGCATCGACACATTGTATCTATGACTATTATTATGAAGTTGGATATCCATCCTTATGAGTGCCAAAAAGTTCCCCCAAGTGAAGCAGGTGGTCTCTTATTTGAAAATCTTTGTAGCACACCATTTTTTGGAAGAATATCCCGGCCTTAGTCGTCCCGTAGTTATATATTGCGAGTTGCTGTAGTACGACCTTCGTATTTTTTTTTACATTTATTTAGCTAAAACTTACTCGGAATACTTTCATCTCTCCCAACATCTAATCTCACCAACTCTCCTCATATAATCGCTTTCACATCCTTTGAATCCCTACATTTTTCTTACTTTATTCTCATACCGTTTTTACTCTATCTCTATATCTCCTTATTCTTTAAACTCTTCCATCCCGTCTGCGTATCTTTCTCCATCATTCTATCCCTCTGCTTATGCCTTTGTCCTTCTATGTCTACGTTCTACTCCTGTCACTTTCCTTTTTTTGTTTCCATAAGACTCCTTTTACCACTGGAACCCCTCGCTTCGAACGATTTATACAATCTCTCGAATAGATTTGTCCCTGGCCAATTTAGTTGAGAAAAATTTTTTTTATATGTCTTACCTATTTGCCTGGGAGTAGCTTTCACCGATCTAGTATTATTTACTTGAAAATACAAGGTCCGAACTAAACTAGGTCTAAGCTGGGAGAGGTAACCGTACAAGAAAGATACAGCATAAAGTATCTAGGAATAGCCGTCGCGAAAATGACCACAAAGCTTGCAAATAACTTATCCCTCATATACTCACAAAACCAACTTTTGCGTAGACGATTCGCAAATATCTCGATCGAGATTAAAAAACTGTCCAAGTGAGCTTCTGCACAATGTTGCACAACTGGAGCTAAACGTGACTTGTTGAGCCGCATATCCGTTTGTGGGGACATGGCTTTACTTGTTAGTCTACACTAGGAGCTCGTTTTTTTGCTGGCCACGTATTGTGTATTACGATTCGTATCGGAATCCATTCTTCACTCAATTTATAAATATGAAACTGCCAAACTATTTATACAAATTATGATAAATTATAAATCTAACTAGTACGCAAAGTCTCTAGTTCACATATGTCGTTACTCGGACTCACGATTTTAGAGCTATTTTGATTTTGTGTTTGATTGAAAACATGATTTCGTAACACACGATACGGGCCCTGGATTCCTCGGCTGATATTAGTAATATAATAACTTGGCGCAATATATCTTTAAGGGGATTAGGCCAAACAGCTTTGATTTATTTCAGGTAATTCTTTCTATCTCAAAACCACCGTGGTGTGATGGTAGCGTGCTCCGCCTATCACACCGTATGCCCTGGGTTCAACTCCCGGGCAAAGCAACATCAAAATTTTAGAAATAAGATATTTCAATTAGAAGAAAATTTTTCTAAGCGGGGTCGCCCCTCGGCAGTGTATGGCAAGCGCTCCGATTGTATTTCTGCCATGAAAAGCTCTCAGTGAAAACTCATCTGCCTTGCAGATGCCGTTCGGAGTCGGCATAAAACATCTAGGTCCCGTCCGGCCAATTTGTAGGGAAAAATCAAGAGGAGCACGACGCAAATTGGAAGAGAAGCTCGGCCTTAGATCTCTTCGGAGGTTATCGCGCCTTACATTTATTTTTTTTTATTTTTTTATGACTGATTCCGCGATAGTTTACAAAGTTTTCCGCCGTATATAAATATTTCCGCAAGCAGCCCATCATCTGATTGTAGGCTTAGAATCAACATTTTCTCTAGGTGTTTGATTGGTGCCTTCGTTCAAGTGGGCATAAACTGTTCCCTTCATAATGTAAAAACTTTCTACATGAGTGTAACCAGGTTTCCGTTTCCTAAAGGAATTCACCACGGGATCGAAACTTCGATCTTTCATCGAATTTTTTGATAAAATCTAGTAATATTTCTGTGGGCTAGTAGCTCAAGCTCTTCGCATTCACACCCCTTCTGAGGCCTTTATACAATGTACTATTCGGTTGCAACGCGACTTTATTTGTCTTCCTTTTCGGCAGCGGATGGAAGTGCTCTGTAGATATACTCCAACCGCCGCAATTGCATTCTGTATGCCTACATTGTGCTCGAGTTCCTCGAATCGTGAATACATCTAAAACAACAATATTAATTGAGCAATAATGATTTTAGGAGATAGCTCTAATGTTTTGCTATTTAAAATAAAACGCTATATTCTTATTTAAGCGGAGCCATTTAGGATGTGTTAAATGGTTGCCATCTGTTTGCAATATGCCTGCATGAACTGCACTTACAACACTACTACGATAGTGGTACTTCACAATTAAACTACTCTCGTGCTTCAGTTACAACGGTTTAAAATATCTAAGGCGGCAATTACCCACCGACGTGTGCCGTACGTACGGACGTTTATCGTACGAAATACGTTTGACCGAACCCTCAAGCCCGTAGGAATCAATGTGTGCGTTAGTGTACATGTACATAACATATTTGTGTGTGTATTGTTTACAGATAAGCACTGTTGCCATTGACCATTTTGCATGCATGCTTATGGAAACATCAACTTTTTCCAATTTAATTTTTGATGTTGTAAAAGGCTGGAATTAATATTAAATAAATATAAATAGATTACATATTTATAATGTGCACTTTTACATAATCATTTCGAATTATTTTCAAACTTTAATTAGGTGTTTTTGCATAAAACTGCAAACGGTCAAAAATTAGCGCGCAAAATTTTACTAGGCAACTATGTCTAGTGAGAGAGCGATCAGCTGACAAATTCTTACGGAAAAAATCAAAATTGTTTTGATTTCTACGTTCCAGGCTACGTACGTACGGGCGTTGCACGTCGGTGAGTTTTCGTTTACATTGCACACTCATAAGATAGGTCGTGTCAGCTGACACGTTTTTGGTGCGTACGTTCGTGAGTAACTGCCGCATTACACTGCTTTTATAACAGGCATCGGCATTTAGTGGCACAATTGTGCACACTCAATTCACACGTATTCTTATTCTCTTTAGTTTAGTAGTCACTGAGCATTTGGCGCAACAACATCGATTGTGTGCGTCGCTCGTAATGTTGTCGAATGTGATTAGCAAGCAAAGATCGTTTGTTAATTTTTTCAATGCGCACAAGCGAAAAATATTTAATGTTGACCAACCCTTTTGCGCAAATGCAATGTATTTAATTGTATAAACCTTTTGCTTCCTATTGTGCGCATTAGAAATATGATAACAAACGATCTTGTCTTGTTGCTTGCTAATAAGCAAATGAACTAAGCTAACCGATGCATCAAGTTCTCACTAACACATCTGTATTTCTAATTTGCCGATGCCTGTTTTATGCTATCAGCTACCTCTTTTTCCTATTTCTCCTAGATCTTAACTTTTTGCGAACATACGTGCGAATAGTTACACATATACTTCTCGTTTCAGTATCTCATATTTATTAATTTAGCTATTTATGCGGCAGTTACTCACGAACGTACGTACCAAAAACGTGTCAGCTGACATGACCTATCTTATAAGTGTGCAATGTAAACGAAAACTTACCGACGTGCAACGCCCGTACGTATGTAGCCCGGAACGTAGAAATCAAAACAATTTTGATTTTTCCGTAAGAACGTGTCATGCGGCAGTTACCCACGAACGTACGTAGAAAAAACGTGTCAGCTGACACGACCTATCTTATGAGTGTGCAATGTAAACGAAAACTCACCGACGTGCAACGCCCGTACGTACGTAGCCCGGAACGAAGAAATCAAAACAATTTTGATTTTTTCCGTAAGAACGTGTCAGCTGATCGCTATCTCACTAGACAGAGTTGCCTAGTAAACTTTTGTGCGCTAATTTTTGACCGTTTGCAATTTTATGCAAAAACGCCTAATTAAAGTTTGAAAAATTGTGGAAATAATTCGAAATAATTATGTAAAAGTGCTGATTATAAATATTTAATCTATTTATACTTATTTAATATGTATTCCGGCCTTTTACAATATCAAAAATTAAATTGGAAAAAGTTGATGTTTCCATAAGCATGCATGCAAAATGGTCAATGGCAACAGTGCTTATCTGTAAACAATACACACACAAATATCTTATGTACATGTTCACAAACGCACGCGTTGATTCGTACGGGCTTGAGGGTTCGGTCAAACGTCTTTCGTACGACAAACGTCCGTACGTACCGCACACGTCGGTGGGTAACTGCCGCTTTATGTATATACGTGGGTAATTTCATCTTCGCTCTTAGCTGGTTACATATACGTGTGAGTATTTCTCTCTTTAATTCGCTCTTAGCTTTACATGTAAGTGTAGCTGCTTGCTTTGCTGTTGTTTTGTTTTTATTTACAAGCAGTATAGTGACATATCGAAACTGCTCGTATTCGCCGCAATATCAAATGAATGATTTTTACTATAATTTTCGCAATAAAAATAGTATTCAGTACGGTGACCACCTGACCTTATTTATATACATATTTATATTAACTTGGCATGGTTTGGCGAGACGTCGCCACGCACTAAGTGTACACATCTATGTATGCAGAAATTGCTTATGACGTGTTTACTTTAGTTCGGATGTATTTCGTTTTTCCACATAGCGTTTCTACAAAAATATAAACTCATATCTATTATATACTATGTTGCATACAATTGCTTTTTGATTCATCTTGGGATTTATGAGTGTAACAAAATGGGCGCACGAGAGTCATATTACCTAAAGCAATAGCAGGATCATTTTCACAAACTAAATGCCGCAAATAATTTGTAGCAGAAAGCAGGATTAAGTTTGCCCCAAAAACTGCATTGTAAGTAGTTTGAGCTCCTTCGAAATAGCCAATAAATAAATAAAGTTGGAAATATTCATTGATCAATAAAAAAACGAGAGAAAACAGTTCTTTACTTAAAAAAATGTTTGAAGTAGCTCAAAAGTACAAATCTACATATATATATATAAAAAAGATATGCTCACCATGACGTCTTTTTTCAAAAATTTACCAGCAGGTACTTTGTTTATGCCAAAGCTTGAAAGATATATGAAATGGTCAGTGTTACCTTTTCCTTTTCTTTTCTAAACAAAACCCTACTCATATTAATTAAGTTT
This sequence comes from Eurosta solidaginis, assembly GCF_040869045.1. Classification (NCBI taxonomy): domain Eukaryota; kingdom Metazoa; phylum Arthropoda; class Insecta; order Diptera; family Tephritidae; genus Eurosta; species Eurosta solidaginis. Next base: position 251,560,643 of record NC_090321.1, on the reverse strand, counting down.
AATTAAAAACGAAATTGCTACCACTGTGAGTTATTTTATCGCAGAACCTTATGCCTTTTACCATTCTTGTTTTTATACCCAGCTGTACTTGTACACAGAGTATTATAGCTTTATATTATAACTTTGATGGTTGGTTGAACAGGTATAAAGGAATCGAGATAGATATAGACTTTTATATATCAAAATCATTAGTATCGAAAAACATTTGATTGAGACATGATCGTCCATCCGTCCGCCCGTTAACACGATAACTTCAGCAAATATAGAGTTATCTTTGCCAAATTCGGTATACGGGTTTATCTTGACCCAGAATAGATTGGTATTGAAAATTAGCCAAATAGGACGATTACTACGTCCACTTTTTTGATATCGAAAATTTAGAAAAGTGGATAAATGTGATAATTCAAAAACAAATACCGCTAATAAAATTTAGTGGGTAGATTGGTTTTATGACGCAAAACATAGATTAAAAAAAAACTTTTAATGCCATAAGTCGAACAAAAATCTCCCCATCCGAACGAAATTTGGCATAAATATTTTGTTCATAGCTACAACTCTGAATTGCTCTAAAAAGGAGCGAAATCGCCTGAAAGCCACGCCTACTTTTTTATAATAGCTCTGAAAATGTGTTTGTAAAATTCAAAAAGCTGTATTTCGCTAACGAAAAAACCTATACAAATAAGATTTTCACGAATGTTAAGCAATCAAAACAAAATTCGTCACTTACATAAAAAAAATAATTATTTGTTGTTAGTGGGCCGGCCAATTTATAGTACACACTTTTTGTTGTCTCTAGATGACGACTGCTTCTAAGTTTAAAGTGAAATTGTATTCAGGAATGGTAAGCGTACTATTAGAATATATTCATGCTAAAAATTAATCCCCTAACCAACACATTTTTGCAAGCCGCTTTTTTCACAGATTTTGATGGTGATTTGATGGGGGTGATATTTACAGACCAAATAGGGATAAACGCGCATTTTCAATAAAAAACCTTAATTGCCAACTAAAGAAGGTTTGCGAGTTAGAAATGTGTCGGTTAATAACAGTACTCATTTAAAAAGCAAAAAATTTATTGATATTGAACAATATTAATATGAATTTAAGTACCTTCGCTTACAAAATGGGGAAAAGTCGCAAGTGCAAAGAAAAGTAACATTTGGTCCAATTTATATTTGTACGGCCCGGTTTTTCTGTAGGTGGTTAAGCTAAGCTTAAACTAAGTTTGCCTAAACTCTAGTCAAATTCAAACTCCAGTTAAACTACTGAAAAGTGTTTCAGTCACATCTTAACGCGGCCTTCGGGTAAGCGTTTTTTGTACGACGGCATTGGTTTTTTATTATCCAGATAATTTGTAGATACAACAATAGCTGTATTTTGCTTACCCAACGAATATTTAAAAGACATTTCTCCAGCGAAATATATATGTAGTTGCGGAGGTGATATCCACCATCATTATCTAGTTATTTTTAAACCAGATAGTTTTCAAGTTGATATCCAACTTCATTCTTCAATCACTATCCAAACTTTGAGAAAAGTTGTAAAATTTGTAGTTCTCGAGTTGATCTCTAAGGTCATTAGCATTTTCAAATTATTATCCAACCTTTGAGAGATTTTGAGAAATGTGCAGTTCTTAAATGAATATTCAACACGTTTCTCCATTTGATATCCTATATTGGATGTCGAGTTAAGGTGAAGTTGAAAAACAATCACCAACGTGGTACCACCAAAGCCAACAGCTATTTATTCTGAGAAATAAACACCTGTTGTTGTTGTTGTTGTGGCGATAAGGTTGCTCCCCGAAGGCTTTGGGGAGTATTATCGATGTGATGATCCTTTGCCGGATACAGATCGGGTACGCTCCGGTAACACAACACCATTAAGGTGCTGGCCCGACCATCTCGGGAACGATTTATATGGCCACATTAAACCTTCAGGCTTTTTTGTACAATGGAACTTGTGTTTTTATGTTTATTGTTCTGATATATCTTTATTTAAAAAAAAAAAGTTCTTGTAGGGAAATACCCATATCTGAAGGAAAACTGCATTTTTACCCGCTCAAATTCATTAGTGGTATCCTCTGTATCCTTTTTGCTACTTTTGAACGAAAATGAGTTCTGAATAGAACCGTATATATATGTATTATAGTGCAGCTTTATTAACCACACAAAGTAAACAACAACAACGTTTCAAGTGTACAGCTGGGTATGTAATGTTCGGTTTGAACCGCGCTTAGACTTTCTTACTTTTTTACTATCAAATTTTCATTCAAAGCACACTTTTGATCGCGGGCCAACAATGAAAGAAAAAGAAGTAAATTCTTTATTATTCACAAACTTCAATATTTATTGCTTTTTTTCTCATATGCATAAGACTTTATTCACTTCCACTTCGAGGAATGAAATCTCAATTCATACATATTTACAAACATAACTTAGCGCCTAACTAAGCTAAGTGAGATCATGCAAAGGACCACCAACGTCGCTAAATTGAAGACATTCAAATGTGAAAAAGGTAAAACCAATAATCATTCCCCCTTTTTTTTTTTGTTACTTTATTAAATTTTTTAAAGCAATCTTACAATCACAATGCAACGCTGCTTACGGAATAAAAACAAAACACCAATTTTTAATAATGGTCATCGATTTTATTTGGTGACATAAAAACATGCACCCCTGACGTAAGGGAGTTAAGGGAATGATGAGTTTGACATGAAATTCGATACGGCAATATTCGCAATTGTCAGGTGTGTGGTAAAACTTTAATTCTTAAGGCATTTTTATCATTTTCACTTGCATGAAATGATATCTTGAGAGAATTATTTGTTATAGTTATTATTAATATTTTTATAAGCCTCGAAGCACTGGGACCTTCATTTATATATATTGTGCTTGAAATTTCAGTTTATTACTCTATGTGTAGGCTTTTGATGTACTTAAGAACCTCTAGAGGCCTTTTAACTCCATTTCACAAAGGGATTAAGAATCATCCAGATGGGAGGGTCCCTTCCTACCTAAAGCGAAGTATGCACCGAAACTGGGAACCGGTATTTAATCCTTCAGCTCATAAGAACTACAGATAAGATAGTCGTATAGATTAAACTTACTTAGGTGATATCGTAGGTTGCAGTGACCCATATAGCACATAGTGTGAGTTGATTGGTCCCCCCTCTGCTTAGATTAATGAGTTTAATTGATAAATGCTCTGTTTGCAGGGTGTGTACACAATTTGGCCCGCCTTTGCCATGGGCATTCAACGCAGTGTTGTCTGAACTGCTTTGTTCCTCTGGACCATAAAATGCTTCTATAGCATCCTGCTGCATGTTCATTGACTTCATGTCCCCGTTGCCCAGGAAGCCGCATCTAGACATTATTTACCGCAAATTAACTGTATGCATTTCTACCTGAAAAATAGTGGAGTAGCATCCTATTGGTATAAATTTTTTGAAGTTTGACCCACATTTTCCTTCTTAAAATTTTGATCCATTCGTGAACCAAATTTCTGAGTCAGGGTCATTATGTGGACTTTCGTTAGATTTTGAGCGTGAGGACCGGAATTTTCTATCATTTTCGTATTACCTTAATATGCCCAGTCATATATCCACTCTTTAGTTCGGAGACATTTTAGCACAGCAAATATTGCCTTTTTCTCAATTAGAAAGTGAAAAGAGGTATTCCCTCTAATGCACTAAATGCATCACCAGTGTACGTTCTCGTAGCAGCCATTATGCCAATACAAATAGGTCGATGCAGTTAGCTTAACTTTTCTATTGCTGTCCTTTGCGTGGTTTTCGGCCACAGAACTAAGGAAGCACAAGTTATTATTGGCTTCACAACAATATTACATGACCATAGTACCACTTTGGTTGCCGAAAAGTCGAGTGCAGACAAATAGAGCTCTTGTTGCTTTGTTTTAGTTAGCACCTAGATGAATATTCCTCGTGGCGTTCTCTTCAGTGTAACCCCTAGCTATTTTGCTTCCATTTAAAATATGATTTTGGTGTCAACGTGGGATCGTTCTAGCATGGATAGTTTTCTTCTCCTGGTGAAAGGCTTTAGGACAGTTTTTTTAGGATTGATAGACTGGCCATTGGCAACACACCACCTTTCTATGATGCGCAGTTCTTGTTGCATGCCATGGAATATTACTTTCTTGGGCATCCCTGTGATGCAGATTCCTAAGTCATCTGCATACCCTTGTGTCTTAGGTCCATTGAATATCATTAATAGAAGGAGATCATATATTACTAGGATCCACACGGGAAAAGACAGTACACAACTAGTAGCTACAATTAACTCCATTAAGACTGATGAGTAAAGCCAAGTTCGATAGACATCATCAACTGAGGGAGGTCATCTATGACCGGGGTCGACAAGAGATAAGAAAGAACACCACCTTGAAGGCACCCCTCGTAGGTATGTAAAAACCTAACAAATGCCATTTCATGAAGAATTATGTACTTTTTAAATTTTTTATTATTCCATTGGCTGAGACATAAAATTTAATTTTTTCAATCAGATAATATCCGTTGAACCAAGGATGGCCAATTAACGAATAATAAAACTGTACCAAGCGATTGGACTCGATAACTAGCATTTAAAGATTTTTATTTTCTGTGGAAATGCCTGGACCAAATGGGGAATACGTCTACTCCAAAGCAACTTTTCTAATCTTTTTTAATTACTTTATTGGCTCTTAACTGTTTAAACGGTTATGGACGTACAGAAAGGCGCGTCAGCCAATTCTTCGCTTTGCTAACTGGAACCAATTGGTAACGCCAAGACAATTTGAATCATTTAAATTAAATTAAATTAAATTAAATTAAATTAAATTAAATTAAATTAAATTAAATTAAATTGAATTAAATTAATTTAATTAAATTAAATCAAATTCAACTAAAATAAATTTATTGAAAAAATCAAAATCAAAACCTTTTAATGACAATCTACGAAGTATAAAGTTTTAACATTTATGGCACTAAAAAAGAAAATTAAATTATGTTTTTCAACTCATTAATGTAGCCACAACAAAAAGCAGCATGCTGCAAGTTCATTTTTTAAGTCTTCTGTTATTTTCGCCTTGATCGGTCTCTATCAAAAGAATCTCTTTAATTTTATAATAAATAGAACAATTTATTACACTCGACATTAGTGCACTAGTTCAAGTTCTCCCTGCAGCGCAAATCATGTAAATTGAGTGTGGCAAAGGAGCATCAGCAGTATACAACAAGTTCGTTTCTTAAGTCTTTCGTACGATTGAATGGCAGTGATTCAGCTTGATTTTTGTCATACTTTAACATCTTATTTCATATTTTCCCTCTTTCGGCGCATGATTAGTGAATTTATTAAAAATGTAAATATATACATACAAACATATGGGTCATTCCATGTCAACTTATGTTATCGAGCACTTTGCATCACCGATTTTTTTTGGAATTCGACCACTAAGATCAAATAGTTATGAAAATCGAGAGATGTAAAAGGATCTTCAGAGTTTCACAACTTTAACAGTTTATGTTCAGAAAGTTGCAAATCAATTATAACTCAAGTTTAGAATTTCCAATTTGTGTTAAGAAAACTGCAATTCAACTTCAGAAAACTAGAATTTAAGTTGAAAACATTACAGCTCAAATTTAGAATTTCTAATTTATGTTCAGAAAATCGCAACTCAAGTTTAAAATTTTCAATACGAGTTAAGAAAATTGAAATTCAAGCTCAGAGAATTTCAATTCAAGTTGAGAATTTACAATTTATGTTCAGAAAATTTCAGGTTAATTTCAGAAAGGATATATATAAATTCAGAGAACTACAACTCAAGCTCATAACTTCCATTACATGTTCAGCAAATTGCAACTCAACTTTTGAAATTTACAGTTCAAATTCAGAATTTCCAATTAAAGTTCAAAGAATTACAATTCAAGTTCAGAATTTGTAATATAAGTTAAAAAAATTTCAATTCAAGTTCAGAGAGTTCAGAAATTATAATTCATGTTCAGAATTTGCTATACAAGTTAAGAAAATTTCAACTAAGAATTTCCAATTTATGCTCAGAAAACCGCAACAAATAATCAGAATTTCCAATAGACGTTAAGAAAATTGCATTTCAAGTTCAAAGAATTCCAATTCAAGTTCGGAGAATAACAACTTGACCTCAGAGTTTTCAATTTGAGTTCAGAAAGTTGCAATTAAAGCTCAGAACTTTCAATATGAGTTAAGGAAATTACAATTAAAGTTCAGAAATTTACAATTCAAAGTCAGAGAATTAAAACTTAAGGTTAAGAATTTCCATTTTAAATTCAGAAAGTTTCAATTCAAGCTGAGAGAATTACAACTCAGGTTCAATCCAAGTACCGAAAATTGCAATTCAAGTTCAGAAAATTACAGAATTAATAATTATAGAATTATCTAATTAATCTAACATCTGTATATAATTAGCTAGACTTGTTCATATTGCTTCATACAATTGCTTTTGTTATTGATATTAGAGAAAAATTTCAATAGTACAAAGCAATATGAGTAACTCTCGCTAATTAAATACTGTAACGAATTTACTTGAAAATCCTCTTATTTGCCCTTTTGCTAAGTTCGTATCACTAAACTGTTGAATAAATAACTCCAATATTGAATAATGGAAAAATGGCCTTTATTAAAGTACTTCACAATAACACTTATACTTTGCAACTAACTAAACTGATAGCTTAACTGAAACTGACTTTAAAAATAATACTGCTATGGCTCGCTAGATAGCGTCTTAATCGAAACTGCTTAATAGCTCAAATCAAACTCAATTCCAGCGCCTCTATATTTGCTGCCTTTTATACTCTCTGATATGAACGTTCTCACCTTCTAGGCGCTTTCAGAATCTACTAGTTGCCATCGGCTCTCAAACATCTCAACTGTAACTACAATTGCACGATTTATAGCTTCTCTCATTGCATACTTTCAGGAGTATCTCAGATATATGCATGTGTTTGTGCATTGACTCTCCGCTGCTCGTATACGTACATGGTACATATATGTAGACGCAATTATTGTTTCGTTTATGTAGATACATGATGATTGAATTATTGATGTGAATTCATGTCACTGCTTAGCATCGCCCTAGAGATAGCAGCACCCTTAGTTTTGCTAATATTCGTAACACTGCCCTCCACCTAAGTCTGATCGTCCCGATCAGACAAATCTCCCGATTTAAACGCCGCTAGCATCTCCAGATGTACCACTCTTCTACTCCGTGGTTTCCCAGTGGTTTGTATGCGGTAGATGGTATCACTGATCTTCTTCACAACTTTGTGCGGGCCTTCCCAACTGCACCGAATCTTGGATGGAACACCTTTCCGCCGGTGAGGGTTATATAACAGTACCAAATCTCCTTCCAAGAAACCTTCCGAATTTTTGTTCTCATTGTACCTGCGTTTCATCTTACTACTCATTATTCTTGATCTTTCGCTCGGACTCTCTTCTTCGCAGAGCTTCCACTTGACGGATTGACTTTGCATCATCATTATCGTCTGGACGTTTCACAAAAGTAGTGCGCGCTGGCCTGAAACCACCCTTGCATTCTTTCAGTCGTTTTAGTGCGTCCATTAGGGTTTGTCAATGCCGGTCTTTTTCTCGCAGGTACTTTTAATTTCTCTTTATTTGGCCCATTCGATCCATCAACCTATCCTTTTGTGGCTTTTGTCGAGTCTTTTCCACCATTACTCGTTTTATACTGAACCCTTTCTCCAACTTGAAGTTAAGTGGTACATCCTGGTTCTCATAGCGCATCACTTTTCTCTGCATATCGATCTTGCTGTCATGGTCAACCAAGAAGTCCACTCCCAATATGACTTCTTCAACGATCTTCGCCACAATGAATTTGTGTAGAACCGTATTTTACGATTGAGTGGTCTTGGAGATTTGCTCATCTCCTTCTGCTCGTTCCATTGTTGGAACTGTTAGGGTTCGTGTTGCAATAACGCGCAATATACCCTGGCTTTCCACACTTAAAGCATTTGACTGCATCATTATTCTTCTGCTGCGTACCCTTCAATGCTTCCAAAATTGCGTCTACCCAGTCTGGCCTTTCAACTTCCACGCGATGAGCTTTGTACGCTGGCTTACTCAAAAGTGAGGCTGTTTCCTGATTCAGTGCATGCGATACCGTTTCAGCAAATGTTAGTTTTGGATTCGCATATGTAGCCCGCTTCGTTTCCACATCTCGCATGCCATTTATGAAGCTCTGGATTCTTACCCTTTCAGTGTATTCCACGGGTGCGTCCGCATTTGCAAGATGAGCCAATCTTTCAATATCTGAAGCAAACTCCTGCAATGTCTAATTTGCTTTTTGGTAGCGGTTTTGCAACTCAATTTGGAATATCTCTTTTCTATGCTCGCTTCCATAACGTCTCTCGACAACGGCCATCAATGTTCATAGTTGTTCCGCTCTCCTTCGGGAATCGTCTGTAGGATTTCGACTGCTGGCCCCTTCAATGCTACGAATAGAGCTGCAACTTTATCTTCAGAATTCCAGTTGCTCACTGCTGCGGTTTTCTCAAACTGTAGCTTAAAGACCTGGAAACGAACAGAACCGTCAAAGGGTGGTGTTTTTACCTTTGAATTGCTTGCTGAAACAGCTGGGCGATTTAATTGCAACTCTTGTATACGACCTCTCAAAGCATCCACCTCGGCTTCAATTTGTTCCTCAAGCTGCGTTATTTTCTCGTCCATACGCGCTTCGAGTTTTGATGATATACGCTCCTCTTGCGCTTCGAGTTGTACTGTTATGCGTGTCTCTTGTTCTTTCAGTTGTGCTTCCATCTTGGATGTAATCTGTGTCGACATTTCTGACACCTGCGACGACATTGATGTTACTGTCGATGTTTGTGCAGATATTGCAGCAAAAATCATGTTCAAGTCTGTGTTCGTAACTGTCTGCGATGTTTCGATTTTCTCTTAAATTTTTGTTGTTGTCTCGTCCCCATCAGGATAAAAGACATACTCGTCCACATCAATTCCTTGCGACTCCATTACCTCTCGTAGCCGTGCTTGAAGTTCGATCTTATTGCCGGTTGTATTCAAACCACGGTTCTCCAACTTCTTTTTCAGTTGCTGGATCCTCAATTCACTCAACTTTGCCATGCCCAAGTTATATTCCCAATCTTCGGAATTTATTCAACAATTACTCTTCTGACACCAATTGTAACGAATTTACTTGCAAATCCTCTTATTTGCCCTTTTGCTAAGTTCGTATCACTAAACTGTTGAATAAATAACTCCAATATTTTATAATGGTAAATTGGCCTTTATTACAGTACTTCACAATAACACTTATACTTTGCAACTAGCTGGCTTAATAACCAAACTGATAGCTTAACTGAAACTGACTTTGAAAATAATACTGCTATGGCTCGCTAGATAGCGTCTTAATCGAAACTGCTTAATAGCTCAAATCAAACTCAATTCCAGCGCCTCTATATTAGCTGCCTTTTATACTCTCTGATTTGAACGTTCGCATCTTCTAGGCGTTTCCAGAATCTACTAGTTGCCATCGGCTCTCAAACTTCTCAACTGTAACTACAATTGCACGATTTATAGCTTCTCTCATTGCATACTTTCAGGAGTATCTCAGATATATGCATGTGTTTGTGCATTGACCCTCCGCTGCTCGTATACGTACATGGTACATATATGTAGACGCAATTATTGTTTCGTTTATTTAGACACATAATGATTGAATTATTGATGTGAATTCACGTCACTGCTTAGCATCGGCCTAGAGATAGCAGCACCCCTTAGTTTTGCTAATATTTGTAACAATACAAATGTTAATCTATATATATATAAATCAGATTCTGTGTGTATATTCGCTATGTAAACGTATTTCCCACACTTCAGTCATCACCAAATTTTGGTTATAGGTCCCTTCGATTAACGGGAAGGTTTAAGGCTAAAAATAATTTCGATATAAAAAAGGGGCGTGGCTCCTCGCATACAAATGGAATCTTTGGTACTGCATAACTTTGAAGGTATACATGCCAGGACATTGAAATTCAGTAAGGAGTTGTATGAGGTCAATTACCAAGGAAATGTGGAATTGGGAAATAGGGGGCATGGCACCTCCCATTCAAATGGAATATATCATACTACATATCTGTGGATGTAGTAATGGTAAGATAATGAAAATTGGTAAGTAGCTATATGACCCTAATTCCTAACACCTCCAGTAAAATGTGGAATTCGGAATAAAGGGGCGTGACACCTTCCCTACAAATGGGGTTTTTCAGAACTATGGCTGCCGTACAAACTTAGGTTATTTTAACACCTAAAGTTTGACTGCATTGTTGAGTTGGGTTGTTATTCCTTTTGGACGTTTAGTAACCTGCCGACGTTAGAAAAATTTGTTAGCTTCAGTCTATCTACATCTTCTATAAAAATCAAATTCTGTGTGTGTGTATCCTATGGAAACGTATTTCCTACACTTCAATCATCACCAAATTCCGGCTATAGGTTCCTTCGATCAAGACGACGGTTTTTCATATTTCAGAATAAAGAATTTTAAATTTTAGTTTTTTTGGCTGTGCGAACGAGCAATCTTAGCTCCCAAAATTGATCATGTATACAAAATCAATGATCGCATTCAATACCAAATTCCTGGCGAATTGACGAAATATAAATCGATCGATACAGTTATAGGTGAAGATCAAATTGTGAGTTAAACTCTTTAGAACCACCTGGAATTCCTGTGCATATATTAACTTTGAAAATTGGCTCACCAATCATGCTTCTTCGGAATTTAGATCAATCAAAATTGTGCAATGAAACCCGACTTTGCGTTAAGAAATTAATGCCGAATGTAATCGAAGCAACAATCTTCAGCGGTAAAAGCCATTGTGAAGATGTGGTCATACCACCGCTCCCAATGATTCCTACAGATTTGCCATTCAATTTTAAGCACTTACAGTTTCCTGTACGCCTTGCTTTTGCAATTACAATGAACAAAGCACAAGGACAATCACTTACTGTTGCAGGATTAAATTTACAGAGTCCGTGCTTTTCCCATGGCCAGCTATATGTTGCTTGCTCTTGAGTTGGAACGCCAAAAAATTAGTTCATCTTTGCACCGAACAAAAAAACCAAAAATATTGCATTACATTAAGATAGTACAATAATAAAATATTTTAAACGAAAATTTCACCAAAAATGCGTACAAAATTCAATTCAATTTATAGAAAAATAAACTAAATTATCAACAAACAAAACAGAAAACATAAAGCAACATTCATTCGATCTCGGCTTTACAACGTACGTCAGGTAAAGCTAGTATTGATATAATAGTAACAGCGGAAGTATTTCTAACAAAAGCAAATACTGTTAAAACCCAAAAAAATGTTACTAAGCTTTCAAATTGTACCCAAACCATTCCACACAATTAGGATTAAATAACATACAGAATTAATATGGACATACCTATATGGTGAATAAAAGGAACAGCAACAAAAAGCAATACTTAGAGACCAATTGGAAAGCGAGCAGCGGTGCATTGGCTGAGTGGTTAAAGGCATCTGCTTTACACCAATATGAAGTATAATGGAGATTCGATTTCATTACTCAGCTCCCGAGAAGCTAGCTGATGAAGAAGTGAAATTCAGAAAAATGTCCTAGTAAATATCGCTGTTTGTAAACTTTGCATTTTTTCTCTATTATTAATAACAGAATTTAGGTTAAGTTAAAAAATTTCAATTCAAGTTCAGAATTTAAGGTGAGTAAAGTAAATTGCAACTAAAACTTAGAAAATTTCAATTCAAGTATAGAAAATTACAATTCAGGTCAGAATTTCCGAAATAAGTTAGGAAAATTGCAACTCAAGGTCAGCTTACTACCCACAATGTTTTGTTTACAGACAAGACCATGATTCAATTACAAGAGGTTTGCTCGACTGAACATTTTTTTTACAATCGCAGCCATTTTTCTCCCAAATTGAATTGACATACGTTAACTGTGTTGTTTCTTTGCGATTTTTCAAAAAATATTAGTAGTAAAAATAGAGAGCAATCAGTTTACAAATACCAGATAAGTACTGAACTGCATAATCCCTTAGAACATTTTTTTAAATTTTATGATGGATTTATTAACTATGCCATGATCCATTTGTGTGGCCGTGAATATAGGTTTTATGAAAAGTCCGGACTTCAAGGAATTGTGCTCTTTCGTAAACACAAAACAATATACCAAAGCTAGGACTGGCATTTAGAACTATGTTAAACTTTAATATAAAAAATGCCATATACTTTTCCTATGCTGCATAGTAATTTGAAATTATTTAATGTAATATTGTAATCTTAGGTTAATAAGTATGCATCTGGAAAATGTTTAATAAAATACAATACAATACAATACAAAAAATACAATACTTATCAACATACGAAACCTGAACCAATTCAAAATTCATCGTTCAACGTCGAAAATTCTACTGGTAAATCGACTCACGTAAAAATGTCATTAGTAAATAAGGGAGATGCCGGAACGTTCGGAGCATTCGTCTCCAATTAAGAATTTGGTGAATAACGTGTTGCGAATATTCTAAATTAACGGTTTATCCAGAACACTTCCATGAATACTTAACGGACAACAAATTTCAGAATAACAAGTAGGGAAGACTAAACTTCGGGTGTAAATGAACATTACATACTCAGCTAAGAGCTTTGGAGACAAAATAAGGGAAAATCACCATTTAAACCTAGGGTAACCCTGGGATGTGTTTGTATGACATGGCTATCAAACGAAAGGTATTAAAGAGTATTTTAGAAGGGAGTGGACCATAGTTATATAGGTGGACGCTTTTTCGAGATATTGCTATAAAGGTGGACCAGGGGTGACTCTATAATGTTTTTTTTTTGTAAGATGTGGGTATCAAATTAAAGGTATTAATGAGGGTTTTAAAAGGGAGTGGCCTTTAGTTGTATATGTGAAGAACTTTTCGAGATATCGACCAAAATGCGGATCACGGTGGCCCAGAAGATCATCTGTCGGATACCGCTATTTTATTTATATATGAAATACCACGAACAGTATTCCATGATTCCAAAGGCTTTTGATTTCGCCCTGCAGAACGTTTTAATTTTCTTCTGTCACGCCCATTTTTTCCAAAGTTATATTTTGGGAAAAAAAACCAATCCAAATACCATGTTTCATCCCTTTTTTCGTATTTGGTATAGAATTATGGCATTTTTTTCATTTTCCGAAATTTTCCATATCGAAAAAGTGGGCGTGGTCGTAGTTGGACTTCACCCATTTTTAATACCAAGATAAAGTGAGTTCAGATAAGTACGTGAACTAAGTTTTGTAAAGATATATCGATTTTTGCTCAAGTTATCGCGTTAGCGGCCAAGAGGAAGGAAAGACGGCCGACTGTGCATAAAAACTGGGCGCGCGTTCAACCGATTTCGCCCATTTTCACCGAAAACAGTTACAGGCATAAAAGCTATGCCCCTACCAAATTTCAAAAGGATTGGTAAATTTTGTTCGACTTATGGCATTAAAAGTGTTCTAGACAAATTAAATGAAAAAGGGCCCAATTTGGAATTTTCTTTTATTTTTATATATTGTTGCACCATATCATTAGTGGAGTTGAATGTTGACATAATTTACTTATATACTCAATTTTTTGTTAAAATTTGAATTTTAAATTTTTTTTTTTTTAAGTGGGCGTGTTCGTCGTCTGATTTTACTAATTTTTATTTAGCACATATATAGTAATAAAAGTAACGTTCCTGCCAAATTTCATCATGGTATCTTCAACGGCTTCCAAATTACATATTGCAAAACTTTTAAATTACCTTCGCGGTGCCACGCTCATTGTGCAAAATTTGACTAATTTTCTATTCTGCGTCATAAGGTCAACCTGTTTACCAAGCTTCATCGCTTTATCTGTCTTTCGCAATGAATTATCGCACTTTTTAGGTTTTCCGAAATTGTCGATATCGAAAAAGTGGGCGTGGTTATAGTCCGATATCGTTCATTTGAAATAGCGATCTGAGATGAGCGCCCAGGAACCTGCATACCAAATTTCATTAAAATACCTCATAATTTACTCAAGTTATCATATTTACGGGCGGCCGGACGGACATGGCTAAATTAATTGCTTTTCTTTGCCCAGATCATTTTGATATATAGAAGTCTATATCTATCTCGGTTAGTGTATGCCGTTACGGTTATCGTTATGCGAACAAAGTTAATATACTCTTTGAGCTCTGCTCAGTTCATTGCGGCTGCTGAGTGGTGATACTCTACCAATTTCCTATTTCAGGATTTGTCACAAAAACGCTCTATATTAGAATTAGATTGAAGAACGCCTTATCTCAGAATGCTTTTCATTAACTCCCTCTTATGTCAAAATGCATTGAACTTCTGCTGATATAGGAAGTTTATGAAACAAATTTTGATATAGTGTATTTTTGAATAAAATTCTAACAAACGGCATTCTTCAAACAAATTCTGAAGGAATGACCAAGCCAACATATGTAACTCTTTATCAATTCATTAAATATTTAGTAAAAAATTAATTATTTCCCCTAAAACATATAGACATTTACAAATTTATTATCACAACTAATATAATACTAAAGGTACCTTTCTACTTCAATTTTCGCAGAAGGGGATAAAATTATGCCCCGCTTTCCTTAATTCGTAAAAGCAACCCGTCCTGATTTTTCAATTTGGGAGTGTCAAAGCTCTGTCATCATTGGAGAACAAACCCCTAGTAATTAAATCAGAAGACAAGATTTCGATGTGAACTCATTAAAATCAACACGCTTCCATTATCCTGCATTATTATACGCAGTGTACTTTTTATACTCATTTGAGCAGAGCTCACAGAGTATATTAACTGTGATTGGATAACGGTTGGTTATACAGGTATAAAGGAATCGAGATAGATATAGACTTCCATATATGAAAATCATCAAGATCGAAAAAAAAAATTGATTCAGCCATGTCCGTCCGTCCGTCCGTCCGCCGTTAACACGATAACTTGAGTAAATTTTGAGGTATCTTGATGAAATTTGGTACGTAGGTTCCTGAGCACTCATCTTAGACCGCTATTTAAAATGAACGATATCGGAATATAACCACGCCCACTTTTTCGATATCGAAAATTTCGAAAAACCGAAAAAGTGCGATAATTCATTACCAAAGACGGATAAAGATATGAAGCTTTATAGGTGAGTTGAACTTATGACGCAGAATAGAAAATTAGTAAAATTTTGGACAATGGGCGTGGCACCGCCCACTTTTAAAAGAAGGTAATTTAAAAGTTTTGCAAGCTGTAATTTGGAAGTCGTTGAAGATATCATGATTAAATTTGGCAGGAACGTTACTCCTATTACTATATGTATGCTTAATAAAAATTAGCAAAATCGGAGAACGACCACACCCACTTTAGAAAAAAATTTTTTTTAAGTTAAATTTTAACAAAAAAATCAATATCTTTACAGTATATAAGTAAATTATGTCAACATTCGACTCCAGTAATGATATTGTGCAATAAAATACAAAAATAAAAGAAAATTTCAAAATGGGCGTGGCTCCGCCCTTTTTCATTTAATTTGTCTAGGATACTTTTAATGCCATAAGTCGAATAAAAACTTACCAATCCTCGTGAAATTTGGTAGGGGCTTATATTCTAGGACGATAACGGTTTTCTGTGAAAAAGGGCGAAATCGGTTGAAACCACGCCCAGCTTTTTTACACAGTCGGCCGTCTGTCCTTCCGCTCGGCCGTTAATACCATAACTTGAGCAAAATCCGATAAACTCAGTTCTCGTACTTATCTGAACTCACTTTGTATTGGTGTAAAAAATGGACGAAATCCGACTATGACCATGCCCACATTTTCGATATCGAAAGTTACGAAAAATTACAAAAAAATGCCATAATTCTATACCAAATACGAAAAAAGGGATGAAACATGGTAATTGGATTGGTTTATTGACGCAAAATGTAACTTTAGAAAAAAACTTTGTAAAATGGGTGTGACACCTACCATATTAAGCAGAAGAAAATGAAAAAATTCTGCAAGGCGAAATCAAGGACTTTGAATCTTGGCAGGAATACCGTTCGTGGTATTACATATATAAATAAATTAGCGGTACCCGACAGATGATGTTCTGGGTCACCCTGGTCCACATTTTGGTCGATATCTCGGAAACGTCTTCACATATACAACTACCACCACTCTCTTTTAAAACCCTCATTAATACCTTTAATTTGATACCCATATCGTACAAACACATTATAGAGTCACCCCTGGTCAACCTTTATGGCGATATCTCGAAAAGGCATCCACCTATAGAACTAAGGCCCACTCCCTTTTAAAATACTCATTAACACCTTTCATTTAATACCCATATCGTACAAACAAATTCTAGGGTCAGCCCTGGTCCACCTTTATGGCGATATCCCTAAATGGGATTCACCTATAGAACTATTACCCAATCCCTCTTAAAATACTCTTTAATACCTTCCATCTGATACACTTGTCATACAAACACATTGCAGTGTTACCCTAGGTTCATTTTCCTACGTGGTGATTTTCCCTTATTTTGTCTTCATAGTTCTCAACTGAGTATGTAATGTTCGGTTATACCCGAACTTAGCCTTCCTTACTTGTTTTTTGTAACTTGGATTGGAAAACGGTTTGTTGTACAGGTACAAGGGAATCGAGATAGATATAGACTTCCATATATCAAAATCTTCAGTATCGAAATTAATTGAGGCATCTCCGTCCGCCCGTCCGTCTGTTCGTTAACACGATAACTTGAGTAAATATTGGGTTATCTTCACCAAATTTGGTAAACGAGCTTATCTGGACCCAGAATAGATTGGTATTGAAAATGGGCGAAATCGGATGATAACCACGCCCACTTTTTATATAAAAGATATTTAAAAGGATCGTGGACGAATAAAATAAGCTATATCTTCGCATAAAAGGTCTTTATATCATTGGTGTTACATTTCCCAAATGGATTTACAATAATAATAGGAAAAGCTTCAAATTTAAAAAAATGGACGTGGCACCGCCTCTGATTAAGCAATTTTCTATGTCTAGGAAGCCATAACCCGAAGAAAAATTAACAGATCATAATAAAATTTGGTACACAAATTTTCCCTATAGCAGGAAATATTTCTAAAAAAAATGGACGAGATTGGTTAAAGACCACGCCCACGTTTATATAAAAAATTTTAAAAGGGTCTTAGACGAAAATAATAAGCTATATCTTAGCCAAATAGAGCTTTGTATCAATAGAATTTTACTTTCTAAATTGAACTATAACATTAAATTTGAAAACACTAAATTTTTTGAAAATGGGTGTGGCACCGCCCCTCTTGTTGTTTAAACAATTTTCAATGTCTCGCGAGCCATAACTCGAAGAAAAATTTGTATATCGTAACAAAGTTAGGTACACATGTTTTCCTTATAGCAGCAAATATTTCCAGTTAAAATTTATAAATTTGGTTAAGGACCACGCCCACTTTTATATAAATGACTTTAAAAAGGGTCGTAGGCAAAAGTAATGAGTTAAATCTTAGCGAAAAATAGTTTTGTACCATTATAACAAGAAATGGGAAAAAATTCAAATCTTGAAAAATGGGCATGGCACTGCCCCTTCCTTACAATGCATTTCCCATTATCCCAAATCTGTTAAATCGCCTTCTTTTATATAAAAGATTTTGTAAAAGTACGTAGATGCAAGTAATAAGCTATTTCTAGTAAAATTTGGAAAATTTCGTTAAAAACCCTGCCTTTTTTTGTAATAACGCTTTTTAGTACAATGGCACTTGTGTGTTTATGTTTATTGTTCTGTTATATCTTTATTTTAAAATAAACAGTAGGGAAATCCCCATATCTGAAGGAAAACTGCATTATTACCCGCTCAAGGTCATTGGTGTTAGCCTCTGTATCCGTTTTGCTTCTTTTACACGAAAACTACTTCAGAATAGAACCATATGTATATGTATTATTGCGCAGCCTTGAAACACTATTAAGCACATAAAACAAACAACAACAGCATTTCAAGTGTACAGCTGGGTATGATTGTTCGGTCTCATCCGAACTTAGACTCCCTTACTTGTTTTTGAAAGAAATTTTAAAAGAAAGAGAGGCATACAAAGATATAAAGAAAGAGAGCGGAGAAAAACACTAAACGATTTTTGGGGAGCAGATAAAAGACAGGATGAGTGGCCGTGGAATTTCCCATATGCATGCCCAACAAACATTTAGGTTAGAAAACGATTAGAATTCGAATCGAATTCTAATGTATTTCTCTAAGGTAGAAGGTTAGAGGACGATTTGTGAAACTGTCGCGAATTATAGCATTCTCGACAAAAGCGGGACTTCGTCCTCGATATTGAGAAAAGGGTTAGAATTCTAATCGAATTCTAACGTCAAATTCTAACGAGTTTCTAATGAGAACTTTGAAGCGATGCGCAATTAAGTTCAATTATTTAAAATCAGCGGAATTTTCATTGTTTCATTATATCAAATACATACTTTTATTTGGTTATAAGCTTATGTATTAAGAATGAGCATATTTCAAAGACTTTTTCTTTTATACTAAATTAAAACCGTACATAAATATTGAGCTGAGCGTTGTTTTGTGGTACGGATGAGGAAACGTTTTCTTCATGCCATTCAAATAGCACTTCTCTAATCTGCTCGCTTTCCTTTTTATACTCAGTTGAGCAGAGCTCACAGAGTATATTAAGTTTGATTGGATAACGGTTGGTTGTACATATATAAAGGAATCGAGATAGATATAGACTTCCATATATCAAAATAATCGGGATCGAAAAAAAATTTGATTGAGCCATGTCCGACCGTCCGTCCGTCCGTCCGTCCGTCCGTTAACACGATAACTTGAGTAAATTTGAAATTTGAATGAATAGATTATATTCGTGGAGTGCGGACGTGTTTTTTCTTTGCTCCGCATTATGGTGAATTTTATCATAATAAACCGTCTTTAATCGCGTAATTTTGTGACCAATTGTCGTGCAATTGCATATTGACTCTTGGTGTATAAACTTTATTGACGCTAACCGCTGTCTAGTTAATCGAATATTCATTTAATTTTAAAATGCCTTGTGTGTGCAAACAAAAAGTTGATCGCATAGATCCAAAAATTCAGTGTGCAAAGTGCAAAGAAATTTTTCACTTGCATTGTGTTGGTTTTGTGCAAACCGATGTTGACTATTTGCTCTCGGCAGGTAAATCTTTTTTGTGTGAGAAGTGCATGGCAGAGCGTCGCTCATCTCTCCGCCCGCCTGTATCACCCATTGTATCGTGTGAACGACCACTTGAAAGTTCTTCATTGAACACAAACAATACAAACAATATAAATAATGCGAAACCCACTGTGGACAATGAACTGGATGGTTTGCATGCAGAAGATGCTAATATGCATTCCTCTTTACGCTTCTTTCGTGATGATAATAAAAAGTTATCACGAAAGTTTGATGATTTATGTGCCGAATTTAAGTTATTGTCCACAAACCTACAAGACAGAGATGCTGTTATAACTTCTCTTAAGTCGGAAATAGTAGATTTGAGAAAGGCTGTAGTCGATTTGCTTAAGCTGGTTTCGGACAATGCTCTTAATGTAAACAAACAAAAAGAGTTGTCTGATAATGTTAATGTTCCTGCTTCCTCTTTGGTTATGCGGGATGCTGTCGCTGCTGCTGCCGATGATGTTGCTGGCGTACCAAAATCAAATACTGTTGATACGTCTATTAATAGCATGACCGTGTTGACAAATAACTCTCTCACTCAGTCTTTGCTAAAAGGTAATGCGACTGAACATAATAATGTCAGATACATACATTTGCCGAATAATAATACCCAGCCGTTTATTTCAAAGGGTGCAGATAATAAACTTGGTGCGAACCGTACTAACTCTAGTCCGACTGTGAAGGGTAGTAAGAAAAGCAAAACTAAACCAGTATTAACGAATGTTTCCGCTGCTTCGGTGCCACTTTCTACTGCCTCTGTGTCTATCAACACTACTACCTCTTCTACTACTTGTGCCACTGGTACTAATACTTCGTTGCCAATGAGTTTCGCTACGGTGGTAGCCCAAAATAATAACCCATCAACTGCAAATTTTGGACTGCGGGATGCTCATACTGTGAGTAACACGCAGAATAATGATAATGTTCCTGCACCTTTACTGGTAGGGAGGAGTGCCAAGAAGAATCTAAGTAAGCCACTGGTTCTTGGCGTAAATACCAACTCGGAACTGTGTGTAGCTTCGAGTATGAAGTGGCTGCACGTCTCATCGTTCTTGCCCAAAGTGACCGAGGATGATATTTTAAGCTATGTCACGAAACATTCTGGCATTGGTAAAACTCATTTGAAATGCGACAAGCTCGTAAAAAGTGGTACCAATCTGTCCGAACTAAGGCGAGTCAGTTTTAAACTAGGCGTATCGGAATCTTATTACAACAAAGTTATTGATGCGAACATCTGGCCTGTTAATGTAATTCTACGGCCGTTCCGTTTTTTTCCAAGGGGCGGTGCAACTCAACAAGTGGTGTAGCAACATCCCTGAATTTCAAACCGAACTCTTTGCCGTTTAGTATATATTATGAAAATGCTTCTGGGCTTAGAACTAAGTCTAAAGCAGTATATGAATTTAGTTCACTTTTGGGTTATGATGTTTACGTTTTCGTGGAAACCTGGCTAAATGAAAATTTCTATGACAACGAGTATTTTGATCCCGAAATGTACAACGTATATAGAAAAGATCGAGATACGTTAAAAACTGGCCTGTCCCGAGGAGGTGGTACTTTAATTGCTGTTCGGCGTAAATATCATTCATCATCTATTTCACTGCAGAATGAGTACACTCGGTTGGATCAACTGTGTGTATGTGTCAATGGGTCGTCGACACTCTTTATATGTGTATCTTACATTCCGCCTGGTAGTATTGACAGTTTGTATAAAGCACATACTGATAATCTTATAGACTTAGTTTCTACGAAATCAGAGTGTAATTTTTGTATTTTAGGTGATTTCAATATAGGAGATGTGAGCTGGGCGCCAGTGGGTGAGAGTTTAACTTTGTACCCCAACAATGTAACTAGCTTTTCCGAAACGTATGTTGTTGACAACTTATTAAGCGTCAATCTTACTCAAATTAATTCAATTTTAAATAAACTGTTTAAAACATTAGATCTAATTTTTTTAAGTGAAGATATGAGTTTTTCTTTGGAAGAATGTCTCGACCCTCTGTCATGCCCCGGCTTGCATCATGTTCCTCTTGTCCTGCAACTGGAGTTTTACGAATTTAGAAATGTCGACTTAGATTTGCTACCGGTTAATTACTGTTTCAAAAATTGCAACTTTAATGCCATTAGCGATAGAATCAATTTGCATGATTGGGATACTATATTTTCTGGGAAGAGTGTAAATGAATGCTTTGATCTTTTCAAAGTTAAAGTCAATGAAATTTGCTCCACTTTAATTCCTCGAGTGAAAAGGAAATGTTACAAAATACCTTGGTATACAAGAAAGTTGAAAAGACTTAAAAATTTAAGGAATAAGTTTTTTAAAAGGTATAAATTATCGAAGATGCGTCTTCATAAGGATAAATATTTATTATACTCAAGTAAGTTTAAATCTTTGAGTAAGAAACTTCATAAAGAGTATGTTGCTAAATTTGAAAGGAATATTAAGTTAAACCCTAAATCTTTTTGGCGTTACGTTAAGGCTAAAAAGTCGTGTGCAAGTATCCCATCTAAAGTTTCTTACAATGGAAAATCTGCGTATTCCCTCGGCGAAGCTGTCAACCTCTTTGCTGATTTTTTCGGGGCGAATTTTGAGACTGGGACGTTTCTCACCGAGGAACTAGATACGGAAAATGACACCCCTATTAATTTTGGTCAATTGTCCCTGACTCTTGAAGATGTCATTTGTGGCATCTCGGTGATCAAGTCGTCAGTGCAAATGGATGTAGATGGGTTCTGTTCTTTTTTGTTTAAAAATATTGCAGCAGTTGCGTATCCAATCTTATTAATTTTTAATAAATCTCTCATGAATGGAGATTTCATAAACGCTTGGAAGGTAACGTCTATTACCCCGATATTCAAGAGTGGTAATAAAAGTAATGTTGCCAACTACCGTCCTATTTCTAAACTTTCCACTGTCTCGAAATTGTTTGAAATTGTAGTTAAGGATAAAATATTCTTCGCAGTAAAGACCTTGATTTCACCTAATCAGCATGGATTTATGCCTGGCCGATCAACTGTAACTAATCTAGCAGTATTTTCTGAATACTGTATTTCTTCATTTAATAGGAGGGCGCAAGTTGATACTATCTATACCGATTTTTCGAAGGCTTTTGACAAAGTCAACCATTCATTACTAATATCTAAACTTGCTGGCTTCGGCTTCCATTCTAGTATGCTATCTTGGGTGAGATCTTACTTGGCAGATCGTAGCTGTGTTGTTGTGGTAGATGGTATTTCTTCGCGGTCGTTTACTGCCAATTCTGGTGTACCCCAAGGGAGCGTGTTGGGTCCCTTATTATTTGTTATCTTTATTAATGACATACGTCATTGTTTCAGTTATGCTGAATTCTTATTGTTTGCTGATGACTTGAAAATTTTTGCATCAATCACGACTCAATCTGAGTCCACTATGCTCCAAGCTGATCTTGATAACGTAATGGACTGGTGTAAACGGAATCGTCTGCTTTTAAATATAAGTAAATGTTTTAGTATTACCTTTGCTAAAACTCGAAATGTTCTTCCTGTTTCGTATCATACTCTCTACGCTGAGGGTTGTTGATGAAATATCAGATCTTGGTGTAGTCTTTGATGCGAAGTTTCTATTCCACAGTCAGATTAATTATGTCATTGCGAAGTCTTATTCCACACTTGCGTTCATTCGCCGTTTCAGTATGGATTTTAGTGATCCTTATACTCTAAAACTTTTATTTACAACCCTAGTGCGGTCTAAACTAGAATATGCTGTTTTCATTTGGAGGCCGTACCATGCCTGCCATATAGACCGACTTGAGCGTATTCAAAAAATATTTTTGCGATTTGCCCTCCGGTCTTTGCGTTTTCAAGACCCTGTTCCAACATACAGTTCTAGGTGTCTTTTAATTAACCTTAAATCTTTAGTGAGTAGAAGATCAATGCTTTCATTGACATTTTTATATGATATCATCAATGGGACGGTTGACTCGCCCTATCTTTTAGAACGTATACGGTTCAATGTACCATCGCGAACCCTTCGATGTCACGATTTTTTCTGGTTAGATAGATTTAGAACGACTTATGCTTCCAACTCTCCAATTGCTAGGGCAATGAGGGAGTTTAATTTGCTGTATTCTATAGATATTGATTTTGCATTAAATAAATTTAGGTTTAAACTGCTATTGAATGAAATTATTTGAATATTTTATATTTATTAGTTAAGATATATTAGTAAATAGTCTGTAAGGAGGTTCTGATTGTCCTAGACTATAATATGAATAAATAAATAAATAAATAAAAATAAATAAATTTTGAGGTATCTTGATGAAATTTGGTATGTAGGTTCCTGAGCACTCATCGCAGATCGCTATTTAAAATGAACGATATCGGACTATAATCACGCCCACTTTTTCGATATCGAAAATTTCGAAAAACTGAAAAAGTGCGATAATTCATTACAACAGACCGATAAAGCGACGAAACTTGGTAGATGAGTTGAACTTATGACGCAAAATAGAAAATTAGTAAAATTTTGGACAATGGGCGTGGCACCGCCCACTTTTAAAAGAAGGTAATTTAAAATTTTTGCAAGCTGTAATTTGGCAGTCGTTGAAGATATCATGATGAAATTTGGCAGGAACGTTACTCTTATTACTACATGTACGCTTAATAAAAATTAGCAAAATCGGAGAAGGACCACGCCCACTTTAAAAAAAAAAGTTTTTTAAAGTAAAATTTTAACAAAAAATTTAATATCTTTACAGTATATAAGTAAATTATGTCAAGATTCAACTCCAGTAATGATATGGTGCAACAAAATACCAAAATAAAAGAAAATTTAAAAATGGGCGTGGCTCCGCCCTTTTTCATTTAATTTGTCTAGGATACTTTTAACGCCATAAGTCGAACAAAAATTAACCAATCCTTTTGAAATTTGGTAGGGGCATAGATTTTATGGCGTTAACTGTTTTCTGTGAAAATGGGCCGGTTGATGTCACGCCCAGTTTTTATACACAGTCGTCCGTCAGTCCTTCCGCATGGCCGTTAACACGATAACTTGAGCAAAAATCGATATATCTTTACTAAACTCAGTTCACGTACTTATCTGAACTCACTTTATCTTGGTATGAACGAAACGACTATGACCACGCCCACTTTTTCGATATCGAAAATTACGAAAAATGAAAAAAATGCCATAATTCTATACCAAATACGAAAAAAGGGATGAAACATAATGATTGGATTGGTTTTTTGATGCAAAATATACCTTTAGAAAAAACTTTATAAAATGGTTGTGACACCTACCATATTAATTAGAAGAAAATGAAAAAGTTCTGCAGGGCGAAATAAAAAACCCTTAAAATCTTGGCAGGTATTACATATATAAATAAATTAGCGGTATCCAACAGATGATGTTCTGGGTCACCCTGGTCCCCATTTTGGTCGATATCTGGAAAACGCCTTCACATATACAACTACCACCACTCCCTTTTAAAACTCTCATTAATACCTTTAATTTGGTACCCATATCGTACAAACTCATTCTAGAGTCACCGCTGGTCCACCTTTATGGCGATATTTCGAAAAGGCGAACACCTATAGAACGAAGGCCCACTCCCTTTTAAAAATACTCATTAACACCTTTCATTTGATACCCATATCGTACAAACAAAGTCTAGAGTCACCCCTGGTCCAGAAAGGCCCACCCCCTCTTAAAATACTCATTAACTCCTTTCGTTTGATTCCCATATTGCACAAACGAATTCTAGAGTCACCCCTGGCCCACCTTTATGGCGATATCTCGAAAAGGGGTCCACCTATAGAACTAAGCCCCACGCCCTTTTAAAATAATCATTAACACCTTTCATTTGATACCCATATCATACAAACAAATTCTAAAGTCACTCCTGGTCCACCTTTATGGCGATATCTCGAAAAGGCGAACACCTATAAAACGAAGGCCCACTCCCTTTTAAAAATACTCATTAACACCTTTCATTTGATACCCATATCGTACAAACAAAGTCTAGAGTCACCCCTGGTCCACCTTTATTGCGATACCTCGAAAATGCTTCCACCCATAGAACTAAGGCCCACTCCCTCTTAAAATACTCATTAACTCCTTTCTTTTGATACCCATATTGCACAAACGAATTCTAGAGTCACCCCTGGCCCACCTTTATGGCGATATCTCGAAACGGCGTCCACCTATAGAACTAAGGCCCACTCCCTTTTAAAATACTCATTAACACCTTTCGTTTGATGCCCATATTGTGCAAACAAATTCTAGGGTCACCCCTGGTCCACCTTTATGGCGATATCTCGAAACGGCGTCCACCTATGGAACTAAGGATTACTCCCTTTTAAAATGCTCATTAACACCTTTCATTTGATACCCATATCGTACAAACACATTCTAGAGTCACCCCTGGTCCATCTTTACGGCGATATCTCGAAAAGGCGTCCATCTATAGAACTTAGGTCCACGCCCTTTTAAAATACTCATTAATACCTTTCATTTGATACCCATATCGTACAAACGCATTCTAGAGTCAACCCTGATCCACCTTTATGGCTATATCCCTAAATGGCGTCCACCTATAGAACTATGGCCCACTCCCTCATAAAATACTCTTTAATGCCTTGCATTTGATACACATGTCATACAAACACATTCCAGGGTTTCCCTCGGTTCATTTTCCTACATGGTTATTTTCCCTTATGTTGTCACCATAGCTCTCAACTGAGTATGTAATGTTCGGTTACACCCGAACTTAACCTTCCTTAACTGTTTACCTTTTTTTTGATTAATTTTCAATTACTAGTATTTATTATTATAAATAAAACTTTTTTCGCAACTTATAACATTTCCACAAAACTTTTCGCTATATTTATTTTGTTTGTATAACACTTAAGGCTCCATTACTGATACTTAGCATAGACTTGACTTGACTTGGCGTAAACTTGGCAACTTAGCCACGATTATACTCCACTTGGCGCATACAATCTGGCATCATAATCAGCGTTGAAATTAATTTTTAAATAAATGTCAATTTGTATGACAAAATGTCAAAATGAAATGAAAACAAACAAATGACATCTCAAAATGTAAACGTCACTTAGAACTTACATAGAAAATCAAAATTCAACAGACTTCTAAGTCAAGTTAAGTGTTGCTAAGTTTTGAGTAATCAGTAACATGCAATGTTCATTTAACAGAACTGTAAGTGACAGTTCTCAAGCCAAGTCAAGTCTATGATAAGTATCGGTAATGGAGCCTTAAGGATGAGTGATCATGTCGTGCAAATAATCGATAACTGTGACAATGATCACAACATCGCATTTCTAGTGTTATTCGAATCGTTTCACAGTCAAATTCTAAGCTAGTTCTCTAACCTAGTTTTCGAATCGAAATGCATTAGAGAACTACATTAGAATTCTAATGTAAAATTACAATATTTCTCTAACGTTAGAAACTGTGTTTGCTGGGTGTACGCATATTCAAAAATATATATTCTAACACACGTGCTCACATAACAATTATGCTTATTTACTCTCAAATGGCATCAATAAAGTGCCGCAAATACCACAAACTTGACTACTCCACTCCGAGCCACAAAAAATAAATAGACAAAACTTAACTCAATTCAATGTAGCTTCTTGGCATAATAATGAAAACAATGATTGATAGTTCAATCACATACGCACGCACACAGCCATATACCTTTAGTAAAAAATTGATTGCTCTTACTCTATATCTAGCGTTTGAGTTTTTTTATACTCAGTTGAGCAGAGCTCACAGAGTATATTAACTTTGATTGGATAACGGTTGGTTGTACAGGTATAAAGGAATCGAGATAGATATAGACTTCCATATATCAAAATCATCAGTATCGAAAAAAAATTCGATTGAGCCATGTGCGTCCGTCTGCCAGTTAACACGATAACTTGAGTAAATTTTGAGGTATCTTGATGAAATTTGGTATGTAGGTTCCTGGGCACTCATCTCAGATCGCTATTAAAAATGAACGATATCGGACAATAACCACGCCCACTTTTTCGATATCGAAAATTTCGAAAAATCAAAAAAGTGCGATAATTCATTACCAAATACGGATTAAGCGATGAAACTTGGTAGGTGAGTTGAACTTATGACGCAGAATAGAAAACTAGTAAAATTTTGGACAACGGGCGTGGCACCGCCCACTTTTAAAAGAAGGTAATTTAGAAGTTTTGCAAGCTATAAGTTGGCAGTCGTTGAAGATATCATGATGAAATTTGGCAGGAGCGTTACTCTTATTACTATATGTCTGCTTAACAAAAAGTAGCAAAATCGGAGAACGACCACGCCCACTTTTTAAAAAAATTGTTTTTAAATTGAAATTTTAAAAGAAAAGTTAATATCTTTACAGTATATAAGTAAATTATTTCAACATTCAACTCCAGTAATGATATGGTGCAACAAAATACAAAAATAAAAGAAAATTTCAAAATGTGCGTGGCTCCGCCCTTTTTCCTTTAATTTGTCTAGGATACTTTTAATGCCATAAGTCGAACAAAAATTTACCAATCCTTGTGAAATTTGTAGAGGCTTAGATTCTAGGACGATGACTGTTTTCTGTGAAAAAGGGCAAAATCGGTTAAAGCCACGCCCAGTTTTTATACACAGTCGACCGTTTGTCCTTCCGGTCGGCCGTTAACACGATAACTTGAGCAAAAATCGATATATCTGTCCTAAACTCTGTTCGCGTACTTATCTGAACTCACTTTATATTGGTGTAAAAAATAGCCCAAATCTGACTATGCCACGCCCACTTTTTCGATATCGAAAATTACGAAAAATGAAAAAAATGCCATAATTATATACAAAATACGAAAAAAGGGATGAAACATGGTAATTGTATTGGTCTATTGACGCAAAATATAACTTTAGAAAAAAACTTGGTAAAATGGGTGGAATTTTGCAAACGAAATCAAAAGCCCTTGGAATCTTGGCAGGAATACTGTTCGTGGTATTACATATATAAATAAAGTAGCGGTACCCGACAGATGATGTTCTGGATCACCCTGGTCCACATTTTGTTCGATATCTCGAAAACGTCTTCACATATACAACTTAGGGCCATTCCCTTTTAAAATACTCATTAATACCTTTAATTTGATACCCATATCTTACAAACACATTCTAGAGTCACCCCTGGTCCACGTTTATGCCGATATCTCGAAAAGGCGTCCACATATAGAACTAAGGCCCACTCCTTTTTAAAATACTCATTAACACCTTTCATTTGATGCCCATATCGTACAAAAAAATTCTAGAGTCACCCCTGGCCCACCTTTATGATAATATCTCGAAAAGGCATCCAACTATAGAGCTAAAGCCCACTCTCTTTTAAAATACTCATTAGCACCTTTCATTTGATACCCATATCGTACAAACAAAGTCTAGAGTCACCCCTGGTCCACCTTTATTGCGATACCTCGAAAATGCGTCCACCTATAGAACTAAGGCTCACGCCGTTTTAAAATACTCATTACCACTTTTCATTTGATACCCATATCGTACAAACAAATTCTAGAGTCACCTCTGGTCCACCTTTATGGCGATATCTCGAAAAGGCGTCCACCTATCGAACTAAGGCCCACGCCCTTTTAAAATACTCATTAACACCTTTCATTTGATACCTATATTGTACAAACGCATTCTAGAGTCACCCCTGGTCCACGTTTATGGCGATATCCCGAAAAGGCGTCCACCCATAGAACTAAGGCCCACTCCCTTTTAAAATACTTATTAACACCTTTCATTTGATACCTATATTGTACAAACGCATTCTAGAGTCAACCCTGGTCCACTTTTATAACGATATTCCGAAAAGGCGTCCACCTATAGAACTAAGGTCCACTCCCTTTTAGAATACTCATTAACACCTTTCATTTGATTCCCATATAGTACAAACAAATTCTAGAGTCACCTCTGGTCCACCTTTATGGCGATATCTCGAAAAGGCGTCCACCTATCGAACTAAGGCCCACGCCCTTTTAAAATACTCATTAACACCTTTCATTTGATACCTATATTGTACAACCGCCTTCTAGAGTCAACCATGTTCCACTTTTATAACGATATTCCGAAAAGGCGTCCACCTGTAGAACTAAGGCCCGCTCCCTTTTAAAACACTTATTAACACCTTTCGTTTGATACCCTATTGTACAAAAGCATTCTAGATTCAATCCTGGTCCACTTTTTAACGATATTCCGAAAAGGCGTCCACCTATATAACTAAGTCCCACTCCCTTTTAAAATACTCATTAACACCTTTCGTTTGATACCCATATTGTACAAACACCTATAGAACTAAGGCCCACTCCCTTTTAAAATACTCATTAACACCTTTCATTTGATACCCATATAGTACAAACAAATTCTAGAGTCAGGCCTGGTCCACCTTTATGGCGATATCCCTAAATGGCGTCCATCTATAGAACTATGGCCCACGTCCTCTTAAAATACTCTTTAGTACCTTCCATTTGATACACATGTCATACAAACACATTCCAGGGTTACCCTAAGTTCTTTTTACAACATGGTGATTTTCCGTTACTTTGTCTCCACAGCTCTCAACTGAGTATGTAATGTTCGGTTACACCCGAACTTAGCCTTCCTTACTTGTTTGTTTTTTTTTTTTTTTGATAACCAAATACGGTTCAGCGACTAAACGTTGGCCGTCGTAGAAGCTGACTAAGAAACTTGTTTACGCACCCAACTCAGGTGCTGCGCAAAAATTGTTTTGAGCAATAAATAAACTAGAATTATTTGGGTAAGAACAATACCAAAGCAACTAAATGCTAGTAACTTGGGTGATAGAAAATATGTTTTGATAGGGAAATGAGGCTGGAAGTTTCCAGATGAAAGAAATTAAACCGAGTTATCGTTTTATACATGCTACTATTTTAAATCAGGCGTAGAAAAGTTTCTGAAATGAAAATGGTTGAAACAAAAATTTGATATAGAGTTCGAGTTAGACTGAGCCGGCTGGTCCGTAAAGACCTCACATTGTACGTCATGTACTGACTGCATCAAAATCTAAATAATGTACTACATCTAATAATTAGAATACTTTTTATCACGTTCTGGCTAGGGTATTGAGATCAAAACGTGGACCTGGGTAATCCTGGGATGTGTTGGTACCATATGGGTATCAAATTGAAGCTGTTTATGAGTACTTTGATACGGGGTATTTTTCGTACCCCTGGTTAACTAGGGTCTCGAGATGTAGGCCAAAAGGGGGACGCGGGTACCCCTAGAATGTGTTTATAGAATATGGATAACAAATGAAAGCTGTTGATGAGTGCTTTAGTATAGGGTAATTTTCATACCCCTGGGTGACTAGGGTCTCGAGATAAGGGCCAAAACGTGGACTCGGATACCACTAGAATATGTGTGTAGGTTGGTTAGGTGTTGCTGAGAGCTTTACAGTAATTTTCATTGTGATATTCGATATAGTCGCATCAACCTGACAAAATTGATAAATATGAGTTGGACGGAAATAGAGATAGACCAAATTTACGGCAGAGCAACATCTGCCGGGTCTGCTAGGCTGTCAACTAGCAGAAATCTTCTGTCAACCTAGGAGTGAGCTTTTATCGACCGTAATAAAGTCGCGAATGTCAAACACCATGTTCATTGTGCTCCCTTTCGAGTAAACACCACTCAAGAATTGGGTATCCGAATCGAGTAGTCTTCATGGTTTTTTGATTAACCAAGAGGAATTCAAAATGTTAAAAAAAAGTACACGATTTACCTCCGAAGATATTACGGCCGAGCCTCCCTGGTATTCAACTACTGGATACGGATTCGAAGCAAACAGAAAACGGAAAGAGGTAGCAGAAATGAACGAAGTCCCAGAAACTTTTCTCTGAAGTGATACCGTTCATTCCGTTTTTTAAGAGGTATGTAAACTTCCCAGTTTAATGTGAAGATTTGGTAGGTAGATTTCAGTTCACTCATCGTAGTATTGTTCCCGTCCAAATCAAATTCATTATATCCAATAATAGTAAACAAAAACGAGCTCACTGGACAATACTTTCAATTCCTCTACAAAGATGAGGGGAAGGATGAATGGATGGCGTGGGTTCCAAGTACTCGAGAAAGTGTCAAAATAACTAGAGCTTTCCCAGGAGCTGAGGTGAAACCAATAACAGAAGGAAATTTACCATAAGAATAAATTTCATGCTTTGTCTGCTTCCTAACTGTAATAACCAATACTAACAAGTTATTGTTTGATTATCGACTTACTATCGACAGTCATAAATTTTTGAAAACAAATCGATATATTTTCGATAAAGAATCGATAAATTTATGATAACACGCCGGAAACAAATTGACGCCTATATCGATAATTTTTGACAAAATTTTTTTGGTGACATGTCGATAGCTTTTCGATAAATATCGATTAGTTTTCAATAATAAATCGATAACTCCTCAATAATAAGTCAGTTACATGTTGATTTATTTTATTTTTTTCTTTTCTTTTCTTTTCATTTCCTTTTTTTCTTTCCTTTTCTTTTATTTTCTTTTCTTCTTTTCTTTTCTTTTCTTTTCTTTTCTTTTCTTTTCTTTTCTTTTCTTTTCTTTTCTTTCCTTTTATTTTTTTCTTTCCTTTAATTTCCTCTGGTTTCCTTTCCTTTTCTTTCCTTTCCTTTCCTTTACTTTTCTTTCCTTTTCCTTCCTTTCCTTTCCTTACTCTTCCTTTCCATTCCTTTTCTTACCTTTATTTGCCTTTCATTTCCTTGCCTTTCCTTTCCTTTCGTTTCCTTTCCTTTCCTTTCCTTCCCTTTCCGTTCCTTTCTTTTCTTTTCATTTCCTTTTCTTTCTTGACATGCCTTGCCTTTCCCGACTTCGCAAACGGGACGATAACCATAAGCATCGCTAATACGATCTGCATCATTATGTTCTTTTTCCTCTTCCTCCTCTTACCGCGCACCTGGCTTTGGGAATCCAAAATCAGTCTACGCTTATTTTAACATCCTCATGAAGTAATAAATAATGCATAACAGGCATCGCTGGTTGTTTGTTCACTCCACTTGAGTCTACTAAAAATAGCCCACTAAATGAGGCATCAGCCATTTAGTTTTGAGTACTCGGAGCGATTTGATGATTAATGTGTCGCATAATTAGCAAAAGTTGCGAATTGCAAAGATAGTAAAAAACTTGATCCACTCTTTGTTTAACAGGTGCTACAATAACAACATTATCATCACTAGCACTAGCACTAACAGCAATCACCAACAAACATGCATCCAAACGATGCCAGTCAAATTGTGGCATGGTATGGGCACGTGGACGTGATGCCGATGTAAATTAGTTAACGATAACGACGAACGAATAGGAAGTACACACATATGTACACACATACATATACATGGGAACATACTAAATAATAACGCATAAGACTTACGGCACGCCAAGTATGGGGAATCAACAAGTGCTGACAACACTGATTTTTAATACGGTCACATATAGGTATGTTTAAGCCTACAATGATATGGAGGAGTGATGATAATCATGGTACATTTGTACTTTCTTTGGTACATTTCGCTTCCTGAAAGTACGTTGGTACTACATTGACATATTTGGTACATTTTCGTAAAATACAGCACTACACTTCAAGTCATTTGCAAAGCAGCTCTGAATGTACAAAAAAAATTTAAATTTTTCAAAGAAAATATATAGTTAACTTCTTTTGTTGCCGAGCACAAATTGCCATTTGCAATTATGTATCATTTAAATATGGTTATGAAAAATAGCATAACTGATTCTAAAATTGTGAACAAATTTTGTATCAATTGAATTAATGCACAGAAAATAATAACTCAAATAACAGGGCCAGAAAATTATATATGCATAATTGCATTTTGTCAGAAGAATTATTACTCTCTAATAATAGATGAAACGACTGATGTACGTTTATCAAAAAATTTGCCAGTTTCGATTCGAATTTTTGATCAAAAGTGCATTGATAGATTTTTAGATTTGATACTTTTGACCAATAGTAGCACGGATGGTATTTTTAATACCATTATTAAATCTTTCAAAGACCATTCAGTACCACTTGAAAAATTAGTTTCACTGCCGACAATTGCTCGGTTATGATGGGAGCAAAAAGCGGAGTGCAAGCAAGGCTGAAGCAAGTTGTTCCAAATGTGCATGTTAATGGATGTGTTTGTCACATTTTAAATTTAGCTTCAATGGCCGCTTGTGATGTATTTCCCACAAAATTGATAAATTTATTTAATAATTTGGGAAAAATTTAAACAACGTGACATCAGGACGGACAAGGCGATAGCTGTTTCGATTATACCTTGTAAATCTCTTCAAAGGCTTTTCTCCCGGGAGTGGGATTTGAACCCGCACTTCTACGATAGTCGTAGTGTTACAAACGCATTCAGCCACGTCATGCCTTAGTTGTTGTAAACCTTATCCCAATTGCCTTCTTTGCATATATTCTTTATTCATAGTCCATTATTCGTATGGCAACATATGGTAAAGTTATGCGTTGGTAAGGCGGTTTTTCAAAGAAACTTGGTGTTGTTTTTGTTCTATTTAGAGAACTACAACGAATTAACCAATGTTGTCTATTTGTATGAGTTTTCACTTAAAAGCTCAGAAAAATTGATAAATTTTTAAAAGACGTAAACTATCGTTTTTTTAACAGCCCCCTTAGGAGCGCAGACTTTCAGAGTTTCCAAGAGCATTTCGGTACAGAAATGTATGTTATGTAAGTACGCCCCCACAAGGTGGCTTTC
The DNA here is from genome assembly GCF_040869045.1 of Eurosta solidaginis. Lineage (NCBI taxonomy): Eukaryota > Metazoa > Arthropoda > Insecta > Diptera > Tephritidae > Eurosta > Eurosta solidaginis. The sequence goes on along the minus strand of NC_090321.1, from coordinate 251,526,598 downwards.
TAGATAAGCAGTCATATGCCGTCTTCCAGTGAGTTTTACACATCCGGCTCACGCTCAATTCTCAAGGTAATGCTCTGGATCATTGAGAGATTTGAGAAGCAGATGTCGTAAAATTTTCGCATACGTGAAATGTGATAGGCAGATGTCGCCGCTGTTTTTCATTAAACTCATACGGCGAAAGGCTAAGCAGCGACATCTATTTTTGAAAAAGTAGGTTTATTAAAGGCAGCGTTGCCAAACTAAAAAAAAGTAATTAACAAATTATTTGGCTAACAAATTGAACCACACTTCTATCTGGATTTATCTGGCTCAAATCGTTGTTGTTGCATTTACATGCAAAATTATTTATCTGGCTCAGGATTTTGCCAACGGATGATGGCTATAGATAGATTTCTTTAGCAAGGAGATGTCCTCAAGTATTATTTTAATCTTAACATATTTGAAAATAAAAGCAGTAATCAAAATATTAATCTTATATCTGAAATTTTTCAAAGTCCTACTTATAAAGTATATTTTACATTTCTGTCTTATATTTTATAAATATATATATTTTAATGTGAATATAGAAATGGAGTCTGAAGATATTCGCATACCTTTACTTATTACCAAATTAAAAATTTTATAAAAAAATCTTATTTAGACCCCAGTCCTATTTGGATATTAAATATTGATTCAGACGAAAATCATTTAACCACCAGATTAAGTTTAATGCGGTGTTAATGTGGATATTGTTCTATCAAACAACCTTTTCGAAAAAGATGACGTTCCTACACATATTTAAGAGCTGTGCTAACCAATTTTATATACTCTTTTGTAGTACTTTATTAAAGAAAGTAAATTTTAATGATAAAACTTTGTTGTGGGCTGCAAAGCTTTCACCAGAAAGTATTTTAAACAGATAGTATTGTGCCTTTAGTGATGGATTTGTTTCCGAAATCTTACTTACTTACTTAATTGGCGCTTAACAGTCTAAACGGTTATGGCCGTCCAACAAGGCGCGCTAGTTGCTTCTTCGCTCCGCCAACCGGCGCCAATTGGTCACACCAAGGGAGTTTAAATCGTTTTCCACCTGGTCCTTCCAACGGAGTGGGGGCCGCCCTCTACCTCTGCTTCTATAGGCGGGTTCCGATAGAAACACTTTCTTGGCCGGAGCATCATCATTCATTCGCATAACATGGCCTAGCCAGCGCAGCGGCTGCGTTTTAATTCGCTGGACTATGTTGATGTCTGCGTATAGCTCGTACAGCTCATCATTAAATCTTCTTCGGTACTCGCCATCGCCAACGCGTAGAGGTCCATAAATCTTTCGAAGAACTTTTCTCTCGAACACTCCCAAAGTCGCTTCATCTGGTGTTGTCATGATTCATGCTTCTGCCCCATATAGCAGGACGGGTACGATAAATGACTTGTAGAGTATGATTTTTGTTCGACGAGAGAGGACTTTACTTTTCAATTGCCTAAATCCGAAATCTGCATTTGATAAAATAGAGAAAATTAATTTTGAATTTAGAGCTTTAGCAGAGCATGAGAGCCTTAAAAAGTTCAAGAATTTAAATATATGCAGCTTTTGGGAAGAATTAATCAGTTAAAAATAAATTAAATCCGCAAATGTTTTCAAATATTTATGGAATAGTTCAAGTCATATTGTCGATTCCGCATTCATCCACAAACGTAGAAAGGATATTTTCTATATAAAATTTAATTAAAACTAAGTGTAGAAATAGACTTCAAATAAACACAGTTTCGAGTTTAATAAAAACTAAAGACTTGATTAAATCAGCTAACAGTAGTTGTCATAATATAGATACGAAAAAAGCCTTTTTCTAAACTGAGGTATTTAAAGAACTCAAAGAAGAAAAACTGTTAATGTAGTGACTGAAACATGACTTCTCAGTATAAATATAGGCGACAATTTGTCAACTTTTATACCTGAATCTAAATCTTTTTGTAACTAAAATCTTTTTATGAAGTGTTTTTGCATTGAATGCAGCTGTTATTTTTTTTAATACTAATTTTATGTTCCTTACTGGTACTCAATAAAGAAATGTTTTTATATATGTACATAATTGTACGCTTCAATCGATAAACTTCTTTTATTATTTTTACTGGAAAAGTATTTCTTCATAAATCACATTTCCCTGTTATGCTACCTTTAATTTGCCTTAGAAAGTTTCCTGACTTAAAACAGTTTTTGGATAAAGAAGCAGAATATAGCTCTAGTTTGATTCAAATTTACATCCGAAGACTTTTGGTACATTTTTGGATGATTTGGTACATTTTTTTCCCCCCGTTTGGTACAAAATGAAAAAATCCATTTATCATCCCTGATATGGAGCATACGACGGTAAAGAAGATGTTCTCTGTTGTAGCATTTTCTTTGATGGGCTGCATGACTTGCTACGGGCCATCAAAAGCACAGACATTCCATTGAAAAACAAACATTTTTGCTTTATTCTCTTTTCTTTTATTATGTTATGTAATTTTTATGGTTAATATGTCTGCGTGTGTGTAGATGAACTCAACTCATCCCTATAAAAATAAAGGGTACGATTAATCCCTAAAGAGAGCGGTCTCCGATTGATCTCTTTTATCTACATTGTGGCATACTTGATATCCTCTAGTCCCTTTTGGGTACAGTTGGGATTAGTCAGGTTGAAATTTATGTAGCCCATTTTAAGAAGCATAAAAATACGTGGCAACAAAATGAGTTAAAACAAGTAAGGAAGGCTAAGTTCGGGTGTAACCGAACATTACATAATCATCTGAGAGCTAAAACAAGTAAGGAAGGCTGAGTTAAAAAAAGTAAGGAAGGCTAGGTTCGGGTGTAACCGAACATTACATACTCAGCTGAGAGCTATGGAGACAAAATAAGGGAAAATCACCGTGTAGGAAAATTAACCTAGGGTAACCCTGGAATGTGTTTGTATGACATGTTTATCAAATGGAAGGTATTAAAAAGTATTTTAAGAGGGAGTAGGCCATAGTTCTATGGGTGGAAGCCATTTAGGGATATCGCCATAAAGGTGGACCAGGGCTGACTCTAGAATTTGTTTGTACGATATGGGTATCAAATGAAAAGTGTTAATGAGTATTTTGAAAGGGAGTGGGCCTTAGTTCTATAGGTGGACGCCTTTTCGAGATATCGCCATAAAGGTGGACCAGGGGTGACTCCCGAATTTGTTTTTAAGATATGGGTATCAAATGAAAGGTGTTAATGAGTATTTTAACAGGGAGTGGTGGTAGTTGTATGTGTAAAGGCTTTTTCGAGATATTGACCAAAATGTGGACCAGGGTGACCCAGAACATCATCTGTCGGGTACCGCTAATTTATTTATATATGTAATATCACGAACAATATTCCTGCCAAGATTCCAAGGGCTTTTGATTTCGCCCTGCAGAACTTTTTCATTTTCTTCTACTTCACACCCAATTTGCAAAGTTGTTTTCTAAAGTTATATTTTGCGTCAATAAACCAATCCAATGACCATATTTCATCCCTTTTTCACATTTGATATAGAATTATGGCATTTTTAAATTTTTCGTAATTTTCGATATCGAAAAAGTGGGCGTGACCATAATCTGATTTCGGCCATTTTCTACACCAATACAAAGTGAGTTCAAATAAGTACGTGAACTGAGTTTAGTAAAGATATATCGATTTTTGCTCAAGTTATCGTGTTAACGGCCGAGCGGAAGGACAGACCGTCGACTGTGTATAAAAGCTGGGCGTGGCTTCAATAGATTTCGCCTTTTTTCACAGAAAACAGTTTGCACCCCAGAAGCTAAGCCCCTATCAAATTTGACAAGGATTGGTAAATTTTTGTTCGACTTATGGCATTAAAAGTATCCTAGACAAATTAAATGAAAAAGGGCGGAGCCACGCCCATTTTGAAATTTTCTTTTATTTTTGTATTTTATTGCACCATATCATTACTGGAGTTGAATGTTGACATAATTTACTTATATACTGTAAATATATTAAATTTTTTGTTAAAATTTGAATTAAAAAAAGAATTTTTTAAAGTGGGCGTGTTCGTCATCCGATTTTGCAAATTTTTATTAAGCATACATATAGTAATAGGCGTAACGTTCCTGCCAAATTCCATCATGATATCTTCAACGACTGCCAAATTACAGCTTGCAAAACTTTTAAATTACCTTCTTTTAAAAGTGGGCGGTTCCACGCCCATTTTCCAAAGTTTTACAAATTTTCTATTCTGCGTCATAAGTACAACTCACCTACCAAGTTTCATCGCTTTATCCGTCTTTGGTAATGAATTATCACCCTTTATCTGTTTTTCGAAATTTTCGATATCGAAAAAGTGGGCGTGGTTATAGTCCGATATCGTTCATTTTAAATAGCAATCTGAGATGAGTGCCCAGAAACCTACATACCAAATTTCATCAAGATACCTCAAAATTTACTCAAGTTATCGTGTTAACGGACAGACGGTCGGACGGACGGAAGAACGGATATGGCTCAATCAAATTTTTTTTCGATACTGATGATTTTAATATATGGAAGCCTATATCTATCTCAATTCCTTTATACCTGTACAACCAACCATTATCCAATCAAAGTTAATATACTCTGTGAGCTCTGCTCAACTGGGTATAAAAAAGGATTATAGATGATTGATTCGAATTATTTAAGAAAAATGCGGAGCCCTATACCGAACCTAAATGACTTAGACTTTATATTCCATTATCGTCGAGAATGAGTTGAAGTCTTTATAATTTTTTCACATAGATGTATCTAACAATTTGTTCAAGTTTTAATATTGCGTTTAAAATGGGTACAACTTCGTACCAAAAAAACTAACACTTTTTGATGAGAAAAAAGATTAGTCCCATATAGGTACAAAGGGGTTGGTTTTATTGTTATCATTAGGGTATAAATGGCTACAATTAGTCTCTTGATATGACATGCTCACACAAAAGGGAACAGTTCAACGCCTACAAAGAGATTAAAACTGGCATAAGTCCCATACACCTTTGCGACTTTTAGACTAATCGCATTTTTTGCAGGGATCTATCATCACGATCTGTTCGATATCACACAGTAATTTGTAGGATACCGCTATTATTTCATATAGGAAACTAGGGTATCCAAGTAATTCAAACAAAGTTAATTTGAAAATGTGAACTAATTCTTCTCACATTTTTTGGGTATTCCAGCTTTGCCAAAGATAATGTGACGAATGTTGACATCACTATGCTGTTAGTAAATAATCGCAACAACAAAACACAGCAAGCAGCGACACTTATGTACAAGGCAACGAAGAACATTTCACACATATAACCAGTAGCTCGAAGTGAAAAGATACCTCACATACACATATCAGCTAAGAGCAGAAATTGATATTCACACATATACACCCATATGGCTAGTAGAAAAACATAAGCTACAAATATACATGTATATAGCTGGTAACCAAGCACGAGATACAACTGTTCGAGAAACGACTAGATATTAGGAGAAATGGGTGAACGAAAAACCGAAAGTGTAAAAGCAGTTTGATTTAAACACGCTATTAGTTGTGAAGTGAAGTATAATTGTGAAGTACTCCCAAAGTAATCTAAATAAAGACCTGTTTGCAATACTGAATATTGGAGTTATTTTTTCGAGAGTTCGACGATTGGAACATTAGCAGAAGGTGCACCATTATCAGAAATCCCCAGAACTCTTTACAGTACTATCTAAATCTGTATATTTATAGCGCTCTCTTTTCTGGAAAATGTGTTATGCTCTTTGTATGCCGCGCAATGGTTGTAAATATAATGTTTTCTATTATAAAAAGCAAGCAACGTCTTTGCGGAGTATTTTATTCTTTGTTGAAAATTGTTGCCTGGTCGCAACGCAAAAGCATTACACTTTTACCCTGCATAAAATGACGGTGTAACAGTGTAACCCTGCTAAACCTGCTGATAATTGCTAATGAATTTTTATTAACATTGAGAGCGCGTTTGTGACAATGAGCTGATACACGCGATAGCAACTTATGTTCTTTCCATGCACTATATACCTATGTCGTAAATTTGCTGGGGTAGGAATAACTATATTAAGGCTTCACCATTTAGGTTAGGCAACAATTTATTTCACAAGAGACAATGCTATAAGTGTAAAGCGTATGCTTTACGTATGCGTATGTGAAATCTTGTGAATCGATAAAGACATTATTATTATTATTTTAACACCGGGAAAGGGAAATTAGTTTCTGGTATTTGCGTGAAAGTATTTCAATATCGCTATTTGTTTTTGTGTTGTAACTTGGAGTGCCGAAATTGCTTCAAGATGAGTTATTTCGGAGCGCCAGTTGTTTCTTCGTTGGACACAATTGCTCACGGCAAGGGAATTTAAATAGTTTTCCATTTGGCCCATCCGGCGATGGACGGTTGCTTCCATATGCGGGTTGCTATAAGAATAATTTTTTTGGCCGAAGCATCATCTACCATTCGCATCGCAAGACCTATCCAGCGGAGCCGCTGTGTTCTAATTCGCTGGACTCTGTTGATGTCTGCATAAAGCTCGTACAGTCTATCATTGAACCTTCTTCGGTACTCGCCGTTGCCAATACCAACGCACATTTAGGGCCCAGAACTTTTATGTCTTCTGCAGCATTGGTGGCAGCAGCATTCGCAAGTCCAGTCGGCTTACCATGTTAACCGAAGAATGTAAAGCAAATTGTCAGCAAAAATTGTCCGACAGATTTTGATCGTCAAAAGTAAAAGATAGCTTGTCATAATATGATTACAATTTTCCAGTGCGGGTAATAATTATCATCTGGGTGCTTCAAAGCTGCCTCTGTTTAAGATGACGTAGACGACTTTTCTCTGGAATCTGACAACTCTCTCTCTGAACATTGGCTACCAGGTCGCCCCTTTCGTGCATGCAGAAATTTCAGCTCATCTTAAAACCTTCCGTCTTGCGCCGAACTTTTGGTAACATCTTAAATTTTTACTATACTCTGTGCCATATTTTTCGATCGGGTGACGGGCACGTAGCTTTAGGAATCTTTTAATATATAAACTTTGAAAACATTAATTAAGTAAAATCTGAAAATGCTGTGTAAATTATTTTTATGAACGCAATATGTATATTTTCCATCGCCAAATACATGGAAGAAATCGGAAGATGCTACAGATTTCGAAATTGTATGTATAAATAATATCACCACAACGTCAACTGGTTTTGAAGTCGACGCAAATAAAATTTAAGTAACTTCCCGATAAGCGACAAGCTTGAAATTTGGAATATAGCACAGAACCCGATGAAAATGCAGTTATAAGAAAAAAGTCCGATAGGTGGCGCATGGATCGAAATATTTAAAAAAATCGTATTTGTCTTCTAACTTGGCTCATGTTTGGAACACATAATATATACATGAATAGAAACCGTTTTATGAAAAGAAATCATGCTAGGTGCGGCAAGTATCGAGATATTAACAAGTAAGGAAGGCTAAAATTTTAAACTACCTTCGTTTAAAATTGGGCAGTGCCACGCCCATTGTCCAAAATTTTACTGATCTTCTATTCTGCGTCATAAGGTCAAACCACCTATCAAGTTTCATCGCTTTATCCTTTGGTAATGAATTATCGCACTGTTTCGGTTTTTCGAAATTTTTGTTATCGAAAAAGTGGGCGTGGTTATAGTCCAAATTGCATTAAGATACCTAAAAATTTACTCAAGTTATCGTGTTTACGGACAGATGGACGGACGAACGGACGGACATGGCTAAATGAATTTCTTTTTTCACCCAGATTATTTTGATATACAGAAGTCTATATATATCTCGATTAGTTTATGCCGTTACGGGGTACCGTTATGCGAACAAAATTAATATACACTGTGAGCTCTGCTCAGCTGAGTATAATTAACTTACTCGAATAACTGAGTTTCTGTATATTGCCATAATACCAAAATTGGAAGCAGAGCACTAAATTTTAAGCTGCAACACTGGCCGAAGTTAAGTTAACTGACAAAAGGAATTAACATCTTGATTTAAGTATTAGTCGGACGCAAATTTTGTATGGATTTAAAATTGCACATCAAAAACTGGCATAAGCATTTGTAAGTCATAAGGAATTCTGAGTCACTCCCGATACATAAACCTAATATTAGGGTAAATATAGTTTTGGATAGCCAAAACTTCATTCTCAAAAATGGCATACACAATTTTTAGAATAAGTGTGAACATTTGTGTGTATACACCCAACAAACCAATTTTTTGTTAATTGATAATAAGCCTTAAATAAGTTTTGTCTATACAAAACTGATGCAAGATTTATAATCAGTTGTTAATCAGTCATAATACTCTGAAAAGGGTGAGTAGAAACTTACACCAATTTCACATAGAAACCTAATGGAGCCACAATTTTGTTTCATGAAATAATTAAGTTTTCCCTTTCACATTAGACAAAAATCTCTTCCGTTACAGAATGAAACGCAACTATTTTTTTGAACACTCAGGGAATTTAAGAAATTGCGTAGAAGTCCATCTTTCCCTCAAATTTCAAGTTATTCTAAAGACAATTTAAATATTTATTATTGGATAGCCTCAACTGTAAAGTTTCTTACACCTAAGGGGCTCGCAGTTTTGGTAGGTAATTTTGGTTGATTTACTTAAAATGTAAAGTTACACGCGTTATAAATGATACGATTTTAGAACGCCATATAAAATAGATTTATTATGTCACAACAAAAGTATGTAATTTGGATTTAAGTTACATCAAATTATAATATACAATTTTTGAAGTTTTAATTCTTTAGGCGCGTTATGAAAAAATTATGACAATATAATTTTAAACAATGTGACGTATAACTGATTTGTTTTTCTTTTTAAAACATGCGAAGAGTTTCTTAACGCTAGACCGCTGCTCTTTTTCCACCGGCGTCGGTTTCATCGATTCTTTTACAAATTTTAGAACTTGTACATTATTTAAATTTGTATATATACCCGGATAATTGGGGTCCCCACAACCTTTCCCAGCTGATACCACCGCACATATTTGTCCATTAACAACACCCGGTGCTCCAGAATCTCCAAAACATCTATCACTTCCACCTTTACCAAGCCCAGCACAAATCATTGATGATGTTAAAGCTTGTATATGCTTAAAACTACGAGCACAATACTGCTTTGATATTATATCCACGAACGCAGTACGGAGAAGTTCCGTAGGCTCTTTTGAGGCTTTACGTATTGCACCCCATCCACTAATGCGCATTTCTGTATATGGCTTTAATTTAGTATTACAAAGCGCAATTGGTTTTATTGCCGAACTCTCGATAAAGGGTGGATTCACTTTAATAGCAGCGATATCCATATGTGCAATTTCCTCATCATAAGTAGGTGGAATAATCAAACACTGCACATTGCGGACTTGTCCAGCAGCGTTCATATTAGTTACACCAACTTTAACCTCGATATAAGGCGCTTCTATATTTGTCACGCAATGCGCCACTGTAATCACAGTTTCCAAATTGACCATTGAACCAGCGCAAACATATTTCCCAAAATAATGTAATGAAACCATATATGGGCTATCCTCTATCTTCGATAAATCGCCATTTAAAATGCGGAATCGCGAACTCGCACCGCTCAAAAGAGAGCTATGAAAGACTAACATGAGCGCAAAATAATTACTTAAATTCATTGTAAACTGTGATTTCGTCCACCGGTTGTTAAGTATAAAGTACTTTAAACAAGAAAACTCTTGTGGGCGCTATTTATACCTTTACTAAAGTTTCAGAAATTTTCAAAATCAGGTAAACAAACAGTTTTTTGCTCTACCAAAATGGCAAATTAAAGATAAATATGAATATTTCAGCGAAATGAAATTAGCACGACTTTTGTTATTCTGATTCAAAGGAAATATACCTTTTTGTTTATATATATATGTATGTATTAGGGTGTTGGAAGATATCATGGTAAAAACTCAAGTTGCATTTTAAGGCCAGTATTTTTCTACAATTTCTAAAAAACAAGTAAGGGTATCTAAAAACGGGTGTAACCGAACATTATATACTCAGTGTGCGTTTCAATTGTTCAGTTCATTTCAGATAAATTACTTTCTAATCCTACTGAGGCATATTTCAAACACAAACTATTCTCAAAAAAATAAGGGAGTGTAGACGAAGTTGAATTTACGTTTATTTATTTACTGTTTATTTTACATATTTGTTTCCACATGTGCATTTTAAGTACACATACCTAAAACTTGCAGCTTTCGATATGTTTTAATATTATGAACTTTGATAACTTAACATTTGATCGCAACGGCACAAACGGATCCAGATAAATATAGACTTTCATATATAAAAAGGAATTGGTTTGCCATGTGCGTTCGTCGGTCTGTCTGCCTGTGATCACGATAACTTGTGTAAATATTGTGATATCTTATTGAAATTTGGAATTTGGGTTTCTTGGCTCTCACCTCCCATCGCTATTTAAAACAAGCAAGGAAAGTTAAGTTCGCGTGTAACCGAACATTACATACTCAGCTGAGAGCTTTGGAGACAAAATAAGGGAAAATCACCATATAGGAAAATGAACCTAAGGTAACCTTGGAATGTGTTTGAATGACATGGGTATCAAATGGAAGGTATTAAAGAGTATTTTAAAATGGAGTGGGCCATAGATCTATAGGTGGACGCCAATTTGGGATATCGCCATAAAGATGGACCAGGGGTGACTTTAGAATGTGTTTGTACGATATGGGAATCAAATGAAAGGTGTTAATGAGAATTTTAAAAGGGAGTGGGCCTTAGTTCTATAGGTGGACGCATTTTCGAAATATCGCCATAAAGGTGGACCAGGGGTGACTCTAGAATGTGTTTGTACGATATTGGTATCAAATGAAAGGTGTTAATGAGTATTTTAAAAGGGAGTGGGCCTTAGTTCTATAGGTGGACGCGTTTTCGAGATATCGCCATAAAGGTGGACCAGGGGTGACTCTACAATTTGTTTGTACGATATGGGTATCAAATGAAAGGTGTTAATGAATATTTTAAAAGGGAGTGGGCCTTAGTTCTATAAGTGGATGCCTTTTTGAGATATCGCCAAAAAGGTGGACCAAGGGGGACTGTAGAGTGTGTTTGTACGATATGGGAATCAAATGAAAGGTGTTAATGAATATTTTAAAAGGAAGTGGGCCTTAGTTCCATAGGAGGACGCCTTTTGGAGATATCGCCATAAAGGTGGGCCAGGGGTGTCTCTAGAATGCGTTTGTACGATATGGGTATCAAATGAAAGGTGTTAATGAGTATTTTAAAATGGCGTGGGCCTTAGTTCTATAGAGGTGGACGCCTTTTCGAGATATCGCTATAAAGATGGACCAGGGGTGACTCTATAATGTCTTTGTACGATATGGGTTTCAAATTAAAGGTATTAATGAGGCTTTTGAAAGGGAGTGGTGGTAGTTGTATATGTGACGGTGTTTTCCAGATATCGACCATAAAGTGGACCAGGGTGACCCAGAACATCATCTGTTGGATATCGCTAATTTATTTATATATATAATACCACGAACGGTTTTCCTGCCAAGATTTCAAGGGTTTTTTATTTCACGCTGCAGAACTTTTTCATTTTCTTCTACTTAATTTGGTAGGAGTCACACACATTTTACAAAGTTTTTTCTAAAGTTATATTTTGCATCAAAAAACCAATCCAATCATCATGTTTCATCCCTTTTTTCGTATTTGGTATAGAATTATGGCATTTTTTTCATTAGACGGTTAAGCGCCAATTAAGTAAGTAAGTAAGTAAAAGTGGGCGGTGCCACGCCCATTGTCAAAAATTTTACTAATTTTCTATTCAGCGTCATAAGTCACCTACCAAGTTTCATCGCATTGTTGTTGTTGTTGTAGCAATGCTCGCCCCACCTAATAGCCGCGACCGATCACAAATTGTCATCAATATCCTCTAACGGGAGTCCAAGGAAACTTGCCTTGAAACAGGGGTGGACCATAAGGAAAGGGGTGTTAGAGGCGTTGGTTCCACATTACAATTAAAGAGATGGTTGGTGTCATGTGGGGACACATTGCAAGCTTGGCATACATTTTGTATATCGGGGTTGATTCTGGATAGGAAAGAGTTTAACCTGTTACAGTATCCAGAACGAAGTTGAGCAAGAGTGACACGCGTTTCCCTGGGGAGTATGCGTTCCTCTTCTGCGAATTCTGGATATTTTTCTTCAAGTAGTTGAGCAAGAGTGACACGCGTTTCCCTGGGGAGTATGCGTTCCTCTTCTGCGAATTCTGGATATTTTTCTTCAAGTACTGGATTCACCGGGCAATTCCCGACATAAAGGTCCGACGCCTGTCTATGGAGTTCACCAAGGACCTGCTTGTGTTTTTCCGCTTCATACGGCTGGGTTCTCAGGTGCCGTATTTCCTCAAAATGCTTACGGAGATGACTCCTTAGGCCCCTAGGCGGTGCTGGTTCGTCAATCAGATGTCTGTTGGGATGCCCAGGTTTCTGGGTATTCAACAGAAACTGTTTGGTCAGCATCTCATTTCTCTCCCTGATGGGGAGTATTCTCGCCTCATTATGCAGATGGTGTTCTGGGGACATAAGAAGACAGCCCGTGGCGATTCTGAGAGCAGTATTTTGGCAGGCCTGTAGTTTCTTCCAGTGGGTGGTTTTTAGGCTTGGCGACCATATGGGTGACGCGTAGCACGTAATCGGCTGGCTAATTGCTTTGTATGTGGTCAAGAGCGTTTCTTTATCTTTTCCCCAGGTACTGCCAGCAAGGGATTTGAGGATTTTATTACGGCTCTGAATTCTTGGAACAATTGCGGTTGCGTGCGCGCCAAAATGTAGATCCTGATCAAACGTCACACCCAAGATTTTGGGGTGTAGGACAGTCGGTAGCGTAGTGCCATCGACGTGGATGTTCAATATGGTCGACATTTGGGGCGTCCATGTTGTAAACAAGGTCGCGGAAGATTTAGTCGGTGATAATGACAGGTTTCGCCAGGCGAAAAAACTGGAGAGATCAGGGAGATAGCCGTATATTTTATTGCATAGCTCATCGATCTTTGGGCCTGGGCCTGTGGCCATTATTGTGCAGTCATCGACGTAGGAAACGATTGTGACTCCTTCCGGTGGTGAAGGTAGCTTAGATATGTAGAAATTAAACAAAAGCGGGGATAGGACACCACCCTGTGGCACCCCTTGTTTAATTCTCCTTTGTTTTGATGTTTCGTTTCTGAATTGCACCGATGCCTGCCGACCACCCAGATAATTTGCGGTCCACCTTTTAAGACATGGGGGAAGGGTAGACCCTTACAGGTCCTGCAGTAACGAGCCATGGTTGACCGTATCAAAAGCTTTTGATAGGTCTAACGCTACGAGTACTGTTCTATGGTGGGGATATTGATTCAAACCGCAATTTATCTGGGTGCTAATGACATTTAGCGCGGAGGTAGTGCTATGGAGTTTTCTGAAGCCAAGCTGATGAGGGGCTAGCTGCAAATGTGCTTGGAAATGAGGGAGCAAAATGGCTTCAAGCGTCTTTGCCACTGGCGATAGGAGAGATATCGGACAATATGACTCACCTACGTTAGCTGGTTTCCCAGGCTTTAGTAGCGGGACCACCTTGGCCATTTTCCATTTCTCGGGTATGACAAAGGTGGAAAGAGACAGGTTGAAGACATGCGCTAAATATTTGAAACCCTCTTTCCCTAGGTTTTTAAGCATCGGCATGGCTATGGCGTCTGGGCCCACTGCTTTGGATGGTTTAGCGCGACCAATGGCGTCCTCAACCTCTCTAGCGGTGATGGTAATTGGTGACGCGCTGAGTTTTTGTTTATGTGCACGTCTATTGGCTCTCCGTCTATCTTTGTCGACCGTAGGATGCATTATATATTGTCGGCAGAAAGCGCTCGCGCATTTTTTCGCATCCGACAGCACCTTCTCGCCGAAGGCGATGGAAACTTGGCTTTGTGCTTAGTCGGATTCGGTAGGGACTTTACGGTGGACCAAAGTTTACCTACACCTCTTAGGTGCTCTTCCCATTTCGCCCGCTTGTGTTCGTCCACAAGCAATCTGATGCGTTGGTTTATATCCCTTATTTGGGGGTCGCCTGGATCAAGCTGTCTTATTTAGAAGCATTTTAGAGGTCGCTACCATGCATCAAAGTTTTGGAAAACGACTTTTGAAGAGACAAAATACCTATGAATCCGTAATATTATCTAAAGGCATGCTTTTATTAGTATATGTATTAGAGTGATTCAAAAAAAATTGCCACCCTTATGGTTAAGTTAGAGCACTAATTTTTTCCAAGGCTAATATTTTCACTTTCCTTTTTTGAAGTTTATGAAAGTGCGTTTTTCGGTGACGATGAAGTCGGCGGTACGCTCGAACGAAATAAGTATGGGCAGGTGGTCGGATGCCAATGTTACCATCGGCTGCCAGTTGACGCACTTTACGAGTTCTGCGCTCACGATTGAGATATCTGGCGAGATATGACAGCTTCCTACCATACGTGTGGGGGCGTCTCCTTTTATTGTGCAGAACGTCGTTTCGTCTATTTGATCCGCCAACATCTCACCCCTACTGTCCGCCCGCAAGTTTGAATGCCATAGGTCGTGATGGGCATTGAAATCGCCTAAGATAATGCGATTGTTGCCAGTGAGTACGGCCTCGATATTAGGGCGGTATCCAGTGGGGCAACAGGTGAGAGGAGGGATGTAGATGTTGATGATTTCTAGATTTGCATCGCCTTACCGGACAGATAGGCCTTGACGTTCTAAGACCTTGTCACTGCGGTCGATGCCAGGATCAAATATATGATATTGCACGGAGTGGTTTATAATAAACGCGAGGCCGCCTCCATTTCCGCTCTCGCGGTCTTTCCTGTGGACATTATAACCAGAGCAGGTCTGCAATGCAGATCTTGCTGTGAGTTTAGTCTCTTGAATCGCAGCAATGCGGATGTTGTGCCGCTTCATGAAATCGACTATCTCCGTAATCTTCCCAGTTAGTCCATTACAGTTGAACTGCAGAATTCTGAAGTGCATGAGGGGTGACGCCCCCACTCTAGGGGTAAGTGAGGGGTGACTACGCCTAGGTTGTGGAAGGCCAGGACGCAATTGCTGTTGTGGCCTTGGGACTGGGCGCCCTTGGGCAAGCATTGGGGTACCCGGATGATTTCGGTTTGCGACCTGGCAACATGGCGCGATGAAACCCGTCGAGGGGTTGCCGTCGCGGAGACCAGAACATCTAGGAAAGTGGCACCACCCAAGGCAGGAGCTGCATTGGGCGGATGTCGCAAACCTATATATTCTGTGCTGGCAGACGGTGCAAACGGAGGCAGGGACTAAGAGTCTGTTTCCCTGACCTGCACGATTGCTGCCAGAAAAGAGGGGTGGGGAAGAAGACGGGGGCAGGGGCTGATGCTCAGCATTGCTACCAGCTCTACTACGAAGGTAGTAGTTATGAGTGGTATCAGCTGTTTGAGTTGTTGGCGCCGTGTGGCGCGAGCAGCAGCGGGTACTTGTTGTGGCTTGCTGAGCAGCGAAGCTGCTAGAAGGTAGTGGGGATACGCTTAGGCGTAGACTACGGGACGCCCATGGGCGTGAGCAGCAAGGAGCCACAAAAGATTTATAAAAGTTACGTGGACGTCGGGTTTTGGGATCAAGCCCAGAACAACCTGTCCGATGCAACCATCCCTTGCACGAGACACACTGAACAGAGTATGACCGTCCTAAAAAGATTCTTTTCTGGCAAATGCAGCAAAACCATTTCTCAGGACCGGGGTCAGGAGACGGACCCGGATTGGGTTCGATACCTTCCCGGATTAAGAGAATATGTAGCAGTCCTGCTGCAAGGAGCTGCTGGGAGGATGACAATTTGTGGGAGGGACGAAACAAATTAAATGGGGTCACTCTGAAATGACAGTCCTTGGTCGGGAAAAATCCCGAGTCGCTCCGGTACATAGAACCGACTGCCTTGGGAAGTTTCATCGCATTGTCCGCCTTTGGTAATGAATTATCGCACTTTTTCGGTTTTTCGAAATTTTCGATATCGAAAATGTGGGCGTGGTTATAGTCCGATTCCGTTCATTGCAAATAGCGATCTGAGATGACTGCCCAGAAACTTACATCCCAAATTTCATCAGGATGCTTTAAAATTTACTCAAGTTATCGTGTTTACGGACGGACGGACGGTGAATTTTTTTTACGCCCAGATTATTTTGATATATAGAAGTCTACATCTATCTCTATTAGTTTATGCCGTTACAGGGTACCGTTATGCGAACAAAATTAATATACTCTGTGAGCTCTGCTCAGCTGAGTATAAAAATTGGAAGGGTAATGCAGGTTATCAATGCCTAGCATTACCCTGGCGACTGCTCTGTATGCCATTCTGCAAATTCCACTAGAAAACCGGGTAGCAAAGAACATAGCATTAACAACTCCAACGAGACTCAGTGTCTCAGGGCAGCTTGAGCGCAGACCATACGGTATAGCGTCATCAATTGCAGTACGAACAGAATACCTGATTTCCTATATGCGCTTCATGGGTGCTTTTTAAGTCACAGTAGAGGTCTATGTTTAGCGCAAGGATGTTCAAATGGTGGAGGAGGCGATACATGTGTACACAGATGGTTCCAAAGTAGTGAAAGGAGTAGGGTCAGCGGTATACTGTGAAATAAACAGATCCTACTGTAGCGTTATTCAAGCGGAAGTATGAGCCGTAGCCTAAGCAGTAGAATCACTGGAAGCAGTGTTAGCTTTTATATTGGCATCCAAGTAGCAATAAAGACAATAATCTCGCAAGAATCGGGACGGGGAAATCATACATCTATATTGAGTCCCATAGCATAAGGGAAAATATTGGAACTCATGAAGCTTTCTACGTAGGCGTCCCCTCCAGATTGGACGAGATTTAAAAAAAACGGAGAGGTACACTTGACCCACCAAGCAGGAAAGGCGTTGCTCCAAGGTCGGGGCTGTAAAGGGTTAAAGATTATGTTTAGGTTTTACAACCTTAGACTAACAAAATTGCTTATATCTTTAAAAAGGGAGGACTGTGGACTCACGACGGGTATTCTATCTGGACTCTGCCTTCTGACGTCATATGCTTTTAAAATAAGCTTGCTCAGTGAAAGCAGTGATGAAGAAGTACGGGTTGGGGGAGAAAACGATCGAGCATGTTTTGTGCTCGTACCCTGTGTTTGCCAGGCTAAGAGTCTATCTATTAGGAGTAATACAGCTGTCAGATCTAGAAGCAACAAGTGGCATAGGTCCTGGAAAGCTTCTAGTATTTACAAAGGGGACGGGGTTACTTAATAACATAGGTCGTGGTTTTTGATAAAGTTTTCCGTTTGGCCGTTAAATAAACTTCAAGTAACACTACGGACAATCAGTCTATGTGAGGTCATCATGGACCGGCCAGTCAATTCTAACCTAAACCTTATTTACCCTGCCTTTCATATGTTCTACAGTGCTGAGATTTTGCATAAACAATATAATTGCAGAGTCCCTAGGTCTCTAAAAAACGGTAAATTTTTTAAACACCCTAATATGTATATGTATTTTCACAGTTGCAATATGTACATATGTTATTGATACCACGATCGTATATTTAATGATTAAATACGGAAATACACATATCCCACTTATTAAGATCTATTTGTTTCCAAACTGATCACGTGATCTATTGTTTACTTCCATAAAACCAGAGTTGGAACACTGCTCGAAGTTAAGTGGGGTAGCATAATCAACATCTTGGTTTAAGCATAAGTGAGCCGTAAATTCGTTATGGATTTAGGGGTCTGTTCATCTTTCACATATTCATAAAACTTAAGTGGTAACAGATCTCCAGAGCCTCAAATCAGCGGCAAAATCAATTGCGTGAGCGCAGTGGCGGGAAATATGTAGAGACAAACAGCTCAATCGCGCTGCGAATCTTACAGATAAATCATTGAGCACAGCAAAGTGGCAACGAAGGATGTGAGGGGAGTTTATTTGATGTGGCTCTGATACACGAGCCATGGCTTTCAATTTGAGGAAAGGTTTCTAGACTCAGCGCGGGGATTCACCGTTTACTATGCAAAGACTGAAAGCAGGTTTAAGGCTGAAGTCATGGTGAGAAAACACCTTCAGTAAGACTGGTGCAACCTAAAGAGGATCATCGCAAAGGAGCTAGAAGAGTGCAGCAACCTCCTATCAAAGGCGCGGACAGCTGCGTACAACAGAACTTGTACTTTGAGAAGATTCAAGAAAAAATGAAAGCCGCCATGGCGAAGTAAACAGTTGAGTCTTCCTAGAGGGCAGGTAAAGAACATTTTCAAGCTGGAAAAAGTTTCGGAAGCGAGGAGTGCTGGAACGAACACAGAGATCTGTTGAGGATCTATGAAGGTGAAACCACATGGCAAAGCAGGTTTCGTGGAAGAAATTCTGCGCCGACATAGAATGCTCCAGCGAAACGGCGAGATAGACGAAAGTTCCATCTAAAGGAGATGCAATCATGTGACTGATAGAAAAGGACCACGGGGAATGATATTCTTGTATGCTGGGGCAGCGCACTGCTCTCAAGTGGCCCAATGAGAGCAGGCTTATCCTGTTCATGTTCCCACACCCGCGGTACCGGCATAAGGCATAAAATCCCGTCATCACTAGAAACGCCGTTTTACTCCAACATTTGAAGTCCCTGCACATTCGGGGAACTTGATTCATAATGGAAGGCTCCGCTCTAAAAATTCTCTGTACAAAGAGTATTTCGCAGCAAAATTGAGGGCAATGAAATATTAAGTGTTCTGTGATTTCCAATTCGGTGGGACAGTGTGGAAAGAAATGATCCTCCTCTATACTAAACTAATGTAGATACCCCTTGACAACCAACTTAGAGAAGGCGGATATGGTCTTGTTTGTAAAGAGGTACAATGTCTCAAATTGGACCAGGCCTAATTTAGGAGCGGTAACCCTACAGGAGAAACATTGCAAAAAATATCTAGGAATCATCTTAGTAAGTTGTCGTGGAAGCTTAACGTAGAGGAGAGAGTGAAGAAGGCCTCGATGGCACTTTCTGTACGTAAATATTACTGGGGTGTAATGGGGTTGATCGCCTTCTCTTTTTCTTTGGGTATTTACGGCGATTGTAAACCCTATCCTACACTATGGAGTTCTTTTTTGGTGGACAGCCACACAAAGAAGAACCTAGCTTAAAATAAAACAAGTAAGAACGGGACTATCTTCGGCTGTGCCGAAGATTTCATACCTTTCATGAACGGGGCTGAACAATAATCTTATCCCGTTCGTAATCTCCAAATAATCGGATGTATAAGATAAGAAATATATAGTGAACAGATGTACATACTTAAACGATTTTTAAGATAAATATAAAATACAAAATGGCAAAAAGCCGCCTTATCTGAACGATCGGTTGTATGGGATATATCTTATATATAGCTCTGATCGAAGTGATTTTTTCATGAAATCTTCTATGATATATTAGAATATATATCACCAAGTTTAAAGTTTTTATATTGGAAATTAAGGGAGAAATTGCCAAAAATCTTTCTATCTGAACGATCGGTTGTATGGGATAGGTATATAATATATACATATAGCTCCGATCAAAGTGATTTTTTCAAAAAATCTGCTATGATATATTAGAATATATATCACCAAGTTTCAGACTTATACTTTCTAAATTGCGGCAGGAATGACCAAAATCGTCTTATCTGAACGATCGGTTGTATGGGAGATATATGTTATAGTAGTCCGATCCTACCGGATCCGACAAATGTCTAATATAATACAAAAATACGTCGTTGTGCCAAATTTCATTGAGATATCGCAAAATGTGAGGGACTAGTTTGCGTTCAAACAGACAGACGGATAGACAGACGGACATGGCTATATCAACTCAGTTCGTCGCCCTGATCAATTCGGTATACTTAATGGTGAGTCTATCTTCTATATTTCTCAACGTTACAAACATCGGACCAAAGTTAATACACCATTTCATGTTCATGAAAGGTATAATAAAATAATTTTAAAAAAATTTGGTAAGTTAAACGGTTGTGTTGAAAACAATACTTGCATTAAATAATAATAATACTAAAAGCTAGAAAATACTTAGGTAGGTCCTAGGTACTAGTCATGAAACTCCAATCTCAATCTAGGGCGTTGATCAGAAAATTAAATAAAAGCGTTGGACGCGTCAAATTTCTTTTGATAGTCATAAGTAAGACCAACTGAACCTTAATCAGGTTATGCTATGCCTCACATTTTTGGAAATTTCACGCGCCCAAGGCTTTTTGTCAGTTGAGACGACAAATTTTTTCGGTCGATTTCAGTAGGATATCGAAAAACAAAATTGCTAGGCGTAAAGTCGATAGTGGCTAGCTAAAAAATCGGATTTTTTTCGTGAAGTACCACTCCAAAATTCCCCTCTGGATCCGCCCATGATGGTACAGTTCCTATGCATACACAGAATTTGACACACAGTGCTAAGCAGACGTAGTTAGTGATAGAACGACACGTGTACTGAGTGAATAGTATCGATACTTTTCAAAAAAATACTCGAGTACTTCGTTTCGATGCCTTTCTCCAAGTACGAGTGATACTTTTCGCTGATACTTTAGGATGTGCCGATTGTCGACGTGCTTAAAATCAACAAAGTTTAGGCCATTAACACCATAACTTGAGCCTAAGCTAGGTCGTCGATGATGCGGTTAAAGCTCCGCATTCAGCTCAAACCAATTTTTTCATAATGGTAGAATGTTAGACGATTTCTGCATATGGTGGTAAAAGAAAGGCATACATAGTACGTCAACTTTTTGATCACATTTTCGTATCACGAACTAGTTTTTGTTTGAAATTGTCTTTTGGTTGAAGTGAGTTGATTATAAATTCACATTAAATATGTGATACTAAAGTGAATAAGAAACATAATAAAAATTTTTGAATTAAATTTTTATTTTGAAGATATTGGTTAAAAAACTACCATAGAACATGTGGTCAATTGTTGATAAAAACATGGTTTTTTATTTAGTATTTAATATGGCCTCCTTCTGCTCTTATAATCGCTACAATTCTTCTTGGCATGGACTCCACTAGATTTATGCAAAGATCCGGACTTACGTTTTGCCAAGCATTTTCAGCCTTTTGCCATAAATCGTCGAGGTTAGGGCTGTCACTGGGAGCATCAGAAATTGCGCGCTTGACCTCAACCCATGCACGTCCCATTGGGTTGAGGTCTGGAGATTGAGGAGACCAGTCAAGTTAATTCAAAGCCGTGATCCTGGAGCCAAGCCTGGGCCACGCGAGAAGTGTGTTTCGGATCATTATCTTGCTGGAAGATGACGTCCGTCACACTCTGGTCCCACATTTCTAGGCTATCGTGCAAACTTGTCGAAGAATATCAACATATTATTTCGCATCCATTCTTTCTGATACTCTGATACACTTTCCAACCCCCTGCATCCTCATACATCCCACATCATTATGCTTCCTCTACCATATTTTACTGTTGGTTGAACAATACGCTGGTTAAAGGCTCACGCGGTTTCCTCCAAATCCATTGGCGTCCATCTTTCCCTAATCTATTAATTTTGGTTTCGTCTGACCAAATTACTCGCACCCAGTCATTTTGAGAGTAGCTTTTGTATTTCTGTGCGAACTGTAGTCTCAAGTTTCTATGTCGTCTTTATAATAGGGGTTTTTTCACCTTAACGCGTCCGTGTAAGCCATGTGTCCGAAGTTTCTTCCTAATAGCTTCATTTGTTACGTTAATTCCTTCGCCGTGAAAGAGATCACGTCTGATTTGGGCTGCATTTTCATGTACACGGAACTTTATTTTTCTGACAATACGCCTTTTGCAGTGCGGCATCCAAAATTGGCTTGCGCCCAGGTTTCTTTTTTGGACCCATTTGGCCCAAGGTTTTGCGCACTTTAGATACCATACCTACAGACACACCCACACGCCTTGCTATTTCGCGATGTTTGGTGTTCAATTGTAATAGCCTCTTTATTTCTGCCAATTTTGTTGAATTGATTTTCCTCATCTAGGGTTTACACAAATTTAGCAAAATATTAAATAAGTGAGTATTGAATTAGTTACATTTCATAAAAACTAGATTTTATTTACTTGCGTGATAATTTGTAAACTCTAAAAGATGAACACCAAAATATCGTTGTGGTAAGGTACTCACCATTTCCCGACTACAGTGCAAAGTCAACTAATTGATCACCTGCCTTGAATACATTTTTTAAACATCAAAAGCAAGGTAACGGTATATATCCAGTAACTCAGCAAATACTAACGCTTATTTCTAGAGGACTACTAAGGTAGCTTAGGCTTTTTGAAAATAGTGCATTGTTAAAAAAATAACAACAAAACTAATTGTTCATCGCGAACATGTGATCAAAAAGTTGAGGTACTGTATATGTTTATTGTCCAGAATAAATAACTCCAATTTAATTATGAAAAGCTGCTAACTCCACAAAATTTCAATACATCTTAGCTTGTCATGCAATAGAGCGTTTTCGTTCTACTGTGAAATTTTGGTGGATGAAGTTAACAGCTTTAAAGCATTAGAGCCGGCGAAACATAAAAAATCCGGGTGGGTAATCTTTCGAACCGGAAAAACTTCCCCTTATTTTAACTTTTTCTGTTATACTTATAAAATCATAACATTATACTGTTTTCAACCATCTCATTGTGAAAGCTCGCATCTTGCAGCTCGTTTCGAATTTTTAGAAATAAATTTATTCATGAGGATTTCGAGATCAAGCTTTTCATGAGATCAAGCAAAATAATTGCGGTAATATTCTTTTGGAGTGTTGAACACATGGTCGTTATCACTTTTGCTGTCAATTCGCTTTGAGATTTTCCGTCGACGTGGCAAATTCCGTTACCAGATTTCAAATTTCTTTGATAACTCTATGCGCTTTAGCCAAATTGATTCAAATCAATCGGGAAATTTTGAACATGTATGTTGCAGCTTCAATTTTACGAGACGAATCTACGACACAAAGTTCTACCTTTTGAAGTTCTTTGTTTAGTACTTCAGTTCGATCAAATATCTCTATTCAAGCATTTAAAAGGAAAAAGAATGAGAACGACTCCATACGTCCTAAAAAACCTGCAGCTTTGGCGACGATTCCCTTTCTTCAATCAGGCCTTCTAAGACTGCCATCAGAGGTTCGTAATTGGCCAATACAGTTTTTGGAGACTTAATTCGCAATGTAAATCTGAAAGAAAATAATATTCCCACAAAACAAGGTTTTACAACTTTCTTAACCCGCCAATGGTGACGCAAATTTGACTTTGATTAATGTTGACGCCGGTCTCATCCACCGGAGTTTTCAACTGAAGATTTTTCGAAACGTGTTACTAATTGTTCATGTTTTTATACCTTTCATGAAAATGAAATGGTATATTAATTTCGTCACGAAACCGAAAATTGTAAGTCCTTAAAGGAAAATAGATAGACCCACCATTAAGTATACCGAAATAATCAGGTTGAAGAGCTGAGTTGTTTTAGCCATGTCCGTCTGTCCGTCTGTCCGTCTGTCTGTTTGTATGCAAACTAGTCCCTCAATTTTTGAGATATCTTGATAAAATTTGGTGAGCAGGTGTATTTGGGTGTCCGATTAGACATTTGTCGGAACCGACCGGATCGGACCACTATAGCATATATCCTCCATACAACCGATTTTTCAGAAAAAGAGGATTTTTGTAATATCTTACCCAATTTAACAGATTGAAGTTTCAAACTTCACCATATACTTTCGTATATTGAACATATTGTTGCCTGAAAAAATTTGTGAGATCGGTCGTATATATAGTATATATCCCCCACAACCGATTGTTCAGATAAGGAACTTTTCGTAATTACTGCCCTATTTTAAGAGCTAGAGGCTTCAAATTTCAGCGAATGCTTACGTATATAGCATATATTGTTGTCTGAAAAAATCATAAAGATCGGTGGTATATATAGTATATATATGGTGGAATATATAGTATATATATATAGTATATATATATATATTTTCGCAAATTTTAGCCCCATTTTAACAGCTAGAAGCTTCAAATTTCACCGAATATTTACTTATATAGCATATATTGTTGTCTGAAAAAATCATAGAGATCGGTTGTATATATAGTATATATCTCATACAACCGATTGTTCAGATAAGAAACTTTTCGCAATTTCTACCCCATTTTAACAGCTATAAGCTTCAAATTTCACCGATTGCTTACGTATATAGCATATATTGTTGTCTGAAAAAATCATAGAGATCGGTTGTATATATAGTATATATCTCATACAACCGATTGTTCAGATAAGAAACTTTTCGCAATTTCTACCCCATTTTAACAGCTATAAGCTTCAAATTTCACTGATTGCTTACGTATATAGCAT
The DNA here is from genome assembly GCF_040869045.1 of Eurosta solidaginis. NCBI lineage: Eukaryota > Metazoa > Arthropoda > Insecta > Diptera > Tephritidae > Eurosta > Eurosta solidaginis. The sequence continues at coordinate 251,502,211 of NC_090321.1, read as the reverse complement.
ATATTGTTGTCTGAAAAAATCATAGAGATCGGTTCTATATATAGTATATATCTCATACAACCGATTGTTCAGATAAGAAACTTTTCGCAATTTCTACCCCATTTTAACAGCTAGAAGCTTCAAATTTCACCAGCTGCTTACGTGTATAGCATATATTGATGTCTGAAAAAATCATTGAGATCGGTGATATACATAGTATATATCTCATACAACCGATTGTTCAGATAAGAAACTTTTCGCAATTTCTACCCCATTTTAACAGCTAGAAGCTTCAAATTTCACCAACTGCTTACGTGTATAGCATATATTGATGTCTGAAAAAATCATTGAGATCGGTGATATACATAGTATATATCTCATACAACCGATTGTTCAGATAAGAAACTTTGCGCAATTTCTGCCCCGTTTTAACAGTTAGAAGCTTCAAATTTCACAAAATGCTTTCGTATATAGCATATATTGTTGTCTGAAAAAATCATAGAGATCGGTGGTATATATATTATATACTTCATATAAACTGTCATATTGACCCCTTTTTTACGGCTAGAAGCTTCAAGATTCATCAAATTTCATCAAATAGTTACGTTTACGTCATATATTTTTGAAATACGTGATTCGTAGCCATAGTTTTTACATGCAGACCACAAAAAACGTGAAGCTTTGCATCCTCACACAGATTACCTACCTATTTTTTATTTTATATTTATCTTAAAAATCGTTTAGATATGTTCAAATTTCACCAAATGCTTACGTGTATAGCATATATTGTTGTCTGAGAAAATCATAGATACCGGTGGTATATATAGTATATATCCCATACAACCGATTGTTCAGATAAGAAACTTTGCGCAATTTCTTCCCCATTTTAACAGTTATAAGCTTCAAATTTCACCGATTGCTTACGTATATAGTATGTATTGTTGTGTCAAAAAATCATAGAGATCGGTGATATATATAATATATATATGATGGTATATATAGTATATATATATAGTATATATATATTTTTTTTACGATTTCGGCCCCATTTTAACAGCTAGAAGCTTCAAATTTCACCAACTGTTTACGTGTATAGCATATATTGATGTCTGAAAATATCATTGAGATCGGTGGTACACATAGTATATATCTCATACAACCGATTGTTCAGATAAGAAACATTGCGCAATTTCTGCCCCGTTTTAACAGTTAGAAGCTTCAAATTTCACAAAATGCTTACGTATATAGCATATATTGTTGTCTGAAAAAATCATAGAGATCGGTCGTATATATATTATATACTTCATATAAACTGTCATTTTGACCCCTTTTTTACGGCTAGAATCTTCAAAATTCATCAAATAGTTACGTTTTCGTCATATATTTTTGAAATACGTGATTCGTAGTCATAGTTTTTACACGCAGACCACAAAAAACCTGAAACTTTGCACCCTCACACAAAGTACCTACCTGTTTTTATACCTTTCATGAAAATGAAATGGTATATTAATTTCGTCACGAAACCGAAAATTGTAAGTCCTTAAAGGAAAATAGATAGACCCACCATTAAGTATACCGAAATAATCAGGTTGAAGAGCTGAGTTGTTTTAGCCATGTCCGTCTGTCTGTTTGTATGCAAACTAGTCCCTCAATTTTTGAGATATCTTGATAAAATTTGGTGAGCAGGTGTATTTGGGTGTCCGATTATACATTTGTCGGAACCGACCGGATCGGACCACTATAGCATATATCCTCCATACAACCGATTTTTCAGAAAAAGAGGATTTTTGTAATATCTTACCCAATTTAACAGATTGAAGCTTCAAACTTCACCATATACTTTCGTATATTGAACATATTGTTGCCTGAAAAAATTTATGAGATCGGTCGTATATATAGTATATATCCCCCACAACCGATTGTTCAGATAAGGAACTTTTCGTAATTACTGCCCTATTTTAAGAGCTAGAGGCTTCAAATTTCAGCGAATGCTTACGTATATAGCATATATTGTTGTCTGAAAAAATCATAGAGATCGGTTCTATATATAGTATATATCTCATACAACCGATTGTTCAGATAAGAAACTTTTCGCAATTTCTACCCCATTTTAACAGCTATAAGCTTCAAATTTCACCGATTGCTTACGTATATAGCATATATTGTTGTCTGAAAAAATCATAGAGATCGGTTCTATATATAGTATATATCTCATACAACCGATTGTTCAGATAAGAAACTTTTCGCAATTTCTACCCCATTTTAACAGCTAGAAGCTTCAAATTTCACCAACTGCTTACGTGTATAGCATATATTGATGTCTGAAAAAATCATTGAGATCGGTGATATACATAGTATATATCTCATACAACCGATTGTTCAGATAAGAAACTTTGCGCAATTTCTGCCCCGTTTTAACAGTTAGAAGCTTCAAATTTCACAAAATGCTTTCGTATATAGCATATATTGTTGTCTGAAAAAATCATAGGGATCGGTGGTATATATATTATATACTTCATATAAACTGTCATATTGACCCCTTTTTTACGGATAGAAGCTTCAAGATTCATCAAATTTCATCAAATAGTTACGTTTACGTCATATATTTTTGAAATACGTGATTCGTAGCCATAGTTTTTACATGCAGACCACAAAAAACGTGAAGCTTTGCATCCTCACACAGATTACCTACCTATTTTTTATTTTATATTTATCTTAAAAATCGTTTAGATATGTTCAAATTTCACCAAATGCTTACGTGTATAGCATATATTGTTGTCTGAGAAAATCATAGATACCGGTGGTATATATAGTATATATCCCATACAACCGATTGTTCAGATAAGAAACTTTGCGCAATTTCTTCCCCATTTTAACAGTTATAAGCTTCAAATTTCACCGATTGCTTACGTATATAGTATGTATTGTTGTGTCATAGAGATCGGTGATATATATAATATATATATGATGGTATATATAGTATATATATATAGTATATATATATTTTTTTTACGATTTCGGCCCCATTTTAACAGCTAGAAGCTTCAAAGTTCACCAACTGCTTACGTGTATAGCATATATTGATGTCTGAAAAAATCATTGAGATCGGTGGTACACATAGTATATATCTCATACAACCGATTGTTCAGATAAGAAACTTTGCGCAATTTCTGCCCCGTTTTAACAGTTAGAAGCTTCAAATTTCACAAAATGCTTACGTATATAGCATATATTGTTGTCTGAAAAAATCATAGAGATCGGTCGTATATATATTATATACTTCATATAAACTGTCATTTTGACCCCTTTTTTACGGCTAGAATCTTCAAAATTCATCAAATTTCATCAAATAGTTACGTTTTCGTCATATATTTTTGAAATACGTGATTCGTAGTCATAGTTTTTACACGCAGACCACAAAAAACCTGAAACTTTGCATCCTCACACAAAGTACCTACCTGTTTTTTATTTTATATTTATCTTAAAAATCGTTAAGGTATGTAGATCTGTTCACTATATATTTCTTATCTTATACATCCGATTATTCGGAGATTACGAACGGGATAAGATTATTGTTCAGCCCCATTCATGAAAGGTATGAAGTCTTCGGCACAGCCGAAGACAGTCCCGTTCTTACTTGTTTTTTTTTATTTGGGCACTTTGACAATAAAACAAAGATATTTAATCAATTAATCTCTTTTATTTCAATATTAAAATTCACAAATGTTTTTAACTAGAGCATTAAAAATAACAATGTTTTAGCGATCCATTTTTTAATATTAAGAAAAAAATTAAAAAATCACATATTTATTAAGGAAAATAACGTTAATTAGTCTTTCGATAATTGGAACTTTTATAAAATGAACAAAAATTGGTATATAATAATAAAAATATAAAATAATATAAAATTAATCCTTGATTATTTTACTTACATCACGGTCTCACACAACAGGTTATAAAAAATACAGAAATTGTGTTCACAAAGCAGTTTCGTTGTGAATTGGTGGTGGGGGACGTGCAGTGCCGCAGCTACTCGAAACCGCAGCAAAAAAGAATAATGGAAAAGAAAGTTATGCGATTTTTTTTACACAACCTGTCTCACAGACCAGTAGGTCACCATTGGTGGGTTAATTAACAAGTTGATTAAAGGGTGTGATTTTACCTTGTTGCGCAGTACGCCGAAAGAGGAAGAATCATTTTTTCATTGTCTTCCTCTTCTGTTTGTTGTTCTTGGAATTTCGCGAGAGGTTTCGGCGAATCTCTCAAAAAATTGATCAACACCTTCACTTCCCCGACGAATTTTCTCGCAGTGAGAACTTGTTCGATTCCATCTCGTACTACAAAATTTAAATTGTGAGCATTACAATGTACGAAAAGTGCTCTGGTGTCTTCTTTTTGAATTTATTTGATTGTAAAATTTTTATTATACCTTTCATGAACATGAAATTGTATATTAACTTTGGTCCGATGTTTGTAACGTTGATAAATATAAAGATAGACTCCCCATTAAGTATACCGAATTGATCAGGGCGACGAACTGAGTTGATATAGCCATGTCCGTCCGTCCGTCCGTCTGTCCGTCTGTCTGTTTGAACGCAAACTAGTCCCTCACATTTTGAGATATCTCAATGAAATTTGGCACAAGGATGTATTTTTGTATTATATTAGACATTTGTCGGATCCGGTAGGATCGGACCACTATAACATATATCTCCCATACAACCGATCGTTCAGATAAGACGATTTTGGTCATAACTGCCGCAATTTAGAAAGTATAAACGTTAAACTCGGTGATAAATATTATAATATATCATAGAAGATATCCTGAAAAAATCACTTCGATCGGAGCTATATAAAGTTATATCCAATACAACCGATCGTTCAGATAGAAAGATTGTTGGCCATTTCCCCCTTAATTTAGAAAGTATAAACGTGAAACTCGGTGATATATATTTTAATATATCATAGAAGATTTTCTGAGAGAATCACTTTGATCGGAGCTATATATAGTATATATCCCATACCGATCGTTCAGATAGAAAGATTTTTGGCCATTTCTCCCTTAGTTTCAAATATAAAAACGTGAAACTTGGTATTGTATATTCTAATATATCATAGAAGATTTATATAATATATATCCCATACATCCGATCGTTGAGATAAGGGGGTTTTTTCCATTTTTACACTCAGTTGAGCAGAGCTCACAAAGTATATTAGCTTTGATTGGATAACGGTTAGTTGTACATGTATAAAGGAATCGAGATTGATATAGACTTACATATATCAAAATCATCAGTATCGAAAAAAAATTTGATTGAGCCATGTCCCTTCGTCCGTCTGTCCGTTAACACGATAACTGGAGTAAATTTTGAGGTATCTCTATGACATTTGGTATGTAGGTTCATGGGCATGAAGAAATTCAGCATAGAAATCCTGACGACGAAAACGATGGTGAACCCATTCCTCAAGCCGACATAGATGCAGTGGAAGTCAGAAATGAAGTTGCTCGAACTTTCCTTGTGTAAATATATATATAAACTCCTGGACGAAAGACCTCTGCTTCTCCCTCTACCTCTACCACTCCTTCTCCCTATACCTCTCCTTCTTCCTCTACCTCTATCTCTCCTTCTCCCACTACCTTAACCTCCCCTTCTCCCTCTACCTCTACCACTCCTTCTCCCTTTACCTCAACCTCTCCTTCTCTCTCTACCTATTACTATCCTTCTCCCTCTACCTCTACCTCTACCTCTCCTTCTTCCTCTAGCTCTATTTATACATCTACCTCTGCCTCTACCTCTCCTTCTCCCACTACTTCTACCTCTACATCTACTTCTACATCTACCTCTACCTCTACCTCTCCTTCTCCCTCTACATTTACCTCTCCTTCTCCCTCTATCTCTACATTTACCTCTACCTCTACCTCTCCTTCTCCCTCTACCTCTACCTCTACATCTACCTCTACCTCTATATCTACCTCTAACTCTCCTTCTCCCTCTAACTCTACCTCTCCTTCTCCCTCTACTTCAACCTCTCCTTCTCCCTCTACCTCTACATCTACCCCTACCTCTCCTTCTCCTTCTCCCTCTACCTCTCCTTCTCCCTCTACCTCTCCTTCTACCTATACCTCTACCTCTACCTTTCCATCACTATCCCCATTTCCATTTCCATCTGATCTGTACTAAACCAGTCATGTTTATGTTATCATAATATTAAAATAAAATAACGAAACGAGCTTCGGTTATTTTTTAAATTCCTTAGTTTCCTTCTCTTTGTCCGACTTGCTCCTCTCCCACTGCTGAGAAGGAAACAAGCTCTGGACAAATGTGAGGTGCTTGTCCAACCCTGTGAAATACAATGACTGAATCACTGACGGTGATTGTTTCTTTTCGCACCCGAAGAGATGAACGAGCCTGTCTAGTGACCATGTCAGCGCCGCATACTAAGCATAAACCTATATGTTAGGTCCCGCTCTTACGATAGCCGGTTCTTCGTACCAATAATACTCTGTTTTAATCCCCCATATTGTCATACATACAGCTTTAACGATCCTCAGTCTCCTGCTACAGGCTAAAACTAAAACTACACCTGCTGCGTCTGCCTTAAAAGATATGCCTTGATTATTCGTGGTACGATGGAAGAGTTTCCACCGAAGTTTACCTAACCTAATAGACCTAGCCCTCATTACACATCACTCCGTGCAATACAGTCTATTTGATCCTGATATCAGACACAGGTTAGGGGGTTAGAATATACCCGCGGTAGGTATGCCTGTCGTAAGAGGCGACTAAAATACCAAAGTTATTCAAGGGGTTTGTGTAGCGCATCCCTTTCAGGTTTCCAGCGCAATAAATAGCTTCTCCAAACCCATTGTCAACTTCACTTATCCGTGGCGAATACTGTTTCATTAACAGCCGAGGCTCTGACCACCTCGAACTCCTCATGGATCTAGAAGGTGGGAGGGCGGGATGGCCTAGATGGTCGCATGTGGTCATAACAAACCGTTCCCGAGATGGTCGGGCTTGGTACCGGAACGTACCGGATCTGCATCCGGCAAAGGACCATCAACTCGATAACACTCCCCAAGGCCTTCCTGGAGTTTCCTTATCGCTACAACAACAACAACAACATAAGAGTAACTCCTTAGAATGGCAAGGCATTTCCATCCGATCAGGCGATACAGACCTCCAAATATAAAATATCACCTGCCCAAGTAGTTGTCATTCTGACAAGGGGAAAAGATCGCATAATTCTTGGCGATCTCAATGCACACCATTCCATCATAACCAGGGGTTCGCGAAGCCACCAAAAAGGAGAGATAAAAATCCACCATACGACGCGCATGGAAAAGACTTTGGCGATTGGGTTACGCACATTTTACTCTTCATATGCAGTTACAATTCCATATCGTACTACTTGGTGCCCTTAAAGTCCTGATTGAGAGTCCGTTTTAAAAATGAAAAAAAAGTTGATTAAAAGTATGTAGATATCAGAGCTGGTAAAGAATGAAATCATTTGCTTTTTGAAATTAGAGCTTTCCTACAATCAGTATTTCACAATTTTTTCTTCATACGAGAATTATGCTTTCATTTTTTTTAATTCTGTAGCCATGCGGAGAAAGAAGGATTTCATTCAGCATCGCATGCAATTGTAGAGAATGCTAAATCAGACTGCAGGCATGAATATACTGAAATCAATGAGTGCACTCAGGTGATTTCACATTTTTGTTGTGTGAAGTCCTGCATTCAGTACCAATCACACACTACAAAAATGCTAAAATACTCCCCAAAATGGTATGAAAACATTTTGAGTATTTTTTGTGAAAGTAGAGTTTTAAAAATTTGTTAAAACATTTTTTATGACAATCTGCTTCATGAAATAAGTTCAAGTCTCTTATTGACGTGTAATAAATTAGTAAATTTCAGAATAATGAAAAAAAAGTATGATAACAACGGGTCGTTGAAAGCCCTGTCTTTCATATCAACTTCTTCATTGGTGTGGCAGATGTGGTGATTTTGAATATTCGGCGTATTAAAATTAACCCTTCAAGCACATATTATGAATATTTTCGAAACTAACCAAAATGTAATTTTTATACTCAGTTGAGCAGAGCTCACAGAGTATATTAACTTTGATTGGATAACGGTTGGTTGTACAGGTATAAAGAAATCGCGATAGATATAGACTTCTATATATCAAAATCATCAGTATCGAAAAAAAATTTGATTGAGCCATGTCCGTCCGTCCGTCCGTCCGTCTGTCCATTAACACGATAACTTAAGTAAATTTTGAGGTATCTTGATGAAATTTGGTATGTAGATTCCTGGGCACTCATCTCAGATCGCTGTTTAAAATGAATGATATCGGACAATAACCACGCCCATTTTTTCGATATCGAAAATTTCGAAAAACCAAAAAAATGCGACAATTCATTGCCAAAGGCGGATAAAGCGATAAAACTTGGTAGATAAGTTGACGCTATGACGCAGAATAGAAAACTAGTAAGATTTTGGACAATGGGCGTGGCACCGCCCACTTTTACAAGAAGGTAATATAAAAGTTTTGCAAGCTGTAATTTGGCAGTCGTTGAAGATATCATGATGAAATTTGGCAAGAACGTTACTACTATTACTATATATGTGCTAAATAAAAATTAGCAAAATCGGATGAAGAACACGCCCAAAAAATTTAATATCTTTACTGTATATAAGTAAATTAAGTCAAAATTCAACTCCAGTAATGATATGATGCCCAAAATATAAAAATTAAAGAAAATTTCAAAATGGGCGGGGCTCCGCCCATTTTCATTTAGTTTGTCTAGAATACTTTTAATGCCATAAGTCGAACAAAAATTTACCAATCCTTCTTAAATTTGGTAGGGGCATAGACTCTATGACGGTAACTGTTTTCTGTGAAAACGGGCGAAATCGGTGGAAGCCACGCCCAGTTTTTATACACAGTCCACCGTCTGGCCTTCCGCTCGGCCGTTAACACAATAACTTGAGCAAAAACCGATATATCTTTACTGAACTTAGTCCACGTACTTATCTGAACTCACTTTATCTTGGTATAAAAAATCGCCGAAATCCGACCATAACCACGCCCACTTTATCGATAACGAAAATTACGAAAAATGAAAAAAATGCCATAATTCTATACCAAATACGAAAAAAGGGATGAAACATGTTAATTGGATTGGTTTATTGACGCAAAATATAACTTTAGAAAAAAACTTTGTAAAATGGGTGCGACACCTACCATATTAAGTAGAAGAAAATGAAAAAGTTCTACAAGGCGAAATCAACAGCGTTTGGAATCTTGGCAGAAATACTGTTAGTGGTATTGCATATATAAATAAATTAGCAGTACCCGACAGATCTGGATCACCTGGTCCACATTTTGGTCGATATCGCGAAAACGCCTTCACATATACATCTAAGGGCCACTCGCTTTTAAAATCCTCATTAATACCTTTAATTTGATTATCATATCGTACAAACACATTCTAGAGTCACCCCTGGCCTACCCTAATGGCGATATCTCGAAAAGGCGTCCACCTATAGACCTAATGCGCACTCCCTCTTAAAATTCTCAGTAACACCTTTCGTTATTTACCCATATCGTACAAACATTCTAGAGTCGCCCCTGGCCCACCCTAATGGCGATATCTCAAAAAGGCGTCCACCTATAGACCTAATGCCCACTCCCTCTTAAAATGCTCAGTAACACCTTTCGTTTGATACCCATATCGTACAAACATTCTAGAATCACCCCTGACCCACCCTACTGGCGATATCTCGAAAAGGCGTCCACCTATAGACCTAATGCCCACTCCCTCTTAAAATTATCAGTAACACCTTTCCTTTGATACCCATATCGTAGTAATATTCTAGAGTCACCCTTGGTCCATCTTTATGGCGATATCTCGAAAAGGCGTCCACCTATAGAACTAAGGATTACTCCCTTTTAAAATACTCACTGCCACCTTTCATTTGACACCCATGTCGTACAAACACATTCTAGAGTCACCCTGGCCCACCCTAATGGCGATATCTCGAAAAGGCGTTCACCTATAGACCTAATGCCCACTCCCTCTTAAAATGCTCAGTAATACCTTTCGTTTGATACCCATATCGTACAAACATTCTAGAGTCACCCTTGGTCCACCTTTATGGCGATATCTCGAAAAGGCGTCCACCTATACTCTAAGGATTACCCCTTTTAAAATACTCATTACCACCTTTCATTTGATACCCATATCGTACCAACACATTCTGGAATCACCCCTGCCAACCCTAATGGCGATATCTCGAAAAGGCGTCCAACTATAGACCTAATGCCCACTCCCTCTTAAAATGCTCAGTAACACCTTTCGTTTGATACCCATATCGTACAAACATTCCAGAGTCACCCCTGGCCTACCCTAATGGCGATATCTTGAAAAGGCGTCCACCTATAGACCAAATGCCCACTCCCTCTTAAAATGCTCAGTAACACCTTGCGTTTGATACCCATATCGTACAAACATTCTAGAGTCACCCTTGGTCCACCTTTATGGCGATATCTCGAAAAGGCGTTCACCTATAGAACTAAGGATTACTCCGTTTTAAAATATTCATTATCACCTTTCATTTGATACCCATATCGTACAAACACATTCTAGAGTCACCCCTGCCCACCCTAATGGCGATATCTCGAAAAGGCGTCCACCTTTAGACCTAATGCCCACTCCCTCTTAAAATGCTCAGTAACACCTTTCGTTTGATACCCATATCGTACAAACATTCCATAGTCACCCCTGGCCCACCCTAATGGCGATATCTCGAAAAGGCGTCCACCTATAGACCAAATGTCCACTCCCTCTTAAAATGCTCAGTAACACCTTTCCTTTGATACCCATATCGTACAAACTTTCCAGAGTCACCCCTGGCCCACCCTAATGGCGATATCTATAAAAGGCGTCCACCTATAGACCCACTGCCCACTCCCTTTTAAAATGCTCAGTAACACCTTTCGGTTGATACCCATATCGTACAAACATTCTAGAGTCACCCCTGGCCCACCCTAATGGCGACATCTCGAAATGGCGTCCACCTATAGACCTAATGCCCACTCCCTCTTAAAATGCTCAGTAACATCTTTCATTTGATTCCCATTATCGTACAAACACATTCTAGAGTCACCCCTGGTCCACCTTTATGGCGATATCTCGAAACGGCGTCCACCTATGGAACTAAGGATTACTCCCTTTGAAAATACTCATTAACACCTTTCATTTGATACCCATATCGTACAAACACATTCTAGAGTCACCCCTGGTCCACCTTTATGGCGATATCTCGAAACGGCGTCCACCTATGGAACTAAGGATCACTCCCTTTGAAAATACTCATTAACACCTTTCATTTGATACCCATATCGTACAAACACATTCTAGAGTCACCCCTGGACCACCCTAATGGCGATATTTCGAAAAGGCGTCCACCTATAGACCCACTGCCCACTCCCTTTTAAAATGCTCAGTAACACCTTTCGGTTGATACCCATATCGTACAAACATTCTAGAGTCACCCCTGGCCCACCCTAATGGCGACATCTCGAAATGGCGTCCACCTATAGACCTAATGCCCACTCCCTCTTAAAATGCTCAGTAACATCTTTCATTTGATTCCCATATCGTACAAACACATTCTAGAGTCACCCTGGTCCACCTTTATGGCGATATCTCGAAACGGCGTCCACCTATGGAACTAAGGATCACACCCTTTGAAAATACTCATTAACACCTTTCATTTGATACCCATATCGTACAAACACATGCTAGAGTCACCCCTGGTCCACCTTTATGGCGATATCTCGAAACGGCGTCCACCTATGGAACTAAGGATCACTCCCTTTGAAAATACTCATTAACACCTTTCATTTGATACCCATATCGTACAAACACATTCTAGAGTCACCCCTGGTCCACCTTTATAACGATATCTCGAAACGGCGTCCACCTATGGAACTAAGGATCACTCCCTTTGAAAATACTCATTAACACCTTTCATTTGATACCCATATCGTACAAACAAATTCTAGAGTCAGCCCTGGTCCACCTTTATGGCGATATCCCTAAATGGCGTCCATCCATAGAACTATGGCCTACTCTCTCTTAAAATACTCTTTAATACCTTCCATTTGATACACATATCATACAACCACATTCCAGGGTTACCCTAGGTTCATTTTCCTACATGGTGATTTTCCTTATTTTGTCTCCATAGCTCTCAACTGAGTATGTAATGTTCGGTTACACCCGAACTTAGCCTTCCTTACTTGTTTATATTTAATCGTATATAAAATTTTGCATATTTGTAAAGTTGCATGAGTTATATAAGGTTTGAGTTAATTATTATTAAATTTATGTATTACTGGAGTTATTATAGGAAACTGAAGAGCAGCAAATATACGAATCAATGATAATAATGTACGTGCCATCAAAAATTATAAAAAGAACAGTTAGTATGTAATACAAGGAAACTTTTTATTTTAATGTGAGCAATGAAGAAGATAAATTTTTTCTGTAATTAGCTAGAGGCAGACATGCAGAAATTTGAGTCTAAAATGTTTTCCTAGCCAAGTATTCATATATGATATTGATTTGCTTATATTGATATATAGATGTTTCGCATTGAGCTAAAAGATACAGGAATTTCAGAGACTTTGGTGGTTGCCGCTGTGGTGTTATAAGTGTTTGAGTATTTTGTCAAAGGTTTCTAGAAATTATGGTAGTTTCAAATCTAGGATTTCCGCATTTTGAATCAAGAAAACTGTTGTACATTAAAACTTGTAGCTAATAAATATTTAAAACAAGTCTACCGAAATTCCATCGTATACTTATAAATCATTTTTAGTTAGAAAAATTGTCAGTCTTCAATATAATTACAAATCAAAAATGTGTGAGGAATATTCTTCATAAAATATAATTTTGGCGGAGATAATTTCCGGCTAAGCTACATATGTGTTTTATAAAATCACCAAATCCATCTCAGGACATCAAACATGTAAAAGAGGCAGAGGACGTAATATCTATTTTGGACACTCAAGAGTACACACCAGCTTTTCCAAGCACATCGGAAAATTTGCGTCATACACCAGACATGGTTTCATTAATTGCGGATACTTCTGCGACATTACCGCCTGTTGCAAGCACATCGAAAGGGAATTGTAAAACACCAACACAAAGCCAGATTTTATATACATATTTCTTCGATATAGTTAAAAAGGTTTGTGCTAAGGGGCATATACATGCGCCGATTCGTTGTTCGTTTCCCGAAACATTTTTTCATATTTTTCATTTCCTTTCTCACCAAGCCTGAAACTAAGTGGGAATAGAATGAGTAAAGTAAAAAGAAAATTTTTTTCAGAAAACTTTGAGGAAAAAAATAAGTAAAAATAAATTAGAATAAAACTGGATAAATGAAAATACAATAAAACAAAACAAAACAAAATGAAATAAAATAAAATAAAACAAAAAAAAATAAAAATTTTTTTAAAAAATCGTTAAAAAATTTTAAATCTATGAAATTATACCATAATTCGGACAAGTTGAGTAATCCCTTTCTGAATATATAGCTAGATTCAAATGAGAATGTAAAGGAGCATGGAAATATTATAGCGCAGTGCCGAATATGCAAAACGAAACTGAAGGGTTCATTACGAGTTTCGTCAAATTTCATCCGTCATTTGGGAATAAAACACGAAAAACAATATAGAGAATACGAAAAAATTAAACTGTCAGAGCGTAGCAAACCGAAAACTCGCGAAAGCATTTTTCAGGTCCTCACAGTCAAACTCATTGCCGAAAACATGCTGCCGATATCGTTTGTAGAAAATACAGTTTTTAAACAATTTGTATCATTTTTAAATCCGCAAGCAAGGCTCATGAGTAGGCAAACAACAGTAAAAACAAGTAAGGAAGGTTAAGTTCGGGTGTAACCGAACATTACATACTCAGTTGAGAGCTATGGTGACAAAATAAGGAAAATCACCATGTCGGAAAATGAACCTAGGGTAACCCTGGAATGTGGTTGTATGATATGTGTATCAAATGGAAGGTATTAAAGAGTATTTTAAGAGAGAGTAGGCCATAGTTCTATGGATGGACGCCATTTAGGGATATCGCCATAAAGGTGGACCAGGGCTGACTCTAGAATTTGTTTGTACGATATGGGTATCAAATGAAAGGTGTTAATGAGTATTTTCAAAGGGAGTGATCCTTAGTTCCATAGGTGGACGCCGTTTCGAGATATCGCCATAAAGGTGGACCAGGTGTGACCCTAGAATTTGTTTGTACGATATGGGAATCAAATGAAAGATGTTACTGAGCATTTTAAGAGGGAGTGGGCATTAGGTCTATAGGTGGACGCCATTTCGAGATGTCGCCATTAAGGTGGACCAGGGGTGACTCTAGCATGTGTTTGTACGATATGGGTATCAAATGAAAGGTGTTAATGAGTATTTTCAAAGGGAGTGATCCTTAGTTCCATAGGTGGACGCCGTCTCGAGATATCACCATAAAGGTGGACCAGGGGTGACTCTAGAATGTGTTTGTACGATATGGGAATCAAATGAAAGGTGTTACTGAGCATTTTAAGAGGGAGTGGGCATTAGGTCTATAGGTGGACGCCATTTCGAGATGTCGCCATTAAGGTGGACCAGGGGTGACTCTAGCATGTGTTTGTACGATATGGGTATCAAATGAAAGGTGTTAATGAGTATTTTCAAAGGGAGTGATCCTTAGTTCCATAGGTGGACGCCGTTTCGAGATATCGCCATAAAGGTGGACCAGGGGTGACTCTAGCATGTGTTTGTACGATATGGGTATCAAATGAAAGGTGTTAATGAGTATTTTCAAAGGGAGTGATCCTTAGTTCCATAGGTGGACGCCGTTTCGAGATATCGCCATAAAGGTGGACCAGGTGTGACCCTAGAATTTGTTTGTACGATATGGGAATCAAATGAAAGATGTTACTGAGCATTTTAAGAGGGAGTGGGCATTAGGTCTATAGGTGGACGCCATTTCGAGATGTCGCCATTAGGGTGGGCCAGGGGTGACTCTAGAATGTTTGTACGATATGGGTATCAACCGAAAGGTGTTACTGAGCATTTTAAAAGGGAGTGGGCAGTGGGTCTATAGGTGGACGCCTTTTCGAAATATCGCCATTAGGGTGGTCCAGGGGTGACTCTAGAATGTGTTTGTACGATATGGGTATCAAATAAAGGGTCTTAATGAGTATTTTCAAAGGGAGTGATCCTTAGTTCCATAGGTGGACGCCGTTTCGAGATATCTCCATAAAGGTGGACCAGGGGTGACTCTAGAATGTGTTTGTACGATATGGGTATCAAATGAAAGGTGTTAATGAGTATTTTCAAAGGGAGTAATCCTTAGTTCCATAGGTGGACGCCGTTTCGAGATATCGCCATTAGGGTGGGCAGGGGTGACTTTAGAATGTGTTTGTACGATATGGGTATCAAACGAAAGGTGTTACTGAGCATTTCAAGAGGGAGCGGGCCTTAGGTGTATCGGTGGACGCCTTTTCGAGATATCGCATTTAAGGTGGGCTAGGGGTGACTCTAGAATATGTTTGTACGATATGGGTATCAAATGAAAGGTGTTAATGAGTATTTTCAAAGGGGGTGATCCTTAGTTCCATAGGTGGACACCGTTTCGAGATATCGCCATAAAGGTGGACCAGGGGTGACTCTAGAATGTGTTTGTACGATATGGGTATCAAATGAAAGGTGTTAATGAGTATTTTCAAAGGGAGTGATCCTTAGTTCCATAGGTGGACGCCGTCTCGAGATATCGCCATAAAGGTGGACCAGGGGTGACTCTAGAATGTGTTTGTACGATATGGGAATCAAATGAAAGGTGTTACTGAGCATTTTAAGAGGGAGTGGGCATTAGGTCTATAGGTGGACGCCATTTCGAGATGTCGCCATTAAGGTGGACCAGGGGTGACTCTAGCATGTGTTTGTACGATATGGGTATCAAATGAAAGGTGTTAATGAGTATTTTCAAAGGGAGTGATCCTTAGTTCCATAGGTGGACGCCGTTTCGAGATATCGCCATAAAGGTGGACCAGGTGTGACCCTAGAATTTGTTTGTACGATATGGGTATCAAATTAAAGGTATTAATGAGGGTTTTAAAAGAAAGTGGTGGTAGTTGTATAAGTGGTCGCCTTTTTGAGATATAGCCATAAAGGTGGATCAGATTGACTCTAGAATGCGTTTGTACGATATGGGTATCAAATGAAAGGTGTTAATGAGTATTTTAAAAGGGAGTAATCCTTAGTTCCACAGGTGGACGCCGTTTCGAGATATCGCCATAAAGGTGGACCAAGTGTGACCCTAGAATTTGTTTGTACGATATGGGTATCAAATTAAAGGTATTAATGAGGGTTTTAAAAGAGAGTGGTGGTAGTTGCATAAGTGGTCGCCTTTTTGAGATATAGCCATAAAGGTGGATCAGGTTGACTCTAGAATGCGTTTGTACGATATGGGTATCAAATGAAAGGTGTTAATGAGTATTTTAAAAGGGAGTAATCCTTAGTTCCATAGGTGGACGCCGTTTCGAGATACCGCCATAAAGGTGGACCAGGGGTGACCCTAGAATTTGTTTGTACAATATGGGTATCAAAAGAAAGGTGTTAATGAGTATTTTAAAAGCGAGTGATGCTTAGTTCCACAGGTGGACGCCGTTTCGAGATATCGCCATAAAGGTGGACCAGGGGTGACTCTAGAATGCGTTTGTATGATATGGGTATCAAATGAAAGGTGTTAATGAGTATTTTAAAAGGGAGTAATCCTTAGTTCCACAGGTAGACGCCGTTTCGAGATATCACCACAAAGGTGGACCAGGTGTGACCCTAGAATTTGTTTGTACGATATGGGTATCAAATTAAAGGTATTAATGAGGGTTTTAAAAGAGAGTGGTGGTAGTTGCATAAGTGGTCGCCTTTTTGAGATATAGCCATAAAGGTGGATCAAGTTGACTCTAGAATGCGTTTGTACGATATGGGTATCAAATGAAAGGTGTTAATGAGTATTTTAAAAGGGAGTAATCCTTAGTTCCATAGGTGGACGCCGTTTCGAGATACCGCCATAAAGGTGGACCAGAGGTGACCCTAGAATTTGTTTGTACAATATGGGTATCAAAAGAAAAGTGTTAATGAGTATTTTAAAAGCGAGTGATGCTTAGTTCCACAGGTGGACGCCGTTTCGAGATATCGCCATGAAGGTGGACCAGGGGTGACTCTAGAATGCGTTTGTACGATATGGGTATCAAATGAAAGGTGTTAATGAGTATTTTAAAAGGGAGTAATCCTTAGTTCCATAGGTGGACGCCGTTTCGAGATACCGCCATAAAGGTGGACCAGGTGTGACCCTAGAATTTGTTTGTACAATATTGGTATCAAAAGAAAGGTGTTAATGAGTATTTTAAAAGGGAGTGATGCTTAGTTCCACAGGTGGACGCCGTTTCGAGATATCGCCATAAAGGTGGACCAGGGGTGACTCTAGAATGCGTTTGTATGATATGGGTATCAAATGAAAGGTGTTAATGAGTATTTTAAAAGGGAGTAATCCTTAGTTCCACAGGTAGACGCCGTTTCGAGATATCACCACAAAGGTGGACCAGGTGTGACCCTAGAATTTGTTTGTACAATATTGGTATCAAAAGAAAGGTGTTAATGAGTATTTTAAAAGGGAGTGATGCTTAGTTCCACAGGTGGACGCCGTTTCGAGATATCGCCATAAAGGTGGACCAGGTGTGACCCTAGAATGTGTTTGTACAATATGGGTATCAAAATAAAGATGTTAATGAGTATTTTAAAAGGGAGTAATCCTTAGTTCCATAGGTGGACGCCGTTTCGAAATATCGCCATAAAGGTGGACCCGGGGTGACCCTAGAATTTGTTTGTACGATATGGGTATCAAATTAAAGGTATTACTGAGGGTTTTAAAAGGGAGAGGTGGTAGTTGTATAGGTGGTCGCCTTTTCGAGATATCGCCATAAAGGTGGACCAGGGGTGACTCTAGAATGCGTTTGTACAATATTGGTATCAAAAGAAAGGTGTTAATGAGTATTTTAAAAGGGAGTGATGCTTAGTTCCAGAGGTGGACACCGTTTCGAGATATCGCCATAAAGGGGGACCAGGTGTGACCCTAGAATTTGTTTGTACGATATGGGTATCAAATTAAAGGTATTACTGAGGGTTTTAAAAGGGAGAGGTGGTAGTTGTATAGGTGGTCGCCTTTTCGAGATATCGCCATAAACGTGGACCAGGGGTGACTCTAGAATGCGTTTGTACGATATGGGTATCAAATGAAAGGTGTTAATGAGTATTTTAAAAGGGAGTTATCCTTAGTTCCATAGGTGGACGCAGTTTCGATATATCGCCATAAAGGTGGACCAGGGGCGACCCTAGAATTTGTTTGTACAATATGGGTATCAAATGAATGGTGTTAATGTGTATTTTAAAAGGGAGTGGGCCTTAGTTCTATAGGTGGACGCCGTTTCGAAATATCGCCATAAAGGTGGACCAGGGGTGACTCTAGAATGCGTTTGTACGATATGGGTATCAAATGAAAGGTGTTAATGAGTATTTTAAAAGGGAGTGATGCTTAGTTCCAGAGGTGGACACCGTTTCGAGATATCGCCATAAAGGGGGACCAGGTGTGACCCTAGAATTTGTTTGTACGATATGGGTATCAAATTAAAGGTATTAATGAGGGTTTTAAAAGGGAGAGGTGGTAGTTGTATAGGTGGTCGCCTTTTCGAGATATCGCCATAAAGGTGGACCAGGGGTGACTCTAGAATGCGTTTGTACGATATGGGTATCAAATGAAAGGTGTTAATGAGTATTTTAATAGGGAGTAATCCTTAGTTCCATAGGTGGACGCCGTTTCGGGATATCGCCACAAAGGTGGACCAGGGGTGACCCTAGAATTTGTTTGTACAATATGGGCATCAAACGAATGGTGTTAATGAGTATTTTAAAAGGGAGTGGGCCTTAGTTCTATAGGTGGACGCCGTTTCGAAATATCGCCATAAAGGTGGACCAGAGGTGACTCTAGAATGTGTTTGTACGTTATGGGTATCAAATTAAAGGTATTAATAAGGGTTTTAAAAGGGAGTGGTGGTTGTTGTATAGGTGGTCGCCTTTTCGAGATATCGCCATAAAGGTGGACCAGGGATGACTCTAGAATGCGTTTGTACAATATGGGTATCAAAAGAAAGGTGTTAATGAGTATTTTAAAAGGGAGTAATCCTTAGTTCCAAAGGTGGACGCCGTTTCGAGATACCGCCATAAAGGTGGACCAGGGGTGACCCTAGAATTTGTTTGTACAATATGGGCATCAAAAGAAAGGTGTTAATGAGTATTTTAAAAGGGAGTAATCCTTAGTTCCATAGTGGACGCCGTTTCGAGATATCGCCATAAAGGTGGACCAGGTGTGACCCTAGAATTTGTTTGTACAATATGGGTATCAAATGAAAGATGTTAATGAGTATTTTAAAAGGGAGTGATGCTTAGTTCCACAGGTGGACGCCGTTTCGAGATATCGCCATAAAGGTGGACCAGGTGTGACCCTAGAATTTGTTTGTACAATATGGGTATCAAATGAAAGATGTTAATGAGTATTTTAAAAGGGATTGATGCTTAGTTCCACAGGTGGACGCCGTTTCGAGATATCGCCAAAAAGGTGGACCAGGTGTGACCCTAGAATGCGTTTGTACAATATGGGTATCAAACGAAAGATGTTAATGAGTATTTTAAAAGGGAGTAATCCTTAGTTCCATAGTGGACGCCGTTTCGAGATATCGCCATAAAGGTGGACCAGGGGTGACCCTAGAATTTGTTTGTACAATATGGGTATCAAATGAAAGATGTTAATGAGTATTTTAAAAGGGAGTGATGCTTAGTTCCACAGGTGGACGCCGTTTCGAGATATCGCCAAAAAGGTGGACCAGGTGTGACCCTAGAATTTGTTTGTACAATATGGGTATCAAATGAAAGATGTTAATGAGTATTTTAAAAGGGAGTGATGCTTAGTTCCACAGGTGGACGCCGTTTCGAGATATCGCCAAAAAGGTGGACCAGGTGTGACCCTAGAATGCGTTTGTACAATATGGGTATCAAATTAAAGGTATTAATGAGGGTTTTAAAAGAGAGTGGTGGTAGTTGCATAAGTGGTCGCCTTTTTGAGATATAGACATAAAGGTGGATCAGGTTGACTCTAGACTGCGTTTGTACGATATGGGTATTAAATGAAAGGTGTTAAAGAGTATTTTATGAGGGAGTGGGCCATAGTTCTATAGGTGGACGCAATTTAGGGATATAGCCATAAAGGTGGATCAGGGTTGACTCTAGAATGCGTTTGTACGATACGGGTATCAAATGAAAGGTGTTAATGAGTATTTTAAAAGGGAGTAATCCTTAGTTCCATAGGTGGACGCCGTTTCGAGATACCGCCATAAAGGTGGACCAGGGGTGACCCTAGAATTTGTTTGTACAATATGGGTATCAAAAGAAAAGTGTTAATGAGTATTTTAAAAGGGAGTAATCCTTAGTTCCATAGGTGGACGCCGTTTCGAGATATCGCCATAAAGGTGGACCAGGGGTGACCCTAGAATTTGTTTGTACAATATGGGTATCAAATGAAAGATGTTAATGAGTATTTTAAAAGGGAGTGATGCTTAGTTCCACAGGTGGACGCCGTTTCGAGATATCGCCATAAAGGTGGACCAGGTGTGACCCTAGAATTTGTTTGTACAATATGGGTATCAAATTAAAGGTATTAATGAGGGTTTTAAAAGAGAGTGGTGGTAGTTGCATAAGTGGTCGCCTTTTTGAGATATAGCCATAAAGGTGGATCAGGTTGACTCTAGAATGCGTTTGTACGATATGGGTATCAAATGAAAGGTGTTAATGAGTGTTTTAAAAGGGAGTAATCCTTAGTTCCATAGGTGGATGCCGTTTCGAGATACCGCCATAAAGGTGGACCAGGGGTGACCCTAGAATTTGTTTGCACAATATGGGTATCAAAAGAAAGGTGTTAATGAGTATTTTAAAAGCGAGTGATGCTTAGTTCCACAGGTGGACGCCGTTTCGAGATATCGCCATAAAGGTGGACCAGGGGTGACTCTAGAATGCGTTTGTATGATATGGGTATCAAATGAAAGGTGTTAATGAGTATTTTAAAAGGGAGTGATGCTTAGTTCCACAGGTGGACGCCGTTTCGAGATATCGCCAAAAAGGTGGACCAGGTGTGACCCTAGAATGCGTTTGTACAATATGGGTATCAAACGAAAGATGTTAATGAGTATTTTAAAAGGGAGTAATCCTTAGTTCCATAGGTGGACGCCGTTTCGGGATATCGCCATAAAGGTGGACCAGGGGTGACCCTAGAATTTGTTTGTACAATATGGGTATCAAAAGAAAGGTGTTAATGAGTATTTTAAAAGGGAGTAATCCTTAGTTCCATAGGTGGACGCCGTTTCGAGATATCGCCATAAAGGTGGACCAGGGGTGACCCTAGAATTTGCTTGTACAATATGGGTATCAAAAGAAAGGTGTTAATGAGTATTTTAAAAGGGAGTGGGCCTTGTTTCTATAGGTGGACGCCGTTTCGAAATATCGCCATAAAGGTGGACCAGGGTGACTCTAGAATGTGTTTGTACGATATGGGTATCAAATTAAAGGTATTAATGAGAGTTTTAAAAGGGAGTGGTGGTTGTTGTATAGGTGGTCGCCTTTTCGAGATATCGCCATAAAGGTGGACCAGGGGTGACCCTAGAATTTGTTTGTACAATATGGGTATCAAAAGAAAGGTGTTAATGAGTATTTTAAAAGGGAGTGGGCCTTAGTTCTATAGGTGGACGCCGTTTCGAAATATCGCCATAAAGGTGGACCAGGGTGACTCTAGAATGTGTTTGTACGATATGGGTATCAAATTAAAGGTATTAATGAGAGTTTTAAAAGGGAGTGGTGGTTGTTGTATAGGTGGTCGCCTTTTCGAGATATCGCCATAAAGGTGGACCAGGGGTGACTCTAGAATTTGTTTGTACAATATGGGTATCAAAAGAAAGGTGTTAATGAGTATTTTAAAAGGGAGTGGGCCTTAGTTCTATAGGTGGACGCCGTTTCGAAATATCGCCATAAAGGTGGACCAGGGTGACTCTAGAATGTGTTTGTACGATATGGGTATCAAATTAAAAGTATTAATGAGGGTTTTAAAAGGGAGTGGTGGTTGTTGTATAGGTGGTCGCCTTTTCGAGATATCGCCATAAAGGTGGACCAGGGGTGACCCTAGAATTTGTTTGTACAATATGGGTATCAAAAGAAAGGTGTTAATGAGTATTTTAAAAGGGAGTGGGCCTTAGTTCTATAGGTGGACGCCGTTTCGAAATATCGCCATAAAGGTGGACCAGGGTGACTCTAGAATGTGTTTGTACGATATGGGTATCAAATTAAAGGTATTAATGAGGGTTTTAAAAGGGAGTGGTGGTTGTTGTATAGGTGGTCGCCTTTTCGAGATATCGCCATAAAGGTGGACCAGGGGTGACTCTAGAATGCGTTTGTACGATATGGGTATCAAATGAAAGGTGTTAAAGAGTATTTTATGAGGGAGTGGGCCATAGTTCTATAGGTGGACGCCATTTAGGGATATAGCCATAAAGGTGGATCAGGGTTGACTCTAGAATGCGTTTGTACGATACGGGTATCAAATGAAAGGTGTTAATGAGTATTTTAAAAGGGAGTAATCCTTAGTTCCATAGGTGGACGCCGTTTCGAGATACCGCCATAAAGGTGGACCAGGGGTGACCCTAGAATTTGTTTGTACAATATGGGTATCAAAAGAAAGGTGTTAATGAGTATTTTAAAAGGGAGTAATCCTTAGTTCCATAGGTGGACGCCGTTTCGAGATATCGCCATAAAGGTGGACCAGGGGTGACCCTAGAATTTGTTTGTACAATATGGGTATCAAAAGAAAGGTGTTAATGAGTATTTTAAAAGGGAGTGGGCCTTAGTTCTATAGGTGGACGCCGTTTCGAAATATCGCCATAAAGGTGGACCAGGGTGACTCTAGAATGTGTTTGTACGATATGGGTATCAAATTAAAGGTATTAATGAGAGTTTTAAAAGGGAGTGGTGGTAGTTGTATATGTGAAGGCGTTTTCCAGATCGCGACCAAAATGTGGACCAGGGTGACACAGAACATCATCTGTTGGATACCGCTAATTTATTTATATATGTAATACCTGCCAAGATTTTAAGGGTTTTTTATTTCGCCCTGCGGAGCTTTTTCATTTTCTTCTACTTAATATGGTAGGTGTCACAACCATTTTATAAAGTTTTTTCTAAAGTTATATTTCGTGTCAATAAACCAATCCAATTACCTCACCATGTTTCATCCCTTTTTTCGTATTTGGTATAGAATTATGGCATTTTTTTCATTTTTCGTAATTTTCGATATCGAAAAAGTGGGCGTGGTCATTGTCGGATTTCGTTCATTTTTCATACCAAAATAAAGTGAGTTCAAGTAAGTACGTGAACTAAGTTCATTAAAGATATGTCGATTTTTGCTCAAGTTATCGTGTTAACGGCCATGCGGAAGGACAGACGAACGACTGTGTATAAAAACTGGGCGTGGCATCAACCGATTTCGCCCGTTTTCACAGAAAACAGTTACCGTCATAAAATCTATGCCCCTACCAAATTTCAAAAGGATTGGTTAATTTTTGTTCGACTTATGGCGTTAAAAGTATCCTAGACAAATTAAATGAAAAAGGGCGGAGCCACGCCCATTTTGAAAATTTCTTTTATTTTTGTATTTTGTTGCACCATGTCATTACTGGAATTGAATGTTGACATAATTTACTTATATACTGTAAAGATATTAAATTTTTTGTTAAAATTTTACTTAAAAAAAATTTTTTTTTTAAAGTGGGCGTGGTCCTTCTCCGATTTTGCTAATTTTTATTAGGCGTACATATAGTAATAGGAGTAACGTCCCTGCCAAATTTCATCATGATATCTTCAACGACTGACAAATTACAGCTTGCAAAATATTAAATTACCTTCTTTTAAAAGTGGGCGGTGCCATGCCCATTGTCCAAAATTTTACTAATTTTCTATTCTGCGTCATAAATTTAACTCATCTACCAAGTTTCGTCGCTTTATCTCTCTTTGGTAATGAATTATCGCACTTTTTCGGCTTTACGAAATTTTCGATATCGAAAGAGTGGGCGTGGTTATAGTCCGATATTGTTCATTTTAAATAATGATCTGAGATGAGTGCTTAGGAACCTACATACCAAATTTCATCAAGTTACCTCAAAATTTACTCAAGTTATCGTGTTAACGGCCATGCGGAAGGACAGGCGGATGACTGTGTATAAAAACTGGGCGTGGCATCAACCGATTTCGCCCATTTTCACAGAAAACAGTTAACATCATAAAATCTATGCCCCTACCAAATTTCAAAAGGATTGGTTAATTTTTGTTCGACTTATGGCGTTAAAAGTATCCTAGACAAATTAAATGAAAAAGGGCGGAGCCACGCCCATTTTGAAATTTTCTTTTATTTTTGTATTTTCTTGCACCATTTCATTACTGGAGTTGAATGTTGACATAATTTACTTATATACTGTAAAGATATTAAATTTTTTGTTAAAATTTTACTTTAAAAAAATTTTTTTTTTAAAAGTGGGCGTGGTCCTTCTCCGATTTTGGTGATTTTTATTAGGCGTACATATAGTAATAGGAGTAACGTCCCTGCCAAATTTCATCATGATATCTTCAACGACTGAGAAATTACAGCTTGCAAAAATTATAAATTACCTTCTTTTAAAAGTGGGCGGTGCAACGCCCATTGTCCAAAATTTTACTAATTTTCTATTCTGCGTCATAAATTCAACTCATCTACCAAGTTTCGTCGCTTTATCTGTCTTTGGTAATGAATTATCGCACTTTTTCGGTTTTACGAAATTTTCGATATCGAAAAAGTGGGCGTGGTTATAGTCCGATATCGTTCATTTTAAATAGCGATCTGAGATGAGTGCTCAGGAACCTACGTACCAAATTTCATCAAGTTACCTCAAAATTTACTCAAGTTATCGTGTTAACGGACGGACGGACATGGCTCAATCAAATTTTTTTTCGATCCTGATTATTTTGATATATGGAAGTCTATATCTATCTCGATTCCTTTATATATGTACAACCAACCGTTATCCAATCAAACTTAATATACTCTGTGAGCTCTGCTCAACTGAGTATAAAAATAGACGAATACTACACAAGAGTTATGTTAAACATTTAAAGACGAACTGCATGCTCACCAGTATTTTTGTACAACTGCTGGTGTGTGGTCTGCCAAGCATCGCAGCTTTTTTGGCTATACATGCCATTGGCTAACGAGCTCTTTTGAAAGAAAGTCGGTAGCATTGGCTTGCCGCCGCTTTAAAGGAACACATTCCTTCGAAAAAATTAATGATTTTATAATGAGCATCAACAGTTGTTTTGGCCTTCATAATGCAAATGTTAGAGCTACGGTTACCAACAACGGATCAAATTTTGTAATGGCATTTAAGGAGTTTGGCATAAACCAAATACAATGCGATGAGAATACCGAAGCTGAAGAGGTTTTAGAGATAGGAGAGTTTTCAAACTATTCAAATTGTTTACCGAAACACATTAAATGCGCTACCCACACACTTAATTTGATTGCATCGGATGACGTAGCTCGATATTTAAAAAGAAGTCCCTCAAACTATGACAAACATATTATTGTAAGTTTTGATAGAAATATGCATACTTAAATTTGAGCAGTTTTAATAATAAATTGTCATTTCAAAAGATAATTTCAAAGTGTTCCGCCTTGTGGAGCAAAGTAAACCGTCCGAAAATTTCCGAGCAATAATTTCTATAATCGGATCTCAGTTAAAATACCCTGTCGTTACTAGGTGAAATTCGTTATATGAATCGCTTACCGTACAAATTTTCGACCATCTGGCAACTGTAAAGAAGGCCATGTTGTCGCTGTTTTTAGGGAAGTCATTCCTCCGACAAAACGGATACTTACCAGGGTCATAAAATGTCATTCTGGAGGTGATGATCGTGTACGGTCACACTAAAGACAGCTAATGGAGAGTTGGTACGACCTATAGCAAAGTTATGTATTTTACCCACTAAATGAGATATATGTACTTTATGAAGATGGCTAATTTTAATTTTAATATAAAATAGTTTATAATTTATCTCATGATATGCCGCAATTTTTTATAGAACTCATCAAGTTCTTTAGGCGGTGGTATGTTGTGTTTATGAATAATTAACTTGTTTGAATAAGAGAGTTTCTGTACACTGCCATAATACCAAAGTTGGAAGCAGTGCACTAGATTTTGAGCTACAAAACTGGTCGAAGTTAAGTTGGCTGACAAACGTAATTAAAATCTTAATTTAAGTATAAGTTGGACGCAAATTTTTCATGGATTTAAACGTGTACAGCAAAAACTAACTTAAGCGTTTGTAAGCCATAAGGAATTCTGATTCACTCCTAATACATAAACTTAATAGTAGCATAAATATAGTCATACGCCTTATTTAAGGTTTATTTATCAATTAACAAAAAATTTGGTTTGTTGGGTGAATACAGACAAATATTCACATTGATTCTAAAAACTTTATATGCCATTTTTGAGAATGAAGTTTTTTCTATCTAAAACTGATAAAAGATTTAAAATCAGTTGTTAATCAGTCATATCGCTCTGCAAAAGGTGAGTTCAAACTTATTCCAATTTCACACAGAAACTTAATGGAGGAACAATTTTGTTTAATGAAATAATTAAGTTTCCCCTTTCACATAAGGCAAAAATGTCTGCCGTTACAGAATGAAACGCAACTATTTTTTTGAACACTGTGGGAATTTAAGAAATTGCGTAGAAGTCCATATTTCATTCAAATTTCAAGTTATTCTAAAGACATTTATATTTTTATTATTGAATAGCCTCAACTCTAAAGTTTTTAAACACCTAAAGGGCTCGCAGTTTTGGTAGGTAATTTTGGTTGAATTACTTAAAATGTAAAGTTACACGCTTTATAAATGACACGATTTTAGAACTCCATATAAAATAGTTTTATTATGTCACAACAAAAGTATGTAATTTGGAATTAAGTTGTACCAAATTATAATATACAATTTTTGAAGTTTTAGGCGCGTTATGAAAAAATTATGAGAATAGAATTTTAAATAATGTGACGTAGAACTGATTTGTTTTTGTTTTTAAAACGTGCGAAGAGTTGCTTAACGCTAGGCCGCTGCTCTTTTTTCACCGCCGTCCGTTTCATTGATTCCTTTACAAATTTTAGGACTTGTGCATCATTTAAATTCGTATATATACTCGGATATCCGGAGTTTCCACAACCTATCCCAGCTGATACCACCGTACACATTTTTCCATTCACAACGCCCGGTGCTCCAGAATCTCCATGACATCTATCACTTCCACCTTTACCAGGCTTAGCACAAATCATTGATGATGTTAAAGGTTGTATCTTCTCATAACTTCTAGCACAATACTGCATTGATTCTATTTTCAAGACAGCAGTTCGTAGAAATACCGAAATCTCAGATGAGCCTTCACATGTTACACCCCATGCACTAATTCGCATTGGTGTATATGGCTTTAATTTAGTATGGCAAAGCGCAATTGGTTTTATTGCCGAACTCTTGATAAATGGTGAGCTCAATTTAATAGCAGCTATATCCATATGTCTATTTCCCTCATCATAAGTAGGTGGAATAATCAAACACTGCACCTTGCGAATTTCTCCATCAGCGTACACATTGGTTACACCAGCTTTAACTTCGATATGAGACGCTTCTCTCTTTTCCAGGCAATGCGCGGCTGTAATCACAGTTTCCAAGTTGACCAATGAACCGGCACAAAAGTATTCATAAAGAAAATGTAATGAAACCATATATGGGCTATCCTCTATCTTCGATAAATCGCCATTTAAAATGCGGAATCGCGAACTCGCACCGCTCAAAAGAGAGCTAAGCAAAACTATCGTGAGAGCCAAATAATTGTTTAAATTCATTGTAAATTGCGATTTCTTCCACCGATTGTTAAGTATAAAGTACTTTAAACAAGAAAACTCTTGTGGGCGCTATTTATACCTTTACTAAAGTTTCAGAAAATTTCAAATTCAGCTGAGCAAACAGTTTTTTGCTCTACCAAAATGACAAGTTCAAGATAAATATGTATATTTCAGCGATATGAAATTAGCGCGACTTTTGTTATTCTGTTTTAAAGGAAATATTACTTTTAATTGTTTATATATATATATATATATATATATATATATATATATATGTATGTATTAGGGTGTTTCAAGATATAATGGTAAAAACTCAAGTTGCATTGTAAGGCCAGTATTTTTCTACAACTTCTGAAAAAACAAGTAAGGATGTCTAAATACGGGTATAACCGAACTTTATATGTATACCCATTGTGCGTTTCAATTTTTCAGTTCATTTAAGTTAAATTACTTTCTTATCCTACTGCGGCATATTTTAAACACAAACTATTCTCAAAAAAGTAAGGGAGTCACAGTTCGGGTGTAAACGAAGTTGGATTTACGTTTATTTATTGACTGGTTATTTTACATATTTATTTGAACATATGCATATTAAGGACACGTACCTAAAACTTGAATATTTCGATATGTTTCAATATTGTCAATTTTGATAACATAACAGTTGATCGCAACAGCACAAAAGAGGCTCGCCTTAGTATAGACTTTCACATATCTAAATGCTCAGGATGAAAAAAAGTAATTGGTATAGCCATGTTCGTCCGTGCGTTTGTCTGTCTGTGATCGCGATAACTTGTGTAAATATTGAGATATCTTATTGAAATTTGGTATTTGGGTTTCTTGGCACTCATCTCCCATCGCTATTTAAAATGAGCGAAATCGGACGTTAACCACGCCTACCTTTTAAATACATATTTAAACATTTTGGACAACACAAAATAAAAAGATTATTTAGTAAATAATACATCTAGAATGTTGAAATTTGATCTAGACCATTTTTACTAGAAATGTTTCTTGTTATAAGAATTTTTTTTTGTCTTAGGCCCTAGAAATGTTGTGTATTTGTGTAATTTTTCTTCGAGTCATGGCTTCCGAAACATAGAAAATTACTTAGTCAAAAATAGGCAGTGCCACGCCCACTTAAAAAAATTTTATTTTCCAACTTTTTGCTATAACTCCACTTAGAAAGTAAAATACCATTGATATTAAATCCTTTTTCGAAAATGCATAGATTATTATATTCGTCTACGATCCCTTTAAAAGTATTTTATATAAATGCGAACGTAGTCTTTAACCGACCTTGTTAATTTTTTCGCTGTTTCCTGTACTGATTCGGAATTAAACAGATCGTACAAGTTTCCAGATCACTGTAACGTTTTTCAAGGCGAAGAATTTGCGTAAACTAAGTAGTAGAAACACTGGCAGCAATTAAGGCAGTAATCTCGCATAGCATAACATCTGAAAATGCGTTAGAGTGTAAGCAATCCCTGGAAAGAATCGGGACGTTGAAAATCGTTTATTTATATTGGGTCCCAGGACATATGTGAACAGATGAGAATGACAAAGCGGACGAACTAGCTAAAAAGGGTGCAACCCTTGAAGCTTGCCCCGAAGGCGTCCCAATTAGAATGGACGAGATTAAGAGAAGGCGAGGGGTGCACATGATAAACCAAGCAGGGAAGGCGTGACTCCGAGCGCTAGGCTGTAAAGTGTCGAAAATTTGGTTTAGGTTTTACAACCTTAGACTAACAAAGTTGCTTATATCATTAAAAAGATAGGACTGTAGACTCACGACGGGTATTCTATCTGGGCACTGGATACTGGTTTCATATGCCTTTAAAACAAGCTTATTCTGTGATAGCAGTGATGAAGCAGTGCGGTTTGGGGGAGGAAAAGATTGAGCATATTTTGTGCTCGTACCCTGCACTTGGAAGGCTAAGACTCCAGCTATTAGGAGTGATACAGCTATCAGAAAAGCAGCAAGTGCCATAGGTCCTGGAAAGCTCTAGTATTTGCGAAGAGGAAGGGGCTGTTTCATAAGATAGGCCCTGGTATTTGATAGGGTTTTTCAGTTTGGTTCTTAAATAATCTTCAAGTAACACTACGGAATTATTCAGTCTATGTGAGTTCATCAAGGGCCGGCCAGTCAATCCTAACCTAAACCTTATTGAGCACTGCCTTCCATATGTTCCACAGTGCTGAGATATTGCATAGACAACAAAATTTCAGAGTCCCTAGGTCTCTAAAGAACTGTAGATTTTTTAACCACCCTAATATATATATATATATATATGTATTTTCACAGTTGAACTTGTTATTGATACCATGATCGCATATTTAATGATTAAATACGGAAATACACACATCCCACTTATAAAGTTCTATTTGTTCCCAAACAAATTATTTGATCTATTGTTTACTGCCATAAATCCAGAGTTGGAATCCAGATCTTTTGTTATGTATAAGTGAGACGTTAATTTGTTATGGATTTAAAGGTCTGTTCATCTTTCACATATAAATAAAATTTTATGATTACTAGACAACTTGTATAGGAGTTTAGACATTCAGTGGTACAATGGGTTTAAACTGATGACCTGCACCAACAACGCCACTTAGAATACCTGCAGATAACTGCTCCGGACCTTCAAAAACATGAAGGCGCAAGGCTGAAGGCGGAAAAATTCTTCAACGATGCGACGAGTCGTAAATATAACCATAAGACGCTACCAGCAGAGAAGGCGGTGACGGCTCTCCATAGCCTGAAATCAACGGCAAAATCCACTGCGCGAGCGCAGTGGTGGGAAATATGTAAAGACAAACAGCTTAATCGCGCTGCGAGTCTTATAGATAAACCATTGAGCACAGTAAAGTGAGGGGAGTTTATTTTATGTGGCTCTGATACACATTTTGAGGAAAGGTTTCCATACTCAGCGCGCGGAGGCTCCGTTTGCTCTGCAAAGCTGAAAGCAGGTTTAAAGCTGCAGTCATGGTGAGAAAACAACATGAGAAATACTTGGACAACCAACAGAGGTTATCTTATCATCGAATAGAGGCTAGAGGAGTGCATCAACCTATTACAAAAAGCGCTGACAGATGCGTACAACATAACTTGTCCTCTGAGAAGATTCAAAGGAAAATCAATGGCGCCATGTTGAAGTAAAGAAATGGCTCAGGGCAACTAATGGGCGATTTACCACTGCTTCTCATGCGCAGTTATCTGCGCTCCCTTTAGGCACGTATCAATCGCGTCGTCACTAGAAATGCCATATTACTCACCGCATTCCATTATTGTATGTCTTTGCATATCAGGGAAACTAAATTCCGAACTAATATAAAGGTTCAGCGCCCTTTCCTCAATTCTTGCCACTTAACTAATGTTCGAGGCCTTGCGCTTTTCTTGGCATATTCAAATGGTCAACCGATTACAATGCCATACAGATCGGCCATTTCGAGATAAAACTAAGATCGCGTCGTCGGACACCGATCGATAAACAAATGCTATTCGTATAGCAGTAATACGGTAGGCTGCTTTTATATATTTTTGGTCATTTTATATCCGTTCCATGCAGGTGCTGCAGATAATATTATCGATCTGATTACCTTGGATAAAAGCTGACGGGTAGCTTCGCCCATGCCGCTGATGTTGGGCATTATTCCCGTTAGGGTTCCACTACTTTCTCCCCCACTGCCCTTATGTGCTACATAATAGCTAGTTTTGAGTCAGTGTTTACTCCTTAATATTTCAAGAAAGGTTTTGACTTTATTTTATAATCTCCTACGGTAACTAACTCGTCCAAAGTCCGATTTGAGGTCACCAACATCACTTTTGTCTTACTTCTAGTCATTCCCAGTCACATGTTCGTCAGCCATTACTTTATTATCTATTATACATTTTCGCGGCTACTGCTACTACGACAATATCATCTGCAAAGTCGACAATTTGGGTGTCTCCGGGAAGGACGATTTGTTGCACACCGCGATAACCTCCGAAGAGATTTTAAGCCGAGCTTCCTTTCCAATTTGCGTCGTACTCCTTTTAATTATACCCAGCTGTACTTGTACACAGGGTACTACAACTTTGATTGGATAACTCTTAGTTGTACAGGTATAAAGGAATCGAGATAAATGTAGACTTCCGTTTATCAAAATCATCAGTATCGAAAAAAACAAACTGACTAAGCTAGGTCCGTTCGTAATATTCGGATATCTTACCCTAGGTCTTATCTGGACTTAGAATATATTGGTGTTGAAAATAAACGAAATCGGACGATAACCATGCTCACTTTTTCGATATCGAAAATTTAGAACAATCTAACCAGGGTTTTATGAGGCAAAACAAAAATTCAAAAAAATTTTGGAGTATGGGCGTGGCACCAGATTTAGAAGAAGGAAATTTGGAAGTTTAACAAGCCGTAAATCAAAAGCCGTTAAAGATATTACATTGAAATTTGGCAGAGATACTATCGTTGCCAAATTATGTAGAATGAGATGAAGATAATCAAAATCAGTTAAAGACCACGCTAACTTTTCCTAAAGGTCTAACCTTACCAAAGTTTGCAATAAATATATGGTATTTAACTAAATGTCTGCACATCCCACCTGTAGACCTGGTAGCAAAGAACAAACTGTTAATGACCGCCACCAGGCTCGGTGCTTCGGGGCAGCTTGAGTGCCGACCATATGGCCATAGTAGTATAGCGTCATCAATCACAAGACGAACAGACTACATGATTCCCTATCTGCGCTTTGAGGGAGATCTTAAGGCCACAATAGAGGTGGACGGTTGGCGCAAGGGTGCGCAAATGGCGGACGAGGCGATACATGTGTACACCGATGGTTCCAAATTAATGGAAGCAGTAGGGTCTGCGGTATACTGCGCTGATCCGGAAATAAGCAGATCCTACAGGCTGCCGGATTACTGTAGCGTTTTCCAAGCGGAAATATTAGCCGTTACCAAAGCAGTAGAATCCTGGGAGGAGAATAGCTTAAGCTGCAACCGTGTTAACTTTTATATTGATAGTCAAGCAGCAATTAAGGCAATAATCTCGCATAGCACAGCATCTAAATGCGTGTTAGAGTGTAAGCAGTCTCTGGAGAGAATCGGGACAGGGAGAAGCATACATCTATATTGGGTCCCAGGGCGTATGGGAATAGTTGGGAATGAAAAGGCGGACGAACTAGCTAAAAAGGGCGCATCCCTTGAAGCTTGCTCCGTTGATGTCCCAATTAGATTGGGCGAGATTAAGCGAAGGCGAGAGCTGCGCATGATCTACCAAGCAGGAAAGGCGTGGGTTCAAGTGCGGGGCTGTAAAATGTCGAATATTATGTGTAGGTCTTACAACCTTAGACTAACACAGTTGCTTCTATCATTAAAAAGAGAGGACTGTAGACTCATGACGGGTATTCTGACTGGACACTGCCTTCTGGCGTCACATGCCTTTAAATTAGGCTTGGTCAGTGACAGCAGATGTAGGATGTGCGGGTTGGAGGAGGAAACGATCGAGCACGTTCTGTGCTCGTGCCCTGCACTTGCCAGGCTAAGACTCCAGCTATTAGGAGTGATACAGCTGCCAGATCTAGAAGCAGCAAGTGGCTTAACTCCTAGGAAGCTTCTAGTATTTGCCAAGAGGACGGAGTTATAAAGGTTCTGGTTTTTGATAGGGTTTTTCAGTTTGGTCATTAAAACAAACTTCTGGTAACACTACGGACTCAATCAGTCTATGTGAGGTCCTCATGGATCGGCCAGTTCAACCTACCTAACTAAATTTGACTGATATTCTATCTCAGTAGTGGTACTTAACCCTCCCCTTTTTCTGTTACAATTCCCAAAATAATTTTAATGTCATAAGTAGAACAAAAATCTCCCAATCCGAACGAAATTTGGCATAAACTTTTTTTCACAGCTACAACAGTTTGCTTTGAAAATGAGCAAAATCGCCTGAAAGCCACTCCTGCTTTTTTACATTAGCTCTGAGAATGTGTCTGTAAAATTTGAAAAGATATATTTCGCTAACGAAAAAAGCTATATAAATAAGATTTTTCACTAATATGAAGCCATCAAAACAAAATTCACTTACATAAATAGATTAAATATTTGTTGTTAGTGGGCCGCTCCATTTGGGGTAAACACTTCGTGTTGTCTCTAGAGGATGATTACTCCCAAGTTTAAACATAAATTGTATTTAGGAAGAGTAAGCGTACTTTTGTGACATTAATTAAGCAAATCGAGGAAACCACGCTCACTTTTACGTATCCCCGTAGAAGAAGAAAAATAATGAGGTATTGAAAGTAAAGCACCCTATATTTATGTCCTCGTTTGACACCTATATTGCATAACACATTCTAGCGTACAAATTAAGGTCAATACACCTAAACCTAAGTGGATTTTTTAAATAATTACCCTCCCATATTGATAAACTTATCAATACCTTTTGATTGATACCAATATCGTCACCCCTATTGACAAAGGCCCTAACCAACACACATGTAATAACCAAACCAATAATAACCAACAACATACACAGCTGGGTACTTTATGTTCGCTTTCTCCCGAACTTAGACTTTCTTATTTGTTTTTCGTACAAATTGAAAAAACTTGTATCTAAAATTTAGATGTTGCTTTGCCCGGGGCGTGAACCCAGGATCCTTGGTGTGGTAGGCGGAGCATGCTAATATCACATCACGGCGCTCGCTAAAATAGCTACCAATTATTCTGAGCAGGTAAGCAGGTGTACCAAAGTTTCGTAGCGCTATCATTATCTGCATGCAGTTCGCGGTTATTAAAAGCATTTCTAATGTCCAAAGTAATCAGCGCACTCAGCTTCCTTATATTTTTACCTCTGGTTATGGCTTCACGTTCTTTATTGACATCTGGTCTTGAGGTAGCCCCAGTCTTCCTGCGACACATTTATGGAATTTATTCCAGTCTGTCGTTTTAGGGCTTATTAAGGTATCCCCCTCCTCTAATCTTTTTAGGGGGACAAGCTGATATATGATCTGAAAAGGATGGTTTGCCAACGACTTTCAATGTATATCCATATATACCATGCTCAGACCTCAATGTGATATCAAGCACATTACTGGACGTTGGCACAACATATGAAGATACGTTACCCCTGAAAGCCACCTGTAGACTACTCTGTATAAAATAATCCCCTCCCCATACGCACATTCGTATCTGCGCCCATGACAAACCGCCCTCTGTTCTTATCCACACACCTTTGGAAATATACTGGTGGGATGCCATGTTATGGGCCATTGCCCATAACGAGATGCTCCACTACGCCCATGTCCTCGTCAGTTTTCGCTAATTTCAGATTATCGGGGTCCTTTTCTACGTCCACTGCTTTTAGCGTATTAGGGTTATTGTCCTTAGGACTACTCTTTCTGAGAACATTCTCCCTAGCTGTGAGTGCAACGCATCCTCTAATTCCTTATTAACATGGAGGATGAAGTTCTGGCCCCCTCCGATGCTCGAGATACATGTAACACCTTCCAATCCGGTATATCCTCTGACTTCACCACACGTTGAATCCAAATCTTGGCCTATGGTATGGTGGGTATCGGTGCTCTGTCCACCGCCTTCATGTCCTTGAGAGTCTGGAGCAACTCTCTGCAGCCATTATAAATTGCCTTGTTGGTGCAGATCATCAGTTCAAACCCACTTTACCATTGAATTTCTATACTCCCATAAAGGCCGGCTAGTAATCATTACATTTTATGAATATGTCATAGGTGAACAGACCCTTAAATCCCTAACAAATTAACGCCTCACTTATAATTAACACAAGATGTTAAATATGTTAGCCCACTTAACTTCGAGCAGTGTTCCAACTCTGGTTTTATGTCAGAATACAATAGATCATAAGTTTGGAAACAAATAGAACTGAATTAGTGGGGTATGTGTACTTTTCCGTATTTAATCATTAAATATACGATCACGGTATCAACACAATAGTTCAACTGTGAAAATACAAATATGTATTAGGGTGGTTCAAAAATCTAAAGTTGTAGAACATATGGAAGGCAGTTCTGTAAAACTTAATTTTAGAAGGTTTTTGTTGTTTTCAGGAATCAGAAGTTACGCATTTTAAGAATTTACAGCATAAAATTACTGAATTGTACATTTGTTACAAAGCTTAAAATATAAAGTTTGGAGCAAAGCCCTTGTTCAGAATAAATATACGAAGGGTTCGATTAAAATACTAGAAAAAGTTAAGCTCAATTGACCAAAGAACTGAGAGAAAAATGATCGTTTCATCTCAAGAAAAAAAGAGTATATTAAAAAGCAAGATAGAGCACTAGAAAGATTTGAAAAAGGAGAAAAGCAAATATAAATGCCGAATCCTGCTGCAAAATCTACGACTTTTTCTATTAATCCACACGATGTTGACTTAGACGATAGTGCAAGTGCCAAAAAGGGTGCAGAAAATGGTACTGATGATGATTTATATGAACTTTCTTCCAAAAAACCAATTTGAAAAAGGTTTATTAAGCAAGAACGAAGATGTTTCAGAACCAACGGCTTAGAGCATCATTTTTGACATGACTTTGGTAAGGACTTTAGACTGGAATTAAATTTCCGATCGTGAGGCTGTAAGGCTTATTATTCCTATTGCCCCCGTAATTGACCATGATCAGGCAGCATTGCCGCTTTCAAGAAGTTCAATAACTACGTAACGAGAAGCAGCACGGCGCAAATTTTCGACAGAGGTGATGTCTTACCTAGAAGATATCAAAGAACCAATTTCGTTAATTGAGACAGCAAAATCTTGCCTGATATTTTAAGTTCACAATATGTATATAGGCTACCAGTACTAGTTTCCTTATATCATGGAAATGAGAAATTGCTAGGGTGCCAAACTGGGTTCAGCAACATGTTTGGAAACTGGAGATGCAGTACTTTAAACTATTATGACATGGTTCTCGACGATAAAATAATTGGTACGTGCGATGATATCACAGCCTACAATAATGGTACCAAGAGTGGTGAATACATTTTCATTGAAAAACAGCTGCAGAATGAAATTCTATGATTGCCGTGTGTCCATCACATAATGTCAATAGTATCACATTATGTTCGGGACCTTCAGGTTCACGTCAAACTCCCAAATTTAAAAGGTTAAAGAATCTTAGAAAAAAAAATTGTTCTATCAGACCACATACCACAATTTTTTCTCCTGGAGAAGCTGAGTTTAGAAAGAAATAATGCAGGAATTCATTGCACATCATCTTGGTAGGAAAGGCCAGTCTCGGGATGACTACCTCGAACTTATTGAACTGACGATGTTGGTGTTTGGGCAACCATAATAATAAGTTCACTGGAGAGCACCTGGACCTATATATCATACTCGCAGGATGGCTAAGCATATGAATTCGACGAACTGGTCGGATTATCACCTTTTTTCCAAGAAAGCGAACTACGAGAACAAAGTGAACCCTGTGAATAAGATGCCCATCACTGCATCGCTAAGGATGGTTGAGCTAATTCCAATTGATGAATGTAAATTGGCAGACTTTGCTAATACTGGAACAATGCTGTTGTTTATTAAGCTAAATATTAAGCAAAGTTTTACAAACAAACACCCAAGTTAATGAGAGCAGGAGCCAGAGTTAAAAAAGAGGCGAGAAATGTAGTTAATTAATTAAAGTGATCAATAACATCGTCGAAAGAGTTGTTAAACAAGATCTTAACATAGTCATAATAAATGATGAGGAGGAAAAAAGATTGTGACTGCAGTTTGTAGAGGCTGGCGAAAACAAGTTCCAACTGAACCAACAAATAGGGGCCGTTTTTGAAATCATGAAGTAATAGCAGAAAAAGGATCACCTATATCACAATATCCGCAGTTAATCTACCAAAATGACGCCGATGAGATCCCGGAGGGATCTCGAATATAATCCAGAAATGGTGCCTGTAGGTACCCCAAAATTATACCGAAATAGTACCCAAAGGACCCCGTCGGGATCCCGAATGGATCCCGAAAACCATCCAGAAATTATCCGGAAGGGTCGCCAAATTATCCCGAAATAGTCTCATCGGGATCCCGGACGGATCTCTAAAACCATCCGCAAATAATCTCCAAAGGTTCCCCAAATCATCCTAAAATAATCCAGAAAAAGTCACGAAACGAAACCGGCGGAACCCCGGACGGATCCCGAATACCATACAGAAATGACCCCGGAAGGGTCCCAAAATAACCCCGGATGGAATCCGAAAACCATACAGAAATTAGGTGAAGCAAACAAACAACAAACAATCATATATTTTAAGCTAATAAAAGCGTGTTAATAAAAGCAATTGATGGAGGGAGGATGGCGGAAGGAGAAGGAGGGACCACTGATCGTTTTTCCAAAATTGTTTAGATCTCGATCTGTATGTACCAGATACCAAACTTTATTTATTTAGGAGAAAATATTTTGAGTTATAAAAATGTATAGATTTTGCACCAGAAGTGGAGAAGGAGGGGGGAGGCGGTCACCGCTCACTTTGTAAGCCTTCGACTTATTTGGCCAATTGAGTTTGTAGTAAGGGTCAGTATAATTAAATTTATAATGTGTAAAAAATAATTAAAGTAATTGTTCCATCTTCGAAAAATTTTAAGCCAGTAAACTATTATCTGTTTCCCTAATTTCATCAAAATCTGTGTAGCCGTTCTGGCGTAATTGAGTCACACAAACAAACGTCTGGACATCCAAAAATCCAAACATCCAAATATCCGAACATCCAAAATTTCATATTTATAAAATTAATAAGATAAGATTGTTCCAGAGCGGTTAAGTTCTGCAGCTAGTATAATATCCAGCGTCAAACTAAAAAAATAGCACGATAGGGGATCACGCTGTCTCAAACCTCGTTTAGTCGGAGCTCGGAGAGGTCCTTCCCAATTCTGACTGAGCTGATGGTTTTGCTCAACGTCATTTTGCACAGCCGTATAAGTTCTGCGGGGAAGCACAATTCAGATATCGCGGCATATAGACAGCTCTTTGTCGTACTGTTGAAGGCGGCTATAAAATCAACGAAGAGGTGACGTGTGTTGATTCTCTTTTCCATTGTTCGTTTGAAAAACCTGAAGGTGATTCCTTGAAGAGTTGTTGGTACACGACTGGTGTGGTTTCACTTTTTAAGGACTTGTAGTCATTAAAGTACCAAGACAGCGGATTGTTATATGAAGGCTTCGTAGGATTGTTGCTTAAGACCGAATCTTAAGCCCATGCCATACACTTGGCTAGAGGGTTTTCTTAGCGGTCTCTTTCTTTTGACTTCTGTCATTGCTAGGTTTTAAATTAAGCTGTTGTTACCATGTTACACGTTAGGGATAAGTTTCAATGTGCAGTATTTTACTCACTCATTTATAAATGGAAGTTCAGCTTTTGTTGTACTCATTTTATTGGCGACGTGGGGAAAGCACGGATGGAATCTTACATTTTAGTCCAATTAGAGAATCACCATTAGGTACAAGTTATGTAAAAAATAAAAAATATATGCAAGGCACGATAACCTCCGAATAGATTATAGGCCGAGCTGCTCTCTCAATTTGAGTCGTGCTCCTTTTTAATTTTTCCTACAAATTGGCGGTACGAGAACTATTTGCTTTATGCCGGCTCCTAACGGCATCTGCCATACAGATGCATTTTCCCTGAAAGCTTTTCAGGCACTGCCGAGGGGCGACCCCGCTTAGAAACATTTTCTGGAAATTGAAAAAACTTGTTTCTAAGATTTTGATGTTGCTTTGCCCGGGGCGTGAACCCAGGATCGTCGGTGTGGTAGGCGGAGAAAGCTACCATCACACCACGGCGCACTGTTGCATTTTTGCTTGGTTTAGACGCGAATAAGTAAAAATTTTCAAAATAATTTTTGTTGTTATATCGGCCTCACTGATTTGTAAGATCGCGGGTTTGAATAGAGCTCGAGGCCTGACAATAATTATTTAATCATTATTATTGTTATGATAAATTTTTTCTTAGTTGAAAAAATTATTAAATTAGAATAGAAGAAAAAAAAAAAAATTTTTTTTTTTTGCAGTTCCCGAAATGGATCTATACAACGAGCTTTGGCAGTTGTCTAAATTTTTTCTTTCCTCTATTCTAATTTAATAATTTTTTCAATTAAGAAAAAACTTATCATAACAATGATTATGATTAAATAATTATTGTTAGGCCTTGAACTCGATTCAAACCCGCGATCTTACAAATCAGTAGGCTGATATAACAACAAAAATGGTTAATACATGCCAGAGCACGGGGAAAATTGTCAATAAAATAGTACACTATGGCATCATATTTATTTATTTATTTATTTATTTGTATAAACAATTTTTACAAGTAAGACTAAAGTCTTTTAGGTAGTACATCAATCAGTCTTGAAGATTACAAAGGAAATATGACACATATAAATATAATTCCAAAGAAATAATACAAAGAAAACCATAGTAATACTAATAACATTAATATCTTGAAAATATCATTATACATTTTAACACAAAAACATTTTCGGTACACAGATTAAGAATCAAAGATCGAACTATCGTTTAGGATAAGTTAAGAGCTGAGGAAAGTTATTACTGCTTGTTTGAAACATCCTGCTTTTCGTATAGCTTTTATCTTAGAAGGAAGTGAGTTCCATAGACGGATTGAACTAACAAAGAACATTCTGGATGATGATGAGTACCTAAAGTTCGGAACAAAAAGATTCATAATTCGAGTAGACTGACACAACTTTAGTTTTTTAAATAAGTAAGGTGGATTTCACCAGCTTCATCTTGGTGTCTCGCGGCAACAAATAGGCAGTTCTGTATAAACTTCGTAGAGACCTATAAATTTTACCAATGACAAGGTTCATATGATCAACACAAGTCAGAGTGGAGTTGATTTTAAATCCTAAATTGGTAACCACATCGTGAAAGGATATTTTGTCCCCATTAAGCATAATTTCAGGAAGGTTGTTTAAGTCATACGAGGCGTTCGATATTGCTATTGCCTTTGATTTATTTGCATTAAGAGATAGTTTATTAAATTGAGCCCACTCTCTTATGCGTTTTATGTCTTCAGTCAGCCTTGAAAATAAGTCTTCGGAAAGACCAATTGGACGAGACATATATATTTGAGTATCATCGGCATAAAGATGAATGGAGGCATTGCGACAACAGGCGACTATGTCATTAATAAAAAGCGTAAAGAGTATTGGACCTAGGATAGATCCTTGCGGAACACCAGATTTTATGGAATTTAAATTTGAGAATTTATCAGCACATTTTACTTGTTGAAACCGGTTACAGAGGTAGCTTTGCACTAACTTTATGGCATATGGGCTGAAATTAAAACTAGTTTCAAGTTTGTGAATTAGTACTTCAAAATCAACCATGTCAAAAGCTCTTGAGAAATCCAAAAGCACGAGCACGGTAAGTTCATTATTGTCAAAGGCCGGACGTAAATATTCAAGAATCTTAAGCATAGATGTTGCACAAATATGCCCCCTTCTAAATCCCGACTGGACTTCGGATAGCAAATTATTTTTATATATATGGTGAGTTATTTGCATTGCTTATAGCTTCTCAAACACCTTAGATAAGGCAGGTAATAGACTTATTGGTCTAAATTCTTTGTAAGAACACGGAGACCTCATTTTAGGAACCGGAATAATATTTGCAATTTTCCATTGATTAGGAAACCTACTGGACATAATTGAGAAATTAAAGGTATGTGTTAGCGGAGCGGTGGCGTAAGGTAGAATAAGTTTTATAAATCGTATGCTAATACCGTCAATTCCCACGGCATTAGACTTTATAGCAAAAATAGCATCCAGCACATCGCTTTCGGTGACCACTGAAAAATCAAAGGCACTTATATCCAGTCTTCTGTGTACACAGGTTACAGCGATTCTGTCATCGATATCATTCTTATTCACATCATTATTTTTTTCAATATTGTTTGTATTACCACACAAGAAATACGAGTTCATAACATTTGCGTCGTGGCTGCATTCAATGTTATGCTTTTTACAGACTCCAAAAGATCGAAGGTTTTTCCAGAGCATTCTCGTTGGCAAATTTGTATTAAATTTAATACTCAGGTATACTACTTTAGCATTCTGAATGAAAAGGGTAGCTTGATTTCTCAGAAGGCGGTAATCTTCCCTGTGCTTATCATCGCGATATCTCTTCCATTCCCTGTAAGCCCTCTCACGTTTTTTTATGTGTTTCAAAACATCCGGTGTGAACCAGGGCTTTTTATGGCCCTGGATTTTAAAAGATTTTAGCGGAACAAATCTATCGAGAAGGTACCAAACCAGGTTATTAAAATATTTTACCTTCTCGTCCAAATTTGAAATGGAGAAGCAACCACTCCAATCAAGACGAGAGGCTTCTTCATTAAGAAGTTCCATATTAACACCTTTGTAATTTCTGTAGGTTATTACAGATTCGGGCTCTGCTGTATTAAATTTCAAATCATAGCACAAGAAGAGCATTTCATGGTCAAAGATACCATCCATCGGAAGCTTGTCAGTATGATTGTTATAATTTATATTTTTAACACACATTAAATCTAGCAAACTAGGCTTACTATTAGGAGCAAAACGGGTTGCAAATTTATTTATAATTTTTAAGTCACACGCCTGAAAATTATTAATAATACTTTTACTACGGGAATCACAGTTAAGCAGGTCTACGTTAAAATCTCCACAAATAATGACGTGGTCATAATTTAAAGAAAACTTTGTTATTTTGTGAAAAAGGTGTGTTAAATCGTTAGACCTATTGGGGTTATAAACACATGCCACAAAACACTTTGTACTAACATCGCCTATTTCAATAAAAATACATTCAACCTCGTTTGCATGCTCTGAACGATAAACCACTTTTGGATTTAAAACATCTAAATTGCAACACCACCACCACGAATGTTATCTTTTCTGTCATTCCTCAGCAGTACATATTTATTTATAGAATAAGAATCATCATTAACGTTGGATCTGAACCAGGTTTCCGTAAGGCAAATTAAATGAATATTTTGATTGGCAAATAAATACGAAAGGTAATCAAGTTTCTGAGTCGTAAGACTCCGCACATTTAAATGACACATATTTAATCTGTAACTTAACTTAAATAACTTTTACAAATTTGACTCAAAATGCATCGCACATGTCCACTGTCAGTACAATTATTGGTCAAGTTAACCAAACTCACAGCAACGAAGCAAAATGAGATCAACAAAGCAGTAAGTGGGGGGAAGTAGAAAAAATAAAAGAACAATATAAAATGGAAATAAACTAAAAACTAATAACGCATAAAGCATTGCATTGCAAATATAAGTATGCATTGTTGTTGTCATTGCTCGCTTACAGCAATTCGATCAGCGCTCTCTTTGTCACTGATTTTCACTGCTTCACCTTGTTGACGTGTACGCACATATACATCTCCACGTATAGAGAAAACAGAAGTAAGTTTTCTCTGTTTTTTTTAGTTGCAGTGCATGCTGCAGTGTTTCGCGATTGTTCTTAGTTAAGCACTCATGCACAACGATCTTTCCATTTTCGTTGCGCCCAATATCACTGAGAGTCATAGATCTTTTATTTAATTTGCAAAAATTTGAAATTGCTCTTAAAAGCACGGAGCGGTCAGTGGGTGAATTTAGTTTTATTATGATGGGAGAGCTACCGTTTTTGTTCTTGCTCTTTTGAATGCGAAATGCACAGCGTATTGACGGCGCGGTCAACTGAACCGAGTTATATATTTTTGTGAAGACTTCGCCTATATCTTCGTTTGCTGTTTGGGGGACTCCAGTTACCAGCACATCAGATAGCACGGCATTGTTTTGGCATTCAATCAACTGAGCCTTTAAATGAGTTGACATCAGATCGAAGCTGACTGCATTCACTTTCCGCTGCTTGTAGTCTGGACTGCAGACTGCTGAAGCTGCTCTTTAAATCCGAGATCTCAGCAGCCAACTCACCCACTCTCTTTGCCATCAAATAAGTCCAATTTTCACATGCATTCTGCAATAGTTGTCGCAGTGCTGTGAATATCAATTGGCAAGAACCAGAATAGAAGTAGGAATAATGAAGACAAACAAAAAACCCCGCGATCTTAATTTTCA
The DNA here is from genome assembly GCF_040869045.1 of Eurosta solidaginis. Classification (NCBI taxonomy): domain Eukaryota; kingdom Metazoa; phylum Arthropoda; class Insecta; order Diptera; family Tephritidae; genus Eurosta; species Eurosta solidaginis. Next base: position 251,457,988 of record NC_090321.1, on the reverse strand, counting down.
AAATAAATTCTTTATAAATTTGAATGTAGTTTGTTTTTTAAATTTCCACAGTATATAACGGTATTTTTTATCCTCAGCGTGATTTGCACAAAGAGTATATTAACTTTGATTGGATAACGGTTGGTTGTACAGGTATAAAGGGATCGAGATAGATATATCAAAATTACCAGTATCGAAAAAAAATTTGATTGAGCCATGTACGTCCGTCCGCCCGTCCGTCCGTTAGCACGATAACTTGAGTAAGTATTGAGATATCTTCACAAAATTTGGTACACGTGCTTACCTGGACTCAGAATAGATTGGTGTTGAAAATGAGCGAAATCGGATGATAACCACGCCCACTTTTTATATATATAAAATTTTGGAAACACAACAAACCTGATAATTTAGTAAATAATACACCTAGAATGTTGAAATTTGGCATGTGGACTGATATTGAGACTCTGGATAAAAATTTGGAAAAAATTTTTTAAATGGGCGTGGCACCGCCCACTTGTGATAAAATCAATTTTACAAATATTATTAACCATAACTCAAATATCGTTAAACCTATCGTAACAAAATTCGCCAGAGAGGTTGCCTTTACTATAAAAAATGCTTTGAAGAAAAATTAACGAAATCGGTTAAGGACCACGTCCACTTTTATGTAAAAGATTTTCAGAAGGGTCGTGGACGAATAAACTAAGTTATATCTTTTCAAATAAGAGCTTTATATCAATGGTATTTAATTTCCCAAGTGGATTTATAACAATAAATAGTTTCAAATTTAAAAAAAAGGCGTGGCACCGACCCTTTTATGACTAAGCAATTTTCTACGTTTCGGTAGTCATAACTCGAAGAAAAATTAACGGATCGTAATGAAATTGTGTACACATATTTTCCTTATAGCAGAAAATATTTCTGGTAAAAATGGACGGGATCGTTTAAAGACCACGGCATCTTCGATATAAAACAAGTTTAAAAGGGTCGTAGGCTAGAATAATAAGCTATAAGTTAGCAAAAAATTGTTTTGAATCAAATATATTTCACGTATCAAGTTTTATTGTAAGAGGAAATGTGGACTCATTTTATTTAAACAGGCGGTGCCACGTGTTATGTAGAAAATTAATTTATCTGAAATGAAATTTACAATTGTGGGGATGTGTGGAATAACGGTATAACTCAAAAATAAACCTTTTGAGAAAAGTGAAAAAACTTAACAATACAGGTAAAAATAAATTTATAATAATCCTACTTGGTAAGATTTTAGATAGTATGATTTTTATTCTGTGATAAGAAAAAGTAATATACACATAATTTTATTATTATGGATGATTTCTTTTTTTTTGAGTTATGCCGTTATTCCATAGATCGAATATCAAATATTTTGATTGAGATACTTTATTAAACAAAATATTAGATACATTAATAATCATTGTTAAATACATTATATTCTATTATTTAGATGTCCTTAAAACTATTTGTTATTTCCGTTTGTTATTTTTAGCAATTTTTTTTACTACTAAACTTTTTCTATTTTTTAACAATGGAGTTCTCTGTCTGCTTAGTCGATTTTGAAACCACTTCAATTCTTTTATTTTTCAGTTCTTTCTGGTCTACGACATTCAATATATATTCATACCATTTCGGTGCTTCGCTACTGCAAAATTTTATTAGAGAGTTATACCGTTTTTCCATAAATGAAGCTAATATCTTTGCTAAATATCACTATTATTTTCTAAGATTAATATGGTATGTGTATGTAATCGTGCTCTCTTTATTTAGTTGATTTATGGAAAAACGGTATAACTCGACTTATACCATTATTCCACACATCCCCTCAATTGAAGCTCACGCTGAGTATATAATGTTCGGTTACACCCGAACTTAGACACCTTTAATTGTTATTATTATAAAGGTCTGGGGCAACTATCTGCAGGCAATCTAAAGTCGCGTTGTATGTGCACGTCATCAGTTTAAACCCATTGTACCGTTGTGTTCGAGCAGTGTTCCAACTCTGGTTTTATGGCAGTATATACAATAGCTCATGTGACTAGTTTGGAAACAAATAGAACTTAATAAGTGGGATATGTGTATTTCCGTATTTAATCATTAAATATACGATCATGGTATCAAACAATAGTTCAACTGTAAATACATATGTATGTACACATTAGGGTGGTTCAAAAATCTAAAGTTTTTTTAGAGACCTAAGGACTCTGCAATTATGCTGTCTAAACAAAATCTCGGCACTGTAGAACATATGGAAGGCAGTGCTCAATTTAGGTTAGGATTGACTGGCCGGTCCATGTTGACTTCACATAGACTAAATAAGTTCGTAGTGTTACTTGAAGTTTATTTAACGGCCAAACTGAAAAACCCTATCAAAAAACAGGACCTATTTTATAAAATAACCCCGTCCTCTTCGCAAATACTAGAAGTTTCTAGAGCCTATGCCTTTTGCTGCTTCTATATCTGACAGCTGTATCCCTCCTAATAGATGAAGTCTTAGACTGGCAAGCGCAGGGCACGAGCGCAAAACGTGCTCGATCGTTTCCTCCTCCAACCCGCACTTCTTGCACCATTGCTCTCGCTGACCAAGCTTAAATTAAAGGCACCAGAAGTTAGTTTCCAGTCAGAATATCCCTCGTGCGTCTACAGTTCTCTGTTTCTAATGGTAGAAGGAACTTCGTTAGTCTAAGGTTGTCAGACAATAATCGTCGACACTTTACAGGACCCACGCCTTTCCCTCTTGGTCGATCATGTGCACCTCTCGCATTCGCTTAATCTCGCCCAGTCTAGTTGGGATGTCTACGGAGCAAGCTTCATGAGGTACCCCGTTTTTAGCTAATTCATCCGCTTTTTAATTCCAATATTTTCCCATAAAGCCTGGGACATAATATAGATGTATGCATTCCCCGTCCCGATTCTTGCAAGATTATTGTCTTAATTGCTGCTTGGCTGTCAATATAAAAGCTAACATGGTTGCAATTTAATGTATTCTCTTCCAGTGTTTCTACTGCTTAGGTAACGGCTAATACTTCCGCTTCGCAACAGTGATCTGGCAGCTTAGAGGATCTGTTTATTTCACAGTATACCGCAGACCCTACTCCTTCCACTAGTTTGAAACCATCTGTGTAGACATGTATCGCTTCGTCCGCCGTTTGAACACCCTTGCGCCAACCATCGACCTCTATTGTGGCTTAAAAAGCACACATGAAGCGCATATAGGGAACTGGTAGTCTGTTCGTCCTGTAATTGATGACGCTATATCGTATGGTGTGTGCTCAAGCCGCCCCGAGGCACTGAGTCTCGTTGGAGTTATTAATGCTATGTTCTTTGCTACCAGGTCTTCTAGTGGAATGTGCAGAATGGCATACAGAGCAGCCGACAGGGTTATTGTCATGGCTCCCGTAATGCCAGGCATTGATTGCCTGCATAACCCCTCTAATTTTTATACTCAGCGTGCTTTGCACACAGAATATATTAACTTTGATTGGATAACGGTTGGTTGTACAGGTATAAAGGAATCGAGATAGATATAGACTTCCACATATCAAAATCATCAGTGTCGAAAAAAAATTTGATTGAGCCATGTCCGTCCGTCTGTCCGTTAACACGATCTTATCTGGACCCAGAATAGATTTCTATTGAAAATGAGCAAATCGGATGATAACCACGCCCACTTTTTATATATATAACATTTTGGAAAACACAAAAAACCCTTATTATTTAGAAAATAATACACCTAGAACGTTGAAATTTGACGTGTGGACTGAAGTTGAGATTCTTGATAAAAGTTAAAAAAAAACAAGTAAGGAAGGCTAAGTTCGGGTGTAACCGAACATTACATACTCAGTCGAGAGTTATGGAGACAAAATAAGGAAAATCACCATGTAGGAAAATGAACCTAGGGTAACCCTGGAATGTGGTTGTATGACATGTGTATCAAATGGAAGGTATTAAGAAGTATTTTAAGAGAGAGTAGGCCATAGTTCTATGGATGGACGCCATTTAGGGATATCGCCATAAAGGTGGACCAGGGCTGACTCTAGAATTTGTTTGTACGATATGGGTATCAAATGAAAGGTGTTACTGAGCATTTTAAGAGGAAGTGGGCCTTAGGTCTATCGGTGGACGCCTTTTCGAGAAATCGCCAATAAGGTGGGCCAGGGGTGACTCTAGAATGTGTTTGTACGATATGGGTATCAAACGAAAGGAGTTACTGAGCATTTTAAGAGGGAGTGGGCATTAGGTCTATAGGTGGACGCCTTTTCGAGATATCGCCATTAGGGTGGGCCAGGGGTGACTCTAGAATGTGTTTGTACGATATGGGTATCAAATGAAAGGTGGTAATGAGTACTTTAAAAGGGAGTAATCCTTAGTTCTATAGGTGGACGCCTTTTCGAGATATCGCCATAAAGGTGGACCAAGGGTGACTCTAAAATGTTTGTACGGTATGGGTATCAAACGAAAGGTGTTACTGAGCATTTTAAGAGGGAGTGGGCATTAGGTCTATAGGTGGACGCCTTTTCGAGATATCGCCATTAGGGTGGGCCAGGGGTGACTCTAGAATGTGTTTGTACGATATGGGTATCAAACGAAAGGTGTTACTGAGCATTTTAAGAGGGAGTGGGCATTAGGTCTATAGGCGGACGCCTTTTCGAGATATCGCCATTAGGGTGGGCCAGGGGTGACTCTAGAATGTTTGTACGATATGGGTATCAAACGAAAGGTGTTACTGAGCATTTTAAGAGGGAGTGGGCATTAGGTCTATAGGTGGACGCCTTTTCGAGATATCGTCATTAGGGTGGGCCAGGGGTGACTCTAGAATGTGTTTGTACGATATGGTTATCAAATTAAAGGTATTAATGAGGGTTTTAAAAGCGAGTGGCCCTTAGATGTATATGTGAAGGCGTTTTCGCGATATCGACCAAAATGTGGACCAGGTGATCCAGAAAATCATCTGTCGGGTACAGCTAATTTATTTATATATGCAATACCACAAATAGTATTCCTGCCAAGATTCCAAGGGCTGTTGATTTCGCCTTGTAGAACTTTTTCATTTTCTTCTACTTAATATGGTAGGCGTCACACCCATTTTACAAAGTTTTTTCCAAAGTTATATTTTGCGCCAATAAACCAATCCAATTACCATGTTTCATCCCTTTTTTCGTATTTGGTATAGAATTATGGCATTTTTTTCATTTTTCGTAATTTTCGATATCGATAAAGTGGGCGTGGTTATGGTCGGATTTCGGCCATTTTTTATACCAAGATAAAGTGTGTTCAGATAAGTACGTGGACTAAGTTTAGTAAAGATATATCGGTTTTTGCTCAAGTTATTGTATTAAGGCCGAGCGGAAGGACAGGCGGTGGACTGTGTATAAAAACTGGGCGCGGCTTCCGCCGATTTCGCCCATTTTCACAGAAAACAGTTACCGTCATAGAAACTATGCCCCTACCAAATTTTAGAGGGATTGGTAAATTTTTGTTCGACTTATGGCATTAAAAGTATTCTAGACAAACTAAATGAAAATGGGCGGAGCCACGCCCATTTTGAAATTTTCTTTTATTTTTGTATTTTGTTGTATCATATCATTACTGGAGTTAAATTTTGACTTAATTTACTTACATGCAGTAAAGATATTAATTTTTTGTTAAAATTTGAATTTAAAAAAATTTTTTTTAAAAAGTGGGCGTGTTCTTCATCCAATTTTGCTAGTTTTTATTTCGCGCATATATAGTAATAGTAGTAATGTTCCTGCCAAATTTCATCATGATATCTTCAACGACTGCCAAATTACAGCTTGCAAAACTTTTAAATTACCTTCTTGCAAAACTGGGCGGTGCCACGCCCGTTGTCCAAAATCTTACTAATTTTCTATTCTGCGTCATAACTTCAACCCATATACCAAGTTTAATTGCTTTATCCGTCTTTGGCAATGAATTATCGCATTTTTTTCGGTTTTTCGAAATTTTCGATATCGAAAAAGTGGGCGTGGTTATAGTCCGATATTGTTCATTTTAAATAGCGATCTGAGATGAGTGCCCAGGAATATACATTCCAAATTTCATCAAGATACCTCAAAATTTACTCAAGTTATCGTGTTAACGGACAGACGGACGGACGGACGGACGGACATGGCTCAATCAACTTTTTTTCGATACTGATGATTTTGATATATCGAAGTCTATATCTATCTCGATTCCTTTATACCTGTACAACCAACCGTTATCCAATCAAAGTTAATATACTCTGTGAGCTCTGCTCAACTGAGTATAAAAAAATGGGCGTGGCACCACCCACTTGTGATAAAATCAATTTTACAAATATTATTTATCATAAATCAAAAATCGTTACACCTATGGTAACAAAATTGCATTTATTATAAGGAATGCTTTGAAGAAAAATTTACGAAATCGGTTAAGGACCACGCCCACTTTTATATAAAATATTTTCAAAACGGTAGTGGACGAATAAAATAAGCTATATCTTTGCAAAAAAAGCTTTTTATCAATGGTATTTCATTTCTCAAGTGGATTTATAACAACGAATAGGAAAAACTTCAAATTTAAAAAAATGTGCGTGGCAACGACCCTTTTATGACTAAGCAATTTTCTATGTTTCGGGAGCCATAACTCCAAGAAAAATTAACGGATCATAATAAAATTGGGTACACAGATTTTTCCTATTGCAGGAATATTTCTAGAAAAAATGGACGAGATCGGTTAAAGACCACGTCCACTTTTATATAAAAGATTTTTAAAAGGGTCGTAGACGAAAATAATAAGATCTACTTAGCAAAAAATAGTTTTGAATCAATGACATTTCACTTATCTCGTTTTATTGTAGGAGGAAATGGGGAGACAATTTTTTTAAACGGGCGGTGCCACGTGTTATGTAGAAAAGTAATTTATCTGAAATGAAATGTGCAAGTGAAGCTCACGCTGAGTATATAATGTTCGGCTACACCCGAACTTAGACACCTTTACTTGTTTTAAGGTAGGTTATTTTTTGTGTGGCTGTCCACCAAACAAGAACTCCATAGTACAGGATAGGGCTTACAATCACCGTAAATACCCAATGAAAAAGAGAGGGCGATAAACGCCACGTACACCCCAACAATCTTTTATATTCATAAACATTTCTTTTCCCTGTCTTCTAATAAAACTCAGCCCAATGCTTCACCATGGCGGCTTTGCTTTTCCACTGAGTCTTCTTAGATGGCAAGCTCTCTTATATGCAATCATAAGCGTCCTTGTTAGGGAATCATTGGACTCCTCGAGTTCCTCCACATTGGCAACCTCTTTGGCTTGTCCCAGTTTTATCTCTAAATGTTTCTATGATTCGTTTAGTTCGCTGACCTAGGGTTTCTGTCCTCCCTTCTCTACCCTCTTTAAGGGGATGCCGAAACTGATATACGCATGACCGGAGAAGAATGATATTGCAAGAACCATCCAAATATACCTTGATATATCACGTTCAGAGCTCAATGTAATATTACAACAATGCTGGATGTTGGACCAATGTATGTATAGGAACACTTTTTGGCTTTCTGCAAATTGGTTTGCAGGATAAAACATAATAGAGATTCGCTTCTCTTATTCGTATCTCCTCCTTTCCACTCATTGTGCGTTTGCATCCGCGTCTATGACCAACCGTGCTTTGCGTCCTTCGTCCTGTACTAGCTTCTTGCACTCCATCGGTGCAACTTCGGCAGAGTGGGCATGTAGCAGGATACCAGGATAAGGGCCTGCTTATTCTTCTGCTCAATGGCCACCACTGCGAGATACTCAGTAGTGTAATTAGGCAGCATATATGAATGCAGCTGTTTTCTTACCATGACTGCAGCTCGCATCCTTCCTTCCGTTTGGGCGTAGTAAACGACAAATTCGCGCGCGCTGAGTACAGAAACCTTTCCTCCCGATTAGATTCACGGCTCCCGGATCAGTGCCACATCAAACGAACCCTCCTCAAGGTATAGAAGGAGTTCGCTCGACGCCACTTTACTGTGTTGGAAGTTTATCTGTAAAACTCGCAGCACCACTGGGCTGTTTTTTCCTCCTTTGGTTTAAGGCTTTCGAGGCCCCTCTCACTTGTAGCAAATTACAATTGGTATTCTCGGGCCTTCTTTTCCCGGGTCGTAAATGCTGTGTTGGGTGTTCCTCTGTACGACTCGTAGTACCATTTGGCGGTTGGTCCTCGTATAACACCTTCGTGGTGACGTCTGCGTCCTCCACCTTTCCCATTGCTCTAAGGCTTTTGAAGACCTTTTCGATATCGCCCACTTTTCGCGTGTTAGGATGGTTATCGGGACTTCTTTTCCTTTTTTCTTTTTGCCTATACCCTTGGACATTTTGCCAAGTTGCGTGTACAGGCTTGCTGGAAAATGTAGAACTGATCATCCTCCGTAGGCCGAGATACCGTAAGTTCCTTCCAATCCTGTGTCGGTATATTCGGATTCCGACTTCATCACGCATGGTATCCATACTTCAACTTCGTGCGTAGCACCGCCCACTTGGTACCGTGGGGATTTGCCCTTTATCCACCAGCTCAAACAGCGCGTTCGTGGTTCGCCTTTGGAGGTTCGGAACCACTTCCTTCAGCCACCACAAGCTCGCGATGTTGTCGCACGCTATCATCTTCACACCGCTATACCCCCGATCTCCACTTCTGTTGGGTCGACCACTGCTCCCAAGCGTTTGACAATTCTTAGTTGTGCACGGTACTACGACAGTGCTCTCTTGCTTCCTCTGCACCGTACCCTTCTCCACTCTACTTCTACGTTTTCTTTTGTATGCTTTTCCAACACGGAGTTCATTCTATCACCACTAATCTCGCTCCCCGTGTCCGACGCATCGCTTAATACATTTTTGTCATCCCTGGCTTGCAACTCAGTCCTCCCCTTATCATCGTCGTTATTAAAATTAGATAATGTGTCGTTTATCTTGGTCGTCCGACCACCTTCCTAACAAGGTGGGCTCAGCGGTACTTCCCGCGTTGGCCCGGTATCGGAAAAGCTCCGTTCCAATACAGCCGAATATATCCTCTGGCTGCAAATCGTCCAATGAGCACGGTCCGCATAACGCACTGGATTAGGAGAATGACAGTGCACACGATAACTTGAGTAAATACTGTGCTATCATTTGAAATTTGGTTTGCATTCCTTGGCACATTTTAAAAAACACAAAAACTTGATTTAGGAAATAATACACCTAGAATGTTGAAATTTGATTGGTAGACCTATATTGAGACTCTTGATAAAATATGAAAACATTTTAGAAAACAGGCGTGGTGCCGCCCACTTGTGATAAAATCAATTTTACAAAAATTTTGAATCATAAATCAAAAACAGTTAAACCTACCATAAGAAAATTCGACAGAGAGGTTGCCTTTAGTATAAGGAATGTTTCGAAAAACTAACGGAATTGGTTAAGGACCACGCCGACTTTTATATACAAGATTTCTAAAGGGGTCGTGAGCGAATAAAATAAGCTATGTCTTTGTAAAAAAAGAGATTTATATCAATTATATTTCTTTTCCAAAGTTCAATTATAACAAGAAATGGGAAAAAGTTCAAATTTTTGAAAATTGACGTTTATATGACTATTATATGACTATTATAGCTAAGCAACTTTCTATGTTTCGGAAGCCATAACTCGAAGAAACATTAATTGATCGCAATCAAATTGAGTACACATACTTTTTTATAGCAGGAAATATTTCTAGAAAAAATGGACAAGATCGGTTAAGGACCACGCCCACATTTATATAAAAGACTTTTAAAAGGATGGTAGACGAATATAATAACCCATAAAAAAAAGGACTTAATATCAATGGTATTTTCCTTTCTAAGTGGTATTTTAGCAAAAAGTTAAATGTGGCGTGGCACTGCCCATTTTTGACTAAGCAATTTTCTATCTTTCGGAAGCCATAACTCCAAGAAAAATTAACATATCGTAATTAATTTGGCAATACGTACTTTCTTTATAGCAGAAAATATTTCTAGTAAAAATGGACGGCAACGGTCAGGGACCACGCCCACTTGTATATAAAAGATGTTTAAAAGGGTCGTAGACTAGAATAATAAGATATAACTTAGCGACAAATAGTTTTGTATCAATGATATTTCATTTGCCAAGTTTTGTAGTAAGAGGAATTTTGAAGAATTTTTTTGAGCGGTGCCACGCCCCTATTTCGATCAAGCATTACACAACATTTCTAGGGCCTTAAACAAAAAAAATCCCTAGTAACAAAATTCGATACACATGTTGGGCTTATACTAAGAAATGTTTCTAGTAAAAATGGTCTAGATCAAATTTCAACATTCTAGGTGTATTATTTACTAAATAATCTTTTTTTTGTGTTGTCCAAAATGCTTAAATATGTATTTAAAAGGTAGGCGTAGTTAACGTCCGATTTCGCTCATTTTAAATAGCGATGGGAGATGAGTGCCAAGAAAACCAAATACCAAATTTCAATAAGATATCTCAATATTTACACAAGTTATCGTGATCACAGGCAGACAGACGGACGGACGGACATGGCGAAACTAATTCCTTTTTCATCCTGAGCATTATGATATATGAAAGTCTATATTTATCTGGATCCGTTTGTGCCGTTGCGATCAAATGTTATGCTATCAAAGTTCATAATATTAAAACATATCGAAAGCTGCAAGTTTTAGGTATGTGTACTTAAAATGCACATGTGGAAACAAATATGTAAAATAAACAGTAAATAAATAAACGTAAATTCAACTTCGTCTACACTCCCTTACTTTTTTAAAAATAGTTTGTCTTTGAAATATGCCTCAGTAGGATAAGAAAGTAATTTAACTGAAATGAACTGAACAATTGAAACACACACTGAGTATATAATGTTCGGTTACACCCGTATTTAGACACCCTTACTTGTTTTTTTTTTCAGAAATTGTAGAAAAATAATGGCCTTAAAATGCAACTTGAGTTTTTACCATTATATCTTGAAACACCCCAATACATACATTAGGCCGGGTCGATTTGTGGGGAGGCAAAAAAATCGCCCATTTCTCTGTGAAAATCATATTTTAGGGATCAAAATAAGAAACTTTGCAGAAGGAACCATATGTCTAAAAGGAATTCTGATGTCCCCCGCTTTGGGTCGTAGGGGCAAATTTTGAAAAATCCCACTTTAAAAAGCCTATGTTTTTTTCTTTTTGGAGTTTATTTTTCTCTTTAGAAATTTATTTAGTCAGAACATATGTAAATGAAAAAATGAATTTAACTTAGTAATAGAAAAGAAATTTAAAAAAATTATTAGAAATTAGCGTTTTTACAACCCCCTTTTAAAACCAAGGCATCACTGTGATGCATTTGCATGTCGTAAACATAGTTGTGAGGGTTTTTTATTCAACCGTTTTAAAAAATGAAGGTATCACTGTGTCACAATTGCAGATCGTACATTTGCTTGTGTTGTTTTTTTAAGCCACCACAAGACACAGCAGGTAGAATTGGAATTTCCCCTACCCAAAAGTTCAACCCAAAGAGGGAGGGGGGGGGGGGGTGGACATCAGAATTCGTTTTAGAGGTATGGTTCCTTCGGCAAAGTTCTTATTTGATCCCTAGAATACGATATTCACAGAGCAATGAGCGATTTTTAAATCGACCCGCCCTAACATACATATATATATATATAAACAATTAAAAGTAATATTTCCTTTGAAACATAATAACAAATAATTTAACCAAAGTCGCGCTAATTTCATATCGCTTAAATATACATATTTATTTTGAACTTGTCATTTTGGTAGAGCAAAAACTGTTTGTTCAGCTGAATTTGAAAATTTCTGAAACCTTAGTAAAGGTATAAATAGCGCCCATAAGATCTTTCTTGTTTTAAGTAGTTTATGTTGAACAATCGGTGGAAGAAATCGCAATTTAGTATGAATTTAAACAATTATTTGGTGCTCACGTTAGTTTTGCTTAGCTCTCTTTTGAGCGATGCGAGTTCGCGGTTCCGCATTGTAAAGGGCAATTATTCGAGTATAGAGGATAGGAATTATATGGTTTCATTATTTTATTTTTGGAAATATTTTTGCGCTGGTTCAGTGTCGATTTGGAAGCTGTGATTACAGCTGCGCATTGCGTGATAAATAGAGAAGCACGTTATATCGACGTTAAAGCTGGTGTACATGATATACGCGAACGTGGACACATCCACAATGTGCAGTGTGTGATTATTCCACCCACTTATGATGAGGAAACTTCACATATGGATATCGCAGCTATTAAAGTGAATCCACCCTTTATCGAGAGTTCGGCAATAAAACCAATTCCGCTTTGCCATACTGAATTAAAGCCATATACAAAAATGCGATTTAGTGGATGGGGTGTAACATGTGCAGGCTCAACTAAGCCTTCGGAAGTTCTCCAAACTACTTTCCAGTATATAATGGCAATGGAGGATTGTGCTTTTAGTTATAAGCCAATAAGATCTTTAACATCATCAATGATTTGTGGTGGACTTACTGAACGTGATACATGTAATGGAGATTCTGGAGCGCCGGGCGTTGTGAATGGACAAATGTGTGCGGTAGTATCAGGTGGGATAGGTTGTGGAAACCGCAGATATCCGGGTATATATACGAATTTAAATAATGCACAAGTTCTAAAATTTGTAAAAGATTTAATGAAACCGACGCCGGTGGAAAAAGAGCGGCGGTCAAGAACTAATAAACTCTTCGCATATTTGAAAAAAAGAAAACACGCATGAGTTCTACGCCACATTTTTTAAAATTCTACTCTCCTAATTTCTTCATAACGCGTCTAAAGAAGTATAACTTCAAAAAATGTATAATATAATCTGATATAACTTAAATCCAAATTACAAACTTTTGTTGTGACATAATAAAACTATTTTATATGGAATTCCAAAATCGTGTAATTTATAAGGCGTGTAACTTTACATCTTAGGTGTAAGAAACTTTGGAGATAAGGCTATCCAATAATAAATATATAAATGTGTTTAGAATAACTTGAAATTTGAGGGAAATATGGACTTCTACGCAATTTCTTAAATTCCCACAGTATTGAAAAAAATAGTTGCGTTCTTTCATTCTGTCACGGAAGAGATTTTTAGTCTTATGTGAAAGGGGAAACTTAATTATTTCATTAAACAAAATTGTGACTCCATTTAGTTTCTGTGTGAAATTGGTATAAGTGTAGAATCACCTTTTGCAGAGTAATATGACTGTAACTTTTGTAGTTAACAACTGATTTTAAATCTTTTATCAGTTTTGGATAGACAAAACTTCATTCTCGAAAATGGGATACACAATTTTTAGGATAAGTGTGAACATTTGTGTGTATTCACCCAACAAACCAATTTTTTTGTGAATTGATTAATAAGCCTTAAATAAATACCCCTATTCTTTTCTGATTGTAATGCTATTTGTTGGAATGAATGTTGGAATTACGAGTCGGTTGATGAAAAACTTGAACTCCTTAATAAAAATTTGATCGCCCTTTTCGATCCGCTCGTCCCCCTCCGTACTACTAACATTATTAATAAATCTTGTCCTTGGTTTAATAAAAAAGTAAGCGCTGTGATTCGTAAACGTAATAAATTACATGCCAAGTGGAGAATATGGAATACGAGTACAGCGTGGAATGAGTATAAAATTGCACGAAATACAGCAAAAACTGTGATTAGGAAAGCAAACAACTGGTATTGTCAACAAAAACTAAATCCTTCTCTCCCATCTAGAAAACTATGAAACTACCTAAAGAAACTGCATTTCTATGGAAAATATAACCAGCAGTGTGAAATTGCCCCGAATGTCCTTAATGAGTTATTTACTTGTTCGGTAAACTCAAACAATATTACTATTACTGATGAAATATCTGCAAACAATGCAAATCAAGAATTCTTTGAGTTTCTTTGTGTTAGTGAACATGATGTGCAAATGGCAGTTTTGGATATTAGGTCTGAGACTGTTGGAAATGATGGGATATAGTTGAAATTTGTCAAAATTGTGTTGCCGTTTATTTTAAGTGTATTAACTCATACAATCAATCATCGTTTCACAACTGGCTGCTTCCCAGAGGCCTGGAAAAAAGCAGTTACTTTGCCTATTCCAAAATAACCCCATGCGCCTATCCTTTGTGACTATAGACCAATAAGTATCCTGCCAGCTTTTTCTAAGGTATGCGAAAATCTGATGGCCAAAAAATTACAGAGCACATCCAAACAAATAACTTGCTTTCTCCATTGCAGTCTGGATTTAGGCCAGATCACAGCTGTGCTACTGCTATGGTAAAAATTTTAGATGATATTAAAATGCATTTCGACGTTGGAGATCTAACTATTCTCTGCCTCCTAGACTTCTCTAAAGCTTTTGATTCAGTAAACCATGCACTGTTATGTTGGAAACTCAGGAGCTTTTATGGGTTCTCTGTATGCAAAGTGATAATACATCATCAGAGTTTAAGGCTATAAAGGCAGGTGCCCGCAGCGATCTATCCTTGGTCCGCTTTTATTCAGTATGTTTGTTAATGACGTTTTTTTCTGTATATCAATTCGTTAGTGTTCATGCTTATGCTGATAATATTCAGTTATACCTTTCCGATCGTATTGGTCTTGTGGAAGATCTATGCTACAAAGTGAATAGTGATTTGTCTGCTGTATTGTCCTGGGCGCGGAAGAATGATTTATGTTTGAATGCAGCCAAATCGTGTGTCATGCATATTTCTAAAAGCGATATAAATCCAAATGACATTCCGCCTGTGGGCATTTGTACATCTACCTTTGTCATCACTGATAAAATAAGGAACCTTGGGTTTTAATAAATAATAAGCTTAGCTGCTGCTATCATATCAATAAATTAATTAGCAATGTCTATGTAATTCTGCGTAGGTTAAGATACTCTGCAGCGTTTATCCCACAGTAAACACGCCAAAAACTCGCCCTCAAATTAATTGTACCTCATTTCACATATGCAGAAATAGTCTATAGCAAACTTGACTCACAATCTATTAACAAGGTGAATGTAGCCTTCAATAATGTACCTCTTCTGGATCATATCATTCTTGATTTACAAGGTAGATTACCTGAAAATACATTGCAAGTTTTTAATCTTAATTTGCTACTCCCATCGCGAATCATCAAATATAACACACTGCAAAACAAGAATTTGTCTAAAGAGCTTGTCCAAGATCTTGGTAAAGGATACGCATCTCTTATTGGAGGAAATAAAATTAATCCAAATGGACAGTACGAAGTGTGGTCAGAACGCTGGTCTGATAAGCAACACAAAAAACGAATTCCACTATCAGCTGAAACGGTTTTAAATTATTGCAATGAATATGCGTTTCCATCAATAAATGCTCTTATCAAAATTCAGAAAGGAGTTTTACAACACTTCTCCGGTTAAAAACGTGGTTACGGTCCACAATATCCGAGAACAGACTCACTGATCTTGCACTTTTAAATACCCATTTCGATATTGAGATTGATATTGATCATATAATTGAAAGATATGTAAAAAAAAGGGAATCATAGAATTAAATATACTGTGTGAATATGAACTACGCAGAAGATAAAAATGTGTCAAAATGTCAGAAAATTGGATGTACTATTGTTAATTTGAATAACTAAATGAAACAAAATATGTGTATGAAATTATTAAACGATGTAAAAAAATACTAATAAATGTACCCCTAAAAAATAATGGTCTGCTATACGTCTTGCATTTTCAGGTATAAAGTATCTTGATGTGAACTCTGTTCAAAACACATCAGCTATTGGGAGAAACAATTACTGATTGATATCGCCCACCCCCCGCCCCCTCCCTCAAAAAGCAGCCTGGATCCGCCACTGCTCTCAACTCTTCCGAAATATAATTAATAGTAAGGGGCTAAATTTTATTTACTCTTATACAAACTCAACCGGTTAGGCTTTTTACCTTTCTTTCTCTTTTTGGTTTATTCTTATTTGAATGAACGTAAATAAACAGTTCTATTGAACAACTATTGGTCCAAATTTATCAATCTAACTTCTGATGTTCCACAAGGTAGCCATCTTGGTCCAGTGATATTCCTACTATGCATTAATGAGTGTTTTATTATGCTTATTCGCTCAACAGAGGATAGAGCACTTCTTCAGTCGGATCTGAACAGCCTAGTTGTACGGTGTAATGAAAACCGCATGTCACTAAACCTTCCGAAGTCTAAGTTCATATGGTTTACACGGAAAACCGTCCAATCCCATGAGTATGCGATTAGAGACTATGTTATCAATCACCAACTTCACTGACCTAGGTGTTACAATAGATCCTAAGCTTGATTTTAAATTACATATTGAAACTTGATTAAATAGGGCTAAAGATACTTTGGTGTTCGTTAAAAGATGGTCTAAGGTATTCAATTATCTTTACGTTAGTAAAACTCTTTTTACATCATCGGTGAGGCCGATATTAGAATATGATAATCTCGAGCCCGCCTTATCATATTCATTGCGATAAACTGGAATCGGTACAAAAACAATTTTTCGATATTTCATCATTGTGTTTTTTCGAGTTAGACAAGGCTGCGTCGATTGGCCACAGTTTACCGACACCCACGGAGTGGTTGCAGTTCTTTACCAACTGCGTATATCCAAGTTGGGATCCATCATAAGAGGGTATGGCTAGGTCACGTTCTCTTACTAGGGTTGCAGCTTCATCCGGAAAATGAGATATGATTTCAAGCATTCCACCGTCTGGGATAAAGCGTGTCGAAGCTGAAGTAATGACTGCGAAACGCCTTACCGGACATCAGTCGGGATGGGGGCAGCAACAAAAGATTATTTGTGAAGGTTTTATAGTCTTCCCAATTAGCTTTTTAGGGGTGTTGAAATCAGCCGATTGCTGTATTGAAAGGAGTATGTGTAGGTAATCAAATCCAAAGGTAAGCATCGGCTAACAATCAACGCAGTTTATGAGTGCTGCGCTGACGACGGAAATTTAATTTATCGTGCAAAGGGTCTTATTGTCTTTTTCCTGTACTAGCTGCCTGCCTCTGATGTCGACTAGGATGCTGTGTTGCCAGGGGTCGTTGTGTGCGTCGAAATCGCCAAGAATAAGAAGGATTTTGTCACTAAGTAGTCGATATCAGGTCGAGAGCCACTTGGGTAGCAGGTCCCAGGTGGAATAATTAATATTAATAATAATTTCTAGGTCATCATCGCCTGACCGGATGAATATGAACTTGACTTTCTAAGATTTTGTCTCTGTGGCTGATGTTTGGTTGAAATAGACTGTATTGCAAGGTGTGATGGGTAATAAAGGCAAGGCCTCAACCATGTTGTAGGTTCGGACAATCGTGGTGCAAGTTCGGAGGTCCGATCTGGTTATTACCTTTGTTTCTTGAATTGCTATACGGATATTATTTTTATTCACGTAATCAACTATCGCAGCAATATTTCAGATTAACCCGTTACATCTTAATTGCAAGATTCTGTAGTGCAACGAGTGGACAGTAGTCACTCTGGGGTAAGGGATGGATTTAGGCTTTGTCGTGTGTGCTTTTCGACTGCTGCTGGAGCACCTGCTGTTGCTTCAAATACCTAGGTATTATAATTGACAACCGGATGAATTGGACTGAGCACATTCAGAAATTAAAACAGTACTTTTTATATACTACTCGTTACTTCTATCGCCTCAAAAAGATTTGCTCTATGTCCACACTAATGGCTGTATACTATGGTGTATTTCAATCGTAAAATTGTATCCCCTGCTGGGGTGGGGCCTCTGCCAATAACTTTTCACCACTTTTAGCAATTCAAAAGGGAATTATGAGACGAATATGCAGTGCTAACCAAAGATCTCCTTCTATGTTATTTTTTCGGAGACTGGATATACTTTAGTGTCGCCATCTTTATTTATTTAAAGTTCTAAAAACTTTATTTATTAGATCTGTGTACCTCGAAAGTTTCCCTCTGAAGTCTACAACCTAAGAAGTAATCTGCTTCCGTCGGTACAAATTCCTCATTCCAAGACGTCTCACTTTAGAAGTTTTCATACGTACATGTCGCGCAAAGTTTTCAACTCTCTTCCCGCTACTGTACAGACCATACGTAATCTTTACTTATTTCAAAAACAATTAAAAATGTATCTGCTTAGCTATAATCATTTTGAACTTGATACCTTGCTGAGGACTTTTTTGTAAACTTTACTTACTCCAAGTTTTTGTATTTATTGTTTATTATTTATTATTTCTTTTTTCCTTTCTCACAACATGAATTCAATATTTCAGTCTTAAATCAAAGTATTAATAGATGTACACCCCACACTAAATGTTAAAATAAGTTGAAACAAGTAAGGAAGGTTAAGTTCGGGTGTAACCGAACATTACATACTCAGTTGAGAGCTGTGGTGACAACATAAGGGAAAATAACCATGTAGGAAAATGAACCGAGGGAAACCCTGGAATGTGTTTGTATGACATGTGTATCAAATGAAAGGCATTAAAGAGTATTTTATGAGGGAGTGCGCCATAGTTCTATAGGTGGACGCCATTTAGGGATATAGCCATAAAGGTGGACCAGGGGTAACCCTAGAATTTGTTTGTACAATATGGATATCAAAAGAAAGGTGTTAATGAGTATTTTAAAAGGGAGTAATCCTTAGTTCCATAGGTGGACGCCGTTTCGAGATATCGCCATAAAGGTGGACCAGGGGTAACCCTAGAATTTGTTTGTACAATATGGGTATCAAAAAAAAGGTGTTAATGAGTATTTTAAAAGGGTATGGGGCTTAGTTCTATAGGTGGACACCTTTTCGGAATATCACCACAAAGGTGGACCAGGGGTGACTCTAGAATGCGTTTGTACGATATGGGCATCAAATGAAAGGTATTAATGAGTATTTTAAAAGGGCGTGGACCTAAGTTCTATAGATGGACGCCTTTTCGAGATATCGCCGTAAAGATGGACCAGGGGTGACTCTAGAATGCGTTTGCACAATATGGGCATCAAACGAAAGGTGTTAATGAGTATTTTAAAAGGGAGTGGGCCTTAGTTCTATAGGTGGACGCCGTTTCGAGATATCGCCATAAAGGTGGACCAGGGGTAACCCTAGAATTTGTTTGTACAATATGGGTATCAAAAGAAAGGTGTTAATGAGTATTTTAAAAGGGAGTAATCCTTAGTTCCATAGGTGGACGCCGTTTCGAGATATCGCCATAAAGGTGGACCAGGGGTGACCCTAGAATTTGTTTGTACAATATGGGCATCAAAAGAAAGGTGATAATGAGTATTTTAAAAGGGAGTATTCCTTAGTTCCATGGGTGGACGCCGTTTCGAGATATCGCCATAAAGGTGGAGCAGGGGTGACCCTAGAATTTGTTTGTACAATATGGGTATCAAAAGAAAGGTGTTAATGAGTATTTTAAAAGGGTGTGGGGCTTAGTTCTATAGGTGGACGCCTTTTCGAGATATCGCCATAAAGGTGGACCAGGGGTGACTCTAGAATGAGTTTGTACGATATGGGTATCAAATTAAAGGTATTAATGAGAGTTTTAAAAGGGAGTGGTGGTAGTTGTATATGTCAAGGCGTTTTCCAGATATCGACCAAAATGTGGACTAGGGTGACCCAGAACAATATTGGTTGGATACCGCTAATTTATTTATATATGTAATACCTGGCAAGATTTTAAGGGTGTTTTATTTCGCCCTGCAGAACTTTTTCATTTTCTTCTAGTTAATATGGTAGGTGTCACAACCATTTTATAAAGTTTTTTCTAAAGTTATATTTCGCGTCAATAAAACAATCCAATTACCTTACCATGTTTCATCCCTTTTTTCGTATTTGGTATAGAATTATGGCATTTTTTTCATTTTTCGCAATTTTCGATATCGAAAAAGTGGGCGTGGTCATAGTCGGATTTCGTTCATTTTTCATACCAAGGTAAAGTGGGTTCAGATAAGTACGTGAACTGAGTTTAGTAAAGATATATCGATTTTTGCTCAAGTTATCGTGTTAACGGCAATGCGGAAGGACAGACGGACGACTGTGTATAAAAACTGGGCGTGGCATCAACCGATTTCGCCCATTTTCACAGAAAACAGTTAACGCCATAAAATCTATGCCCCTACCAAATTTCAAAAGGATTGGTTAATTTTTGTTCGATTTATGGCATTAAAAGTATCCTAGACAAATTAAATGAAAAAGGGCGGAGCCACGCCCATTTTTAAATTTTCTATTATTTTTGTATTTTGTTGCACCATATCATTACCGGAGTTGAATCTTGACATAATTTACTTATATACTGTAAAGATATAAAATTTTTTGTTAAAATTTTACTTTAAAAAATTTTTTTTTTTAAAAGTGGGCGTGGTCCTTTTCCGATTTTGCTAATTTTTATTAAGCGTACATACAGTAATAAGAGTAACGCTCCTGCCAAATTTCATCATGATATCTTCAACGACTGCCAAATTACAGCTTGCAAAAGTTTTAAATTACCGTCTTTAAAAAGTGGGCGGTGCCACGCCCATTGTCCAAAATTTTACTAATTTTATATTTTGCGTCATAACTTCAACTCATCTACCGAGCTTCGTTGCTTTATCGGTCTTTTGTAATGAATTATCGCACTTTTTCGGTTTTTCGAAATTTTCGATATCGAAAAAGTGGGCGTGGTTATAGTCCGATATCGTTCATTTTAAATAGCGATCTGAGATGAGTGCTCAGGAACCTACGTACCAAATTTCATCAAGATACCTCAAAATTTACTCAAGTTATCGTGTTAACGGACGGACGGACGGACGGACGGACGGACATGGCTCAATCAAATTTTTTTTCGATCCTGATTATTTTGATATATGGAAGTCTATATCTATCTCGATTCCTTTATATATGTACAACCAACCGTTATCCAATCAAACTTAATATACTCTGTGAGCTCTGCTCAACTGAGTATAAAAAAATCTTGAAATGGCTTTTAGCAAAGACTCTCTAAATATAAGATGGTACATTGTAGTGTTCTAAAGCTTTGTGGAAATTGTGGGACGGCTGTACCAGGAATTCACCATACTTTTTGCTATGCTGTCCGCCTCAACATAGCTGATTTTAGAAGGCTGTTTAACTTTGTAATTTATTTTGCCTTTGGAAAAATTACCTATTTGAAAATAAGCTGGCTGAAAAATATTGGCATAACAGCTTAAGTTAAATCAACAAATGAAAATCTCAGCCAAGCGATTTGTAAAAAAGCTAAGTTGTCTATTTGTTACTTTCTCGATATAGGGTGTGTTCGAGCTGCAGCAGTGTTACTTTTTATGACAGCGGATAACGTTCTTCAGCAACATTTGAGCAGATGTGGCAATTTCGCGCGTTCGTTGAACGAAATGTTGACAATCTATTGATCATCTCTAGGAAATTAGCGACATTCCATCAACTAAGCAGCACTTTAGCAATACTACTGTTATTATTTGGCTGCTCAAACACACCCATATTAATTATGCATTAAATCTAAAATATAAAACTCAAAAATGACTCCGGTTCATATGTCCGCAGCATTTATTTAGTTCAAAGTCACAGCCAATAATAGCCAAAGCCATAATAATTTACACGGGTCATCAATTCTTTCTCTGATTCAAAAGCTGAACTACCAGCGCTACCGTCATCAGCTCAGTGTTATCATTGCCAGTAGCGCCAATAACACCAGACTCGTGCCTGACACACAAAAGTCGTTTCACTCAATAGCGCAAGTGAAATATACTACGCACTCACTACTAAGTAGCGTCAAAAATTCGCTTGGAGTCATTGCGTCAATGAGCTACCATTGAGTTGGCACCGCATTGGCGCTGGCGCCATGCAATTTACATCACTAAAATTGCGCGAATGCCCAGGCTCATGACTTTTTTAATCCAGATGGTGAAAACGAAGCAGGAGCAAATCGTATGGTGTATTCCTGGTGTAGCCGTCCCACTTTGTGGAGAATGAACGACTCTACAATGCTCCCTCTTATTAATCTACGCTCTTTGCTTTTAGTACTATTTTACTACCTAATTTATGAAATGCCTTTTTCTTTTCTTTACTGCATTGAAATTAAAGGTATCTTATACAATATTGTTATTTTTAAATAATGATTTTTCATTAAGAAAATGATTAATAAATGAGTGAAAAAAAATGAAAAAATATTCAACAGAAACTGTTTGTTCAGCATTTCGTTTCTCTCCCTAATGGGGACTACTCTCGCTTCTGTGGATACAAGAAGGCAGCCGTGTCATTTCTGAGAGCGGTGTTTTGACAGGCCTCTATTTTCTTCCAGTAAGTATACTTTAGGGTTGGCGGCCATATTAGGAACGCGTAGCATGCAAGCGACCAGCCAATTGTTTTGTAAGTGTTAATGAGCGTCTCTTTATCTTTACCCCAAGTGCTGCCTTCAAGAGAGTTGCGAATTTCGTTACGGCTCTGGATTCTAGGTATAGTTGCGGATGCGGTAACGTAATGCCGTCGACATAGATGTCCAATATGGTCGACCTTTGTTTAGTGTATGTTGTAAATAAGGCCGCCTATGATTTGGCCGGTGGCAATGTCAGATCTCGTGAGGGGTGAAAACTGGAGAAATTATACAGCTCATCGATGGGTGGACCGGACATGTAGCCATTATTGTGCAGTCAGCGGCGTAGGAAACAATGGTTACTCCTTCTGGTGGCGAAGGGAGCTCCGATATGTTGAAGTTAAAAAAAGCAGGGATAGAATACCACCTTATTTAATTCTTCTGGGCTTAGATGCTACGTAAGGTCCTTATCCGCTTTTGATCGGATCTATATATAATACCAAGAACCATATTTCCGCCATATTGCAAAATGATATCAACGGTTTTTTATTAACGGTTTGCAAAACTTTTAAATATTATTCTGCTTAATGTGGGCGGCGCCACGCCCATTTTACAAAATTGTAATAAATTTATATTATACATCGTAACTTTTTGTTATCTACTCGACAAGTAGGCATTGTTTCTTATTCCATTTTTGAAAGTGGGCGTGGATATAATCTGATTTCGCCCATTTTCAGTACCAATATATCACCGACGATGGTTTAGAGCTATTAACTTCATCCAGCAAAATTTCACAGTAGAACGAAAAAGCTATACTGCATGACAAGTTAAAATATATTGAAATTTTATGGAGCTAGCAGCTTTTCAGCCATGGTTTGATGGTAGCGTGCTCCGCCTACCACACCGACTATCCTGAGTTCACACCCCGCGCAAAGCAACATCAAAATTTTAGAAATACCTTCTGCCATGGAAAGCTTCTCAGTGAAAACTCGTCTGCCATGCAGATGCCTTTAGGAGTCGGCATAAAACAAGCAGGTTCCGTCCTGCCAATTTGTAACAAAAATTAAAAAGGAGCACGACGAAAATTGGAAGAGAAGCCCGGATTTAAATCTGTTCGGAGGTTTTCGCGCCTTACATTTATTTGTTTTTAGCAGATTTTCATAATTTTGTTGGAGTTTGTGATTCTGGACAATAAACACATATTTTTCTTTTACTACCATATGCAGAAATCGTCTCCCACTCTACCATTGCCAAAAAGGCCCTTCAAGTTAAATGCTTTTACCGCATCGTCGACGATCTCAATTTATTCTCAAGTTACGGTGTTAATGAACTGAAGTTTTTTGATCTTAAACATGTAGACCATCGGCGCTTGGTAAGGTATTGGGGTAAAGTATCGAGGTAAAGTCTCAATACTTTACTCAGTAGTCGTATTGTTCAATCACTAGTCAGGAGGAGCTCCATCGTGTTTCTTCATATTCTCTGCCACTGCGCACACGCAATGAAATCTAACCGCAAATTTCTGGCTCTGAAAGTCCGTTTCCACCTTCTCTGCTGGCAGCGTCTTATGGGTATTTTTACGGCTAGCAGCATCTTTGAACTGTTTGTACGCTACAAGCACGGCCGCCTCTATGTCTATCTGCTCGTCATTTGATGCTAGTTCTAGGTTCTTAAGGTTTCTTTCTTACTACCCTACTCTAAGCGTATTGGGGTTATCGTCAATTTTTTTCCAAGAAAGCAAGCTATCTATGTAAATAAAGTGAACATTGTGAATAAATAATCCGTCCCTGCATTGTTAAGGCTGGTTAGAGGAAATGCCAATTTACTAAGTGATGAATATGAATTGACAATGCTAGCCATCATCCGGTGGCAAAGAGCCTGAGCCAGATAAATAATTTTGCATGTAAATGCAACAACAACGATTTGAGCCAGATAAATCCAGATAGAAGTCAGGTTCAATTTGTGAGCCAGATAATTTGGTAATTACTTGTCTTTAGTTTGGCAACGCTGCTTTAAAAAAAACTACTTTTTCAAAAATAGATGTCGCTGTTTAGCCTTTCGCCGTATGAGTTAAATGAAAAATAGCGGCGACATCTGCCTATCACATTTCACGTGTGCGACAATATCACATCTGCTGAGCCAGAGCATTCCCGTGAGAATTGAGCCTGAGCCGGAGCTGTAAAATTCACTGGATGACGGCAGTTGTTGTTTACTTAGCCAAACGTTAACCAAACTTTTCGAATAAACACCCAAGTTAATGGGAACAGGAGGCAGAGTTAAAAAAGGGAAGTATAGTTAATAAAATCAAAGAGTTTTTAAACTTATTCAAGATTTTAACAAAGTCATAACAAATGATGAGGAGGAAAACAGTTGTTGCTGCAGATTGTAGAGGCTAATCGAAAACCAGTTATGACTGAACCAACTAAATTTAGGGTTTTGTGTAATAACTTTTCTATTGTTTTTTTTTTTATGAAATTGTAGAAAAATTTTCGTTTCCCTTTTTTAAACAGCATTGAGCACTGCCTTCTAAATGACCCACGATTTGGCAATTGTTCTCACTATAATATTTTGAAACACCCTAATACACATAAACATATAAGCAATTAAAAGAAATATCTCCTTAATTATCTTGACTTTGTTATAAGGTAGAACGAAAACTGTTTGTTCACATAGTTTTGAATATTTCTTAAACCATAAACAAGTTATAAATAATGTCCAGAGGAGTTTTCTTGTTTTAAGCACATTATAATTAACAATCGGCGGAAGAAGTCACAAACTGCAATGAATTTACGGAATTATTTCGCGCTGCTGTTTGTGCTTTTGGGCGGTGTCAATTCGCAGCCTAGTAGGTATTCTTAAATCCCATATATTGTATCATTAAATTGTACTTTGAAATATGTTTGCGTTGGCTCTTTGATCAATATGCAAACAGTGATTACAGCTGCGCATTGCCTGATGTCAAAGTTATAGCTGGTGTAGGAAAAACAAACGGTGATGGATATAATAGATATAATTGCAATTAAAGTGAGTGCACCCTTTATCCCGAGTTCTGCAGTGAAACAAATTACGCTTTCCAGTTCTAAATTAAAGAAAGGCATACAAATGCGAAGAACCCGAGATAAAGGGTGAACTCACTATAATTAGAATTATACCTATATCCAACACCATTTGTTTTTGTTACACCAGCTTTAACACTGACATCAGGCAATGCGTAGTTGTTACCACTGTTTGCATATTGATCAAAGAGCCAACACAAACATATTTAAAAGTATAATTTAATGATACAATATAGGGGCTTTAACAATGCGAGACCGCGAATTGACACCGCTCAAAAGGACAAACAGGAGCGCGAAATAATTCCGTAAATTCATTGCAGTTTGTGACTTCTTCTGCCGATTGTTAATTATAAAGTGCCTAAGCAAGAACACTCTTGTGGACACTATTTATACTTTTTTTATGGTTTCAGAAATTTTCAAAACCAGGTGAACAAACAGTTTTCGTTCTACCTCATAACAAAGTCAAGATAATTAAGTATATTATTTGCTAAATTGTTTGTTATTCTATTTCAAAAAAAAAATATTTCTTTTATTTGCTTATATGTTTATGTGTATTAGGGTGTTTCAAACTATTATAGTGAAAACAAAACTGCAAAGTCATGGGTCATTTAGAAGGCAGTACCCAATTCTGTTTGAAACAAATAGAAACGTAAATTTTTTTACAATTTATGAAAAAAATGCCTTACTATATTTGGTTATTTTAAATTAAGAATCTTTTTGAAAATAAATTCATTTTAGAGGAAACACAAATTATCAAGATTAAATCCTTATATTTTGCCTATGGAAGTACGGTTTCTGAAGGCTTTCCAAAACGACCTTTTTTTGGTTCAGTCGGAACTTTTATTCGATTGGCCTCTACAATCTGCAGCAACAACTGTTTTCCTCCTCATCATTTGTTATGACTTCGTTAAAATCTTGAATAAGTTTAAAAACTCTTTGATTTTATTAGCTATACTTCTCTTTTTTTAATTCTGGCTCCTGTTCCCATTAACTGGGGTGTTTATTTGAAAAAATTTGCTTAATGTTTAGCTTAGTAAACAACAGCATTATTCCACTATTAGCAAAGTCGGTCAATTTACATTTATCATTTAGTAAATTGGCATTACTTCTAATATTTTTTAGTGATTCAGGGACGGACATCTTATTCACAATGTTCACTTTATTTTCATAGTTCGCTTTCTTGGAATAAAGGTGATAATCCGAGCAGTTCCTTGGATAGGTACCATAAATGTTACTGCAATGCTTTTTTACTATTTTAGTTATCTCTTCATCAATTTCGTTATATTTTCCAACCTTTTTTCAAAAAACTAGGTCATTGAAATCTGCATTACTGCTGATTGGATTCTTTACACAGCTTTTTACGTACAAAGGTGCTCCAAAATGGATAAACCTGTGCAAAGGTAAGGTCCTTGACTATGGAAAAGAAACAATTTATATGCTTAGCCATCCAACGAGCGTGATGTATAGGCCCAGGTGCTCTCCAATGAACTTTTTGTATTGGTTGCCCCAACACCAACATCGTCAGTTCATCATGTTCGAGGTAGTCATCTTGAGACTGGTTTTTCTTACTAAGATGATGTGCAATGGAATCCTGCATTATTCCTTAACTCAACCCCTCCTGGAGAAAAAATTGTGTGTGTGGTCTTATCGAACACCTTTTTCTAAGATTCTTTAACCTTTTAAATATGGGAGTTTTAGGTGAACTTGAAGATCCCGAACATAATGTGATACTATTGCCATTATGTGATGGACAAACGGCAACCATAGAAGTTCATTCTTCAGCTGTTTTTCAATGAAAATGCATTCACCACTCTTGATTATTTTAGGTTGTTATATCGCAGCCCGTACCAATTGCTTTATCATCGAGATAAAAGTTTTAGGTACTGCATCTCCAGTTTCCTAGCATGTTGCACTACCCACTTTTTGGCAGTCCGAGCAATTTCTCATTTCCATCAGATTAGGAAACTAGGACTGGTAGCCTATATACATTTTGTGAACTTGAAATATCAGGCAAGATTTCGCTGTCTCAATTAACGAAAATTGTTTTTTTGATATCTTCTAGGTAACACATCGTCTCTGTCGAAAATGTGCCTTGCTGCTTCTCGTTACTTCTTGAAATCGGAAATGCCGGCTGATCATTGTCAAGTGCGGCGCGAAGAAGAATAAGTCGTGAAGCCCTGTCACATAAGCAGTTTTTCGTATAGATACGTTTATAGTAATCTTATGACTGATGAGTATATTGCACGTATTTTTATTTAGAACTGTTGATCGAGCGACACTCGCCCCATCTTATATGAAAAAGTAGCCAACTTCCAACTTTTGTTGCAGGCAAAGCAGAATTCGACATTTGCTTTGGCTAAGGGTGCTTTCACAATTTGAAAGGGAAATTATTTTACCCACTCATTAGTACTTTTCTAACATTTTTCATCGTTAAAACTACATTTTTGCATATGAATAGGTAAGAAAATTTGTTAGCAAGTTTTTTGTTTCATAGTGAGAATGTTAACAACAGTGCTTCGAGAAATTTTCCTTCCGCATAAATGAAATAAGTTTCAATTGCTAAGTTTGAACAACGCAACATCTTTCGTGATTATGGCTATGTTACCGGAATTCATAAAATTGCGCTGAACGCATCTATCTCAAAAACCTCATTGTGGCACGGCATTTACAGCGTCACGATCGAAAACTTTATTCCGAAGCCCTTGCCACATTCATGCCAAAAACGTTGTTTTAAACCTTTAATGAAGAAACCATCTATCTAATAAAACTTTTTCAAATTCTTTTTGGAAGAAGGTTAATATAGTTCATCATCAGTACCATTTTTGTATAGCTTTTAACAGTTGAACTATCAGCTTAGTCTACATCGGGTATATTAAGACATAGATTTTCCAGCAGGGTCCGGCATTTACCTTTGTTTTTCTTCTTTTTCAAATATTGTTTGTCTTGAGATAAAACGATCATTTTTCTCTCAGTTTTTCGGTCAATAGGCTTTATTTTCGTATGAGTTAAGCGGGGATTACCCGTATTGGTTTAAATGTATGAAAACATTTATTTGAAGCAATTTTTAATTTTATAATTTATTTAGTAATTTTGGAAAAATTTAAACAACGTGACATCAGGACGGACAAAGTGACAACTATTTCGATTATACCTTTTAAATTCCTTCAAAGGCTTTTCTACCAGGTGTGGGATTTGAACCAGCACTCCTACGATGATTAAAGTGTTACAAACGAATTCAGCCACGACATGCCTTAGTTGTTGTAAAGCTTTTCCCAATTGCCTTCTTTGCATATTTTTAAACGGTTTTATTTAGATTGACTTCACAGGCTGGTTGGACAGCACTTTTTTGTAATTTAAATTTAAGTAACTTCCCGATAAGCTACAAGCTTGAAACTTGGAATATTGTTCAAAACCCGATGACACTGCAATAATAAGAAAAAATCGTCGCTAGGTGGCGCAAGGATCGAGATATTCACAAAAATCGTATTTCTGGTCCAATTTGGCTCATATTTGGAACACATAATACATACATGAATAGAAAGCAACCTATGATGTCCGATTTGGCTCATATTTGGAACAAATATTACATACAGTCCGATAGAAGTGACATCAAAATATATTGGAGATGGAGGAGGGACAAGTATACGTGGCGCAGAGTCGAGTAAAGTCTTTGGAAGGATTATGTATTGAGGACTTAGATTGTAACAAATTGTCGGGAAAGAGTCCTTAATATTGAGTCACTAAATAAACTAAATAGAATGAGAAATAATAGGCAATTAAATAAAGACTAAAAACTTGAAAATAAAATAATAAAAAAAAATTTTAAAGTAAACGGTTTTATTGAAAACAATACTTACATGAAGTAAAAAGAATACTAAAAGGTAGAAAATAATTAGGTAGGTCCTATGTACTAGTCATCACACTCCTCATCAATCCAGGGCGTTGATCAGACAATTAAATAAAAGCGTTGGACGCGTAAAATTTCTATTGATAGTCATATAAAAACCAACTGAACCTTAATCATGTTATGCTATGCCTCACATTTTTGGAAATTTCATGCGCCCAACGCTTTTATCTAATTGTCTGATCAACGCCCTAGAGTGATGAGGAGTGTGATGACTAGTACATAGGACCTACCTCATTATTTTCTAGCTTTTAGTATTATTATTCTTCATTGAAGTGTTGTTTTCAATAAAACCGTTTAACTTAAATTGTTTTATTATTTTATATTATTTTACACAGTACATACTTCGTGGGTAATTATTTGTTAAGGTTATGCTTGTTGGTAAGGCCGTTTCAAAGAAACCGGTATTGTTTCTGTTTTTGTTCTAATTTATAGAACTACAAGGAATTAACAAATGTTGTCTATTTGAATGAGTTAAGCGGTTTAGTTTCTTTAAAGTTACCGAGTGTGAACATACACTTTATGGGTTTTCAATTGATTGCTTCGTTTCTTAAGAAGTTTTACAGAACTGCCTCCCATATGTTTTATAGTCTCTAAAATAAAACTTTAAATTTTTGAACCACCCTAATGTGACTCTTTTTTTATGTGTATATATGTATTTTCACAGTTGAAATATGGTATTGATACCATGACTGCATATTTAATGATTAAATACGGAAAAGTACACATACCCCACTAATTAAGTTCTATTTCTTTCCAAACTAATGATATGGTCTATTGTATTCTGCCTTAAAACCAGAGTTGGAACACTGCTGAAAATTAAGTCGGCTAACATAATCAACATCTTGTGTTAAGTATAAGTGAGGCGATAATTTCTTATGGATTTAAGGGTCTATTCATCTTTCGTTTATTCGAAAATTTTAATGAGTACCATACGGCTTCAATAGGAGTATAGGAATTCATTTTCAAGCTGGCACATGTTGCGGAATTAGTACTGAAAAGAATATAGATTTGGTGGGGATATTTAAACGTGAAATCAGCAGGCCAAACAGGGCTTCATGGAAAAATTTCTGTCATCGAATGCCCCAGCGAAACGGCAGATCTGAGGAAAATCCTATCTACGGGTGATGCAGTTCAGGGCTGATGAAATAGGAGGACGGGAAATGGTCACACATCGATAGGCAGGCGGTCCCTTCAAGATATGATACTGCAATTTTGTTGCAACGTCTAAAGTCCACATTAGGAGCGAGAAGTACCAAGATTGGTGACAGGTACAAAAATTGAATGGGCAGTAAATACTTTTGCCTAGTCCAAATCACTGGGTCTAGCAATGTTGCTGGTGGAACGATTGTAAAATAAATAAAATAAATGTAAGGCGCGATAACCTCCGAAGAGGATGAGCTTCTCTTCTATTTTGCGTCGTGCTCCACTTGATTTTTTCCTACAAGTTGGCGGGACGGGACCTACTCGTTTTATGCATTCTGACAGGAGTCAGTGAGATTTGAAAACTGGCGTGGTGCCATTTAAAAACCAAACTTGTTTTATATACTAAACGGAACGTAACGGGATAGTGAACGGCATCTGCAAGGCGGATGAGTTTTCAATGAGAGCTTTTCATGGCATAAATACACTCGGAGTGCTTCCCTAACACTGCCGAAGGGCGACCCCGCTTAGAAAAATTTTCTTCTAATTTAAAAAAGATGTTTCTAAAATTTTGATGTTGCTTTGCCCGGCGCGTGAATCCAGGATCTTCGATGTGGATTGCGGAGCACGCTACCATCACACCACGGCGGCTGCCGGTTGTAAAAAAGGCTTAGGATAATCTATGAGGGTTGCATAATACTGAACCTTGTGCCGCATTATTAAAGAACGACTTGCATAGTCGGGCTTATTAGTTTGGCATTTTTTCTACTCAAAACTGTAGAGAAATTAGTAGGTGGTAGCATACGCCGCCTACCACACCGAAGATCCTGGGTTCAACTACCGGGCAAAGCAACATCACAAATTTGGAATCAGTCTTCGTGCAGTGATTTGGCAAACACCTTGAGTGTATTTCTGCCATTAAAAACTTCTCAGAGAAAACACGTCTGCCTTACAAATGCCGTACGGGGTCGGCATAAAACACACAGACCTAAGAAGAAAGCCTCTCGAGGCTTCCAACCGTGGGATTGTAAACAGATCTCAACAGGTTAGTTTACGTCTCCTGCGACTGTAAGCGAGGGGAGGATTGCCGCACCAGCACCACCCCAATCCAAGGTGTTAAGGTACCCGTGCCTATGGATGAATAGTCAGCGGGTATGATATTAGAATTGCTGATCCCGAACGGTCCCCTCCGACGCCCGAGCGAGGTCGGTTCTATAAGTGCCTTCTCAATGCATACCGGCTCTTCGGACGAGTGAACAACCCTTTCCGGCTTACCAGTGGGACCAACATGAACAAAAACATAACTAATAAACAAAAAAAAAAAACAAAAAACATAACTCCGACATAACGACAATGGACATAATCGAATCCCCAACGGACGTAACGCTGACGGAGATCGCGACGCCGACGACGATAAGGATAACGACTACTGACTTTTACAACCACAGGGCTCCGTTGCCACATGCGACGGATTCTGAAGAGGAGACGCTTCTCGCCTCCAGTCAGGAGACGATAAACAGCGTTTGCGGTAGTACCATCCACAGTACACCAAATGCGCAATCAGTGACAACAACAACAGAAAAAAATGTCCAGATGGGTACCAACCACAGAACCCAGGGACCAACTCCTAACTCTAACGCGGCTGGTGGTACCAACCACAGTACTCAGGCCTCCAAAGGAAAGAAGAAAAAGAAAAGCCAAGGACAGATTAGTCGTAATAGGTACCAGCGAACACTGTATACTCTACGCAGGATACAAACTGGCGACATCGCAAGCGGTTACGCGGACGTCGCATTCCTCACATCGGTGGTGGAGGAGTACGAACGCTTCCAAAGGGAGCATCCGACTCCTCAAGAGGCATGACAACCAAGTTCGGCTGGGGGTGTTTCTCAAAGGAGAAATAGATCCGGCTTTAAAAACAGCAATGAGGCTGTCTCGAAGAAACCCAAACGCGCGGACACGGAACAGACATCCAGGAGATACTTCAGCGAAGTCGCCAGAGACCACCTGCAAGTGGCCATAGTGGATGCTGACAGCCAATCGCCAGCAACGATTCAACAGAACTGGGTGGATATCGAGGTCGGGTTATCGAAACTTGCTATGCGACACGTACGCGACAACCCGAGACCCTGAGAAGATACAGGATCATCAGGTGCGCGGACCAGGTTTGGTTGGAATTTCTGACAAGGTGTGTAGAACAAATTAGCGGAGAGGTAAACAACCTCCAGCTAAAGCTAATACCTACCTCAGAGTTTCCAAAAAGACTTCGTGTACGCATCTGGCTCCCCCCCCCCCCCCCCACCTGAAGACCTCGGGAGAGGAGTTGCTGGACCGCACCAAACTGTTTAATAGCAGCATTCCGGCCATTACAGAATGGCAGTTGATAAAATAAAACTACACAATCGCCTTTACGTTTCGCATAGCCAAGGTAAAGGTATTCCGCGGCGACACAATCCCTGCTGAGGACGACCCTGATGAAGTTGAAGGGGCAGGTAATCTGCTGCAGGGTGTCAGCGTCAAGGGCGGGACACAACAAAACACTAAGTGTATGCAGATTAATCTGCAGCACTCTAATAGTGCTACAGATAACCTTAAAATCCTTCTCGGTGAGGAGGATATCAACATCAACCTAATCCAAGAGCCCTAGGTCAACAATCAGGAAATCAGGGGGCTAAACATCAGCACACACAATCTGATCTACAAAACGGATGCAGGTAAGCCAATAGCAGGGATTTTAATTAAAAAAGGAATAAATTCTTTCTTATGTTCAAAATACAGCACAGCAGACATAACAGTGGTAAAGCTAGAGGGCGTGTCCAACCAGGCCATCTACGTGTTCTCGGCCTACATGGCCCATAACAGGATGGCTTCAACTCCAGAGCTGGAAAACTTCATTAATAATAGCGGCGGGTGCAGCATAGTTATCGGCTGCGACGCCAATGCAAGAAACTCGATATGGGGCAGCTCCTTAACCAACGAGAGAGGTTAGTCACTTCTACATTTTATTCTTAATTCCAACCTCAGTATTTGCAACAGCGGCAACAAACGCACTATTATATTCTCTAATTTAGACAGGTCTCAGGGCTGGGAGGAAGTCCTAGATCTAACTTTGACAACCGACGATGACCCGGCGTTAGTGGAAAACTGGAGAGTGTCAGACAAAGCCTCTCTATCGGACCAACGCTGGATCTTCTTCGACATCAAATTTGGATCTGGCCAGACTCACCTCTATAGAAACCCAAGAAGAACAAAGTGGGATAAATTTGTAAGGCTAACTATGCCAGCTTTGAAATGAGCTAGTCGGCAAGGTAGAGCTCGCGGTAACTACCTCTTACAACAAATTCACCCCATTTAGTATTCGTA
Source organism: Eurosta solidaginis (assembly GCF_040869045.1). Taxonomy (NCBI): domain Eukaryota; kingdom Metazoa; phylum Arthropoda; class Insecta; order Diptera; family Tephritidae; genus Eurosta; species Eurosta solidaginis. The sequence goes on along the minus strand of NC_090321.1, from coordinate 251,424,247 downwards.
AAATGAAGTCCCCACCCTGGTGGAGCTGGAACCTTAGGAAACTTAGAACGACAGTACGGAAGGCCTTTAATTAGTGCCTTATAACCAAGCAGTGGCAGCCATATAGGGAGGCGCTCAAAGCATATAAAAAAGCTATAAGGGTAGCGAAGGCTGTATCCTAGCAATCCTTCTGCTCCTCAATAGAAAACACTCGCGATTCCTCCAGACTGAGTAAAATTCTGTCCAAAGAACACAACAATCACTTCGTAAGAAGCGAGGACGATGGACAAACTCAGCAGAAGACTCCTTGGGCAAACCCATCAATACTCACTTCCCTTGATGCGATCTAGCACCAGTAAAAGAATCTCTCTGCAAGGACTCTCAGCCTTCTGAGGGCTTACTGGACAGGATAGTAGACAGCGAAAAGTTCAGGTTTGCTATCAATAGATTCTCTCCATTCAAATCGTCCAGTTTGGATAGCGTTATTTCGGTAATGCTACAAAAACTAGGTGATCAAGTGATCCTCTGGCTGGAAACGGTATACAGAGCGAGTATCGCCCTGACCTATATTGCACAAAGCTGGGGAAAAACAAAAGTAATCTTCCTGCCGAAAGCGGGCAGACGCACACACGAAAACGCCAAAGACTACAGGCCAATAAGCCTCACATTCTTCATGCTCAAGGTCCTTGAGAGGCTTCTGGATATCTATATTAGTTCAATAATAACAGGACCAAATCTGTCAAAGGCACAGCACGCCTACATGAAGGGTAGATCTACGGAGACCGCCCTCCATGAGCTAACAAGTTTTGTGGAAAGATCACTACACTAAAAACAATTCACACGAGCAGCTTTCTTAGATATAGAAGGTGCCTTCAACAACATCGAAACCGGCACAATTGTGGTAGCCCTGCAAAGGGCGGAGTTGACAACCACGTCTGTGGATGGACACAATCAATGCTGGAAAACAGAACCATACAAGCGGATATGGGCTCGGTGACAATGACCCGCAAAGTGAGTAGAGGTACACCCCAGGGCGGGGTCCTCTCGCCGCTACTCTGGGTCATTGCACTGAACGAGATACTACTCGAACTCGACAAGAATGGTGTAAGGCAGTAGCATAGGCAGACGATGTGGTCATTGTTGTCTCGGGGACTTTTCTCTTCACGCTAAGCGACATCCTTCAGGGTGCGGCCTCAACATCAACCCTAGCAAAACAGAACTGATACTGTTCAGTAACAGAACAAAAATACCAACTTTTAGACTACCTTCAATAGATGGAACGGAACTCTCGCTCTCTACTAGAGTTAAGTACCTAGGCGTCGAAATAGACAACAAGTTAAATTGGAAAACCAATATCGAAAAAAGAGTAGAGAAGGCGTATATCGCATACCCCGAGTGTATTTCTGCCTTGAAAAGCTCTCACTGAAAACTCATCTGCCCTACAGATGCCGTTCGGGGTCGGCATAAAACATGTAGGTCCCGTGCGGCCAATTTGTAGGAAAATCAAGAGGAGCACGACGCAAACTGGAAGAGAAGCTCGGCCTAAAATCTCTTCGGGGGTTATCGCGCCTTACATTTATATTTATTTTATTTTACTCGTGCAAGAGAATAGTCAGCAGAAATTGGGGGCTAAAACCATAACTTATGATGTGGCTCTACACGGCGGTCATAAGGCCCATCATGGCGTACAGATCCATAGCATGGTGGCCTGCCCTGAACAAGCACTACAACACTAAAAAACTAGACAAAATGCAAAGGGCAGCATGCGCAGGGGTAACAGGTGCACTTAGATCGTGTCCGACGGATGCACTAAACGTTATACTTAACCTGCTGCCACTGGCCATCGACATCAGATATACAGCGATCAGCACAGCTATCAGACTAAGGGAGTCTAAATGCTGGAAAGAAAAAGGTTATGGCCAAAGTGACATCCTAACAAGGCTCACCGATGTCGATAACAGATTACCTCTCAAAACACTGATTTTGGACAGAAATTACAAGGTGAGGATACCCTTTAGAACGGATTAGTCGGACGACAGAGTTGGCATGGAGGAGGCCACCTCAAACTACACTGACGTCCAAGTGGACTGCGGCGTCAGTGCAGGTATCTACTCCAACCAACTAAAAGTCGCAATCCCCATCCTTCTTCCAAACACAGCCAGCATCTTCCAAGCAGAGCTGCAGGGAATAGAGAGGGCCTGGATCCTCCTTTTGCAGAACCGTATAGACGGTGAGGTAGTTATATACTCCGACAGCCAAGCGGCACTGAAAGCGCTAGATTCACCGTACACATCTTCTAAAGCCGGCGATAACTGTAAGAGGGTGCTACGTGAAGCAGCCAACCAGGCAGCTGTCACTCTCAGCTGGGTATCCGGCCACAGGAACATTGACGGCAACGAAAAAGCAGATGAAATAGCAGAGGAAGGAGCATTGTCAGATATCACGGAAGCAATCGCGGTGCATCGACCACTCACATCAGTTAACAGAGACATTCTCACCTAACTAAGGGAAATAGCAATCCGCGATTGGTACTCTACGGACACCTGTAGAATCACCAAATTAATATGGCCACACTACAACCAGAAAAGATTCGATGACCTACTAAATAGGTCTTGGAAGGAAATATACAGAATCACGGCCACTATTACAGGGCACTGGCCGTTTGGCACACACGCGAATAGAATGGGTATGCCCTACAATGTGAGGAGCTGTAGACAGGAGGGTGCCGAGGAATCGGTTACTCACTTTCTCTGCGAGTACCCAGCCCTCACGAATTATCGGTCCCGAACTCTAGGCAGTTATGCGTTTCCGGACTTAAGGGCGGTGTCAAACTGCCGAATCGATGACATCAGTAGGTTTATTGATCTAACTAAGTGGTTTGAGTAAAACTATACGCAGGGTAAATCAATCCAAAACGTAATTGGTTTCAGGAGGAAGTGCATCAAAATTGCGCCCACAGCGCTAGCTGTGCCCGGCTCCTTAGCCGAGCAGCACAGCAACCAACCAACCAACCAGGTCAGGGAGGCAATGCATCTCCCCACTCCGCCAAAATGCCAGAAGAGAGCACAGAACCCAACCTTGAGGCCTATTTAAATTTCAACTCAACCAAAAAAACAAGCCCTAAAATATTGCAGTTGAGCCGAGGATGACATTGTACGTCCACTCAGACGAAAACACAAGAACGGAATGACTTTAACAGCTTAAAGCTTCAAATTTCATCAAATACTTACTTAATCGACTACCGGTCTGTTTCTTATTTGATATATATCGAAAATATCGCTTTTGTACATCTCTCATTTACATTATACATATCTTATTCAAACGATTATTCGGATATTACAAATGGGATAAAATTATTATTCAGTTCCATTCATGAAAGGTATGAAATCTTCGGTACAGCCAAAGAAAGTCCGGTCCTTGTTTTGATAAAGTGTATATCTATCCTTCTTTCTTTCAGCCATTACGTACTACCGTTATTTTTATTTATTTAAATCTATACAGCATTAGCTTAATGCGAAAATGTGCTAAGTCACTTTTTTTGAAAAAATGTATTTTAATGCAGTTTTAAAACTGAATTCAAAACACATCCATCACAAGAAAAAAAATATTTTAATTTTTAATTTTTACGTGCTGTGGACAATGATGTGTAAATGTGCTAAGTCAACCAGTCAATAATATCAATCTGAATTACTAGTCATTTCTTTGTGCGCGCATTTTATTTACTTATTTATTTCATTCAGTCTAAAAGTACTTGCTTTTTTGTTGTTGTTGTATTAACGATAAAGACACTCCCCGAAGGCTTTGGGCCGATGTTCATGGTCCTTTGCCGGATATATGTAGGTACGTTCCGGTAACAAAGCACTATTAAGGTACTAGCCCGACCATACCGGGGACGATTTATATGACCACATTAAACCTTCCATCCCGTCCTCCCCACGCCCTAGCTCCATGAGGAACTAGGGGTCGCCAGAGCCTCGGCTGTCAATGAAGCATGATTCGCCACGGGTAGGTGAGGTTGATAATTGGGTTGGAGAAGCTACATATATATTGCGCTGGCAACCCCTTGAGAGCGTTGCCACCTCAACCCCTTAAAATGGGATTCACCCAATTGAGACATGCCTTCGGTGTTTGATATATGCTTTGCGCTGACTTTTATCTACTTCAATTTTTATATGTCGATAACTACATGCTTTCTTACAGACTAGTTAAAAATAGAAAACAATTCAAGCTTAAACTTATATAAGCTGTGATTAAAATGAATTACACTACTGAATCTATTTGACATGTAAATGTATATATTTTTTTTTTCTCGGGCGTTGTGGCAGCGCACTGCCCTCAAGTGGCCCGATGAAACCAGGCTAATCCTGTTTTTGTTTTTTTTTTTTAATTCATACATACTTTTTTTTTTTTTTTTTTTGTATCCTAATTCTTATTTACGTGTTATTTATAATTTTTTGGTTACCGAGCCTTTGAGAGGCAGTGGCTTCTTAAGCGCTGAGATCTAAAACCGCTCAGCTACAGGGAAACTCATCAGCTGAGAAATATAGATTCACAAAATACAATAGACTAAAAGTATAGATATAATTGTTTAATTATTAAGAGAAGATAGAACCGTCTTTTTTATGGCAAAGAGCGAGTCCGAAACATCAATTATTCTCGAGTGAGAGTTATAATCTTCACACAAACATAGAAAAGGTTCGTGTAGTTGGAAATTGCTTCTGCATTGTTTAAGAATTATAGGTTTATAATGCCTTGAGACTCGGCATGGAACATTTAAGTTTACTTCGTTCAAAAGAAATGGGCTAGAAATCGATCCATTTAAAAGTCTAGCCATAAATAGTACACCTAGCGTTTCTCTACGACTTGCAAGTGTAGGAAGATTTATTAGTTTTAATCGATTAGTGTAAGGAGGAAGATTATACGGAGAGTCCCATTGAAGATTTCTCAAGGCGAAAAGTAAAAACTGTTTTTGAATTGATTCTAGTCTATCCACATGAACTTGATAACGCGGATTCCAAGTTATCGATCCATATTCTAATATCGGCCTCACCAATGATGTAAAAAGGGTTTTTGTAACGTAAGTATCACTAAACTCCTTTGCTCATCTTTTCACAAATGCTAAAACTCCTCTCGCTTTATTGACTGTGGCAAGGGTTGAAACTAAGTTTGCAATTCATTGTAACTCCCAAATCGACAAAACCATCAACGCTTTCCAGAGTTTGGCCATTAATTGTGTAGGAAGCTGGCTGTATATTCCCACGTGAAAAACACATGGATTTACATTTTTCTATGTTGAGAGGTATAAAATTCGCATTACACCAAGTAACTAAATGATTTAAATCCGCCTGGAGTACAGAACGTTCTTCAACCGACGCGTATGACTTAAAAAGTTTTACGTCGTCGGCATACATTAAAATTTTAGAATATTTTATAGTTGTGGAAACATCGTTTATAAAGATCAAAAACAGAATAGGACCGAGATGGCTGCCCTGAGGCATACCAGAGGATACATCGATGACATTCGAACAAATGTTTTTAAAATTGACTCTTTGAGTTCTACCGCAAAGATAGGAGGAGATCCAGCGACTTAGGCCAGGTTGAAAACCAAGCAATTCGAGTTTATAAACAAGTAATGAGTGGCGTACTTTGTCGAATGCTTTGCTGAAATCAGTGTATATAACGTCGGTATGATGATTGTTTCTAAACCCATTAAAGACGTGAGTTGTAAATTCGAGCAAATTGGTTGTGGTTGATTTGGCTCTACAAAAGCCATGCTGAAATGTAAGGTGATTAGTAACGATTGCTTCGAAAAGCTTAGGGATAGCGGAGAGCTTTGCTATTCCACGATAGTTTTCAAAAGACGACTTGCTTCCTTTTTTATGGAGTGGGATAAGAAAAGATTCCTTCCAAGCCGTCGGGAAAAAGCCATTTTTTAAAGAGAGGTTAAACAACTTAGTAAGGGGCTGGTAAATGTATTCCGCACATTTTTTTAAGAAAACATGTTGGGATCAAATCGGGACCGTATTTGAAGGATTCTTTTAGGGTTTTACATATAGTAGAACATCTGCAGGCAGCAAATGTGGGGCATATATTGAGTTACTAGAATGGAGCTCATACGGATAATTTGTAGGTGATGAATCAATCACAGCAGAGTAATTAGAGTGAAAGAATTGAGCGAAGAAGTTTGCAATCTCTTGATCGTCGCTGGAAATGCTATTTCTAAACTTCATGGCAGAAGGAAACCCGTTAGTTCTGCGTTTAGAATTTACGAAATCATAAAAAGACTTCGGGTGGCAAATAATGTTTCTTTTAGTTTTACATATGTAAGCTTTATAACACTTTTTATTAAGTTCAAAATACTTATGACGGAAAATAGCGTACTGTGCATAATGAGAATGTAAACCGGTTCTCTTCTGGTTCTTTCTTGAATAAAAGTGATTTCTTATTTTTTAAAGCTTTTGAATCTTTAGTAAACCAGGCTTGCTAAATGGTTTTATTAAAATGTAAAACGTTTTCCTCTACTTCCTCTTTATATTGAGGCCACGTTATCTCAGAAAGCTCTTTATTTAAATTGTTGAAATTAGTTTTGGAAAAATCAAAGCATCTGGTAGAGACACGTGTTTTGTTAGTGCAGCCGACTTCGTTGCTTATGATTTCGTAAGTTATCTCAAGATAAGGATGGTAAACGTCTTCTGGCAAAACAAGAGGTCCACACCGATTTATAGAGAATTTAGATATGTCGTCAACAAATGCTAAGTCTATGAACTTTCCATACTTATTCGGAAAGAAGTTGATCTGATTAAGGCAAAGATCAGTAATTCCATCGAAAAAGTCATTGTTATGCATCTTGGATGATACGGGGACAATATTGTGATCAACGGTATTCCAAGATATATGTGGTAGGTTAAAGTCGCCTAAAACAATCATTGAGCCCGTGGGCTTTATCATCGAATTGACTAATTGTAACAGTGAAATATGGTGCATATACACTGATAGATCAGAAGACGGTGGAATATAGCAAACGGCTAAGTAAATATGACCCCGGCCTAGTAAGATTCGGATGCATTTAAACTCGATGGAGTTAACTTCGGTTAAATTAACATCTTCAGATGGAATTGAAGAATGTACAGCTAGCAAGACACCACCTCCGGTCCTATTTAAGCGATCATTTCTATAGGTCTGATACTCACCGCAAAAAATTTCGGAATTTAAAGCATTGGGTTTCAGCCATGTTTCGGTAAAAGCAATAATATTATAGTTACAGTGAATGGTTTTCAAATATAAGCCAGTTGATTTAGTATTTAAGCCTCTAACGTTTTGATAGTAAATGCTTAAGCAAGATGTTAAATTAAGTTTTTTGGATCGGAACTTTGAGGAGGAATTTTTGCTACATTTTGAGTAATCTCAATAGTCTTATGCACAAATTCGCGAACAAAAGCCCCTAGCGGCCAAAATGCGCTGTCCAAAAGTTTATCAAAATCTTTTGAGTAGACATCAATTCTATATGAAGAAATTTTTCTTTCGTAATTAAATTTATATACATAGTCCTAGTTATAGGTTCATTCATAGCATATCCGTTTTATGAGTTATTTCGATAAATAACACATGCCGACAAAATTCAACCATTATTCAGACCCAGAAACCAGACTATGTATTTCCGAAGGTTTATGATGCGCTGAATCCAAATCTGGCCTTGCTCTATCAGCTATGGTTTTTGTGATATCGTAACCTAAAAGTGCAAAAAATACAGTTTTTGCCCATATTTAAGGTTATGTAGCCTTGCAAATGTTCTCTTTCACCAAAACTAAAGGATGGCATATTTAAGCACAAGTCTTCTTTTTTCAAGTGGTGTTGAGTTTGCTCAAATATTATTTTCTTTCGCTGAGATATTGTATTTTGAAATATTCATGTTTCTAAATTTCCCTACACCTAAAAATCTCATTGAGATAACATTGACATGATATAGTCGATTACTATTTTTCATGAATTGAGTCTTATTTTTCTAAAAATTTTGTCTCACACCACAAGTTTGCTAACTCACCACACCAAGTCACACACAACCCTAACCCCTAGAAACCACCCCTATCGTACCGCAAGCAGGCTAACCCACTTAACCCTGGGGACAGCGTTTACTCGCATATTTAATATAATTTAAAATAAGTCTTATTTATCTGGATATCTCACACCACAAGTGGGCTAACCAACTTGACTGTTAACCCATCAACTTCCGTATCCCCTAATCCCTAGAAACTACTCCTAACACACCACAAAATTTCAAAATACGATATCTCAGCGAAAAAAATTATATTTGAACAAACTCAACGCCATTTGAAAGAATAAGACTTGTATTCAAAGATGTCATCCTTTAGTTTTGGTGAAAGAAAACATCTGTAAGGCTATATAACCTCAAATATGGGCAAAACCCGTGTTTTTTGCACTTTAGGTTAGGATATCTCGAAAACCAGAGCTGATAGAGCAATTTTGAGACCAGATTTCGATTTCTCGCATCAAAATCTTTCGAAAATACATTGTCCGGTTCCTGGGTCTGAGATGCTGTCGGCTTGTGTAATCTTTAATGCCGAATATCACGCAGTTGAATATATGGAATGAACAAATTAAATAAATCATAGCAATTCGTGCTAAAGTTTATTACATTTAGGCAAGCATGAGTGAGATAAAAGTTCTTCTGTCATGCAAAGCCTGAAGGCCAAGCAATTTGCGCCTGCTGGTATGTGATGGGAGGCTGTCTGGCCAGTGAAGCATATGTGTAAAAAAATTTTGAACTCCCTCAATTTTATAGGAGTTTGATTCATAGAAAGGATTCCATATTATTGAGCAATATTCAAGACCACTTCTGACCAAGGATATATAAAGTGTCTTTAACGTCATAGGGTCCTTAAAGTCACTGGGGTTACGTCTACTGAACCCAACCATCGCAACAAATTATGAAACAATGAAGTCGATGTGACTAGAAAAAGAGAGTTTGGAGTCAGAAATTACACCCAAGTGTTTACTCTCTTGACAACGATTAAGAGATTTAGCATTCAGTTTGTACATAAAGTAAGTGGCAGTTGTCTTGATGAAATAAGACACAACACAGCATTTGTTTGAATTCAAAAATAAATTATTGTCTGCGCACCATCCATCAACTAAGCAGCACTTTAGCAATACAACTGTTATTGTTTGGCTGCTCAAACACACCCATATTAATTGTGCATTAAATCTAAAATATAAAACTCAAAAATGATTCCGGTTGTTATGTACACAGGATTTATTTGGTTCAAAGTCACAGCCAAAGCCATAATAATTTACACGGGTCATCAATTCTTTCTCTGATTCAAAAACTGAACTACCAGCGCTATCATCATCAGCTCAGTGCCATCATTGCCAGCAGCACTAATAACACCAAATATTATCGTAAATTCGGATGTTGCAGGGACGAAAAATCGTGTGAAGCAAGCCTCACAAAATTTTAGTAGGTCACATTCACCACTTACCACAGCAGAATTTGTTAAACTACCACTGTCTGTATTTGTTATTTAAGAATTATTTGTAAACTTTTTATTCAGCTAATGTGTTCAGAATTTTAACTTTTACTTTCTAAAACTCCAAGCAGTGTATTTGTGCGCTTAAATTGTGTTAAAAATTGTGTTAAAGTTTTTGGTGTGGTGAAAGTGACCTACTAGAATTTTGTGAAGCTCCGCTGCTTTCCACCGAAGTTTGCGCCTGCAACATCTATACTTTTCGGTAATCTTTGATAACACCAAACTCGTGCCTGACACACAAAAAACGTTTCACTCAATAGCGCAATAGAAATGTACTACCAGAAACGGTATAATATAGAGACATTGCATAGACGAAAAATCGTGTGAGGCAAGCTTCACAAAATTCTAGTAGGTCACATTCACCACTTACCACAGCAGAATTTGTTAAACTACCACTGTCTGTATTTGTTATTTAATAATTATTTGTACACTTTTTATTCAGCTAATGTCTTCAGAATTTTAGCTTTTACTCACTAAAACTCCAATCAGTGTATTTCTGTGCTTAAATTATGTTAAAAATTGTGTTAAAGTTTTTGGTGTGGTGAAAGTGACCTACTAGAATTTTGTTACGCTCCGCTGCTTTCCACTGAAGTTCGCGCATGCAACATCTTTATATTCAAAAATTTTTGATACTACGCACTCACTACTAAGTAGCGTCAAAAATTCGCTTGGAGTTATTGAGCTACCATTGAGCGCTAGCGCCATGCAATTTACATCACTAAAATTACGCGAATGGCCAGGCTTATGACCTTTTTAATCCAGATGGTGAAAGCGAAGCAGGGGCAAAGAGAGTAGATTAATAAGAGGGAGCATTGTAGGGTCGTTCATTCTCCACAAAGTGGGACGGCTGCGCCAGGAATACACCATACTATTCAAGCCAACGTATCGCAGTCAACGTCGACTGCGCAGTCACGCACAGTAACACGTCACAATGGATCTGCTAGAATTCTACATGCCGAGTCCTGTATAATAACAAGGTACAGTCTGAAACGAAAGGTACATGCATAAAGTGTGGACAGTCACACAATCTAGAAGATTGTCGTCAGTTTCTATCGGGTGATATACCAACAAAATGGAGTTTTGTCAAAAACAACAGATTATGCTTTGGGTGTCTTCGTAAAGGACATAGTCTGGGTAATTGTCGCCAACGTAAAGAATGTTCATATAATGGTTGTAAACGGATGCATCATAAGTTGTTGCATTTGGATGCATCTCAATTAGCTCCAACCCCTGAAGAAGTGCAACGTGTATTAAATTGTCATGATGATAAACAATCAACGCTTTTTAAGATATTGCCAATAACATTGTCTGGGCCAAACGGAAGTATATCTGTATATGCAATGTTTGATGAGGGTTCATCTATCTCTCTTTTAGAAGAGAACGTCGCTACCACATTAGGTCTACGTGGTCAAACCATACCTCTGACTTTGCAATGGTATGGTGAGAGTCAGGTTAAAGAAAATTCTAGAAAGGTTTCAGTCACAATCTAGGGTAGTTATGCCGAATATAATATTAACAAGTAAGGAAGGCTAAGTTCTGGTGTAACCGAACATTACATACTCAGTTGAGAGCTGTGGAGACAAAGTAAGGGAAAATCACCATGTTGTAAAAAGAACCTAGGGTAACCCTGGAATGTGTTTGTATGACATGTGTATCAAATGGAAGGTATTAAAGATTATTTTAAGAGGAAGTGGGTCATAGTTCTATAGATGGATGCCATTTAGGGATATCGCCATAAAGGTGGACCAGGCCTGACTCTAGGATTTGTTTGTACGATATGAGTATCAAATGAAAGGTGTTAATGAGTATTTTAAGAGGGCGTGGGCCTTAGTTATATATGCGGAAGCCTTTTCGAGATATCGCCATAAAGGTGGACCAGGGGTGACTCTAGAATTTGTTTGTGCGATATGAGTATCAAATGAAAGGTGTTAATGAGTATTTTAAAAGGGCGTGGACCTTAGTTCTATAGGTGGACGCCTTTTCGAGATATCGCCATAAAGGTGGACCAGGGGTGACTCTAGAATTTGTTTGTACGATATGAGTATCAAACGAAAGGTGTTAATGAGTATTTTAAAAGGGAGTGGGCCTTAGTTCTATAGGTGGACGCCTTTTCGGAATATCGTTATAAAAGTGGGCCAGGGTTGACTCTAGAATGCGTTTGTACAATATGGGTATCAAATGAAAGGTGTTAATGAGTATTTTAAAAGGGCGTGGACCTTAGTTCTATAGGTGGACGCCTTTTCGAGATATCGCCATAAAGGTGGACCAGGGGTGACTCTAGAATTTGTTTGTACGATATGAGTATCAAACGAAAGGTGTTAATGAGTATTTTAAAAAAGAGTGGGCCTTAGTTCTATAGGTGGACGCCTTTTCGAGATATCGCCATAAAGGTGGACCAGGGGTGACTCTAGAATTTGTTTGTACGATATGGGTATCAAATGAAAGGTGTTAATGAGTATTTTAAGAGGGCGTGGGCCTTAGTTATATATGCGGACGCCTTTTCGAGATATCGCCATAAAGGTGGACCAGGGGTGACTCTAGAATTTGTTTGTGCGATATGAGTATCAAATGAAAGGTGTTAATGAGTATTTTAAAAGGGAGTGGGCCTTAGTTCTATAGGTGGACGCCTTTTCGAGATATCGACCAAAATGTGGACCAGGGTGATCCAGAACATCATCTGTCGGGTACCCCTAATTTATTTATATATGTAATACCACGAACAGTATTCCTTCCAAGATTCCAAGGGCTTTTGATTTCGCCCTGCAAAACGTTTTCATTTTCTTCTACTTAATATGGTAGGTGTCACACCCATTTTACCAAGTTTTTTTCTAAAGTTATATTTTACGTCAACAGACCAATCCAATTACCATGTTTCATCCCTTTTTTCGTATTTGGTATATAACTATGGCATTTTTTTCGTTTTTCGTAATTTTCGATCCCGAAAATTGGGTGTGGTCATAGTCGGATTTCGGCCATTTTTTACACCAATACAAAGTGAGTTCAGATAAGTACGTGAACTAAGTTTAGTTAAGATATGTATATCGATTTTTGCTCAAGCTATCGTGTTAACGGCCGAGCGGAAGGACAGACGGTCGACTGTGTATAAAAACTGGGCGTGGCTTTAACCGATTTCGCCCTTTTTCACAGAAAACAGTTATCGTCCTAGAATCTAAGCCTCTACCATTTCACAAGGATTGGTAAATTTTTGTTCGACTTATGGCATTAAAAGTATCCTAGACAAATTAAATAAAAAAGGGTGGAGACACGCCCATTTTGAAATTTTGTTTTATTTTTGTATTTTGTTGCAACGTATCATTACTGGAGTTGAATGTTGACATAATTTACTTATATACTGTAAAGATATAAAATTTTTTGTTAAAATTTGACTTAAAAAATTTTTTTTTTTAAGTGGGCGTGGCCGTCCTCCGATTTTGCTAATTTTTATTAAGCAGACATATAGTAATAAAAGTAACGTTCCTGCCAAATTTCATCATGATATCTTCAAAGACTGCCAAATTACAGCTTGCAAAACTTCTAAATTACCTTCTTCTAAAAGTGGGCGGAGACACGCCCATTGTCCAAAATTTTACTATTTTTCTATTCTGTGTCATAAGTTCAACTCACCTACCAAGTTTCATCGCTTAATCCGTATTTGGTAATGAATTATCGCACTTTTTCGATTTTTCGAAATTTTCGATATCGAAAAAGTGGGCGTGGTTATTGTCCGATATCGTTCATTTTAAACAGCGATCTGAGATGAGTGCCCAGAAAGTATCTAGAGTTAGTGAAGCCCTAGCGCGCATAATGCCCAACATCGGTGGCCTAGGTGAAGCTACCCGTCAGCTTTTATCCAACGTAACCAGCTCGATATGTGCAGCACCAATATGGAACGGATGTAAAATGACCAAAAATGTATTCTAGCAGCCTACTCTGTTACTGCTATACGAAAAGCATGTGTTTATCGGTCAGTGTCCGACCACGCGATCCTGGTTTTGGTAAAGTCCCAGTAGATCTACTGTCAATTGAAATAGCGGATCTGTATGGCATTGTAATCAGACCACCATTTTAAGATGCCAAGAAAAGCGCAAGGTCACGAACATGGGAAGAATCAAGCAAAGGGCGCGGAACTTTCAGATTAGTTCGGAATGTACTAAAATGGTACGAGCGGAAGCATCGCGAACTAAACTATCACCCCATGTAGATATTGAATGGGCACGGTGGTTTCAAGGGGTATCTACAAAGCGTATAATAAAGGGGAATCATTTCTGTCCACACTGTCCAACCGAAGTGGAAAACGCAGAATACGTAATATTTCATTGCCCTCAATTTCGCGGCGAAAGACTCTTTGTATAGAGAGTTTTTGAAGAGAAGCCTTCCATTAGGAGTTCAGTTTCGCTAATATGCACAGACATACAATATTGGACTGCGGTGAGTAAAATGTCTTTTCTTGTGATGACGCGATTGACGCGTGCCGAAAGGGTGCGCAGAAAAATGCGGATGAGAAGCAGTGGCAAATCGCCCATTAGTTGCCCCGAGCCATTTCTTTACTTCACCATGGCGCCTTTGATTTTCCTTGACTCTTCTCAGAAGACAAGTTATGATGTACACAGCTGTTAGCGCTTTTTATAACAGGTTACTGCACTACTCTAACCTCTATACGATGATAACCTCTTTTGGTTGCCCCAGTCTTTCTCATGGTGTTTTATCAGCAGACTGCAGCTTTAAATCTGATTTCAGTCTTTGCATAGTAAATATAGCACCCGCGCGCTGAGTACAGAAACCTTTCCTCAGAATGAAGACCATGGCTCCGCAGCGCGATTGAGCTGTTTTTTCGTACATATTTTCCGCCACTGCGCTCACGCAGTGGATTTTGTCGTTGATTTCAGGCTATGGAGACCCGTTACGACCTTCTCTGCTGGTAGCGTCTTATTGTTACTTTTACGACTCGTCGCATCGTTGAAGTATTTTTCCGCCTTCAACCTTGCGCCTTCATGTTTTGAAGGTCTGGAGCAACTATCTGCAGGAATTCTAAAGTGGCGTTGTTGGTGCAGGTCACCAGTTCAACCCCATTGTACCACTGAATTTCTAAACTCCTATAAAGGTCGTCTAGTAATCATTAAATTTTATTTATATGTGAAAGATGGACAGACCCTTAAATCTATAACAAATTAACCTCTCACTTATAGTTAACACAAGATGTTAATTATGTTGGCCCACATAACTTAGAGCAGTGTTCCAACTCTGGTTTTATGGCAGTATACAATAGATCACATAATTAGTTTGGGAACAAATAGAACTTAATAAGTGGCATATGTGTATTTCCGTATTTAATCACTAAATACACGATCATGGTATCAATAACAAGTTCAGCTGTGAAAATGCACATACATATTAGGGTGGTTAAAAAATCTACCGTTCTTTAGAGACCTAGGGACTCTGCAATTATGTTTCTATGCAAAAGCTCAGCACTGTAGAACATATGGAAAACAGTGCTCAATAAAGTTTAAGTTATGATTGACTGGCCGGTCCACGATGACCTCACATAGACTGAGTAAGTCCGTAGTATTACTTGAAGTTTATTCAACGTCCAAACTGAAGAACCTTATGGCACGAAAAGAGACTCAACACACGTCACCTCTTCGTCTATTTTGAAGCCGCCTTCTACAGCACGAAAAGGACCTGTCTATATGCCGCGATGTCTGAATTTTGCTTCCCCGCAAAACTTATACGGCTGTGCAAAATGACGTTGATCAAAACCATCAGCTCAGTCAGAATTGGGAAGGACCTCTCCGAGTTCCGACTAAACGAGGTTTCAGACAGTGTGACCCCCTATCATGCAATTTTTTTAGTTTGACGCTGGATATTGTACTAGCTGCAGAACTTAACCGCTCTGGAACAATCTTATCTTAATAATATTATAAATATGAAAGTTTGGATGTTTGGATTTTTTGATGTCCAGACGTTTGTCTTTGTGACTAAATCACGCCAGAACGGATACACAGATTTTGATGAAATTTGGGAAACATATAGACAATAGTCTACTGGCTTAAACTTTTTCGAAAATGGAACAATTACTTTTTATTAATTTTTATACATTATAAATTTAAGTATACTGACCCTCACCAATATTACAAACTCAATTGGTCAAATAATTCGAGGGCTTACAAAGTGAGCCGTGATCACCTCCCTCCCTCCTTCTCTACTTCTGGCAAAATCTATAAATTGTTATAACTCAAAATAATTTTTCTCCTAAATAAATATTTTTCGATATCAAATAATTTTTGGTATACAGATCGAGATCTAAACAATTCTGGAAAAACGATCAGTGGTTCTCCTCTTCCGCCATCCTCCCTCCTTCAATTGCTTTTATTATCTTCACCTGTATGTTTGTTTGTTACTCTTTTTTTGCGCCTGCTGCCTTATTAATACGTTTTTATTATTAGAGTCACCTAATTTCTGTATGGTTTTCGGGATCCGTCCGGCATCCCATCGGGCACCTTATTGATTGGGTTCGCTTGGTTTTTGTAGTTCGCTTTCTTGGAAAAAAGGTGATAATCGGACCAGTTCGTCGGATAGGTACCACAAATGTATCTGCAATGCTTTTTTGGTGGTTATAGCTATCTCTTCATCAATTTCGATGTATTTTCCAACCTTTTTTTTCAAAACATTAAGTTATTAAAACCTACATTACTGCAGATTGGAGTTTATACCTAGCTTTTACGCACAAAAGTGTTTCAAAATGGATAAATTTGTCCAAAGGTAAGGTCCTTGACTATAAAAAGAAACAATTTATATTGTGACGAATATTAGCAACACTAAGGCATACTATCATCTCTAAGCCGATACTAAGCAGTCTTGTATCTACATAAACAAATCAATCATTATGTCTACACATATGTACATACAGCAGCGAAGAGATACTCCCAAAAGTATGCAATCATCAGCAAAGTAGTTCTCACACATACACATGCATATTTCTGAGTTACTCACAAAAGTATGCAATTTTCAGCGAATTAGTAAATTCTAGAAGAAGAAACGCCTAGAAGTATGCGAACGAGACAGCAGAGAGTATAAAAGGAGCGAAAGCTGAGTAAGAAGCATTCGATTTGATTTAAGCACGCTATCAGTTGCGAAGTATAAGTGTTATTGTGAAGTATTTTCAAAGTAGTCTAATAAAGACCATTTTGCATTTTTGAATATTGGAGTTATTTATTCAACAGTTTAGCGATACGAACGTTAATAGAAGGTTGCAAATAAGCAGAAATACCATAAATACGTTACAATATGCTTAGCCATTCTGTGAGCGTGATGTATAGGCCCAGGTGCTCTCCAGTGAACTTTTTATAATGGTTGCCCCAACACCAACATCGTCAGTTCAATAAGTTCGAGGTAGTCATCTCGAGACTGGTCTCTCTTACTAAGATTATGTGCAATGGAATCCTGCATTATTTCTTAACTCAGCTTCTCAGGAGAAAAAATTGTGGTGTGTGGTATGATCGAATAACTTTTTTTAAGATTCTTTTACCTTTTAAATATGGGAGTTAAAGGTGAACTTGAAGACCCTGAACATAATGTGATACTATTGCCATTATGTGATGGACACACGGCAACCATAGAAGTTTATTCTGCAGCTGCTTTTGAATGAAAATGCATTCACCACTCTTGATAACATTATTTTAGGCTGTGATATCATAGCCCGTACCAACTACTTCGCGAACCATGTCATAAGAGTTTTAAGTACTGCATCTGCAGCTTCCTAAAATGTTGCACTACCCAGTGTTTGGCACCCCTGCAATTTCTCATTTCCATCAGACAAGGAAACTAGTGCTGGTAGCCTATATACATTTTGTGAACTTAAAACATCAGGCAAGATTTCGCTGTCTCGATTAAAGAAAATTTATTCTTTGATATATTCTAAGTAAGACATCATCTCTGGCGAAAATATGCCTTGCTGCTTCTCGTTACCTTGTCATTTAACTTCTTCAAAGCCGCAATGATGCCCGATCATGGTCAGGTGTGGCGGCTATAGGAATAATAAGCCTTACAGTCTCACGATGGGAAACTTTATTCCAGTCTAAAGCCCCTGCCAAATTCATGTCATAAAAGGCTGCTCTAAGCCTTTCGTGCTGAAACTTCTTCGTTCTTGCTTAATAAACGTTTTTCAAATTTTGTTTTTTGAAAGAAAGTTAATATAAATGATCATCAGTACCATTTTCTGTACCCTTTTTGGCACTTGAACTATCATCTAAGTCAGCATCGGTTGAATTAACAGAGCAACGTGTGGATTTTCCAGTGGCTTTTTTCTTTACTTCTCTTCTTTTTCAAATTTTCTAGTGCTCTTTCTTGCTTTTTAATATATTTTTTGGCTTGAGATGAAACGATCATTTTTATCTCAGTTCTTCGGTCAATCGGGCTTTATTTTTCTTTAAAAGTAGCCACTGTGAATGCACTTTTTATAGTTTTTCAATCTAACCCTTCGTGTATTTAGACAGAACAAGGGCTTTGCTCCAAACTTTATATATGAGGCTTTTTAACAGTTTCTTAAAAGTTAAACTTCAGAACTCTCAAACATAAACTACAAAAATGTTTCTAAAATTAGGTTTTACAGAAATTTATGAAAACTAAACCTCACTGAGCACTTCCTTCCATATTTTCTACAGTGCTGAGATTTTGCATAGATTATTCTTTTGTTATATGTAGCATTATTGGAATGTCCCTAGGTCTCTAAAAACATTTAGATTTTTGAACCACCCTAATGTGTATATATGTATTTACAGTTGAACTAGTGTGTTGATACCATGATCGTGAATTTAATGATTAAATACGAAAAAGTACACGTAACCCACTAATTAAGTTCTATTTGTTTCAAAACTGATCACATGGTCTATTGTATACTGCCATAAAACCAGATTTGGAACACTGCTCGAAGCTAAGTGGGCTAACGTAATCAACATCTTGTGTTAAGTATAAGTGAGGCATTAATTTGTTAGGGATTTAAGGTTCTGTTCAGCTATCACTAGGCAGTTTTTATAGGAGTATAGAATTTCAGTGGTACAATGGGGTTGAACTGATGACCTGCTCAAACAACGCGACTTTAGAATGCCTGCATATAGTTGCTCCAGACTTTCAAAGACATGAAGGCGGTGGACAGAGCACCGATACCCACAATACCAAAGGCTACGGTTTGGATACCAAGTGTGGTAAAGTCAGAGGTTATACGGGATTGGAATGTGTTACATGTATCTCGAGCCTCGGAGGGGGCCATAACTACATCCTCCATATTAATAAGGAATCGGAGGATGCGTTGCACTCATAACTAGGGAAAGTGTTCTTAGAAAGAGGAGTCCTAATACGCTAAAAGCTGTGGACGTAGAAAAGGACCTCGAGAACCTGAAATTAGCGACAACTGACGAGCACATAAGCATAGTGGCGGATCTCGTTATGGGCCATTGCAGCCCGCCAGTAGAGTTCCAAAGGGTTGTTTATCAATAACGGTGCAGAGGCCGGCTTGTCATGGACGCAAATGCGAATGTGTATCACAGCATATAGCGAGGGGATTATTTTATACAGAGTAGTCTACAGGTGGCTTACAGGGGTAACGTTTCTTCATATGTTGGGCCAACGTCCAGTAATGTGCTTGATATCACATTGAGGTCTGAGCATCGTATATCAGGATATACATTGAAAGTCGTTGGTAAACTATCCTTTTCAGACCATATATGTATGAAATTCAAACCTTAAACCTTATTAAACCCTAAGACGACAAACTCGAATAAATTCCCGAAATATGTCGCAGGAAGACTGGGGCAACCTCAAGACCAATTGTCAATAAAGAACGTGAAGCCAGAGGTCAAAATAAAAGGAAGCTGTGTGCACTGATTAATGTGCACTGAAATCATTTTTTAAAACCGCGAAGTGGATGCAGATAATGATACTGTTACGAATATTAGCAAAACTAAGGGGTGCTGCTATCTCTAAGCCGATGCTAAGCAGTGACGTGAATTCACATCAATAATTCAATCATTATGTATCTACATAAACGAAACAATAATTGCGCCTACACATATGTACCATGTACGTATACGAGCAGCAGAGAATCAATGTGCAAACACATGCATATATCTGAGATACTCCTGAAAGTATGCAATGAGAAAAGCTATAAAATCGTGCAATTGTAGTTACACCTGAGAAGTTTGAGAGCTGATGGACTAGTAGATTCTGGAAGCGCCTAGAAGATGAGAACGTTGAAATCAGAGAGTATAAAAGGCAGCAAATATAGAGGAGCTGAAATTCAGTTTCATTTGAGCTATCAATCGGTTTGGTTATTAATCAAGCTATTCGTTGCACAGTTTGAGTGTTATTGTGAAGTACTTTAATAAAGGCCATTTTTCATTATTACATTTTGGAGTTATTTAATCAACAGTTTAGTGATTCGAACTTAGCAGAGGGTTACAAATAAGAGGAGTTGCAAGTAAATTCGTTACAATACAAAACTTTGGCACACCTGCTTACCTGCTCAGAAAATTGGTAGCTATTTTAGCGACCGCCCCGGTGTGATGTTAGCATGCTCCGCCAACAAGGATCCTGGGTTCACGCCCCGGGTAAAGCAACATCTAAATTTTAGATACAAGTTTTTTCAATTTGTACGAAAAACAAATAAGAAAGTCTAAGTTCGGGTGAAAGCGAATATAAAATACCCAGCTGTGTATGTTGTTGTTTGTTTTTGGTTGGGTTATGGCATGTGTGTTGGACAGGGCCTTTGTTAATTAGGGTGCGATATGGTATTGATGTGTTTATCAATACGGGAAGGTATTTTATTTATTTATTTATTTAAAAGAGAAAAAATTATGAATAATTATTCCACTTACAAACTAAAGCGCTGACTGCCAGGGCATTCGGCTTACGATTAAGTTAACAGATTTCTAAATATTAAGTTTTATAGTATATACTGGTTAAGCTTATATATATAAGAATATATATACCCATATACACATACATATGTATTTGTATATATGAATTTGTATATAATATGGATATAATATAGACTATATAATGTATTTATGCTATATGCTTAGATTACAAATTGATATGAATTTAGTGATGAGATCAATATTACGGTCAACTGTGTGGCTGAGGAGGCTGGATGGTTTACTGGTGGCAAATATTGAAGTTCTGTTCCGTTGCAAGTTCGGACAGCTGTCTAAAATGTGTGTTATGTTTAGATCGTTGCATTAGCAAAATGGGCAGATGGACTTGTTTGAGCCGTTCAGGAGGTAGGAGTGTGTCAAGATTGTATGCCCAACACGAAGTCGCACGAATGTTTTTATTTTATTGGTGCGGCAGTTTGTTGGGTAATATGGTTTCTTGCCACTTGGATTGTAAATTTTGTAATGGTGGCTGTAATTTCTCCATTCCTCTGATTGGGTATCTTCAATTGTTTTTTTAGCTAGCAGTTTTAAATCTTTGGCCCTGTGTTTATGCAATATAGGTGTCAAACGAGGACATAAATATAGGGTTCTTTACTTTCAATACCTCGCTTTTCTTGGGAGATATGTAAAAGTGAGCCTGGTTTTCAATCGATTTGCTTAATTTTTCGCACGAATATACTCTAATGTATCAAAAGTGCGCTTACTTTTCCTATATACAATTTCTCTTTAAATTTGGGAGCAATCGTCCTCTAGAGACAACATGAAGTGTGTTACCCAAAATTGGGCGGCCCAGTAATAACAAATATTTAATCTATTTATGTAAGTGAATTTTGTTTTATTGGCTTAATATTTATGAAAAATCTTATTTATATAGCTTTTTTCGTTAGCGAAATATATATTTCAAATTTTACAGACACATTTTCAGAGCTAATATAAACAAGTAAGGAAAGCTAAGTTCGGGTATAACCCAACATTACATACTCAACTGAGAGCTATGGAGACAAAATAGGGGAAAGTCACCATGTAGGAAAATGAACCTAGGGTAAACCTGGAATGTGAGAATTTTAAGAGGGAGTGAGCCATTGTTCTATAGGTGGACGCCATTTAGGGATATCACCATAAAGGTGGACCAGGGCTGACTCTAGAGTTTGTTTGTACGATATGGGTATCAAATGAAAGGTGTAAATGAGTATTTTAAAAGGGCTTGGGCTTAGTTCTATAGGTGGACGCCTTTTCAAGATATCGCCATAAAGGTGGATCAGGGGTGACTTTAGAGTTTGTTTGTACGATATGGGTACCAAATGAAAGGTATTAGTGAGTATTTTAAAAGGGTGCGGGCCTTAGTTCTATAGGTGAACGACTTTTCGAGATATCGCCATAAAGGTGGATCAGGGGTGGCTCTAGAATTTGTTTGTACGATATGGCTATCAAATGAAAGGTGTTAATGAGTATTTTAAAAGGGAGTGGTCCTTAGTTCTATAGGTGGATGCCTTTTCGAGATATCGCCATAAAGGTGGACCAGGGGTGACTCTAGAATGTGTTTGTACGATATGGGTATCAAGTTAAAGGTATTAATGAGAGTTTTAAAAGGGAGTGGCAGTAGTTGTATAGGAGGTCGCCTTTTCGAGATATCGCCATAAAGGTGGACCAGGGGTGACTCTAGAAGGCGTTTGTACAATACGGGTATCAAACGAAAGATGTTAATGAGTAATTTAAAAGGGAGTGGGCCTTAGTTCTATAGGTGGACGCCTTTTCGAGATATCGACTAAAATGTGGACCAGGGTGACCCAGAACAACATCTGTCGGGTACCGCTAATTTATTTATATATGTAATACCACGAACAGTATTCCTGAAAAATTCCAAGGGCTTTTGATTTCGCCCTGCAGAACTTTTCCATTTTCTTGTACTTATTATGGTAGGTGTCACACCCATTTTACAAAGTTTTTTCTAAACTTATATTTTGCGTCAATAAACCAATCCAATTACCATGTTTCATCCCTTTTTTCATATTTGGTATAGAATTATGGCATTTTTTTCCTTTTTCGTAATTTTCGATATCGAAAAAGTGGGCGTGGTCATAGTCGGATTTCGGCCACAAAGTGAGTTCAGGTAAGTACGTAAACTAAGTTTAGTTAAGATATATCGATTTTTGCTCAAGTTATCGTGTTAACGGACGAGCGGAAGGACAGACGATCGACTGTGTATAAAAACTGGGCGTGGCTTCAACCGATTTGGCCCTTTTTCACAGGAAACAGTTATCGTCCTAGAATCTAAGCCCGTACCAAATTTCACAAAGATTGGTAAATTTTTGTTCGACTTATGGCATTAAAAGTATCCTAGACAAATTAAATGAAAGAGGGCGGAGCCACTCCAATTTTGAAATTTTCTTTTATTTTTGTATTTTGTTGCACCATATCATTACTGGAGTTGAATGTTGACATAATTTACTTATATACTGTAAAGATATACAATTTTTTGTTAAAATTTGACTTAAACAAAATTTTTTTTAAGTGGGCGTGGTCGTCCTCCGATTTTGCTAATTTTTATTAAACATAATATAGTAATAGGAGTAAGGTTCCTGCCAAATTTCATTATGATATCTTCAACGACTGCCAAATTACAACTTGCAAAACTTTTAAATTACTTTCTATTAAAAGTGGGCGGCGCCACGCCGATTGCCCAAAATTTTACTAATTTTCTATTCTGCGTCATAAGTTCAATTCACCTACCACGGTTAATCGCTTTATCCGTCTTTGGTAATGAATTATCGCACTTTTTCCGTTTTTCGAAATTTTCGATATTGAAAAAGTGGGCGTGGTTATAGTCCGATATCGTTCATTTTAAATAACGATCTGAGATAAGTGCCCATGAACCTACATACCAAATTTCATCAAGATACCTCCAAATTTACTTAAGTTATCGTGTTAACTGACGGACGGACGGACGGGCGGACATGGGTCAATCACATTTTTTCGATACTGATGATTTTGATATATGGAAGTCTATATCTATCTCGATTCCTTTATACCTGTACAACCAACCGTTATCCAATCAAAGTTAATATACTCTGTGAGCTCTGCTCAACTGAGTATAAAAAGTAGGAATGGCTTTCAGGCGATTTCGCTCATTTTCAAAGCAAATAGTTGGGAGATTTTTGTTCGACTTATGGCATTAAAAGTATTTGGAAAAGAGTAAAAATAAAATAATTTAAAAAAAATTTTTAAGTTAAACGGTTTTATTGAAAACAATACTTACATGAAGTAATAGTAATACTAAAAGCTACAAAATAGTTAGGTAGGTCCTAGGTACTAGTCATCATACTCCTCATCAATCTAGGGCGTTGATCAGACAATTAAATTAAAGCGTTGGGCGCATGAAATTCCTACAAATGTGAGGCGTAGCATAACCTGATTAAGGTTCAGTTGGTCTTACTTTTTTTTTGTTTTTTTTTTTCTCGGACGTTGTTGCAGCGTACTGCCCTCAAGTGGCCCGATGAAATCAGGCTAATCCTGTTGTTTGTTTTTTTTTTTTAATTCATACATACTTTTTTTTTCTTGTGTTTTTTTTTTTTTGTTGTTTTTTTGTATCCTAATTCTTATTTATGTGTTATTTATAAAAGGTTCGTGTAGTTGGAAATTGCTTCTGCATTGTTTAAGAATTATAGGTTTATAATGCCTTGAAACTCGGCATGGAACAGTCAAGTTTACTTCGTTCAAAAGAAATGGGCTTGAAATCGATCCATTTAAAAGTCTAGCCATAAATAGTACACCTAGCATTTCTCTACGACTTGCAAGTGTAGGAATATTTATAAGTTTTAATCGATTAGTGTAAGGAGAAAGATTATACGGAGAGTTCCATTGAAGATTTCTCAAGGCGAGAAGTAAAAACTGTTTTTGAATTGATTCTAGTCTATCCGCATGAACTTGATAACGCGGATTCCAAATTATCGATCCATATTCTAATATCGGTCTCACCAATGATGTAAAAGGGGTTTTTGTAACGTAAGGATCACTAAACTCCTTTGCCCATCTTTTCACAAATGCTAAAACTCCTCTCGCTTTATTGACTGTGGCATTAATATGAGGGTTGAAACTATGTTTGCAATTCATTGTAACTCCCAAGTCGACAAAAACATCAACGCTTTCCAGAGTTTGGCCATTAATTGTGTAGGAAGCTGGCTGTATGTTCCCACGAGAAAAACACATGGATTTACATTTTTCTATGTTGAGAGGCATAAAATTCGCATTACACCAAATAACTAAACGATTTAAATCCGCCTGGAGTATAGAACGTTCTGACTTAAAAAGTTTTACGTCGTCTGCATACATTAAAATTTTAGAATATTTTATAGTTGTGGAAACATCGTTTATAAAGATCAAAAACAGAATAGGACCGAGATGGCTGCCCTGAGGCATACCAGAGGATACATCGATGACATTCGAACAAATGTTTTTAAAATTGACTCTTTGAGTTCTACCGCAAAGATAGGAGGAGATCCAGCGACTTAGGCCAGGTTGAAAACCAAGCAATTCGAGTTTATAAACAAGTAATGAGTGGCGTACTTTGTCGAATGCTTTGCTGAAATCAGTGTATATAACGTCGGTATGATGATTGTTTCTAAACCCATTACAGACGTGTAAATTCAAGCAAATTGGTTGTGGTTGATTTGGCTCTACAAAAGCCATGCTGAGAACTATCTATCAATGTAGAAGTCGAAAATGTAAGATGATTAGTAACGATTGCTTCGAAAATCTTAGGGATAGATGAGAGCTTTGCTATTCAACGATAGTTTTCAATAGACAACTTGCTTCCTTTTTTATGGAGTGGGATAAGAAGAGATTCCTTCCAAGCCGTCGGGAAAATGCCGTTTTTTAAAGAGAGGTTAAACAGATCAGTAAGGGGCTGGTAAATGTATTCCGAATATTTTTTAAGAAACCATGTTAGGATCAAATCGGGACCGTATTTGAAGGATTCTTTTAGGGTCTTTAGATGTAGTAGAACATCTGCAGGCAGCAAATGTGGGGCATATATTGAGTTACTAGAATGGAGCTCATACGGATAATTTGTAGGTGATGAATCAATCACAGCAGAGTAATTAGAGTGAAAGAATTGAGCGAAGAAGTTTGCAATCTCTTGATCGTCGCTGGAAATGCTATTTCTAAACTTCATGGCAGAAGAAAACCCTTTAGTTCTGCGTTTAGAATTTACGAAATCATAAAAAGACTTCGGGTGGGAAATAATGTTTCTTTTAATTTTACATATGTAAGCTTTATAACACTTTTTATTAAGTTCAAAATACTTATGACGGAAAATAGCGTACTGTGCATAATAAGAATGTAAACCGGTTCTCTTCTGGTTCTTTCTTGAATAAACGTGATTTCTTATTTTTTAAAGCTTTTAAATCTTTAGTAAACCAGGCTTGCACTGGTTCAATGTACGAGCATGTGCGTTTGGGCACATGTTTTTCAAATAAAGTATAAATGGTTTTATTAAAATGTAAAACGTTTTCCTCTACATCCTCTTTATATCGAGGCCACGTTATCTCAGAAAGCTCTTTATTTAAATTGTTGAAATTAGTTTTGGAAAAATCAAATCATCTGGGAGAGACACGTGTTTTGTTAGTGCAGCCGACTTCATTGCTTATGATTTCGTAAGTTATCTCAAGAGAAGGATGGTAAACGTCTTCTGGCAAAACAAGAGGTTCACACCGATTTATAGAGAATTTAGATATGTCGTCAACAAATGCTAAGTCTAAGAACTTTCCATACTTATTCGGAAAGAAGTTGATCTGATTAAGGCAAAGATCAGTAATTCCATCCAAAAAGTCATTGTTATGCATCTTGGATGATACGGGGACAATATTGTGATCAGCGCTATTCCAAGATATATGTGGCAGATTAAAGTCGCCTAAAACAATCATTGAGTCCGTGGGCTTTATCATCGAATTGACTAATTGTAACAGTGAAATATGGTGCATATACACTGATAGATCAGAAGACGGTGGAATATAGCAAACGGCTAAGTAAATATGACCCCGGCCTAGTAAGATTCGGATGCATTTAAACTCGATGGAATCAACTTCGGCTAAATTAACACCTTCAGATGGAATTGAAGAATGTACAGCTAGCAAGACACCACCTCCGGTCCTATTTAAGCGATCATTTCTATAGGTCTGATACTCACCGCAAAAAATTTCGGAATTTAAAACATTGGGTTTTAGCCATGTTTCGGTAAAAGCAATAATATTATAGTTACAGTGAATGGTTAGCAAATATAAGTCAGTTAATTTAGTATTTAAGCCTCTAACGTTTTGATAGTAAATGCTTAAGCAAGATGATTATTAATAGAAATTTTACGCGTCCAACGCTTTTATTTAATTGTCTGACTTACCTAATTATTTTCTAGCTTTCAGTGTTATTATTACTTCATGTAAGTATTGTTTTCAATAAAACCGTTTAACTAAAATTTTTTTTTAATTATTTTATTTTCAAGTTTTTAGTCTTTATTTAATTGCCTATTATTTCTCATTCTATTTAGTTCATTTAGTGACTCATTGTTGCAAGGGCTTTTTCCTGACAATTTTTTATAATCTAAGTCCTCAATACATAATACTTCCAAAGACTTTACTCGACTCTGCGCCACGTATGCTTGTCCCTCCTACAACTCCAAAATATTCTGATGTCACTTCTACCGGACTGTATGTAATATTTGTTCCAAATATGAGCCAAATCGGACATCATAGGTCGCTTTCTATTCATGTATGTATTATTTGTTCGAAATATGAACCAAATCGGGCCACAAATACGATGTTTTTGATTATCTCGATCCTTGCGACACCTAGCGGCGATTTTTTCACAGGCCGCTTTCTATTCATGTACATTTGTATTATGTGTTCCAAATATGAGCCAAAACGGACCCCAAATACGATTTTTTGAATATGTCGATCCTTGCGCCACCTAGCGGCGATTTTTTTCATAGGTCGCTTTCTATTCTTGTTTGTATTGTGTGTTCCAAATATGAGCCAAATCGGACCACAAATACGATTTTTGTGAATATCTCGATCCTTGCGACATCTAGCGGGGATTTTTTTCAAAGGTCGCTTTCCATTCTTGTACGTATTATGTTTTCCAAATATGAGCCAAATCGGACCACAAATACGATTTTTGTGAATATCTCGATCCTTGCGCCACCTATCGGGGATTTTTTAATAGATCGCTTTCCATTCTTGTACGTATTATGTGTTCCAAATATGAGCCAAATTGCATTGTCTTCGGGTTCTGAACTATATTCGTTTCAAGCTTGTAGCATATCGGGAAGTTACTTAAATTTCAATTACAAAAAAGTGCTGCCTGTCCAACCAGCCTGTCAAGTCAACCTAAATAAAACCGTTTAAAAAGCAGGAGTGCCTTTCAGACGATTTCGCTCATTTTCAGAGCAAACAGTTGTAGCTATGAAAAAAATTTGTATGCCAAATTTCGTTCGGAGCAGCAGATTTTTGTTCTACTTATGGCTTAAAATTATTTAGGAAATCCTAACAAAAAAGGGGACGGTCATGCCCATTTTCAATTTTTGCCTAAGTACCGTACCACTGCTGATGAAGAATATCAGTCAAATGTAGTTAAATACCATAGATTTATTGCGAACTTTGTTAAGGTTAGACCTTTAGGAAAAGTGAGCGTGGTCTTTAATTGATTTTGGTTATCTTCATCTCAGTCTTTATAATTTTGTAAGAATAGAGTCTCTGCCAAATTTAAATGTAAAATCTTTAACGGTTTTTTATAACTTCCAAATTTCCTTCTTCTAAATCTGGGTGGTGCCACGCCTATATTTCAAAATTTTTTGGAATTTATGTTTTGCGTCATAAAACCAATACTTGGTTAGCTTGTTCTAAATTTTCGATATTGAAAAAGTGGGCGTGGTTATCGTCCGATTTCGCTCATTTTCAACACAAATCTATTCTAAGTCCATATAAGTCTTTGGTGAAGATATCCCAATATTTCCTCAAAGTTATCGTGTTAACTGACGGACAGACGGACGGACCAGACTTAGTCAATTTTTTTTGATACTGATAATTTTGATAAATGGAAGTCTATATTTATCTCGATTATTTTATACCTGTACAACCAACAGGGTATAATTAAAAGAAGCAGGACGCAAATTGGAAACCAAGCTCTGCCTAAAATCTCTTCGGAGGTTATCGCGCCTTACATTGATTTATTTATTTTTTTATTTTAGCAACAGCGGACTCCTCTTTGGTAGAGATGAATAAAAATAAATGTAAGGCGCGATAACCTACGAGGAGATCTAAGGCCGAGCTTCTCTTCCAATTTGCGTCGCGCCTCTCTTGATTTTCCCTACGAATTGGCCGGACGGGATCTACATGTTTTATGCCGACTCCGAACGGCATCTGCACTGAGAGCTTTCCATGGCAGAAATACACCCGGAGCGCTTCCCAAACACTGCCGAGGGGCCACCCCACTTAGAAAAATTTTCTTCTAATTAAAAAACCTTATTTCTAAAATTTTGATGTTGCTTTGTCCGGGGTGTGAACCCAGAGCATACTGTGTGGTAGGCGCAGCACGCTACCATCACACCACGGTGGCCGCCATGCTACGGATGAGGGACCAAGAAAACACAACATCACTGGCGGTGTCCTTTCGGGTATCTCTTCTAGGGCCAACGCTATGATGAATGACAGTGGCCGCGAAACTGGATCTGCCCCAAACATTATGTAATGACGCCGAGTGAAGAATAAAGAAATGGCTGACGAACATGTGACTGGGAAAGACTAGCAATAAGACAAAAGTGATGCTGGTGACCTCAAAGCGGGCTTTGGACGAGTAAGTTATCATAGGAGATTATAAAATATAGTCAAAACCTTTCTTGAAATATTTAAGAGTAAACACTGACTCAAAACTAACTATAAAGTAGCACTTTCCCTAACGGGAATAATGCCCAACGTCGGTGGCGTAGGCGAAGCTATCCGTCAGCTTTTATCCAAGGTAACCAGCTCGATAATATTATCTGCAGCACCTGTCTGGAACGGATATAAAATGACCAAAAATATATACTAGCAGCCTATCGTATTACTGCTATACGAATAGCATTTGTTTATCGATCGGTGTCCGACGACGCAATCCTAGTTTTATCTCGAAATGGCCGATCTGTATGGCATTGTAATCGGCCGACCATTTGAAAATGCCAAGAAAAGCGCAAGGCCACGAACATTAGTTAAGTGGCAAGAATCACGGAAAGGGCGCTGAACCTTCATATTAGTTCGGAATGTACTAGAATGGTTCGAGCGGAAGCATCGTGACCTAAACTACCACTCCATGTAGATATTGAATGGGCACATTGGTTTCAAAGGGTATCTACATAGGCGTAGGATAGAGGAGGATCTACATAGGCGTAGGATAGAGGAGGATCATTTCTGTCCACACTGTCCAACCGAATTGGAAAACTCAGAACACGTAATATTTCATTGCCCTAAATTTCGCAGCGAAAGATTTTTGGACCAAGAGTTTTTGAAGAGAAGCCTTTCATTAGGAATTGAGTTTCCTTGGTATGCTGAGACATACAGTATTGGACTGCAGTGAGTAAAATGGCATTTCTAGTGATGACGCGATTGACGCGTACCGAAAGGGAGCGCAGGGAAATTCGCATGAGAAGCAGTGGTAAACCGCCCTGATCCATATCCTTACTTTGTCATGGCGGCTGTATTTTTCCTTGAATCTTCTAAGAGGACACGTTATGTTGTACGCAGCTGTTAGCGCTTTTGATAACAGGTTGCTGCACTCCTCTAGCCTCTATGCGATGATAGATAACCTCTGTTGGTTGCTCTAGTCTTTCTCATGTTGTTTTATCACCATGACTGCAGCTTTAAACCTGATTTCAGTATTTGCATAGTAAATGTAGCACCCGCGCGCTGAGTACAGAAACCTTTCCGCAAAATGAAGACCGTGTATCAGAGCTACATCAAATAAACTCCCCTGAGATCCTCCGTGGCCACTTTACTGTGCTCAATGGTTTATCTGTAAGACTCGCAGCGCGATTGAGCTGTTTGTGCCTACATTTTCCTGCCACTGCGCTCACGCAGTGAATTTTACCGTTGATTTCAGGCTATGGAGAACCGTCACCAATTTCTCTGCTGGTAGCGTCTTATGGTTATTTTTACGACTAGTCGCATCGTTGAAGTATTTTTCCGCCTTCAACCTTGTCAATAACAAATCAACGTCTCACTTATACTTAACACCAGATCTTAATTATGTTAACCCACTTAACTTCGAGCAGTGTTCCAACTCTGATTTTATAGCAGTATACAATAGATCACATGATTAGTTTGGGAACAAATGGAACTTAATTAGTAGGGTACGTGTACTTTTCCGTATTTACTTTGGTTTTATGGCAGTATACAATAGATCACATGATTAGTTTGGGAACAAATGGAACTTAATTAGTGGGGTACGTGTACTTTTCCGTATTTACTTTGGTTTTATGGCAGTATACAATAGATCAGATAATTACTTTGGAAAAAAAGAGAACTTAATAAGTGGGATATGTGTATTTCCGTATCAAATCATTAAATATACGATCATGGTATCAATAACAAGTTCAACTGTGAAAATACATATACATGTTAGGGTGGTTAAAAAACTATGCAATTATGTTGTCTATGCAAAATCTCAGCACTGTAAAACATATGGAAGGCAGTGCTCAATAAGGTTTAGATTAGGATTTACTGGCCGGTCCATGATTACCTCACATAGACCGTAGTGTTACCTGAAGTTTATTTAATGGCCAAACTGAAAAACTCTATCAAACACCAGGACTTATGTTATTAAATAACCCCGGCCTATTTGCAAATACTAGAAGTTTTCCAGGACTTTCGCCACTTGCCGCTTCTAGATCTGACAACTGTATCACTCCTAATAGCTGGAGTTGTAGCCTGGCAATCACAGGACACGATCTCATAACGTGTTCGATCGATTCCTCCTCCAACCCGCACTTCTTACATCAGTGCAATCACTAACCGAGCTTAATTTAAAGGCATGTGACACCAGAAATTAGTGTCCAGTCAGAATATCCCTCGTGAGTCTGCAGTCCTCTCTTTTCAATGATATAAGCAACTTTGTTAGTCTAAGGTTATAAAACCTAAACATGGTCGACCATGTGCACCTCTCTTTTTCCCTTAATCTCATCCAATTTAGATGCGCCCTTTTCAGCTATTTCATCCGCTTTTTTATTCCAATATTTTCCCATATGCCCTGGGACCCAATGTAGATGTACGCTTTCCCCGTCCCGGTTCTACTTTGGAACCACCTGTGTACACATGTATCGCCTCGTCCGCCATTTGCGCACCTTTGCGCCAAACATCGACCTCTATTGTGGCTTAAAGAGCAACCATGACGTGCAGATAGGAAGTTAGGGAGTCTGTTCGTCCTGTAGTTGGTGACGCTATACTGTATGGTCTGCGCTGAAGCTGCCCCGAGGCACTGAGTCTGGTTGGAGTTTTTAATGCTATATTCTTTGCTACCAGGTCTTCTAGTGGAATGTGCGGAATGGCATACAGAGCAGTCGTCAGGGTTATTTTCATTGTTCCCGTAATGCTAGGCATTAATAGCCTGGATAACCTCTCTAATTTTTTAAGTAGGTTCTTTTTTGTGTCGCTGTCCACCAAACAAGAACTCCGTGGTAAAGGACAGGGTTTACAATCACCGTAAATATCCAATGAAAAAGAGAGGGTGATAAACTCCGCATACACCCCTACAATCTTTTATATACATAAAGTTTAAACATTTCTTTTGCCTGTCTTCTAATAAAACTCAGCCCATTGCTTCACCATGGCGGCTTTGCTTTTGTCCTGAGTTTTCTTATACTGTTTTCACACAGATACTTAATGATCTCATTTCAGCTTCTAATGAAATCGTAAATTTTTTGCTTTCACACAGAAGTAACTGCTCGGTTAGTATGAAGGATGAAATGTCAAGCGAATAAAATGACAATGCTATATGACAGACAATCATGGCGGAACGATATAGGTGGCAGCATGGTGACATACCTACAAACATAAAAAAATTCCATTTACTTGTAAATTCGATGGACAAATGTCAAAATCGTACTGCGTCGGTAGTTGATGTATCAAATCAAATAAAAAAGGTTATAATCAGCTGTACGATGCGGCCACCTTGTATTGTTCCGTCATGTAGACAATGACATTTACTTTGACATTTTTAAGCACCGAACACACCAAAAACTATGAAGCGGAAACGGAAGCGGAACGCTGCCAACAGAGTTGCATTGTGCTTTTGACTTCATTAGGCATTCGATTAGCTACTAATGAAATAATTATAGATTCGAATTTTGTAGGGAAAATTGAGCTCAATAAGCGTAATGTAGAAAACTACCTTTATTATTCAATAAGCCGTCTGTGTGAAAACAGTATTAGAGGGCAAGCACTCTTATAAGCGTCCTTGTTAGGAAATCATTGAACTCTTCCAGTTGCTCCACGTTGGCAACCTTTTTGGGTTGTCCCAGTTTTGTTTCTAAATGTTTCTATAATTTCGTTCAGTTTGTTTACTTAGGGTTTCTAAACGTTCCTCCCTTCTCTTCCCTATTTAGGGGGGTGCTCAAGCTGATATACGCATTATCGGAGAAGAATGATCTAGCAAGAACCATGCAATAATACATTGATATATCACGTTCAGAGCTCAATGTAATATCAGGAACATTGCTGGATGTTGGAACAATGTATGTATGCAACAAAATAGAGATTCGCTTCTCTCATTTGTATCTCCTCCTCTCCACTCATTGTGGTGCGAATTTGCATCCGCGTCTATGACCAACCGTGCTTTGCGCCCTTCGTCCTGTACTAGCTTCTTGCACTCCATCGGTGGAACCTCAGCATAATGGGCCATGTAGCAGTATACGAGGATAAAGGCCTGCTTATTCTTCTGCTCAACGACCACCTCTGCGAGTTCCTCAGTATTATAATTAGGCAGCATATATGAATACATCTGTTTTCTTACCATGACTGCAGCTCGCATCGATGAGATTCACGACTCCTGGATCAGCGCCACATCAAACGAACCCTCCTCAAGGGTTAGATGGAGTTTGCTAGATGCCACTTTACTTTGTTTATCTGTAAAACTCGCAGCACCATTCGGCTGTTTTTTTCCTCCTCGACCACCTTCGTCATGACATCGTCGTCCTCCTCTTTCCCGTTTGGTTTAAGGCTTTCGTTTAAGGCCCTCTTCAGCCTCTCCCACTTGTAGCAAATTACGATTGGTATTCTCGGGACTTCTTTTTCTGGGTCGTAAATGCTGTGTTTTGTGTTTCTCTGTGCAAATCTCAGCACCAATTGTCTGTTGGTCTTCTTCTAACACCTTCGTGGTGACATCCGCGTCCTCCACCTGTCCCTTTTCTATAAAGTTCTTGAGGTCCCTTTCGCCTTCGTTAAGATTGTTATCTTCTGAGTCGCATGTAAATTTTTAAGCTATTGCATAGATTTTATAGCGGGCTTGGCGACTAAATCAAAAAAAACCGTAACGGATATTTGTCAAAAAAGATCCGAAAAGGCTCGAAAAGGTTCGAAAAGGTTCGTAAAGGTTCGGTGTTAGCAACAGGCCAAATACATAAAATTGGATCTCTATCATAAACAGCGGTGTGCACCACTACATTTACACGGTTACCAAATTGAGAATGTGTTAGTAAACACGAACACGTAGCGAGCACGAAAGCAAAATCAATTATTTATTTAGTTTGATTTCAATGCTTAAACGGGGAACATGTGTCACACGCACTCTTTGGTACTCTGTTTTCAGCGCGCGTGCGACACTCACTCACCGTACGACCATCGAAATCAAACTAAAAGAGCTTTCGTTGATTTTCACGAAGTAGCCATTGTGCTATCGCTTATCGTATACATATATGGTCGCATACAAGCCAACCTAATAAAACCGCACTGCGTTTTTTTAGCGCATGCAAACAACCGGCGTCTTTTGCCCTAACCCAAATAAGCATGCGTTGCGGCAATGTAAAGCATGTGTGCAAACGTCAAATCTAAATGTCACGCAGAACAAAAATTGGAAATCGAGTTAGGTTTTCACGCAGCAAATTCAATTTGAGTTGCTCTCATACAAAGTTGTATGTGCATGAGACATTTTTGACAGAAAATGACTTGCGTGCGTTTATATTAGGTTGGCTTGTTAGCAGGTGCTAAGTTCACGCCCACCCCGGATCACAAAGTTAAAGTTAAAGTTAAATTTAAAGTGAATGTTAAAGGTAAAGCGAAAGTTAAAGTTAAAAATAAAGTTAAAGGTAAAGTGAAAGTTAAAGTTAAAGTTAAAGTTAAAGTTTAAGTTAAAGTTAAAGTTAAAATTAAAGTTAAGGTTAAGGTTAAAGTTAAAGTTAAAGTTAAAGTTAAAATTAAAGTTAAAGTTAAAGTTAAGGTTAAAGTTAAAGTTAAGGTTAAAGTTAAGGTCAAAGTTAAAGTTAAAGTGAAAGTTAAAGTTAAAGTTAAAATTAAAGTTAAAGTTAAAGTTAAAGTTAAGGTTAAAGTTAAAGTTAAAGTTAAGGTCAAAGTTAAAGTTAAAGTTAAAGTTAAAGTTAAAGGTAAGGTCAAAGTTAAAGTTAAAGTTAAAGTTAAAGTTAAAGTTAAAGTTAAGTTAAGTTAAAGTTAAAGTTAAAGCTAAAGTTAAATCTAAAGTGAAAGTTAAAGTTAAAGTTAAAGTTAAAGTGAATGTGAAAGTTAAAGTGAAAGATAAAGTTAAAGTTAAAAATAAAGTTAAATTTAAAGTGAAAGTTAAATATTAACTTCTCATTTATTCAATAAAAGTAAAAAATTTGTTTTCTTATCGGTCACCACGCTTAGAAAGGTTAACTTGAATTAATATCAAAGACAAAACTTGAATTAATATCAAAGAAAAACAAGTAAGAACGGGACTGTCTTCGGCTGTGCCGAAGACTTCATACCTTTCATGAATGGGGCTGAACAATAATCTTATCCCGTTCGTAATCTCCGAATAATCGGATGTATAAGATAAGAAATATATAGTGAACAGATCTACATACCTTAACGATTTTTAAGATAAATATAAAATAAAAAACAGGTAGGTAATTCGTGTGAGGATGCAAAGTTTCAGGTTTTTTGTGGTCTGCGTGTAAAAACTATGACTACGAATCACGTATTTCAAAAATATATGACGAAAACGTAACTATTTGATGAAATTTGATGAATTTTGAAGATTCTAGCCGTAAAAAAGGGGTCCAAATGACAGTTTATATGAAGTATATAATATATAAACGACCGATCTCTATGATTTTTTCAGACAACAATATATGCTGTATACGTAAGCATTTTGTGAAATTTGAAGCTTCTAACTGTTAAAACGAGGCAGAAATTGCGTAAAGTTTCTTATCTGAACAATCGGTTGTATGAGATATATACTATGTGTACCACCGATCTCAATGATTTTTTCAGACATCAATATATGCTATACACGTAAGCAGTTGGTGAAATTTGAAGCTTCTAGCTGTTAAAATGGGGCCGAAATCGTAAAAAAATATATATATACTATATATATATACTATATATACCATCATATATATATTATATATATCACCGATCTCCATGATTTTTTGACACAACAATACATACTATATACGTAAGCAATCGGTGAAATTTGAAGCTTATAACTGTTAAAATGGGGAAGAAATTGCGCAAAGTTTCTTATCTGAACAATCGGTTGTATGGGATATATACTATATATACCACCGGTATCTATGATTTTCTCAGACAACAATATATGCTATACACGTAAGCATTTGGTCAAATTTGAACATATCTAAACGATTTTTAAGATAAATATAAAATAAAAAATAGGTAGGTAATCTGTGTGAGGATGCAAAGCTTCACGTTTTTTGTGGTCTGCATGTAAAAACTATGGCTACGAATCACGTATTCCAAAAATATATGACGAAAACGTAACTATTTGATGAAATTTGATGAATCTTGAAGCTTCTAGCCGTAAAAAAGGGTCCAATATGACAGTTTATATGAAGTATATAATATATATACCACCGATCTCTATGATTTTTTCAGACAACAATATATGCTATATACGAAAGCATTTTGTGAAATTTGAAGCTTCTAACCGTTAAAACGGGGCAGAAATTGCGCAAAGTTTCTTATCTGAACAATCGGTTGTATGAGATATATACTATGTATACCACCGATCTCAACGATTTTTTCAGACATCAATATATGCTATACACGTAAGCAGTTGGTGAAATTTGAAGCTTCTAGCTGTTAAAATGGGGTAGAAATTGCGAAAAGTTTCTTATCTGAACAATCGGTTGTATGAGATATATACTATATATACAACCGATCTCTATGATTTTTTCAGACGACAATATATGTTATATACGTAAGCAATCAGTGAAATTTGAAGCTTATAGCTGTTAAAATGGGGTAGAAATTGCGAAAAGTTTCTTATCTGAACAATCGGTTGTATGAGATATATACTATATATACAACCGATCTCTATGATTTTTTCAGACAACAATATATGCTATATACATAACCAATCGGTGAAATTTGAAGCTTATAGCTGTTAAAATGGGGTAGAAATTGCGAAAAGTTTCTTATCTGAACAATCGGTTGTATGAGATATATACTATATATACAACAGATCTCTATGATTTTTTCAGACGACAATATATGTTATATACGTAAGCAATCAGTGAAATTTGAAGCTTATAGCTGTTAAAATGGGGTAGAAATTGCGAAAAGTTTCTTATCTGAACAATCGGTTGTATGAGATATATACTATATATACAACCGATCTCTATGATTTTTTCAGACGACAATACATGTTATATACGTAAGCAATCAGTGAAATTTGAAGCTTCTAGCTGTTAAAATGGGGTAGAAATTGCGAAAAGTTTCTTATCTGAACAATCGGTTGTATGAGATATATACTATGTATACCACCGATCTCAACGATTTTTTCAGACTTCAATATATGCTATACACGTAAGCAGTTGGTGAAATTTGAAGCTTCTAGCTGTTAAAATGGGGTAGAAATTGCGAAAAGTTTCTTATCTGAACAATCGGTTGTATGGGATATATACTATATATACCACCGGTATCTATGATTTTCTCAGACAACAATATATGCTATACACGTAAGCATTTGGTCAAATTTGAACATATCTAAACGATTTTTAAGATAAATATAAAATAAAAAATAGGTAGGTAATCTGTGTGAGGATGCAAAGCTTCACGTTTTTTGTGGTCTGCATGTAAAAACTATGACTACGAATCACGTATTTCAAAAATATATGACGAAAGCGTAACTATTTGATGAAATTTGATGAATCTTGAAGCTTCTAGCCGTAAAAAAGGGTCCAATATGACAGTTTATATGAAGTATATAATATATATACCACCGATCTCTATGATTTTTTCAGACAACAATATATGCTATATACGAAAGCATTTTGTGAAATTTGAAGCTTCTAACCGTTAAAACGGGGCAGAAATTGCGCAAAGTTTCTTATCTGAACAATCGGTTGTATGAGATATATACTATGTATACCACCGATCTCAACGATTTTTTCAGACATCAATATATGCTATACACGTAAGCAGTTGGTGAAATTTGAAGCTTCTAGCTGTTAAAATGGGGTAGAAATTGCGAAAAGTTTCTTATCTGAACAATCGGTTGTATGAGATATATACTATGTATACCACCGATCTCAACGATTTTTTCAGACATCAATATATGCTATACACGTAAGCAGTTGGTGAAATTTGAAGCTTCTAGCTGTTAAAATGGGGTAGAAATTGCGAAAAGTTTCTTATCTGAACAATCGGTTGTATGAGATATATACTATATATACAACCGATCTCTATGATTTTTTCAGACGACAATATATGTTATATACGTAAGCAATCAGTGAAATTTGAAGCTTATAGCTGTTAAAATGGGGTAGAAATTGCGAAAAGTTTCTTATCTGAACAATCGGTTGTATGAGATATATACTATATATACAACCGATCTCTATGATTTTTTCAGACAACAATATATGCTATATACATAACCAATCGGTGAAATTTGAAGCTTATAGCTGTTAAAATGGGGTAGAAATTGCGAAAAGTTTCTTATCTGAACAATCGGTTGTATGAGATATATACTATATATACAACCGATCTCTATGATTTTTTCAGACAACAATATATGCTATATACATAACCAATCGGTGAAATTTGAAGCTTATAGCTGTTAAAATGGGGTAGAAATTGCGAAAAGTTTCTTATCTGAACAATCGGTTGTATGAGATATATACTATATATACAACCGATCTCTATAATTTTTTCAGACAACAATATATGCTATATAAGTAAATATTCGGTGAAATTTGAAGCTTCTAGCTGTTAAAATGGGGCTAAAATTTGCGAAATTATATATATATATACTATATATATATACTATATATACCACCATATATATACTATATATACCACCATATATATACTATATATACCACCGATCTTTATGATTTTTTCAGACAACAATATATGCTATATACGTAAGCATTCGCTGAAATTTGAAGCCTCTAGCTCTTAAAATAGGGCAGTAATTACGAAAAGTTCCTTATCTGAACAATCGGTTGTGGGGGATATATACTATATATACGACCGATCTCATAAATTTTTTCAGGCAACAATATGTGCAATATACGAAAGTATATGGTGAAGTTTGAAGCTTCAATCTGTAAAATTGGGTAAGATATTACAAAAATCCTCTTTTTCTGAAAAATCGGTTGTATGGAGGATATATGCTATAGTGGTCCGATCCGGTCGGTTCCGACAAATATCTAATCGGACACCCAAATACACCTGCTCACCAAATTTTATCAAGATATCTCAAAAATTGAGGGACTAGTTTGCATACAAACAGACAGACGGACAGACGGACCTGGCTATATCAACTCAGCTCTTCAACCTGATTATTTCGGTATACTTAATGGTGGGTCTATCTATTTTCCTTTAAGGACTTACAATTTTCGGTTTCGTGACGAAATTAATATACCATTTCATTTTCATGAAAGTTATAAAAATGTTGCATAAATATTATAATTGCATTAGTTGATAATATGCAATAGCTTTACCGCGGCAGTCCCCGAGTGCCACACGCCCTTTTTTTTTCTTTTTGCCTATACCCTTGAACATTTTGCCTAGTTGCGTGTACAGTATATCCTCCGCCTGCTTGTTTATTTGGAAGATGTAGAACTGACCTTCCTCCGTAGGCCGAGATACAGTAAGTACCTTCCAATCCTGTGTCGGTATATTCGGATTTTAGTATATCCTCCGACTTCATCACACATGCTATCCATACTTCAACTTTGTGCGTGGAACCGCCCACTTGGTACCGTGGGGATATGCGCTTTATCCTCCAGCTTAAACCGCTACAGCACCACTAATCTTTCTCCCCGTGTCCGACACTTCGCTTAATGCGTTTTTGTCATCTTTCGCTTGCAACTGAGTCCTCCCCTTATTATCGTCCCTATTAAAATGAGATAATAAGTCGTTCATCTTGTTCGCCCGACCACCTTCCCGACAAGGCGGGCTCAGCGATACTTCCAGAGTTGGCCCGGTATCGGGAAGGCTCCGTTCGAATACATCCGAATATATCCCCTGGCTGCAAATCGTTCAATAGGCACGATCCGCATAATACACTGGATTGGGAGGATGGCAGTGCACACGATAACTTGAGTAAATACTGGGCTATCATATTGAAATTTGGTATATGCATTCCTTGGCACTCATCTCCCATGGCTGTTAAAAATGAGTGAGATATAACCACCCCCAAATTTCTACTCGTATATATATAACATTTTACAAAACACAAAAAACCTGATTTAGTAAATAATACACCTAGAATGTTGAAATTTGATGTGTAGGCAGATATTGAGACTCTTGATAAAAACATGAAAAAATTTTAGAAAACAGGCGTGGCGCCGCCCATTTGTGATAAAATCAAATTTAAAAATATTTCTAATCATAAATCAAAAGCAGTTAAACCTATCATTTCGACAGAGAGGTTCCCTTTACTATAAGAAATGCTTCGAAAAAAATTAACGCAATTGATTAAGGACCACGCCCACTTTTATATACAAGATTTTTAAAGGGGTCGCGTACGAATAAAATAAGCTGTGTCTTTAAAAAAAGAGCTTTATATCAATTATATTTCTTTTCCCAAGTGGAATTATAACAAGAAATGGGAAAAAGTTCAAATTTTTGAAAATGGACGTGACACCGCCCCTTTTATGGCAAAGCTACTTTCTATGTTTCGGAAGCCATAACTCGAAGAAAAATTTACATATCGTAATTAATTTGGGAATACATACTTTCTTTATAGCAGAAAATATTTCTAGTAACAATGGACGGGAACGGTCAAAGGACCACGCCCACTTTTATAGAAAAGATGTTTAAAAGGGTCGTAGACTCGAATAATAAGCTATATCTTAGCGACAAATAGTTTTGTATCAATGATATTTCACTTACCAAGTTTTGAAGTAAAAGGAAATTTGAAGAATTTTTTTTAATGAGCGGTACCACGCCCTTAGTTCGATCAAGCATTACACAACATTTCTAGAGACTAAAAAAAATAAATCCCTCGTAACAAAATTCGATACACATGTTGGGCTTATAACATGAAATATTTCTAGTAAAAATGGTCTAGATCAAATATCTACTTTCAAATAGACCCCCTCCTCTACATTCTAGGTGTATTATTTACTAAATAATCATTTTTTTTGTGTTTTCCAAAATGTTATATATGTATAAAAAGTAGGCGTGGTTGACGTCCGATTTCGCTCATTTTAAATAGCGATGTGAGATGAGTGCCAGGAAACCCAAATTCCAAATTTCAATGAGATATCTCAATATTTACACAAGTTATCGTGATCACAGACAGACAGACGGACGGACATGGCTAAACCAATTACTTTTTTCACCCTGAGCATTTAGATATATGAAAGTCTACATTTATCTCGATTCGTTTGTGCCGTTGCAATCAACCGTTATGTTATCAGAGTTCATAATATTAAAACATATCGAAAGCTGCAAGTTTTAGGTATGTGTACTTAAAATGCACATGAGCAAATAAATATGTAAAATAAACAGTAAATAAATAAACTTAAATCCAACTTCGTTTACACCCGAAATAAGACTCCCTTACTTTTTTGAGTATGGTTTGTTTTTAAAATATGCCTCAGTAGGATTCGAAAGCAATTTATCTGAAATAAACTGAGCACTTGAAATGCTTACTGAGTATATAATGTTCGTTTACACCCGTATATAGACACCCTTACTTGTTTTTTCATAAATTGTAGAAAAATACGGGCTTTGAAATGTTACTTGAGTTTTTACCATGATACCTTAAAACACCCTAATACATACATATATATATATATAAACAATTAAAAGTAATATTTCCTTTGAAACAGAATAACAAATAATTTAGCCAAAGTCGCGCTAATTTCATTTCGCTGAAATATTCATATTTATCTTGAATTTGTCATTTTGGTAGAGCAAAAAACTGTTTGTTCATCTGATTTTGAAAATGTCTGAAGCTTGAGTAAAGGTATAAATAGCGCCCACAAGAGCTTTCTTGCTTTAAGTACTTTATATTTAACAATCGGTGGACGAAATACAGTTTACAATGAATTTAAGCAATTATTTGGCGCTCATGTTAGTCTTGCTTAGCTCTCTTTTGAGCGATGCGAGTTCGCGATTCCGCATTTTAAAAAGCAATTATTCGAGGATAGAGGATAGGCCATATATGGTTTTATTACTTGATTCCTTGAAATATTTTTGCGCTGGTTCATTGGTCGATTTGGAAACTGTAATTACGGCTGCGCATTGCGTGAAAAAGAGAGAAGCACGTTATATCGACGTTAAAGCTGGTGTACATGATACACGCGAACG
Source organism: Eurosta solidaginis (assembly GCF_040869045.1). Lineage (NCBI taxonomy): Eukaryota > Metazoa > Arthropoda > Insecta > Diptera > Tephritidae > Eurosta > Eurosta solidaginis. The sequence continues at coordinate 251,381,800 of NC_090321.1, read as the reverse complement.
TGGAGAACTCCGCAGTGTGCAGTGTTTGATTATTCCACCTACTTATGATGAGGAAACTAGACATATGGATATAGCTGCTATTAAATTGAGTTCACCATATACCAAGAGTTCGACAATAAAACCAATTGCGCTTTGCCGTACTGAATTAAAGCCAAGTACACAAATGCGAATTAGTGGATGGGGTGCAATACGTAAAGACTCAATAGAGAATACGGAACTTCTCCGAACTGCATTCGTGGATATAATATCAAAGCAGGATTGTGCTAGTTGTTATAAGCAGATACAAGCTTTAACACCATCAATGATTTGTGCTGGGCTTGGTGAAAGTGGAGGTGATAGATGTTATGGAGATTCTGGAGCACCGGGCGTTGTGAATGGGAAAATGTGTACGGTGGTATCAACTGGGAAAGGTTGTGGGGATCCCAATTATCCAGGTATATATACAAATTTAAATAATGCGCAAGTTCTAAACTTTGTAAAAGAATCGATGAAACCGACGCCGGTGGAAAAAGATCAGCCGTCTAGCTCCAAGAAACTATTCGAATATTTGAAAGAAAAAAACACTTGAGTTCTACGTATAAAATTCTACTCTCACCATTTTTTAATAACGCGTCTAAATAAGCATAACTTCAAAAAATGTATATTATAATTTGTTATAACTTAAACCCAAATTACATACTTTTGTTGTGACATAATATAACTGTTTTATATTGAGTTCTAAAATCGTATCATTCATAACGCGTGCAACTTTACATTTTAAGTAATTCAACCAAAATTACTTACCAAAACTGCGAGCCCCTTAGGTGTAAGAAACTTTAGAGTTGAGGCTATCCAATAATAAATATATAAATGTCCTTAGAAAAACTTGAAATTTGAGGGGATATGGACTTCTACGCAATTTATTAAATTCCTACAGTGTTCAGTAGTTGCGTTCTTTCATTCTGTCACGGAACAGATTTTTGTCTTATGTGAAAAGGGAAATTAATTATTTCATTAAACAAAATTGTGACTCTATTTAATTTCTGTGTGAAATTGGTATAAGTTTATAATCACCTTTTGCAGAGTAATATGATTGATTAACAACTGATTTTAAATCTTTCTGATCTGATAAAAACTTTATTCTCAAAAATAGCATCTAAAATGTTTAGGATATGTGTGAACATTTGTGTGTATTCACCCAACAAACCAATTTGTTTTGTTAATTGTTAATTATTCATAAACTTAATATACCACCGCCTAACTAACTTGATGAGTTCAATACAAAATTACGGCAATAGCATGAGATACATTATAAATTATTTCATATTAAAATTAGAATTTACCATCTTCATAAAATATATCTCCTTTAGTGGGTAGGTCGTACCAACTCTCCATTAGTTCCATTTAGTGTGACCACCCGTACAAGATCATCACCTCCAGGATGACATTTTAAGGCCCTGGCAAGTATCCATTTTATCGGACGAGTGACTTCACTAAAAACAACGACAACATTTCTTTAAAGTTGCGAAATGGTCGAAACCATATTGAAAGACTTGACAAATATTCGTCTCTCCAACGACGCCAAAAATGAGTTCTAATAGTTGATATTGCTTTCCATCGCTGTTGAAGATTACCATAAAACCCATGACCCTCAGGCTCTGTGATCGACTTTAGCGGTTCACCTATTATGAAATGCGCTGGAGTTAGGATTTCTAAATCTCCTGCATTTGTCTAGCTTTCACATAGAGGGCGAGAATTAACACATGCTTTCACTTCTGATAACAACGTGTTAAACTTGTCGTAAGACAATAGAACTCCGCCTAAAACGCATTTCAAGTGATGCTTTATACGTTTTTTTACACGCCTCCCAATATCCTCCCATAGGCGGTGCAGAAGGGGGGTTAAATCGCCATTCAATATTGGAATCTGCAATACGAAGTTTATCATCCTCCATGCTTTCTTTGAAACTGCTGTGTAGAATTCGTTCAGCACCCACACTAATTGTAACGTAGTCAAAGAATTAAACCATGCAAAATCCTCTACGATTGATGCACAAACACGCAAATGAACAAATATAACCCTCAACAGATTTTGCTCCTCTGCCATGCGTAAATTTGTACATGTACAGGACCGCAAAATGCGTCATAAATGATCCTGACAGACCCTTGCGAATTTCCGAACAGATCAACTGATCCAATATGTCAATGCGACCAGGCTTCATAAATTGAGGCTCTGCTAGAAATAGTCCTTGAACGTACGGCCATCTTGATGCAACCACAGTTTGAGTGGGCTAATCACCCGTAATTTTTGGCAAAATTAGTGCATTAATAATTGGATAAAAGATCAAATAATACTTCATCTTCAACTCGTCCTCCTTGAGGTGATCCAATGCCAGTGATAACAGTATTTTCTGGATAGACCAAGACGTTGAATACACGACTCAGTCACGAAAGAGGCGTGCAATCCGCAATCGAACAACAAACGTGCCGGTTTCCATGATCAGCACAATCTCGTACTTTTACTAGGGCAGTAGCAAGCAAAACTCTTTTATTTGCGATTATTGGATCAGCTTCAGTATTCAAACACGGTGATACGGTTTCATATGAGGAGCGGTAGCTTAATTTGAATTTGCTCTTTGTACGTTCCCAATTGGGGCGGTTATATTGGTTGCGGCTGCAGTGCTATGCAGTAATGTACGATGACGTTGGCGACAAATGCGGCATAAGAGCTGTTGCACCGAGTTTTAAAGTGACCCGTACTTAAGCAGTTCAAACAGAGATGCGAATCTTTGAGGAATTTTAATTTTCCTGCAGGATCTAGGCGATTTTTCTCGCAATTGTAGACTTTGCGGGTGCCCTTACAACAAGGACAACTAGTGTTGTTCTGCCCCGAAAATGCGTGAAAAACCTTTTTAAATTTGTTAACCGTAACGGACTTACTTGCTTAAGACGGAACTGCTGATGATAGCATCGATAGTTATCTACACCTTGTTTCTAGAAACACCACTAATTGCTCGAATGTTGGCGGCTCATCACCAACAAGTGATAACTCCCACTGCTTCCTAGTCTCAAATGCAAGTTTATTAACCACCACAAGTTTTCGCACAACCTAAGGCATTTGGCGGCCACCGTGGTGTGATGGTAGCGTGCTCCGATATCCACACCGAAGATCCTGGGTTTACGCCCTGGGCAAAGAAACATCAAAATTTAAGAAACAAGTTTTTTCAATTAGAAAAAGAATTTTTCTAAGCGAGGTCGGTTCTCGGCAGTGTTTGACAAGCACTCCGAGTGTATATCCACCATGAAAAGCTCTCAGTGAAAACTCATCTGCCTTGCAGATGCCGTTCGGAATCAGCATAAAACAAGTAGGTCCCGTCCCGCCAATTTGTAGGATATGGATAAGAGTAGCACGACGCAAATTGGAAGAGAAGCTCGGACTAAAATCTCTTCGGAGGTTATCGCCCCTTACATTTATTTCTTTATAACAGGTTTTCATAATTTTGTTGGAGTTTGTGATTCTGGACAATAAACACATAATTTTTTCTATCACCATATGCAGAAATCGTCGCCCGCTACCAAAAAGTAGGCTTAAGTTAAATGTAAAAAGCACTCTTTAAAACGAAAATTTTTCAAGTCACCTACAAAGTCATTTGGACATGGTTCAAGCGGAACACTTATAGTGAATGGAACGTCAAATTCTTTCGGCGTCTGCCTTTGAAAATCTTTGATAGATGGATGAAAGTATCTATCGAAGACTAGATGAATTTCTGTTGGTGAAGTGTTACATACTCTTTGCAAGATGGATTCGGCCAACTTTCGGCATGTTTGTGGGAGTGAGGCTCCAAGATGATATAAAAAAGAGAAACCGTCAGTTATATCCACATTAACAGAAGGGGACACGCTAGGTTGACGCTAGATATCAAAAGTTTTGCCAACGCTGATTTTCATTCATTTCTCCCGAATACTGAAATAATGCTGGAGTTACTGGAGTTAGTGGAAAAGTGAGACAAAAACATATCAAGTAGTGAACAGTCCACCAAGCGTAATTGACCTGATTCAGTGCAAAGATTAAGTTGCACATTTCATCGATGCTAATTATGTACAAGTCATATATATGCCATTTTACGATTTAACAGTTTGTACACTGTTGTTGTGTTTGTAGAATATTATATGAATTAACCTATGAAAAAGGGATTTTTTGACCCCTAAATCCAAAATTTGAGGGTCTCTTAGAAACGCTAAGTACGCAGGTTTTATGTGCTCGACTAGACCAACGAATTGGGTATATCTCGCCAGGAGAATATTTGCACTTCCAGTGTAATTCATATTACATGATGTTGCACTAAAATGCAATTTTCTCAAAAAGCGCTCGGGGAATTTTCTTAAAATTTTATTGCTGAGCTTAATTTAACTCACAAAGAAGGAATCCGCAAAAAACCCGAGATAGTATGACTTCGCAATAAAACATAGTTCATGCATACCTTGTCCTTTGAACTCACTTGACAAGGGTTTCTTCCATGATAGGAGGTGGCAAGTCAGTACTTTTGAGGTCGGGGCGTTGCCAGCTTTCATAATTTGAAAATTTTATTTGAATACACTATGCCACATATTTTCGCCGAAGATTGACCTTTCATCTACGAATTACCACGATCCTGCCAAGGTAGGACATGGCAAGTCTACGGTTTGAGGTTGCCCTAAATACAAATAAATGGGTGATATTGGTCTTGTTTCAATACAATATGCAACATGTTTTTTGCAGTGGGCTCCTGGACTAATTTGACACGTAACAATACTTTAGTGCAAATAACAAAAGATTACAAAAACATTAAAATCGTTCTGATCTCCTTCTATTTAGTTCATCTCCCCATAAACCCTTTAATGCCATAAAAATACATAACGTGATTTACATCCGAGGATATTTAGGCCGAGCTTTTCTTCCAATTAGCGTCGTGCTACTTTAAATTTTCCTTATGAATTGAGGAGACGAGAAACTCATATCTTATGCCGATTCCGAACATCATCTGCAAGGCAGATGAATTAACACTGGGAAGCTTTTCATGGGAGAATACACTCGGAGTGCTTGCCCATTTAGAAAAACTATTTGCTAACTGAAAAAAATTTTTTGAAATGCCATAAGTCGATAAAAAAATCTTTTTAATAAATTGATGTTGGTGACGTTTCTCTTGAAATGTTTCCTTAAAATATATACAAGATCACACAAATGGGTATATAATGATCGGTTTTGTCCAAATTTTCTTACTTGCATACTTCACTTTTGTTAAAAATTCCGAAAGGATGGAGTATACTCGATACCTTCTACTGAGTATGAGTACTAGCATCGATACTTTGATCCGAGTATTTTATATGAGTACCAGTATCTATACAGTATCTATATCTATCTATCCTAAAAGTTCTATCACTAGTAGAGAAAGGAAACCATATTGCTTTTCGTGATGCTTCCGCCAAATTCTCGCTTCTACATTATGGTTTATTAGAAGCTCTGAAATACGTTTTTCATACTTATTTTGCATTTAATTTATGTTATGCCCACAAAGAAGGAAATATGTATGTATGTGTATTGGGTTGGGTCGATTTGTATGGAAGAAAGTTAACCTATATCGCGCCATCGATTTTTCGATAGGATTAGGGCTCAGGAAAAACAGTTCCACTACGCATACCCAAAAAAAATAATTTTCGAGCCTGCGAAAAAAAAGTCGATTTTTCGACCAAAATTTTTCTAAATCTCAATAAACGACATTTTTTTTTTTTCAAAAAACTGCATTTACTAATTTTGCATTTGCCAATTAACACGAAAAAAATACATAAAAAATGATTTGGAGCTTTGAAAATGAAAAAAATCCATAAAAAATCTAAAAAATCGATGAAATTTCGCAGGCTCGAAAATTATTTTTTTTGGGTATGCGTAGTGGAACTTTTTTTCCTGAGCCGAAATCATATCGAAAAATCGATCGCGCGATATCGGTTAATAAATCGACCCAGTCTAATGTGTATTCATAACTATTGGGGCATTGTCTATGACCGAATCTGAAATTTACTCTAACGACTGCCAAATTACAGCTTGCAAAACTTTTAAATTACCTTCTTTTAAAAGTAGGCGGTCCCACGCCCATTGTCCAAAATTTTACTAATTTTCTATTCTGCGCCATAAGTTCAACTCACCTACCAAGTTCCATCGCTTTATCCGTCTTTGGTAATGAATTATCGAAATTTTTCTGTTTTTCGAAATTTTCGATATCGAAAAAGTGGGCGTGGTTATAGTCCAATATCGTTCATTTTAAATAGGGATCTGAGATAAGTGCCCAGGAACCTACATACCAAATTTCATCAAGATACCCCAAAATTTACTCAAGTTATCGTGTTAACGGACAGACGGACGGACATGGCTCAATCAAATTTTTTTTTCGATACTGATGATTTTGAAATATGGAAGTCTATATCTATCTCCATTCCTTTATACCTTTACAACCAACCGTTATCCAATCAAAATTAATATACTCTGTGAGCTCTGCCCAACTGAGTATAACACTGTGCTACACTGATTTTGCACTTTAATAGCAATATAGTGTCTGTTGTAGGTCTTGATGAGTAGATCAAGATGCCGTGTTTCAAAATTTTCTAACACCCCGAAATTGTGAAGTTATTGTTAAAAAGCTGTTTTTTTTGTACCTCGCGCATTCAAAAATTCGTTAATCCGTAATTTTTCCATCAATTTTTGATTGCTTAACAGTTTTGGAAAGCTGAAAGATGGGGCTTCAAAGATATATATATTTGGCAACACTTGTTATAGCAAATTTTTGAGATTTTTTAGGAGTTACCTAAAATTTTATCGTTTTTTTTTAATTTTTCAAAGTTTGACGGCTTTTTAATGTATCATTTCTTTAATGAAAAATGTTTTTCTTAAACAGATTGAGAGCATATTCTATCTCGAGTAAAAAAAGTGCTGGGTGATCAAATTCGGTTGAGAATTGTTTAAATAACAAGACTTTTTGTGAACAAGAAAATTCTGCTCTCATTGTACAATCGATATCACGTCGGGTCAGGATTAATTGTATGATTACGGTATATCGCTGCCATCATATTGCGCATTTTTATCGTTTCTTTTATGCCACCAATTATTTTTTGTTATAAAAAAATTGCAATTATTGACTTTAATTATTTAAACAATTTCGATATTTTTTATTTATCTATATCATCTCTCGAGTAATTTTATTTCGCTCCTACGTTGGAGAGAAAAAATAAAGAAATAAATAGTTGCAAATATATTTACATAAAATTTTGTTTTATTTTATGTACTTAATACAAAAAAAAACTTCGAATTTCGATAGCTGTTAAAAATGTTTGCTAGATCTTCTACGTTTATAAGCCACATAGTCAGTATCGCGTTTTAGAGACCAGCAATAATTTGCCAGCATTCTGATCTGACTTTTTCCGACAAAGCGTTTTTCGATCTCTAATAGTTCCTGATGGAACCGTTCTCCCTGTTCGTCGCGGAATTGTCCAAGATTATCAGGGAAGAAATCCAAATGTGAATGCAGAAAACGGCTTTGTGTCTTTGATTTCTAGGCCGTCAGAGTTTTCTTCATCATCAGCTTCTAATGAATTTTGCGGTTCGGAAATTGCATCACGAATAGTCAATATTTCTCCCTTGATTGGATGAGATACAATTACCACATTAACATATTGTATACGGTCATGGGTTTTGTAGTGATGACCAACAGTATTTGTTTTGTAGAAGTAGCAATCTTCTGGCTTATGGAAAAATTGACGATGCCATATCATTTGGGTTGAGAATGGTAAAGGTTGTTTGTTGCATTTCCCAGTTTTTCATTTTTTGAGTGCGCTGGAGTACTTCACACAAGCATACTCTGGTTCATACCAAACATTTTCACTATACACGCGATTAAAGAAAGATGTGAAAGCTTCTGTGAGAGGTGCATTGGTTTTTAATTGTACACGATGTTGCGTATCAACGAATAACCCGCAGACGTAACAAAACTTATTACGCTTATCACACATTGCTAAAAAAGTACCTTGTAGCAACACGTACACTGACTGATTTGATTCTACCAAAATGACAGTATCCTAAGTTTCGTCTTGTCATTTATCTTACAAAGGCAAAGAGGCAAATGTCTCGGAGAGCAATTAAAGCACTGTATATCTCATTTCCACAAACAAGAAAAACCGTTGTCAAACCGTGGTCATATCAATTTTTCCTAACACATGATTTGATGATAAAAGTAAATAATTTTTGTTATCTTTATTTCATAATTAAATCATAAAAAAAAGGTTAAACGAAGCATAGAGAATGCTCAAAACAACGGCGATGATATACTGAAATCATATATTCAATCCTGACATGGCGCGATATCGATTCTACGATGAGAGCAGAATTTTCTTGTTCACAAAAAGTGTTGTCATTTCAACAATTCTCAACCGAATTTGATCACCCAGCACTTGTTTTACTCGAGATAGAATATTCTCTCAATCTCTTTGAGAAAAAAATTTTTTATTAAAGAAATGATACATTAAAAAGCCGTCAAACTTTGAAAAATTAAAAAAAAAAAACCAAAAAATTTTAGATAACTTTTAAAAAATCTCAAAAATTTGCTATAAAAGTGTAGACAAATATATACATTTTTGAAGCCCTATCTTTCAGCTTTCCAGAACTAGTAAGCAATCAAAAATTGATGGAAAAAACAGTTATTCAACAATAACTTGAAAATTTCGGGGTGTTAGAAAATTTTGAAACACGGTATCTTGACCTTCTCATCAAGACCTACGACGAACACTAGGTCGGTTCAAAAGTGCTTGAGATATTTTTTTTTGTAGCACTGTGTAATAAATGCAAATCGACACCGCTCAAAATGGCAAATAAGAGCGCCCCTATAACTGCGTCAATTCATTGCTGTTTGTGACTTCTTCCGCCGATTGTTATTTATAAAGTGCTTAAAGCAAGAAAACTCTTGTGGACGTTATTTATAGCTTTTTTATGGTTTAAGAAATTTTCAAAACCAGGTGAACAAACAGTTTCCTTCTACCTTATAACAAAGTCAAGACAATTAAGTATATTATTTGCTAAATTATTTGTTATTCTGTTTCAAAGGAAATATTTCTTTTAATTGTTTATATGTTTATGTGTATTAGAGTGTTTCAAGATATTATAGTAAAATCGAAATTGCAAAATCATGGTTAATTTAGAAGGCAGTGCTCAATGCTGTTTAAAAAAATGGAAACGTAAGTTTTTCTACAATTTCATTAAAAAACAAAAACAATAGAAAAATTAGTATACAAAATTAATTTATTTGGTTATTTTAAATTAAGAATCTTTTTAAAATAAGTACATTTTATAGGGAATACAAATTATCAAAACTAAATCTTTATATTTTACCTATAGAAGCAGACGGTTTGTGTAGGCTTTTTAAAACGGACTTTTTGTTGGTTCAGTCGAAACTTGTTTTCGATTAGCTTCTACAATCTGCAGCAACAACTGTTTTCCTCCTCATCATTTGTTATGACTTCGTTAAAATCTTGAATAAATTTAAAACTCTTTGATTTTATTAGCTGTATTTCTCTTTTTTAACTCTGGCTCCTGTTCCCATTAACTTGGGTGTTTGTTTGAAAAACTTTGCTTAATATTTAGTTTAGTAAACAAGAGCATTATTCTACTATTAGCAAATTCGTTCAATTTGCATTCATCATTTAGTAAATTGGCATTACTTCTAACATTTCTTAGTGATTCAGTGACGGACATCTTATTCACAATGTTCACTTTGTTTTCATAGTTCGCTTTCTTGGAATTAAGGTGGTATTCCGAGCAGTTCGTTGGATAGGTACCATAAATGTTACTGCAATGCCTATTTGACAGTTTTAATTATCTCCTCATCAATTTCTCTGTATTTTTCAACCTATTTTTCAAAAAACTAGGCCATTGAAAGCGGCATTACTGCTGATTGGAGTCTTTACCCAGCTTTTAACGTACAAAAGTGCTCCAAAATGGATAAATCTGTCCAAAGGTAAGCTCCTTGACTATGGAAAAGAAACAATTTAAGTATATGCTTAGCCATCCAGCGAGCGTGATGTATAGGCCCAGGTGCTCTCCAATGAACTTTTTGTATTGGTTGCCCCAACACCAACATCGTCAGTTCATTATGTTCGAGGTAGTCATCTTGAGACTGGTCTTTCTTACTAAGATGACGTAGCCAGGATTCCATTGCACTATTTCTTAACTCAGCTTCTCCAGGAGAAAAAATTTTTGGGTGTTTTGTGACCGAAGAAATTTTTTCTAAGATTCTTTAACTTTTAAGTATGAGGGTTTCAGGTGAACTACAATATCCCGAAAATAATGTATATACGTTACTCGAAACTAATGTCATTAAGTGACGGCAACATGGCAACCATAGAAGTTCATTCTTCAGCTGTTTTTCAATGAAAATGCATTCACCACTCTTGTTGTATGGAAGGCCGTACCAATTGCTTTATCGTGGAGATCCCATGCCATAAGAGTTTTAAATACTGCATCTCCAGTTTCCTAACCCAGTTTTTGGCACCCCCAGCAAATGCCTCATTTCCATCAGATAAGGAAACTAGTACTGGTAGCCTATCCACGTTTTGTGAACTTGAAATATCAGGCAAGATATCGCTGTCTCAATTAACGAAAACTGGTTCTTTGATATCTTATAGGTAAGACATCATCTCTGTCGAAAATGTGCCTTGCTGATTCTCGATACTTCTTAAAAGCGGAAATGCCAACTGATCATGGCCAAATGCGGCAGGAATAGGAATAAGTCTAAAAGCACCGTCACATAAGCAGTTTTTCGTATAGATACGTTAATCGCAATCTGAAAAGTGACATTATTTTTCCCACTCGTTAGTACTTTTCTAACGTTTTTCATCGTTAGCAAGTCTTTTTGTTTCATAGTGAGAATGATAACAACAGTGCTTCGAGAAATTTTCTTTTCTCATAAACGAAATAGGTTTCAATTGCTAAGTCTGAAGTTCCTTTATATTAACAACGCAACATCTTGCGCGATTATGACGAGTTACCGGAATGCATAAAATTGCGTTGAACGCATCCATCTGAAAAACTTCATTGTGGTTCGGCCTTTACAGTTCACGATCGAAAACTTTATTCCTGTCTGCAGCCCTTGCCGCATTCATGCCAAAAAGTTTGTTTTAAACCTTTGGTGAAGAAACATCTACGTTCTTGCTTAATAGAACTTTTTCAAATTCTTTTTTGGAAGAAGGTTAATATAATTCACCATCAGTACCATTTTTGTACAGCTTTTAACACTTGAACTATCATCTTAGTCAACATCGGGTATAAGAAGACGTATATAGATATTGCAACAGGATACGGCTTCTCTTTTTGCTCCTCGTCTTTTTCAAATATACTGTTTGCCTTGAGATAAAACGATCATTTTTCTGTCAGTTTTTTTTGTCAATGGGCTTTATTATCTTTAAAAGTAGCCAACGTGAACGTACACTTTACAGAACTGCCTTCCATATGTTCTACAGTTCTGAAATTTTGAATAGATTGTTTTTTTTTTTTTTTTTTGTTATATGTAATATAATTGGATAGTCGCTAGTTCTCTAAAATAAAACTTTAGATTTTTGAAGCACCCTAATACATATATGTATTTTCACAGTTCAAATATGGTATTGATACCATGAACGTATATTTAGTGATCAAATACGGAAAAGTACACAGACCCCACTAAGTAAGTTTTATTTCTTTTCAAACTAATTATATGATCTGTTGTATTCTGCCATAAAACCACAGTTGGAACACTGCTGGAAGTTACGTGGGCTAACATAATCAACATCTTGTGTTAAGTATAAGTGGGGCGTTAATTTCTTATGGATTTAAGGGACTGTTCATCTTTCGCATATTCGAAAAATTTAATGAATACCATACGGCTTCAATAGGAGTATAGATCAAAATAAGATAAGATATAGAGTAGAATCGCGAAAAAGTTAACCGAAATGTCCCAAGGGTATTTAACTTTTCCGAAATATTAACTTTTCCAATCGGTTCTCAAATTTGAAAAAATATAGTAATAAACATAGTTTTTCGGATATAACACATTGGCCCGTAATCATACTCGCTGACTAAAATACTCTATAGTTAAAATATTGCCTAAATTAAAAATGGGATTTAAAATTTTGGTCTGTCATAGACATATTAAATACAGTTTTCAGCTAAAACAAGCATGGACGGGGTATCCGCATGAAAAAAGGTATTGATTGGCGCTATGAAGAAATTTTTTAGAAATCTTAAAAGTTCACCCTGTTCCTTAAAACCGTGGTTACTTGACTCCACATATAAAAAATTTTAATTTTTTACTTGACAAAAACTCTTACAATAATACCAAAATTGTCAAGGGAGTACCTGAAAATGCGTTTTGATCATAATCCGGTGGCGGATAATTATCATTCAATTCTATTTAAAAGTTATTAGGAAACGTTTTGTAAAAATTCGCTGTTTTTTATCAGCCGTCAATTTAAAATTGAGTGCCCAATATTTTAATTGAACCTGAACATACTTATTTAAAGAAAGTTTACGTAATTTCGTTCTTAAAAAATTATTTAAATCTCGCAACATAAACGAATAAGTAGTTAAAGCGGATTTGGCCTCCTTAAAGCAAAGGAAGCAACAAGGCTATCCACTCATACACTCGTATTCATGCTGAATAGTTTATATAGTTTGTAAGAATGTTGCAAAGAAAAGTTGTTTTCATTAAGACAGATGTGACAGCCAAAATAATGCAAACCTTAAATGTTAGGTGGCCCTAACCGTTAAAGCCGTTTGATTTAATATACCCGAAACCGAATAGGGATATCTTTAGCCTCGATACGAATAACTATGCGGGACATACAATGATAATCAGGTTAAATCCAATTTAGGTTTGTCTTAGCAAAGTCAGCATAAATAAAGCGAATTTAGAATAGTTTTCCATAGGAAAGAAGTGACCTAGAATGTTGAGCCATTGTACATGGACTTGCAAAGTGTAAGTCCCTTTTACATTAGAAAATCATTGAACTCACGTCGATCATGACATGGACTAAGAGAGTAATATAGGGGGGAAATAGTTCAACAGCGCCCGTACCAAGCACTTCTTAAAATTATTGTTACTATTTCTTGTTGTATTCCGTGTTTTATTTCACGCTTTCTTTAAGAGGAATTAGCAAATGTTAAGAGGAATAGAAGACACAAAAGGAAATGCCAGCAGAATTGAATTCAAGAATTCTGTAACGTAATTCAATAATTAGAAATAGGAAATAAGAAATTGTTCTTTTATTAATAGATATTCACAAAAAACCGAATAATTACCTTCAAACGGCTGCGAAACTGATGAAAATTGTATCAGCGCAAAACGCCTTTTTAGTTAATTCTTTTTTGTGTACAACAATATCACGAAAATTACATCAACCACATGAAAGTCTTAAACTTTTTTTTTGCAAAAATATCTTGACAGAGTACAAGCATTACTTTGCCGCCTTCGGATTATTGCTGCCGAAATTAAAACGCGCCATTTGACACCTCTCCCAAAATTTATTGGCATGTATTGAAAATCGACGCCTGTGGTAAATAATTCCTTCCATGGAATATTTATTTCTAAATTTAATGCCAAAATCAGTATAGGATGCTACTATTTCTTCAAAAGATACTAAAATATAGAAACTCACAAATATCTTTGAATGCGGAATAGTCTTAATTAAAGATTCCGCATATGTGGAGCCAAGTTACCATCGCACATTTTAGGATTGTGTAACTTTCGTCACAAACATATTAATACACATTCTGGGTATAATAAATTAGTTCCTGACTTATATTTGCTTGTCGGGGAAGCCTTTTTTCACTTCCATTTAAGTTCATCGCGTTTAAATAGCAAATTGTTGAATTTCTCGCAACTTTTGACAGCAGACCACCAACTTAAAACCTATTTAAAAAAATTAAATCGCGCTCATGTTATTTTAAATTTAGAATACTTTTTTATACTCAGTTGAGCAGAGCTCACAGAGTATATTTAGTTTGATTGGATAACGGTTGGTTGTACATATATAAAGGAATCGAGATAGATATAGACTTCCATATATCAAAATAATCAGGATCGAAAAAAAATTTGATTGAGCCATGTCCGTCCGTCCGTCCGCCCGTTAACACGATAACTTGAGTAAATTTTGAGGTAACTTGATGAAATTTGGTACGTAGGTTCCTGAGCACTTATCTCAGGTCGCTATTTAAAATGAACGGTATCGGACTATAACCACGCTCACTTTTTCGATATCGAAAATTTCGTAAAACCGAAAAAGTGCGATAATTCATTACCAAAGACAGATAAAGCGACGAAACTTGGTAGATGAGTTGAATTTATGACACAGAATAGAAATTAGTAAAATTTCGGACAATGGGCGTGGCACCGCCCACTTTTAAAAGAAGGTAATTTAAAACTTTTGCAAGCTGTAATTTGTCAGTCGTTGAAGATATCATGATGAAATTTGGCAGGGACGTTACTCCTATTACTATATGTACGCCTAATAAAAATCAGCAAAATCGGAGAAGGACCACGCCCACTTTTAAAAAAAAAATTTTTTTAAAGTAAAATTTTAACAAAAAACTTAATATCTTTACAGTATATAAGTAAATTATGTCAACAGTCAACTCCAGTAATGACATGGTCCAACAAAATACAAAAATAAAAGAAAATTTCAAAATGGGCGTGGCTCCGCCCTTTTTCATTTAATTTGTCTAGGATACTTTTAACGCCATAAGTTGAACAAAAATTAACCAATCCTTTTGAAATTTGGTAGGGGCATAGATTTTATGATATTAACTGTTTTCTGTGAAAACGGGCGAAATCGGTTGATGCCACGCCCAGTTTTTATACACAGTCGTTCGTCTGTCCTTCCGCATGGCCGTTAGCACGATAACTTGAGCAAAAATCGACATATCTTTAATGAACTTAGTTCACGTACTTACTTGAACTCACTTTATTTTGGTATGAAAAATGAACGAAATCCGACAATGACCACGCCCACTTTTTCGATATCGAAAAGTACGAAAAATGAAAAAAATGCCATAATTCTATATCAAATACGAAAAAAGGGATGAAACATGGTGAGGTAATTGGATTGGTTTGTTGACACGAAATATAACTTTAGAAAAAACTTTATAAAATGGTTGTGACACCTACCATATTAAGTAGAAGAAAATGAAAAAGTTCCGCAGGGCGAAATAAAAAACCCTTAAAATCTTGGCAGGTATTACATATATAAATAAATTAGCGGTATCCAACAGATGATGTTCTGGGTCACCCTGGTCCACATTTTGGTCGCGATCTGGAAAACTCCTTCACATATACAACTACCACCACTCCCTTTTAAAACTCTCATTAATACCTTTAATTTGATACCCATATCGTACAAACACATTCTAGAGTCACCCCGGGTCACCTTTATGGCGATATTTCGAAACGGCGTCCACCTATAGAACTAGGGCCCACTCCCTTTTAAAATACTCATTAACACCATTCGTTTGATGCCCATATTGTACAAACAAATTCTAGGGTCACCCCTGGTCCACCTTTATTGCGGTATCTCGAAACGGCGTCCACCTATGGAAGTAAGGATTACTCCCTTTTAAAATACTCATTAACACCTTTCATTTGATACCCATATCGTACAAACGCATTCTAGAGTCAACCCTGATCCACCTTTATGGCTATATCCCTAAATGGCGTCCACCTATAGAACTATGGCCCACTCCCTCATAAAATACTCTTTAACACCTTTCATTTGATACCCATATCGTACAAACACATTCTAGAGTCACCCCTGGTCCACCTTTATGGCGATATCTCGAAAAGGCGACCACCTATACAACAACCACCACTCCCTTTTAAAACCCTCATTAATACTTTTAATTTGATACCCATATCGTAAAAACACATTCTAGAGTCACCCCTGGTCCACCTTCATGGCGATATTTCGAAACGGCGTCCACCTATAGAACTAGGGCCCACTCCCTTTTAAAATACTCATTAACACCTTTCATTTGATACCCATATCGTACAAACGCATTCTAGAGTCAACCCTGATCCACCTTTATGGCTATATCCCTAAATGGCGTCCACCTATAGAACTAAGGCCCCCTCCCTTTTAAAATACTCATTAACACCTTTCTTTTGAAACCCATATTGTACAAACAAATTCTAGGGTCACCCCTGGTCCACCTTTGTGGCGATATCTCGAAACGGCGTCCACCTATGGAACTAAGGATTACTCCCTTTTAAAATACTCATTAACACCTTTCTTTTGATACCCATATTGTACAAACAAATTCTAGGGTCACCACTGGTCCACCTTTATGGCGATATCTCGAAACTGCGTCCACCTATGGAACTAAGGATTACTCCCTTTTAAAATACTCATTAACACCTTTCATTTGATACCCATATCGTACAAACGCATTCTAGAGTCACCCCTGGTCCACCTTTATGGCGACATCTCGAAAAGGCGACCACCTATACAACTACCACCACTCCCTTTTAAAACCCTCATTAATACCTTTAATTTGATACCCATATCGTACAAACAAATTCTAGGGTCACACCTGGTCCACCTTTATGGCGATATCTCGAAACGGTGTCCACCTCTGGAACTAAGCATCACTCCCTTTTAAAATACTCATTAACACCTTTCTTTTGATACCCATATTGTACAAACAAATTCTAGGGTCACCCCTGGCCCACCTTTATGGCGATATCTCGAAACGGCGACCACCTATGGAACTAAGCATCACTCCCTTTTAAAATACTCATTAACACCTTTCTTTTGATACCCATATTGTACAAACAAATTCTAGGGTCACACCTGGTCCACCTTTGTGGCGATATCTCGAAACGGCGTCTACCTGTGGAACTAAGGATTACTCCCTTTTAAAATACTCATTAACACCTTTCATTTGATACCCATATCGTACAAACGCATTCTAGAGTCACCCCTGGTACACCTTTATGGCGATATTTCGAAACGGCGTCCACCTATAGCACTAAGGCCCACTCCCTTTTAAAATACTCATTAACACCATTCGTTTGATGCCCATATTGTACAAACAAATTCTAGGGTCACCCCTGGTCCACCTTTGTGGTGATATCTCGAAACGGCGTGCACCTATGGAACTAAGGATTACTCCCTTTTAAAATACTCATTAACACCTTTCATTTGATACCCATATCGTACAAACGCATTCTAGAGTCAACCCTGATCCACCTTTATGGCTATATCCCTAAATGGCGTCCACCTATAGGACTATGGCCCACTCCCTCATAAAATACTCTTTAACACCTTTCATTTGATACCCATATTGTACAAACAAATTCTAGAGTCAACCCTGATCCACCTTTATGGCGATATCCCTAAATGGCGTCCACCTATAGAACTATGGCCCACTCCTTCATAAAATACTCTTTAATGCCTTTCATTTGATACACATGTCATACAAACACATTCCAGGGTTTCCCTCGGTTCATTTTCCTACATGGTTATTTTCCCTTATGTTGTCACCATAGCTCTCAACTGAGTATGTAATGTTCGGTTACACCCGAACTTAACCTTCCTTACTTGTTAGAGATAAAATAGTGTTTAAGTGGACTATAACAGACTTAAAATGATATTTAATTTAGAACCATGTTTGAACCAATAAAACTCTATTTTATTTCGACTATGACTACGGGCCATTGAGTTTATTTATTGATGCTAGTTTTATCTGAATCGCGATGATCTTTTATGTTTTCCCCCGTTTTTAACACAAGTTTTACACAACTCACAAGTTTAAATGCTCATGACTAACTACTTTTGCGCCTCGCGACACCGAAAATAATTTTTCACACAGAAATAGGGGAATATCCACACTTGTTTTTTGGTGCCAAACAAACGGTTGGATGTGAAAAAATATTGATGAGCTCAGAAAAGTTACCAATAGTTAACTTTTTAGAGCGCTACGTTAACGCTCAAGCTTGGTCAACTTAGCCGAGCGTTTAACTTTGTCGAGAGGTAACTTATTCGCGATTCTACTGTATATATAGTAAAAAATGTCTTCAATAGAGAGAAAATAAGAACTATTATTAGGAAAATGCAGATTAATTTAAGGATTTTAAAAATATCAGAGAAATTTCAATACACATAAAAAAATCTTTCAAAATAATTGTTCCCAAGAAATATTTTTTTAAGTCGTCAAAAATTCATTTTATAAATTTTTACTTTGCACCGCCTTCAAAAATATTTATTTGGACTTTTATTTATAAAAGTCTTCATATAATAATTACGGATAAAGAATTTCGTTTTTAGGTCCAAAAATTTTTTGTTTTCCGATTTGTTGAAAATAATTAGGTTTCGAGTCGGAATATGACTAGTGGTAGATGTAATAGTGATACAGAAATCCATGGATTAGATAACGAGTTTGCCTCGTTGGATACTTGAAGAGATAGTTTGTGACTTGTAAAATCGAAACCATTGCCGGAGATTAAGATGGACAAGTAATACTTAGTTTAGTTTGTTGTATTATTCAGATCGAACTCGAGCCTCCTTTGGAATGTATGCCAAATTCGTCTTTGGCTATACACATACATTTCAAATCGGCAGCCAATACCTGCTTTTATTTTTTATAAAATAAAAAAATACAAGGCGCGATAACCCCCGACGATTTTAGGCGGAGCTACTTTTCCAAGTTGCGTCGTGCTCCTTTTAACTTTTCCTAAAAATTGGCGGAACGGAACCTATATGTTTTATGTAGACACCGAACGGCATCTGCAGCCAAATGAGTTTTCACAGAAAAGGTTTTCATGGCTGAAATACACTCGGAGAGTTCGCCGAGGGGCGACCCCGCACAGAAAAACTTGTTTCTAATTGAAACAACTTGTTTTTAAATGTTTAATATTGCTTTGCCCGGGGATTGAACCCAGCCCTATTTATAGCTTCTACAACCTAACCTACCGGTGGCGAATCCCATTTATTTAGTAGTCGAGGCTTTGGCTACCCCAAGTTCTCATGGAAGGTGGTGGATGGCGTCCTCGAGATGGTGCGGCTTGTACCTTAATGGTGCTTGTTACGAGAACGTGCCGTATATATGTCCGGCAAAAGACCATCAATACCGATAATACTTTCCAAAACCTTCGGGGAGTGTCTTTATCTCTCCAACAACAACAACGACATAAATGGGTCGTGTGAGTAAAAAAAAAGCAATAACTGCTCCCTCAGATTTTAGGAGTTAGACACAATGAAAATACTTCTCAATTTCAGTTAGAGTTATGCAACACTCGGCACATTTTGGCTTAAGTTTTCGGGTAAAACACATAATTAATAGGAACAAACACCTAATTAGTAAGAACAACAAAATAACATTTTCTTAGAAATTTCTTATGATAGAAGCTTTACTTATGTTTTTATGATATGTACAAAGCGTGCACTTAATTAGTTTTATTTGTTTCCAAACTGCTAATATATTCTATCGTACACTGTCACAAATCCAGAGTTGTAAGCAGTGCAGTAAATCTTGAGCAACAACATTTCTCGAACTTAAGTAGGTTGGCATAATCAAGAACTTGCTCTAAGTGTTATTGAGGCCTGAATTTGTTGATAATTTAAATGTCAGTTTATCTTACCCGTATTCGCAAAATTGAACGATTTTTAGGCGGCTTCTATAGGAATATAGGAACCGAGTTTACATTGCTTCAAACAAAACAACCTTACCATCCAGAAATGCTCCCGGAAGGGTCTCCAAAAGATCCCGGAATAGTCACAAAAAATTCCCGAAATGACAACGACACGATCCTGGACTGATCCAGAGAACCACACAGAAAAGTACCACAGAAGGGTACCCCGATGATCCCGAAAAGTCCGAAATGACCCCGATGGGCTCCCAGACGGATCCGAATCGCAGGCAGGGTCCCCAAATGATCCCGTATTAGTCCCGATAGAGTCCCGAAATTATTCTCACGGGATCCCGGACGAAACCCGAAAACCGTCCAGAAATTATGCCGGAAGAGACACCAAATGATCCCGAAATATACCCGAAAAAGTCCCAAACTGACCCGGACAGGATCCCGAAAACCATCCAGAAATGATGCCGGAAGGGTTCCCAAATGACACCGTATTAGTCCCGAAATAACCCTGACGGGATCCCGAAAACGATCCAGAAATTACACAAATGATCCCTGAATAGTCCCGAAATGATACTGACGGGATCCCGGACGGAACCCGAAAACTATCCAGAAATGATGCCGGAAGGGACCCAAAATGATCCCGAAAATGTCCCCAACAGACCCTGACCGATCCCGAAAACTAGCCAGAAATGATGTTGGTAGGGACCCCAAATTATCGCGAAATAGTCCCGAAATAACCTTGACGGGATCCCCAGAAAGGATCCCGGAAGAATCCCCAAGTGATCCGGGAATACTCCCGAAAAAGTCCTGAAATAACCCTCACAGGATCCCGGACGGATCCCGAAAACTATCCAGAAATGATGAAGGAAGGGTCCCTAAATTATGGAACAGTCCTGAGATGAGCCTGGCGGGATCCAGAAATGCTCCCGGAAGGATACCGAAAATGTCCCAAAATAACCCCGACGGGATCCTGGATGGATCGCTACTATCTAACTATCGCGAAAAAGTGCCGAAACGTCCCTGATGGGATCCCGGGACCCCGGATGGGGTGAGGATACGGAGGGTGTCACTGCCTACTTTGTAGGCCCTCGACTTATTTGACCTATTGAGTTTGTAATATTAGTGAAGATCAGTAAACGTAAAGTTAGAATGTGTAAAAATTATTAAAAAGTAATTGTTCGAAGGGCCGGGAACCGCCCCCCCCCCCCTTTTCATTTTCGAAAAAAATGTTCGCCAGTAGGCTATTTGTATGCATCACAAATTTATTGCACATCACCAGAAATTAAATCGCAACCCTAAATAAGTATTTATTAATAGATAATACAAAAATGAATATTGCCATTACGATTGCTCTGTGGAATATCACCTTATCTCAGCTGCCATTTCGATTACGCCCTACCTGAGCATAAATTCAGTATGCTTGGACGTGAGGTGGTGAACATGGGATGATATTCCACTTAGCAGTCGATTTATAACAGCACATTAACAATCCATCACTTTGTTTATAAACTTTAGAACTCTTTCATTAGTTATATTTGTATATACACCTGGAAATTCGGAGCTTCCACAACCGTTCCCAAATGATACCACCGCACAAAGTTCTCCTCTCACAACGCCTGGTGCTCCAGAATCACCATAACATGCATCACTTCCACCAACTCCAGCGCAAATCATTGTTTTTGTTAAAGTTCTTCCTGCCGCCTTATAAATATCCACACAATATGGAGTCGGTACTATGGGCACGAAAGGAGTTCGGAGTTCAGGTACACCATTCTTCATGTTTGCTCTAGTTGAACCCCATCCACTAATTTTCATTGGTGTGTTTGGTGTTAATTCAGTACTGCAAAGTGGAATTATGTTCACTTTAGAACACTTGTCGAAGGGTTCACTCACTTTAATAGCACCTATATCCATATGATTTGTATCGGCTCTAAAATCATTGTGAGTATATGTATTCTTCACTAAGCGACGTTGTCCAGTTTCGTGTGCTCTATTGGTTACACCAGCTGTAACCACGAGTGATTTAGTTTTTTTTTCATTCAGGCAATGCCCAGCTGTAATCACAATTTCCACACTGACTAATGCACCAGCGCATTTTGGTTTTCCTTTATAATATATTTCTACCATATATGGGCTATCCTCTATCCTCGACAATTCGCCTTTAACAATGCGAAATCGCGAGTTCGCATAGCTTAAAACGTAGCTAAGAACGACAAAAAGGAGCGTGAAATAATTGCTTGAATTCATTCTATACTTTTACCACCGAGTGTTAGGAAGAAAACTCTTGTTGGCTTTATTTAAACAAATATAGTGGCGCGGCACAAGGCTTTTTAATGCCTTTCGATAAAATGAAAAATACGAAATTGAAGTTTGCGATATTAAATTTATTTATATTATGAAAACGCGGTCATAGACGTGTGACCGTGTCGAGAGTTGTACTGCAATGATAATGCAAAAGGTAGAGAATGTGAGTTGAAAGTACCAAAAGTGTAAATTTGTTTTCTGTACTCTTGTGAGTATGCATATACCTAATAAACTTTTTATAGTTTTTCAATCGAACCGTTCGTATATTTAGTACGAACAAGGGCTTTGCTCCAAACATTATATTTGAGGCTTTATAAGAGTTTCTTAAAATGTTTAACTTCAGAATTCTCAAAAAGAGACTAACAAAATCTTTCTAAAATTAGGTTTTACAGAAATTTATGAAAACTAAACCTCACTGAACACTGCCTCTCCTACGTCTCTAAAAGCCTTTACGTTTTTGAACCACCCTAATTTGTATATATATATTCACAATTGAACTATTGTTTTGATACCACGATCGTGAATTTAATGATTAAATACGGAAAAGTACACGTACCCCACTTATTAAGATCTATTTGTTTCCAAACTGATCACGTGATCTATTGTTTACTACCATAAAACCTGAGTTGGAAGCCTGCTCGAAGCTAAGTGGGCTAAAATAAGCAAAATCTTGTGTCAAGTATAAGTGAGCCGTTAATTTGTTATGGATTTAATGGTCTATTCACCTAACACATATCCATAAAATTTAATGATTACTAGGCGGCTTTTATAGGAGTATAGAAATTCAATGGCAAAATGGGGTTGAACAGATGACCTGTACCAACAAGGCGACTTTAGAATGGCTGCTGAGAGTTTCCCCAGACTTTCAAAGACATGAAAGCGCGGGGTTGAAGTTGGTGGACAGAGCACCGATACCAGCGATACCAAAGGCCAAGGTTTGGATACCACGTGTGGTGAAGTTAGAGGATATAGGGAATTTGAAGGTGTTACATATATTTCCACCCGTAGAAGTAGGAGCCCTAAGGACAATAAACCTAATACGCTAAAAGCAGTAGACGCTGAAAAGGACCTCGAGAACCTGAAATTAAAAAGGCTTGTGGATCAAGAACAGTGCAGAGGATTGCTTTTTATGTGCGCAGATGTGAATGTGCATCACAGCTTGCGGGAAGGGGATTATATTATACAGAGTAGTCTACAGATCATCAAGATGGTGCCTAGAGCGCTACTTGGGCCCGGTACCATAACCGGGCTGCACAGCAACCAGCAACCAGTCTACAGGCTTACAGGCGTAAAGTTTCTTCATATCTTGGGCCAGCGTCCAGTAATGGGCTTCATATCACATCTTGGTCTGATCATGATGTATCAGGTTATAAGTTGAAAGTCCTTGACAAACCATCCTTTACACACCATGCATATATCAGCTTCAGCGTCCCCCTTAACCCATTAAGTCCTGAGCATAGAAGGGCTGGAGCAATTTCAGTGAAATTTTCTGTGGCCATAAAAATTGGTCCAATTAAGAATAAACAAGTAAGGAAGGCTAAGTTCGGGTGTAACCGAACATTACATACTCAGCTGAGAGCTTTGGAGACAAAATAAGGGAAAATCACCATGTAAGAAAATGAACGTAGGGTAACCCCGGAATGTGTTTGTATGACGTGGGTATCAAATGGAAGGTATTAAAGAGTATTTTAAAAGGGAGCCGGCCATAGTTCTAAAGGTGGACCAGGGGTGACTCTAGAATGTGTTTGTACGATATGGGTATGAAATGAATGGTGTTGATGAGTATTTTAAAAGGAAGGGGGCCTTAATTCTATATGTGGACGCTTTTTCCAGATATCGCCATATAGGTGGACCAGGGGTGGCTCTATAATGTGTTTGTACGATATGGGTATCAAATTGAAGGTATTAATGAGGGTTTTAAAGGCAGTGGCCCTTAGTTGTATATGTGAAGGCGTTTTCGAGATATCGACCAAAATGTGGACCAGGGTGACCCAGGACATCATCTGTCGGGTATCGCTAATTTAGTTATATATGTAATACCACGAAGAGGATTCCTGCCAAGATTCCAAGGGCTTTTGATTGCGCCCTGCAGAACTTTTTCATTTTTTTCTACTTAATATTGTAGGTGTCACACCCATTTTACAAAATTTTTTCTAAAGTTATTTTTTGCGTCAATAAACCAATCAAATTACCATGTTTCATCCCTTTTTTCATATTTGGTATAGAATTATGGCATTTTTTTCATTTTTCGTAATTTTCGATTACGAAAAAGTGCGCGCGGTTATAGTCGGATTTCGGCCATTTTTTGTACCAAGATAAAGTCAGGTCAGATAAGTACGCGAATTGAGTTTAGTAAAGATATAACGGTTTTTGCTCAAGTTATCGTTTTAATGGCCGAGCGGAAGGACAGACGGTCGACTGTGTATAAAAACTGGGCGTGGCTTCAACCGATTTTGCCCATTTTCACAGAAAACAGTTACCGTCATAGAGTCTATGCCCCTATCAAATTTCAGAAGGATTGGTAAATTTTTGTTCGACTTATGGCATAAAAAGTATTCTAGACAAACTAAATGAAAAAGGGCGGAACCACGCCCATTTTGAAATTTTCTTTTATTTTTGTATTTTGTTGGACCATGTCATTACTGGAGTTGAATGTTGACATTATTTACTTATATACAGTAAAGATATTAAATTTTTTGTTAAAATTTGACTTTAAAAAATTGTTTCTTTTAAATGTGGGCGTGTTCTTCATCCGATTTTTCTAATTTTTATTTAGCACATATATAGTAATAGTAGTAACGTTCCTGCCAAATTTCATCATGATATCCTCAATGACTACCAAATTACAGGTTGCAAAACTTTTAAATTACCTTATTTTAAAAGTGGGCGGTGCCACGGCCATTGTCAAGAATTTTACTTTTTAAAAAATTTGCGGTCCTAACCCATTGGGAAGGTGGAACACGTTGCGTACATGCAACGTTATGCCTTAATAATATACAAATTTTTAATTTCAAGTTCATTTTGTTTAAAAAAAAATTATTTCGTTTGTGTGAAAATTCAAAAGCAGTAAATAAAATATGTTTTAATAATTTGGGAAAAATTTAAACAACGTAACATCAGGACGGACAAGGCTGTTTCGATTAAATCTTGTATATATCTTCAAAGCTTTTCTTCCGGGAGTGTGGTTTGAACCCGCACTCCTACGATGGTTGAATTGTTACAAACGCATTCAGCTACGTCTTGGGATATAGTTTACAACAACTAAGGCATGACGTGACTGAATGCATTTGTAACACTTCAACCCGGGAGAAAAAGCTTTGAAGAGATTTACAAGGTATAATCGGAACAGCTGTCGTCTTGTCCGTCCTGATGTCCCGTTGTTTAAATTTTTCCCAAATTATTAAATAAAAATTATAAATTAAAAATTGCCTCAAATAAATGTTTTATACATTTAAAAGCAGTCCCCGCTTAATTCATAAAAATATGTTTTAATTGTGATATTTCTGAAATCATTTTGGATGTAAAGCGATTTCACATATATTGCATACATATTTGGTTTGACTTGTGCAAGATCGACAGCGTAAACGCTTTTCAGTAAAAACAGGTAGGTGAACCAAGCGAGGTTTTTTTTTGAGCAGTGCTATCAGCTTTTTTGCGTTTAAGCTTCCTTACAGGAGCTTTCACCACCACCGCCGTAGTATGATGGTAGCGTGCTTCGCCTACCACACCGAATATCCTGGGTTCACACCACTGGCAAAGCAACGCCAAAATTTTAGGAACAAGTTATTTCAATTAGAAGAAAAGTTTTCTAAGCGAGGTCGCCCCTCGGCAGTGTTTGGCAAGCACTCCGAGTGTATTTCTGCCAGGAAAAGCTCTCAGTGAAAACTCATCTGCCTTGCAGATGCCGTTCGGAGTAGGTATAAAACAGGTAGGTCCCGTCCCGCCAATTTTTAGGAAAAAATTAAAAAAGAAGCACGACGCAAATTGGAAGAGAAACTCGGCCCAAATCCTCATCCACATCTTGTGTGTTACTAACTGCATCTACAGTCTCAGGCGGCAGCAATATCATATGAACCGAATCCGCGTTTTTATATTATTTACGACTTCATCCTCCTCGTCTGATTCATTAACCATATTTTCTATATCTCTTTTAGATAAATATCTTTTAGAAAACATTTTGTAAAGAAAGAACGTAACACTTTTTCTTAACAGAAAATGTAAATAAACAATATCAGCTGCTCACAGGGCAGAGTGCTGCCGGTTGAAAAAATGCATAGCGTTAAGTCCTAACGTTGCATTTGCGCAACGTAAACTTTTAATTTTATATATTTGCTATATGTTGCAATATAAAATTTTGCAAAATTAATTTTCAGGTAATTTGCTTAGACAAAATAATGTTAACAAGGAGATTTTTTTTACTTTTAAATCGAAAGTATTTCTTAATAATTTAACAAAAAGCACCCAAAAAATTGCGGGAATTCAAACGAAAATAGGTTAGGTTAGGTTGGGTGGTAGCTTCCCTGATAGGGGAAGCTCACTTGGACAACATGACGGTCCGTTGTGATACCACATATAATAAACTAAACTAACGGTGACGTAGATATAACTACTTAGAGAATCGTTGGGTAGCAACGATAAAGTTCCGAATGATCCCGATCTCAACCTTGGACAGCTCCTCGGGAGATCCAAGTGAGTCACGACCGAAATACTTTCGCCTAGTTCTGGCAAAAGCTGGGCAGTCAAGCATAAAGTGATTTGGTGATTCCACCTCATCATCCTCCATACAGCTGCAGCAGGATGGAGTTTCCAATATATTGAGACGTACCGCATGGATACCCATGGGACAGTGCCCTGTCAAAACCCCAATGACCATTGATAGGTGAGCCTTAGTGAACCCAATTATTTCAGCAGACCTCCTGCCATCCACTTTCGGCCAGAAAGATCTTGATATCCTGCAAGACGTAGTGTCCGCCTAACGTTTGCTGAGCTGACTCGAGGCCCAGCTATGGAAGAGCAATCCACAGGTGGCTAGCGGAATCCCGAAATCCCTAGAGCCATCTCCATCCGGTTCAGTTGTACCGATTCGGGCTAAGAGATCCGCTTGATAGTTACCCGGAATATCACTATGGCCCGGGACCCACAATTAAGATTATCAATTGTATAATAATTCGATGGAATCGCAAGTGAGGTCAGGCACTCCCAGACCACCCTCGATCGCACTGTAGTTAAGCTCAAGGCCTTTATAGCCGCTTGGCTATCAGAGTAGATGTTAAATTCCCTAACCGTAGTAGCGCTGGATAGCATTTCATCCACCGCATCCTTAATCGCAGCAACTTCCGCTTGGAATACACTGCAGTGATCAGCCAACTTAAACTTGCGGCTTACATTTAGCTCTTGACAAAAGACCCCCCGCCAACCTTTCCGTCCAACTTCGACCCATCCGTGAACAAGTTAACCGGTCCCATGCCCCAGATAATTCCTCTTCTCCACTCCTCCCTCGGAGGAATGACTGGGGTGAAGGTTGTATAGGGAGCGGCCACCGGCATACAATAGTCCGTCCTGTCCGGGATAAAGTCGAAACTAGTAAGAAGGCTAGAGTGTCCGAAATCAGAAAGCATATAACCCATATCACGAAGCCTGACCAACGACCGGGCCGCGGCTGCCTTTCCCGCAATATCTACTGGATGTATATTCAGCATGACATTCAGTGCCAAGGTAGGTGTTGTTCTCATAGCGCCACTGATACCGATAAGCGCCGTCCGTTGCACTGACACTAACATTTTGGAGGTGCTCGCCGTGTCCAGTGCTTTCCACCAGACCAGCACCCCATAGAGCAGAATCGGTTTGACCACCATCTCATAAAGCCAGTGTACTACTCTTGGCGAGAGCCCCTATCTCTTTCCGATAGCCCCCCTGCAGCAGTACAAGGCAACCGCGGCCTTCCTGGCCCTATCTTCCACATTGAGCCTCCAGGACAGTTTCTTGTCCAGAACAATTCCCAAATATTTAACCCTGTCAGTAAGTACCAACGGTACCCCTCCAATCGAAGGAGTTCTGAAGTCGGGTATCTTATATCTCCTTGTAAAAAGAATCAATTCTGTTTTTCCCGGGTTGACCGTCAATCCACATGATTCAGCCTACCTAGCCACAGTATCCAGGTAGCCCTGCAGAACATCGCGCAGGGTGCCCAGAAATTTGCCCCTGACTAGGATAGCGAGGTCATCTGCATAGGCAACCACCCGACAACCATTGGCTTCCAGCTCCACAAGAAGCTCGTTGACTACCACAACCCAGAGCAGAGGAGATAGGACACCCCCCTGTGGCGTGCCCCTGCACACCTTCCTCCTAATTATGGCCCCTCCCCACTCCGCTGCGACAATTCTGCCGCATAGAAGTTTGCTAATAAATTCAATCAGAGCCGCTTCGACTCCTAAACCCACCAGAGCTCTTCCGATTGCCCCCAGTAAGACATTGTTAAAAGCCCCCTCGATGTCTAGAAAGGCACCCAGAGCATACTCTTTATGTTCTAGAGACCCCTCTATTTGCTTTACAATCGAATGGAGAGCCGTTTCCGTCGACCTGCCTTTGCAGTACGCATGCTGTGAAGCCGACAGTAACCCCCCAGGTATCCTTTCCCGTAGGTACAGGCCAATCAGCCGCTCAAACGTCTTAAGAAGAAACGACGAGAGACTGATTGGCCTGAAATCTTTAGGTGACAAATGAGAGCTCCTGCCGGCCTTCGGAATGAAGATGACCCTAACCGCGTGCCACGACTTAGGGATATAGTTAAGCCTGAGGCAGTTAGTATAGATGATGGCCAACCAGCGGCAGGAAATCCCTAAAGACCTTTGAAGTTGCGCAGGAATGATGCCATCCGGGCCGGGTGACTTATAGGGCTTGAACGAATTTATAGCCCAGGATATTTGACTTTCCCGTAGTGGGATGGCAGGCATTTCTGCATGGCCAGAAACCGCCGACCACGAAAGCGAAGATCCCTGCGCAACTGGGACATCGGGAAAATGATTGTCCAGTAAAAGCCTCAGGGACTCCTCGCTACTCATCGACCAGTCCCCACCATCATCTCTCAGATACCCCCGAGGGGCGGGATTCCTAGAGAGTATTTTTCTAAGTCTCGCGGATTCATTGCAGCCCTCTACGTTTTCGCAGAAGCTTCGCCATGAATCTCGCTTGGCTATCCTTATTTCATATTTATAAATCCCCAGACTCACCTTATAGAGCTCCCAGTCCGAGGGTAGTTTACTCCTCCTGGCTCTGTTAAAGAGCCGCCTACTGGACGCTCTTAGGTCGTCAAGGGAATCAGACCACCAGGGCGGCTTGCCCTTCCCCCTGTAAGTTTTCAGTGGGCAGGACTGTTGAAAGGCGCTATTGCTTGCCAAGGTGAAGTTTTCCACCAGACCGTCTATTTCACATCCGAAAAGGTCCGAACCAACGATAGGCGCCTCAGGCAATAGCTCTCCCAACTTCCTACAATACAAGTCCCAGTTGGTACTTTTAGGGTTCCTAAAAGATATTTTACCGGGACGTTCTTCATTCACCGAGAACTGAATATATCGGTGATCAGAGAAAGAGTGCTCGTAAAGAACCCTCCAGCCAGATATCCGATCTTCCAGTTCTCTGCTAACCAGGGTGAGGTCCAGGACCTCCTCCCTTACCGCAGTAATAAAAGTCGGGTCATTCCCCCTATTACATATACAAAGTCCCTCATCTACAATAAAAGTAAATAAAGTGTTCTGGTGTTCGTATCCGAGCTCCCCCATATGCTATGGTGTGCATTAGCATCGGCACCTATGATTACGCCAACACCTCTCCGCCTTGCTTCAGCGGTGATTTCGCCCAGTATCACAGGCGGTGGTCCCGTTACGTCCCCATGGGGAATATACGCTGAGACCACCCACAATTCGTTACTGCCTCGCTCGAGGCAGACCGTGGTTACGCCAGCATTGCTGAAATTAGAGAGAATAAAAGCTTTAAATTCCTTTTTAATAAGCACACAGGATCTAGGCCTACCTGCCTCCCCATGCACCAAGGTGTTGAATTTTCCCGTCCTTAATCCAGAAATTTGTCCGCCGTTACTACTCAGCCACGGCTCCTGGACAAGGACTATATCCACTCCGCCTTTCTCAAGACAGAGCAACAAGTTTGCGGAAGCCGCCTTAGAATGCTGAAGATTGATTTGACGGATTTCCATCAACACCACCCTTCTTCTTCTGCACCCCATCCTTGGCGGCTTCGCCTTCGGAGACTAGGAGATCCTCCTCCCCCAAACAGACGACTTACACTGATGACGGATCCCGCCATCGATGATTCGCCTTCGGAGGCTAGGAGCTCCTCCTCTGCCCTATCAGCCAGACGACTAGCACTGATGACAGATCCCACTATTGACGGGACGTCAACAGTGCTTTCGCTGTCCTAATTAGCGGGGTCAGCATCCACAACCATGGGTACTGACTCCCCTGCGGACGCCTCCACCTCCCGAACAGTCTCTGGGGGAGAGCACCGGTGGACTCTGCGTTTAGAAGAATCAGCACTCGCCGACGTGGCCCAACAGCCTCCTCTACACTGAGGACCCTCCAGTTATGCGTCGGAAGGTTCGGGTTGTAGTAACGCATTAATTGAATTATTTCCTCCGGCGGAGATGGCCCGGCAGGCAGCCACACCCGAGCCCTCGGTCGAAGGGGGAGATCCCTCCATTCCACGGCCTCGAGTCTGGCTCCCCTCCAGACCTCCCCAACCAAAGAAATTATTTTCTTAAAGATACCGGCCGACCGCTCGTCAGCACAAGTAATCAGTCTAAATCCATGATACCACCCCGAGTATTCGAAGCATGGCCGCGTACCTGGGCTCTCCATAACAGCGGTCATATAGGCCGCTGATATGGCGCTGGCGACCCACGGCCACTCCTCTCGGGAGATGGCACCATCCTCCCTACTCCTATCCAGGACCCGGAGGGTGATGGAGCCCGCTCGTTTAGCGATTTCGCTAAACGAAATTGCGTCCCCACCTCCTCGGGCCCTTTTTGTCGTTGAGGCATTCCGCTCATCCGACCTTTGCCGTTTCATAGCCCCCAAACCCTGCTGCTCACCCGGATCGTTCGACACCGGTGTGTGGTCGTCGCAAGCTACGACGCTCCTGGCCCACTCCAGCGTCCGGGAATGCTTCTCAGAAATCTGAGTTGCATCCCTACCGCCGTAGCGCTCCAGGATCTTCTCAGCTAGGCGCCGATCACCCAGAGCTTTCCTACGCGGCATCGATCGCCTACCTTTCCCGGCAGGCTTCGACCCCAGGGCTCCCGTTGGGAAAGCTCCTCGCGACAGGGCTTCCTTACTAGTACTGGGCTGGTCCTTCGCATTCGCCGGACCTCTGCCTTTCCCTGTCACAGCCCCATATGGGCCTGCATTGGGTGTCGGTTTCGACACCCCTCCACTACCCGAACTACCCGTACCTACGGGGTTTGAAACCAAACCCCTGCGCTGATCCGTCTGATCAGCCCTTTTGACCCGCCGGAAGCTTTCCCGGCTGGCAGCGACCTGCTTCGGAGCACTCTCCGCACCATGACGACCTTCGCCGTCACTCCTACCCTCCTTTTTGTTCGTTTTCTAAGAAGTCCCCCTTCAAGGCCGCTATCCGGAGCCGATTGTGTAGTCGCCCTTCAACGGTCCCGTGGTTATCTATGCTGCGCAGGGAGGCCACGCGAGGGTTGACGCATTACCTTTTGGGTAATGCGTTCAGAGCCATACCGGACGCAAAGCGGGAAAATCTTCAACCGCACCTACACCACCAACTTACCGGCGACGGAGCCGGAACGTACCTTGAGGCCCGCCTCGGTTTTAACGGGACGTGGGCAGGTGCAGCATTAGCCTACCAGCCATTTCTATAGGGTTTCACCCCGACCTACTAAGGTGGGAGAATACTGCACCTACCAGCCCAAAGTCATCAATTCCTATCCATAGTCAAAATCAAGTCCCTAACAATCCAGTTCGTCACCGTTGAGTACCAATCTTGACCGTTAACAGGGTCCTCCCTCCCCTGAGCTCGGCACAATCACTCAGGGGTGCGGGTTTTATCGAGTTGTCCTCTCTAGATCCGCCATTATCAGTAGAAGCAGGGGCGCCTCGTGCAGGACGTGACAACCAATCACGTGTGACAATTCGTCACTATGGCCGGTCTAAGACTGATACCAGTCCCTGATCCAGAGCCTGGAACCACGTATTATATCCAAGCCAAGTATCTTAACCCCTTAAAACGAAAATAAATGTGTATAAATTTTTACTAGATTCAAATATAAATATAACACATTTTAAATAAGTTCACTTTTATTAAATTTTAGTTGTTTTTTCGTAAAACTTTCCTAAAATCTGTGTAATATATGCGCAGCCGCAAACGTTGCGCAGACGCAACGTGCCGGGCTTAATGGTTGAAGAGACTAGAGATAGCGGAAACCTTAAGAAACCCTAGGACGACAGACTGGAATAAATTCCAGAAATATGTGGTAGGAAGACTGCGGTAACCTCAAGAGGTTGCCATCGTAGAGGGGCTAGAGGAGTACAACAATCTCTTATCAAAAGCGCTGACAACTGCGTACAACAGAGTTTGTCTTCTGAGAAGATTCAAGAGAAAGACAAATCCGCCAGGGTGAAGTGAAGAGTTGAGTTGAGTCTGAGGAGAAATTTATGAAAACTAAACCTCACTAAGCACTGTCTTCCATATTTTCTACAGTGCTGAGATTTTGCATAGATTATTCTTTTGTTATATTAAACATTATTGGATTTTTGAACCACGTTAATGTACATACATGTATTCACAGTTGAACTATTGTTTTGATACTATCATTGTATGTTTAATGATTAAATACGGAAAAGTACACATACCCCACTTATTAAGATCTATTTGTTTCCAAACTGATCACATAATCTATAGTATGCTGAAATAAAACCAGAGTTGGAACACTGCTCGAAGCTAAGTGGGATAACATAATCAGGCACGTCAAAAGGGGGAGGGGGGAATGGGGGACTCACCCGGGTCAGGGATTTCTGAGGGGGCCCGCAATTTAGAGGTACTAAGACATTTTTTAATTCAGGAGAATCTTTAGTTGTTCCATGTGCAATTTTTAAGCCAAATTTCAAAAGCAACGAAAATCTGCATTTCGTTTTAATATTATAGTGAAGTTTGAAAAATAAAAATCCATATATATAAAAAGAAAGGCTAAAATGTGTGTTAGTTGGTCGCCGGTGTTTGAAGAGATGCGTCGGTCGATTTTGTTCAAACTTTCACATAAGTTGCGTGTACCTCACGCGGTGGTTATTACATAGGTTTGGTTGCGATCAACGTACAGGGTCTCGAGATATATGCCGAAACGTGGACTCGGGTACTCATAGAATGTGTTTATAGAATACGGATAACAAACGAAAGTGCTGAAAGTGATGAGTGCTTTAGTAGAGAGTAATTTTCTTACCCCTGGGTGACTAGGGTCTCGAGATATAGGCCAAAACGTGGACCTGGATATCCCTAGAATATGTGGGTAATATGGATATCAAATGAAAGCTGTTACTGAGAGCTCTAAAGCAATTTTCATTGTGATATTCGATTTTTTTTTTTAATTCATACATACTTTTTTTTTTTTTTTTTTGTGTTTTTTTTTAGTTTTTTATGTATCCTAATTCTTATTTATGTGTTATTTATAATTTTTTTGTTACAGAGTCTTTGAGAGGCAGTGGCTTCTTAAGCGCCGAGATCAAAAACCGCTCAGCTACAGAGAAACTCATCAGCTGAGAAATATAGATTCACAAAATACAATAGACTAAAAGTATAAATATAATTTTTTATTAATAAAGAGAAGATAGAACCGTCTTTTTTATGGCAAAGAGCGAGTCCGAAACATCAATTATTCTCGAGTGAGAGTTATAATCTTCACACAAACATAGAAAAGGTTCGTGTAGTTGGAAATTGCTTCTGCATTGTTTAAGAATTATACGTTTATAATGCCTTGAAACTCGGCATGGAACATTCAAGTTTACTTCGTTCAAAAGAAATGGGCTTGAAATCGATCCATTTAAAAGTCTAGCCATAAATAGTACACCTAGCATTTCTTTACGACTTGCAAGTGTAGGAAGATTTATTAGTTTTAATCGATTAGTGTAAGGAGGAAGATTATACGGAGAGTCCCATTGAAGATTTCTCAAGGCGAAAAGTAAAAACTGTTTTTGAATTGATTCTAGTCTATCCGCATAAACTTGATAACGCGGATTCCAAATTATCGATCCATATTCTAATATCGGCCTCACCAATGATGTAAAAAGGGTTTTTGTAACGTAAGGATCACTAAACTCCTTTGCCCATCTTTTCACAAATGCTAAAACTCCTCCTTTTATTGACTGTGGCATTAATATGAGGGTTGAAACTAAGTTTGCAATTCATTGTAACTCCCAAGTCGACAAAAATATCAACGCTTTCCAGATTTTGGCCATTAATTGTGTAGGAAGCTGGCTGTATGTTCCCACGAGAAAAATACATGGATTTACATTTTTCTATGTTGAGAGGCATAAAATTCGCATTACACTAAGTAACTAAACGATTTAAATCCGCCTGGAGTACAGAACGTTCTTCAACCGACGCGTATGACTTAAAAAGTTTTACGTCGTCGGCATACATTAAAATTTTAGAATATTTTATAGTTGTGGAAACATCGTTTATAAAGATCAAAAACAGAATAGGACCGAGATGGCTGCCCTGAGGCACACCGAAGAGAACATCGATGACATTCGAACAAATATTTTTAAAAATGACTCTTTGAGTTCTACCGCAAAGATAGGACGAGATCCAGCGAGTTAGGCCAAGTTAAAAACCAAGCAATTCGAGTTTATAAACAAGTAATGAGTGGCGTACTTTGTCGAATGCTTTGCTGAAATCAGTGTATATAACGTCGGTATGATGATTGTTTCTAAACCCATTAAAGACGTGTAAATTCAAGCAAATTGGTTGTGGTTGATTTGATTCTACAAAAGCCATGCTGAAAACTATCTATCAATGTAGAAGTCGAAAATGTAAGATGATTAGTAACGATTGCTTCGAAAAGCTTAGGGATAGCGGAGAGCTTTGCTATTCCACGATAGTTTTCAATAGACGACTTGCTTCCTTTTTTATGGAGTGGGATAAGAAGAGATTCCTTCCAAGCCGTCGGAAAAATGCCATTTTTTAAAGAGAGGTTAAACAGATCAGTAAGGGGCTGGTAAATGTATTCCGCATATTTTTTAAGAAAACATGTTGGGATCAAATCGGGACCGTATTTGAAGGATTCTTTTAGGGTCTTTAGATGTAGTAGAACATCTTCAGGCAACAAATGTGGGGCATATATTGAGTTACTAGAATGGAGCTCATACGAATAATTTGTAGGTGATGAATCAACCACAGCAGAGTAATTAAGGTGAAAGAATTGAGCGAGGAAGTTTGCAATCTCTTGATCGTCGCTGGAAATGCTATTTCTAAACTTCATGGCAGAAGAAAACCCGTTAGTTCTGCGTTTAGAATTTACGAAATCATAAAAAGGCTTCGGGTGGGAAATAATGTTTCTTTTAATTTTACATATGTAAGCTTTATAACACTTTTTATTAAGTTCAAAATACTTATGACGGAAAATAGCGTACTGTGCATAATGAGAATGTAAACCGGTTCTCTTCTGGCTCTTTCTTGAATAAACGTGATTTCTTATTTTTTAAAGCTTTTGAATCTTTTAGGCTTGCTAAATGGTTTTATTAATATGTAAAACGTTTCCCTCTACTTCCTCTTTATATCGAGGCCACGTTATCTCAGAAAGCTCTTTATTTAAATTGTTGAAATTAGTTTTGGAAAAATCAAAGCATCTGGGAGAGACACGTGTTTTGTTAGTTCAGCCGACTTCGTTGCTTGTGATTTCGTAAGTTATGTCAAGAGAAGGATGGTAAACGTCTTCTGGCAAAACAAGAGGTTCACACCGATTTATAGAGAATTTAGATATGTCGTCAACAAATGCTAAGTCTAAGAACTTCCCATACTTATTCGGAAAGAAGTTGATCTGATTAAGGCAAAGATCAGTAATTCCATCCAAAAAGTCATTGTTATGCATCTTGGATGATACGTGGACAATATTGTGATAATACCATTGATACCAAGATATATGTGGCAGGTTAAAGTCGCCTAAAACAATCATTGAGTCCGTGGGCTTTATCATCGAATTGACTGATTGTAACAGTGAAATATGGTGCATATACACTGATAGATCAGAAGATGGTGGAATATAGCAAACGGCTAAGTAAATATGACCCCGGCCTAGTAAGATTCGGATGCATTTAAACTCGATGGAATCAACTTCGGCTAAATTAACACCTTCAGATGGAATTGAAGAATGTACAGCTAGCCAGACACCACCTCCGGTCCTATTTAAGCGATCATTTCTATAGGTCTGATACTCACCGCAAAAAATTTCGGAATTTAAAACATTGGGTTTTAGCCATGTTTCGGTAAAAGCAATAATATTATAGTTACAGTGAATGGTTAGCAAATATAAGTCAGTTAATTTAGTATTTAAGCCTCTAACGTTTTGATAGTAAATGCTTAAGCAAGATGATTATTAATAGAAATTTTACGCGTCCAACGCTTTTATTTAATTGTCTGACTTACCTAATTATTTTCTAGCTTTCAGTGTTATTATTACTTCATGTAAGTATTGTTTTCAATAAAACCGTTTAACTAAAATTTTTTTTTAATTATTTTATTTTCAAGTTTTTAGTCTTTATTTAATTGCCTATTATTTCTCATTCTATTTAGTTCATTTAGTGACTCATTGTTGCAAGGGCTTTTTCCTGACAATTTTTTATAATCTAAGTCCTCAATACATAATACTTCCAAAGACTTTACTCGACTCTGCGCCACGTATGCTTGTCCCTCCTCCAACTCCAAAATATTCTGATGTCACTTCTACCGGACTGTATGTAATATTTGTTCCAAATATGAGCCAAATCGGACATCATAGGTCGCTTTCTATTCATGTATGTATTATGTGTTCGAAATATGGACCAAATCGGGCCACAAATACGATGTTTTTGATTATCTCGATCCTTGTGACACCTAGCGGCGATTTTTTCCCAGGCTGCTTTCTATTCATGTACATTTGTATTATGTGCTCCAAATATGAGCCAAATCGGACCCCAAATACGATTTTTTGAATATGTCGATCCTTGCGCCACCTAGCGGCGATTTTTTTCATAGGTCGCTTTCTATTCTTGTTTGTCTTGTGTGTTCCCAATATGAGCCAAATCGGACCACAAATACGTTTTTTGTGAATATCTCCATCCTTGCGACATCTAGCGGGATTTTTTTTTTTTCAAAGGTCGCTTTCCATTCTTGTACGTATTATGTGTTCCATATCGGACCACAAATACGATTTTTGTGAATATCTCCATCCTTGAGCCACCTAGCGGGGATTTTTTTCATAGGTCGCTTTCCATTCTTGTACGTATTATGTTTTCCAAATATGAGCCAAATCGGACCACAAACACGATTTTTGTGAATATCTCGATCCTTGCGCCACCTATCGGGGATTTTTTCATAGGCCGCTTTCCATTCTTGTATGTATTATGTGTTCCAAATATGAGCCAAATTGTATTGTCTTCGGGTTCTGAACTATATTCGTTTCAAGCTTGTAGCTTATCGGGAAGTTACTTAAATTTCAATTACAAAAAAGTGCTGCCTGTCCAAACACCCCGTCAAGTCAACCTAAATAAAACCGTTTAAAAAGCAGGAGTGCCTTTCAGGCGATTTCGCTCATTTTCAGAGCAAACAGTTGTAGCTATGAAAAAAATGTTTATGCCAAATTTCGTTCGGAGCAGCAGATTTTTGTTCTACTTATGGCTTAAAATTATTTTGGAAATCCTAACAAAAAAGGGGACGGTCATGCCCATTTTCAATTTTTGCCTAAGTACCGTACCACTGCTGATGTAGAATATCAGTCAAATGTTGTTAAATACCATAGATTTATTGCGAACTTTGTTAAGGTTAGACCTTTAGGAAAAGTGAGCGTGGTCTTTAATTGATTTTGGTTATCTTCATCTCAGTCTTTATAATTTTGTAAGAATAGAGTCTCTGCCAAATTTAAATGTAAAATCTTTAACGGTTTTTTATAACTTCCAAATTTCCTTCTTCTAAATCTGGGTGGTGCCACGCCCATATTTCAAAATTTTTTGGAATTTATGTTTTGCGTCATAAAACCAATACTTGGTTAGCTTGTTCTAAATTTTCGATATTGAAAAAGTGGGCGTGGTTATCGTCCGATTTCGCTCATTTTCAACACAAATCTATTCTAAGTCCATATAAGACTTTAGTGAAGATATCCCAATATTTCCTCAAAGTTACCGTGTTAACTGACGGACAGACGGCCGGACCTGACTTAGTCAATTTTTTTTTGATACTGATGATTTTGATAAATGGAAGTATATATTTATCTCGATTCTTTTATACCTGTACAACCAACAGGGTATAATTAAAAGAAGCAGGACGCAAATTGGAAACCAAGCTCTGCTTAAAATCTCTTCGGAGGTTATCGCGCCATTCATTGATTTATTTATTTTTTTATTTTAGCGACAGCGGACTCCTCTTTGGTAGAGATGAATAAAAATAAATGTAAGGCGCGATAACCTACGAGGAGATTTAAGGCCGAGCTTCTCTTCCAATTTGCGTCGCGCCTCTCTTGATTTTCCCTACGAATTGGCCGGACGGGATCTACATGTTTTATGCCGACTCCGAACGGCATCTGCACTGAGAGCTTTCCATGGCTATACGAATAGCATTTGTTTATCGATCGGTGTCCGACGACGCAATCCTAGTTTTATCTCGAAATGGCCGATCTGTATGGTATTGTAATCGGCCGACCATTTGAAAATGTCAACAAAAGCGCAAGGCCACGAACATTAGTTAAGTGGCAAGAATCGCGGAAAGGGCGCCGAACATTCATATTAGTTCGGAATGTACTAGAATGGATCGAGCGGAGGCATCGTGAACTAAACTACCACCCCATGTAGATATTGAATGGTTTCAAAGGGTATCTAAATAGGCGTAGGATAGAGGAGGATCATTTCTGTGCACACTGTCCAACCGAATTGGAAAACTCAGAACACGTAATATATCATTGCCCTCAATTTCGCAGCGAAAGATTTTTAGACCGAGAGTTTTTGAAGAGAAGCCTTTCATTAGGAATTTGGTTTCCTTGGTATGCTGAGACATACAATATTGGACTGCGGTGAGTAAAATGGCATTTCTAGTGATGACGCGATTGACGCGTGCCGAAAGGGAGCGCAGGGAAATGCGCATGAGAAGCAGTGGTAAAACGCCCTGAGCCATATCCTTACTTTGTCATGGCGGCTGTATTTTTCCTTGAATCTTCTAATAGGACAAGTTATGTTGTAGGCAGCTGTTAGCGCTTTTGATAACAGGTTGCTGCACTCCTCTAGCCTCTATGCGATGATAGATAACCTTTGTTGGTTGCCCTAGTTTTTCGCATGTTGTTTTATCACCATGACTGCAGCTTTAAACCTGATTTCAGTCTTTGCATAGTAAATGTAGCACCCGCGCGCTGAGTACAGAAACCTTTCCGCAAAATGAAAACCATGGCTCGTGTATCAGAGCTACATCAAATAAACTCCCCTGACATCCTCCGTGGCCACTTTACTGTGCTCAATGGTTTATCTGTAAGACTCGCAGCGCGACTGAGCTGTTTTTGCCTACATATTTCCCGCCACTGCGCTCACGCAGTGGATTTTGCCGTTGATTGCAGGCTATGGAGAGCCGTCGCCACCTTCTCTGCTGGTAGCGTCTTATGGGTATTTTTACGACTCGTCGCATCGTTGAAGTATTTTTCCGCCTTCAACCTTGTGTCTTTATGTTTTTGAAGGTCTGTATCAACTATCTGCAGGCATTCTAAAGTCGCATTGTTTGTGCAGATATCAGTTTAAACCCATTGTACCACTGCATTTCTAAACTCCTATAAAAATCGTCTAGTATTCATTAAATTTTATTTATATGTGAAAGATGCACAGACCCTTAAATCTATAACAAATTAACGTCTCACTTATACTTAACACCAGATGTTAATTATGTTAACCCATTTAACTTCGAGCAGTGTTCCAACTCTGGTTTTATGGTAGTACAGAATAGATCACATAATTAGTTTGGGAACAAATGGAACTTAATTAGTGGGATATGTGTATTTCCGTATTTAATCATTAAATATACGATCATGGTATCAATAACAAGTTCAACTGTGAAAATACTTATACATATTAGGGTGGTTAAAAAATCTGCAGTTCTTTAGAGACCTAGGGACTCTGCAATTATGTTGTCTATGCAAAATTTCAGCACTGTAAAACATATGGAAGGCAGTGCTCAATAAGGCTTAGATTAGGATTGACTGGCCGGTCCATGATTACTTCACATAGACCGCAGTGTTACCTGAAGTTTATTTAATGGCCAAACTGAAAAACTCTATCAAAAACCAGGACTTATGTTATTAAATAACCCCGGCCTATTTGCAAATACTAGAAGTTTTCCAGGACCTACGCCACTTGCGGCTTCTAGATCTGACAACTGTATCACTCCTAATAGCTGGAGTTGTAGCCTGGCAATCACAGGGCAGGATCTCATAACGTGTTCGATCGTTTCCTCCTCCAACCCGCACTTCTTACATCAGTGCTATCACTGACCGAGCTTAATTTAAAGGTATGTGACACCAGAAACTAGTGTCCAGTCAGAATATCCCTCGTGAGTCTACAGTCCTCTCTTTAATGATATAAGCAACTTCATTAGTCTAAGGTTATAAAACCTAAACATGGTCGACCATGTGCACCTCTCTTTTTCTCTTAATCTCATCCAATCTAATTGGGACGTCTACGGAGCAAGCTCCATGAGATGCGTCATTTTCAGCTATTTCATCCGCTTTTTTATTCCAATATTTTCCCATATGCCCTGGGACCCAATGTAGATGTATGCTTTCCCCGTCCCGGTTCTACTTTGGAACCACCTGTGTACACATGTATCGCCTCGTCCGCCATTTGAGCACCTTTGCGCCAAACATCGACCTCTATTGTGGCTTAAAGAGCAACCATGACGTGCAGATAGGGAGTTAGGGAGTATGTTCGTCCTGTAGTTGATGACGCTATACTGTATGGTCTGCGCTCAAGCTGCCCCGAGGCACTGAGTCTCGTTGGAGTTGTTAATGCTGTATTCTTTGCTACCAGGTCTTCTAGTGGAATGTGCGGAATGGCATACAGAGCAGTCGTCAGGGCTATTTTCATTGCTCCCGTAATGCTAGGCATTAATAGCCTGGATAACCTCTCTAATTTTTGTGTGTGTGGCTGTCCACCAAACAAGAACTCCATGGTAAAGGATAGGGTTTACAATCACCGTAAATATCCAGTGAAAAAGAGAGGGTGATAAACTCCGCGTACACCCCTACAATCCTTTATATACATAAAGTTTAAACGTTTCTTTTGCCTGTCTTCTAATAAAACTCAGCCCATTGCTTCACCATGGCGGCTTTGCTTTTGTCCTGAGTCTTCTTATACTGTTTTCACACAGATACTTAATGATCTCATTTCAGCTTCTAATGAAATCGTAAATTTTTTGCTTTCACACAGAAGTAACTGCTCGGTTAGTATGAAGGATGAAATGTCAAGCGAATAAAATGACAATGCTATATGACAGACAATCATGGCGGAACGATATAGGTGGCAGCATGGTGACATACCTACAAACATAAAAAAATTCCATTTACTTGTAAATTCGATGGACAAATGTCAAAATCGTACTGCGCCGGTAGTTGATGTATCAAATCAAATAAAAAAGGTTATAACCAGCTGTTCGATGCGGCCACCTTGTATTGTTCCGCCATGTAGACAATGACATTTACTTTGACAAATGACATTTTTAAGCACCGAACACACCAAAAACTATGAAGCGGAAACGAAAGCGGAACGCTGCCAACAGAGTTGCATTGTGCATTTGACTTCATTAGGCATTCGATTAGCTACTAATGAAATAATTATAGATTCGAATTTTGTAGGGAAGATTGAGCTCAATAAGCGACTTAATGTAGAAAACTGCCTTTATTATTCAATAAGCCGTCTGTGTGAAAACAGTATTAGAGGGCAAGCACTCTTATAAGCGTCCTTGTTAGGAAATCATTGGACTCTTCCAGTTGCTCCACGTTGGCAACCTCTTTGGGTTGTCCCAGTTTTGTTTCTAAATGTTTCTATAATTTCGTTCAGTTTGTTTACCTAGGGTTTCTAAACGTTCCTCCCTCTTCTTCCCTCTTTAGGGGGGTGCTCAAGCTGATATACGCATTATCGGAGAAGAATGATCTAGCAAGAACCGTGCAATAATACATTGATATATCACGTTCAGAGCTCAATGTAATATCAGGAACATTGCTGGATGTTGGACCAATGTATGTATGCAACAAAATAGAGATTCGCTTCTCTCATTTGTATCTCCTCCTCTCCACTCATTGTGGTGCGAATTTGCATCCGCGTCTATGACCAACCGTGCTTTGCGCCCTTCGTCCTGTACTAGCTTCTTGCACTCCATCGGTGGAACCTCAGCATAATGGGCCATGTAGCAGTATACCAGGATAAAGGCCTGTTTATTCTTCTGCTCAACGATCACCACTGCGAGGTCCTCAGTATTATAATTAGGCAGCATATATGAATACATCTGTTTTCTTACCATGACTGCAGCTCGCATCCTTGCTACCGTTTGCGCCAAATCGTGCCGCCAAATCCGCGCGCGCTGAGTACAGAAACTTTTCCTCTCGATGAGATTCACGACTCCTGGATCAGCGCCATATCAAACGAACCCCCCTTAAGGGTTAGAAGGAGTTCGCTAGATGCGACTTTACTTTGTTTATCTGTAAAACTCGCAGCACCATTCGGCTATTTTTTTCCTCCTCGACCACCTTCGTCATGACATCGTCGTCCTCCTCTTTCCCGTTTGGTTTAAGGCTTTCGTTTAAGGCCCTCTTCAGCCTCTCCCACTTGTAGCAAATTACGATTGGTATTCTCGGGACTTCTTTTTCCGGGTCGTAAATGCTGTGTTTTGTGTTTCTCTGTGCAAATCTCAGCACCAATTGTCTGTTGGTCTTCTTCTAACACCTTCGTGGTGACATCCGCGTCCTCCACCTGTCCCTTTTCTCTAAAGTTCTTGAGGTCCTTTTCGCCTTCGTTAAGATTGTTATCTTCTGAGTCGCATGTAAATTTTTAAGCTATTGAATAGATTTTATAGCGGGCTTGGCGACTAAATCAAAAAAAAACCGTAACGGATATTTGTCAAAAAAGATCCGAAAAGGCTCGAAAAGGTTCGAAAAGGTTCGTAAAGGTTCGGTGTTAGCAACAGGCCAAATACATAAAATTGGATCTCTATCATAAACAGCGGTGGGCACCATTACATTTACACGGTTACCAAATTGAGAATGTGTTAGTAAACACGAACGCGTAGCGAGCACGAAAGCAAAATCAATTATTTATTTAGTTTGATTTCAATGCTTGAATGGGGAACATGTGTCACACGCAATCTTTGGTACTCTGTTTTAAGCGCGCGTGCGACACTCACTCACCGTACGACCATCGAAATCAAACTAAAAGAGCTATCGTTGATTTTCACGAAGTAGCCATTGTGCTACCGCTTATCGTATACATATATGGTCGCTTACAAGCCAACTTAATAAAACCGCACTGCGTTTTTTTAGCGCACGCAAACAACCGGCGTTTTTTGCCCTAACCCAAATAAGCATGCGTTGCGACAATGTAAAGCATGTGTGCAAACGTCAAATCTAAATGTCACGCAGAACAAAAATTAGAAATCGAGTTAGGTTTTCACGCAGCAAATTCAATTTGAGTTGCTCTCATACAAAGTTGTATGTGTATGAGACATTTTTGACAGAAAATGACTTGCGTGCGTATACATTAGGTTGGCTTGTTAGCAGGTGCTAAGTTCACGCCCACCCCGGATCATAAA
Organism: Eurosta solidaginis; assembly: GCF_040869045.1. NCBI lineage: Eukaryota > Metazoa > Arthropoda > Insecta > Diptera > Tephritidae > Eurosta > Eurosta solidaginis. The sequence continues at coordinate 251,337,783 of NC_090321.1, read as the reverse complement.
ATTAAAGTTAAAGTTAAATTTAAAGTGAATGTTAAAGGTAAAGCGAAAGTTAAAGTTAAAAATAAAGTTAAAGTTAAAGTGAAAGTTAAAGTTAAAGTTAAAGTTAAAGTTAAAGTTTAAGTTAAAGTTAAAGTTAAAGTTAAAATTAAAGTTAAGGTTAAGGTTAAAGTTAAAGTTAAAGTTAAAGTTAAAGTTAAAGTTAAAGTTTTTTTTTTTTTTTTTTTTTTTTTTTTTTTTTGTGTTTCGTGGAAGGAGGAAATGCTTTATGCACTGACCGGGATATTTAAGCCTCACTGCGAGACTCTCCGAGTGTAGGACTCCCTTCTGCCATGAAGGCCTACCCACTAAAACCTAACCTCCCACGGCCCGCGCAAATCCCCGTACCTGGGACCGCGTTTAGCATTACTTCGGGTACGGGTGCGCGCTACGTGAGCTCTATGGCTACTCTCACGCTAATGGGCTAGGCATCCGTCTTCTCGTTTACTGGTAAGTATATGCCTCACATATGTGCTGACCGTATCCCATCTGTCTCTTCGACAGGTCATGTTATTAATGACACTGCCCGGGGATAGGTCGCCAAGTACCTCTTCTACCCTCCTTCGCTTATGGGAGAAGTGCCTGCATTCGAAGAAGGTGTGGCGTACATCGTCTATTTCCCCACAGTACAGACAGCTCGGGCTATCAACCTTACCCATTCTGTGTAGGTATTTGCGGAAGTAACCATGTCCCGTTAGAAACTGGGTCAGGTAAAAGTCTACCTCTCCGTGCGGTCGCTTCAACCATGGATCAATTTCAGGGATTAGTTCCCTAGTCCACTTTCCTACGATGCTGTTGCTCCACTGATCTTGCCAACGTCGGATCGATTCTTCTCGCGCCTGCATGGCAACAGCAGCTCTACTTGCTTGCGATCCGTTGTCATATATTGTTTTTCTTTCCTCAACGAGAAGATATATCGGTATGGTTCCCGCAACGACCAGGACAGCTTCAGCTGAGACCGTGCGGTAAGCCGAAGATATTCGCAGCGCCCCTCTGCGTTGGACCGAGGTGAGGGCGACTCGGTTCTTCCGGTATTTCATTGCGTCCGCCCAGATTTCTGCACCATATAAGAGTATAGAATCCGAGGCTGATGCAAGCAACTTCCTTGTGCATGGTTTTGGGCCACCTGTGTTTGCCATTAATCTACTCAACTGCGCTATTATGCGCGCAGCTCTTTCGCAGGTCCCTCGTATGTGATCCGAGAAGTTGAGTTTGCTGTCTAACCTCACTCCCAGATATTTCGCTGAAGCGAGTGTTTCTATTGGCTGGTCCCCAACCATCATGTTCCTGGTAGTGGGAATACGTCTCTTTGTGAGGATGACGATCTCCATTTTGGCTGTTGCTAACTGGAGACCGTGCTCAGCCATCCACCTATTTACATTACGCATGACCTGGTTTAATTTTAGCTGTGCCAGCTCGCAGCTTGGTGCTGTTATCACAGCTGCCACGTCGTCTGCAAATGCAACGAGGAAGGTGCTTTCTGGCATGTCTAACCGAAGAAGACTGTCGTAAGTTATATTCCAGAGATCGGGACCTAGTACCGAACCCTGGGCTGCTCCACCTGTTATTTTTACCTTTTTTTGACCGTGAGTACTTTCATATATTAGATACCTCTCTCTTAGGTAGTCCCTTAAAATTTCTAACAAATATTGCGGTACTTTGAAAGTGCTTTCTAGTGCCTCAAGCATGTCCTCCCACCTAGCTGAGTTAAAAGCGTTTTTGACGTCCAGCGTGACCAGCAACACTATAGGTCTTGCTCTGTGGCACGCTGTCTCGGCTTTCTTGACTGCGCCTATAACTTCTGCTATGGCATCCATTGTAGAGTGCCCCCTCCGAAAACCATGCTGTCTGGGCGACAGTCCTCCGGCGTCCTGTAACGCTCTGGTGAGGCGTTGCTTCAGGAGACTCTCCATCAATTTCCCTGCTGTGTCCAACATACATAGGGGACGGTAGGATGATGGAGAGTTGGGATCTCCTTTCCCTTTTGGAATGAGAACCAGTCGTGCTGTCTTCCATATGGTGGAGAAAATTCTTTCTTCGAGACATTTGTTGTACATGTGCAACATAAGTTCTGGGCAGTCGTTTGCAGCTAGTCTAATTGCCTCCGCGGGTATTCCGTCGGGCCCAGATGCTTTCCTAGGTTTCATAGTTCGCACGGCAGTTTTAAGCTCTTCTTCTTGGAATGGTTCCACGTTGCGATCTTCATGGGTAACGTACCCGCCCTCCCTAGGCAGTTGGGTGGGAAACAGGCCATCCACAATGTTCCTTATTTGGTTCACGTCCATCAGCTGGTTTGGCGGACGGAACTTCTTCATTACTATCTTATATCCCTGCCCCCATGGGTCTCGATCCACTTCCTCGCAAAGCGCTTTCCAGCACTTAAGCTTGCTTTGCTTAATGGCAGCACTAAGAGCTTTCTTCGCTCCTTTGTACGCTTCCGACTTTTCTAGAGCCTCAGGCCTGCCGCGCGCGCGAGTTGCTAGCCTTCGCATCCTGTGGCATATTTTCCATAAAGTTAAAGTTAAAGTTAAAGTTAAAGTTAAAGTTAAAGTTAAAGTTAAAATTAAAGTTAAAGTTAAAGTTAAAGTTAAGGTTGAAGTTAAAGTTAAAGTTAAGGTCAAAGTTAAAGTTTAAGTGAAAGTTAAAGTTAAAGTTAAAGTTAAAATTAAAGTTAAAGTTAAAGTTAAGGTTAAAGTTAAAGTTAAAGCTAAGGTCAAAGTTAAAGTTAAACTGAAAGTGAAAGTCAAAGTTAAAGTTAAAGTTAAGGTTAAAGTTAAAGTTAAAGTTAAAGTTAAGGTCAAAGTTAAAGTTAAAGTTAAAGTTAAAGTTAAAGTTAAAGTTAAAGTTAAAGTTAAAGTTAAAGTTAAGTTAAGTTAAAGTTAAAGTTAAAATTAAAGTTGAATCTAAAGTTAAAGTTAAAGTTAACAAGAAAGGAAGGTTAAGTTCGGGTGTAACCGAACATTACATACTCAGTTGAGAGCTATGGTGACAACATAAGGGAAAATAACCATGTAGGAAAATGAACCGAGGGAAACCCTGGAATGTGTTTGTATGACATGCCTATCAAATGAAAGGCTCTAAAGAGTATTTTATGAGGGAGTGGGCCATAGTTCTATAGGTGGACGCCATTTAGGGATATCGCCATAAAGGTGGATCAGGGTTGACTCTAGAATTTGTTTGTACGATATTGGTATCAAATGAAAGGTGTTAATGAGTATTTTAAAAGGGAGTGATCCTTAGTACCATAGGTGGACGCGGGTTCGGGATATCGCCATAAAGGTGGACCAGGGGTGACTCTAGGTGGTAGTTGTATATGTGAAGGCGTTTTCCAGATATCGACCAAAATGTGGACCAGGGTGACCCAGAACATCATCTGTTGGATACCGCTAATTTATTTATATATATAATACCACGAACAGTATTCCTGCCAAGATTTCAAGGGTTTTTTATTTCGCCCTGCAGAACTTTTTCATTTCATTCTAATTAATATGGTAGGTGTCAAACCCATTTTACAAAGTTTTTTTCTAAAGTTATATTTTGCGTCAATAAACCAATCCAAATACCATGTTTCATCCCTTTTTTCGTATTTGATATCAAATTATGGCATTTTTTTCGTTTTTGCTAATTTTCGATATCGAAAAAGTGGGCGTGGTCATAGTCGGATTTCGGCCATTTTTTATACCAGTACAAAGTGAGTTCAGATAAGTATGTGAACTGAGTTTAATAAAGATATATCGATTTTTGCTCAAGTTATCGTGTTAAGGGCCGAGCGGAAGGACAGACGGTCGACTGTGTATAAAAACTGGGTGTGGATTCAACCGATTTCGCCCTTTTTCACAGAAATAAGTTACTGTCCCAGAATCTAAGCCCCTACCAAATTTCACAAGGATTGGTAAATTTTTGTTCGACTTATGGCATTAAAAGTATCCTAGACAAATTAAATGAATAAGCGCGGAGCCACGCCCATTTTGTAATTTTCTTTTATTTTTGCATTTTGTTGCACCATATCATTACTGGATTTGAATGTTGACATAATTTACTTATATACTGTAAAGATATTAAATTTTTTGTTAAAATTTGACTTTAAAAAAAATTTTTTTTAAAAGTGGGCGTGGTCGTTCTCCGATTTTGCTAATTTTTATTAAGCATACATATAGTAATAGGAGTAACGTTCCTGCCAAATTTCATGATGATATCTTCAACGACTGCCAAATTACAGCTTGCAAAACTTTTAAATTACCTTCTTTTAAAAGTGAGCGGTGCCACCCCATTGTCCAAAATTTTACTCATTTTCTATTCTGCGTCATAAGCTCAACTCACCTACCAAGTTTCATTGCTTTATCCGTCTTTGGTAATGAATTATCGCACTTTTTCCGTTTTTCGAAATTTTCGATATCGAAAAAGTGGGCGTGGTTATAGTCCGATATTGTTCATTTTAAATAGCGATCTGAGATGAGTGCTCAGGAACCTACGTACCAAATTTCATCAGGATATCTCAAAATTTACTCAAGTTATCGTGTTAACGGTCAGACGGACGGACGGACGGACGGACATGGCTCAATCAAATTTTTTTTCGATCCTGATGATTTTGATATATGGAAGTCTATGTCTATCTCGATTCTTTTATACCTGTACAACCAACCGTTATCCAATCAAAGTTAATATACTCTGTGAGCTCTGCTCAACTGAGTATAAAAACAGCTTGTCGACGACGACACGAATGGAATGCTTGCTTCCCGCCGACATGTCGTTGCCGACAACGGCATAAAGCTTTCGGGTCGGCAAGTGTGAAAGCGTGCCCATATAATTATATGAATTTGTGTTCCCACTGTTGTCGTTGTCGGTGTCGTGTCGGTACCGTGTCGGTTAGTGTGAAAACGCCCATTGTCGGAGTTTCAGGAAGTTGCTAAATGCTCCGCAAAAGATATCAGCAGTACGTTCATCAAACCAAATGGTTTGAGCGGAGCACCGAATTGCCCCACTATAAAGAGCAGCAATTGATTCCAAAACCGAACCAAGCCTGTAACCTCAAGTACCAGCACTAGGAGAAGATGGAGGAGAAAGAAATACTGAGAGGGAGAAGGAGTAAGAAAAGGAAGGCAAACAGCAGGTGAAGGAACAGGAAAAGGAGAAGGCAAAAAAGGGAAGAAGATAAAAACAGAAGGAAGAGAAGAAGCAGATGAACTAGAAGGAGCAAGAGGAAAGGAAGGTGAAGGAAAGAGGAAAGAGAAGGCGAAGGTTAAAACGAAACGAGAAAGGAAGCCGAAAAAATAAAAGCTAGGCAGAACAAGTAAGGAAGGTTAAGTTCGGGTGTAACCGAACATTACATACTCAGTTGAGAGCTATGGTGACAACATAAGGGAAAATAACCATGTAGAAAAATGAACCGAGGGAAACCCTGGAATGTGTATCAAATGAAAGGCATTAAAGAGTATTTTACCCAGAACATCATCTGTTGGATAACGCTAATTTATTTATATATGTAATACCTGCCAAGATTTTAAGGGTTTTTTATTTCGCCCTGCAGAACTTTTTACTTTTCTTTTACTTAATATGGTAGGTGTCACAACCATTTTATAAAGTTTTTTCTAAAGTTATATTTCGCGTCAATTAAACAATCCAATAAGCTTACCATGTTTCATCCCTTTTTTCGTATTTGGTATAGAATTATGGCATTTTTTCATTTTTAGTAATTTTCGATATCGAAAAAGTGGGCGTGGTCATAGTCGGATTTCGTTCATTTTTCATACCAAGATAAAGTGAGTTCAAGTAAGCACGTGAACTAAGTTCATTAAAGATATGTCGATTTTTGTTCAAGTTATCGTGTTAACGGCCATGCGGAAGGACAGACGACTGTGTATAAAAACTGGGCGTGGCATCAACCGATTTCGCCCATTTTCACAGAAAACAGTTAATGTCATCAAATCTATGCCCCTACCAAATTTCAAAAGGATTGGTTAATTTTTGTTCGACTTATGGCGTTAAAAGTATCCTAGACAAATTAAATGAAAAAGGGCGGAGCCACGCCCATTTTGAAATTTTCTTTTATTTTTGTATTTTGTTGCACCATATCATTGCTGGAGTTGAATGTTGACATAATTTACTTATATACTGTAAAGATATTAAATTTTTTGTTAAAATTTTACTTTAAAAAAATTTTTTTTTTTTAAGTGGGCGTGGTCCTTCTCCGATTTTGCTAATTTTTATTAAGCGTTCATATAGTAATAGGAGTAACGTTCCTGCCAAATTTCATCATGATATCTTCAACGACTGCCAAATTACAGCTTGCAAAAGTTTTAAATTACCTTCTTTTAAAAGTGGGCGGTTCCACGCCCGTTGTCCAAAATTTTACTAGTTTTCTATTCCGCGTCACAAGTTCAACTCATCTACCAAGTTTCGTCGCTTTAGCTGTCTTTTGTAATGAATTATCGCACTTTTTCGGTTTTTCGAAATTTTCGATATCGAAAAAGTGGGCGTGGTTATAGTCCGATATCGTTCATTTTAAATAGTGATCTGAGATGAGTGCTCAGGAACCTACATACCAAATTTCATCAAGATACCTCAAAATTTACTCAAGTTATCGTGTTAACGGACGGATGGACGGACATGGCTCAATCAAATTTTTTTTCGATCCTGATTATTTTGATATATGGAAGTCTATATCTATCTCGATTCCTTTATATATGTACAACCAACCGTTATCCGATCAAACTTAATATACTCTGTGAGCTCTGCTCAACTGAGTATAAAAATAAAGTTAAAGTTAAAGTTAAAGTGAAAGTTAAATGACTTATCTTGTTTGGTTGATTTTCCGACTGGGTGGATAAATGATGTATATTGGAACGATTTTCCGTCATCCCTTGTCAAATTTGGTTTTGAGACAAACCGGTTTCGGCGTTGTGCCATCATCAGTGTCGATTTTCGTTCTGATCTGTTGTTGTCATTTGTCCTGTATTTATAGTTCGTAGGTATATGAGCAGGTATTGTCAAATTGATGCTTGTGTATATTTAGTTATGTGTATGTGCTGTGTGTTTGTTCAGAACCGAGGGTGGTTTTACTAATCGATTTGTGTGGCTGACTGGGGTAGGTAGAAATCTGTGATTTTAGTCGTTTGACCTTCTTTGTCGGTTTTTTGTTTTGGTGTGTTAATTGTTTTGTGTTTATTTGTTGTTGTGTGTTTGTCTGATGTACCTGTGTTATTAAGTCGTTTCCTGTAAACAAGTTTTAAAGGCTCGAATATTGTGTCAGAAATTGTGTTTATCTGTTCGTTTATTATTCTGCCGTCGAATGTTTTCTGTTTGTAGATTTCCATGTTTTCGAGTACGTTGAGACGTCGGCCCTTTTCTTGTATGTGAAGAACCCTAACTGTTTTATTGATGTTTGCTGGGGAACATTCATTCTCGACCATGTGATTCGCGAAGTTAGACTCGGGTATAATGTTTGAATTCCGTATTTTTTTGTTGTAATCTCTAATATGTTCTCTGAACCTCATTCTTATTTGCCGTCCTGTTTGTCCTATGTAACCATGCTGGCATCCGCAGGTAAGCTTGTATACGCCGTGGCTGCTAAACGGATCCTCTGAGTTAATGTTAGTTCTTAGTTTTCGCCCTAGATTGTTCGATGTTTTGAATGCTGTGTTAATGTTGTATTTTTTAAAGAAGTTTGCCAATTTATATGTTGCTTTTCCAGTATATGTCATAGTCGTCCAGCTATTATTTTCCTTTTCATTATTTCTTTTTGGTTCTCCATTTGTCCTTCTGAGCTTATCTACTAGTGCTTTTTTATATCCGTTGTTTGCAGCGATATTATATATGACCTCAAGTTCTTTCTTATATGCCTCTTGTGTAAGAGGTGTTCTTTCAAGTCTATGTACCAAGTGCCTTAATGCTGCATTTTTATGATGTTGAGGGTGATTTGAGGTATTGTGTATTATTGTGTCGGTGGCCGTTGACTTTCTGTATATGTCATAGTTAAATCTTTTGGCTTCTTTATCAATATTTATCGTGAGGTCTAGATAGTTGATTCCTCCGTCTTTTTCGGTTTCCATTGTAAATTTTATATTGCCGTGCTGTTTGTTGAGGTACTCCAGTACGAGCTCTTCGTTATTAGTAGTTAAAACGCATATTATGTCATCCACGTATCTAGCATAAAATGACACGCCTAATTTGGACTTCAGCTCCTGTATGTACTTTTCTTCCAGATTTTGCATGAACACTTCCATAAGAATTGCTGATGTGGGGCTTCCCATTCCAAGACCGTTTGTTTGTCTATATATTTTATCGTTGAATTTAAAATAGTTTTGACGTAAAGTGGTTCTTAGCGTATTTGTGATTTGCATACTTTTCACTTTGTTTTTTGTGTTATGAACTATTGTTGAGCTAACTATGTCCAAAGTCTCCGATAATGGTATAGATGGGTATAGATCTTTTATGTCAAAAGATACCAATTTGCTGTTTCTTGTTAGCTCTACGGTCTCGAGTCTCTCTATTAGTTCTGTTGTGTTAGCTATTGCATATTCGTTCCTTAGCTCCAGAGTGTCTATCAATATCGTTTTTAAATATTTGGACAGTTTGTAACATGGTGCCGATTTAAAATTAATGATGGGCCTCATTGGCGTGTCCGGCTTGTGGTTTTTGGTAGCGCAACCAGTGGAGGAGCCGAAGGGTTCATTTGGACCAATCTATGTGCCATGATAGAATCTACTATATTTGTTGCATTCTTTATAGCAACTTTGATTTGTTTTTGGTATTCATCTGTGGGATCCTCTCTCATTCTACGACATTTCATTTCCTCTATGAGATCCTCGGTTTTGGATATATATTGCTCTTTTTCGATTAGCACAGTGGTGTTTCCTTTGTCCGCTTTCGTTGTGACAACAAGAAAAAACAATATTGTCACAACGAAAGCGGACAAAGGAAACACCACTGTGCTAATCGAAAAAGAGCAATATATATCCAAAACCGAGGATCTCATAGAGGAAATGAAATGTCGTAGAATGAGAGAGGATCCCACAGATGAATACCAAAAACAAATCAAAGTTGCTATAAAAAATGCAACAAATATAGTAGATTCTAACATGGCACATAGATTGGTCCAAATGAACCCTTCGGCTCCTCCACTGGTTGCGCTACCAAAAATCCACAAGCCGGACACGCCAATGAGGCCCATCATTAATTTCAAATCGGCACCATGTTACAAACTGTCCAAATATTTAAAAACGATATTGATAGATACTCTGGAGCTAAGGAACGAATATGCTATAGCTAACACAACAGAACTAATAGAGAGACTCGAGACCGTAGAGCTAACAAGAAACAGCAAATTGGTATCTTTTGACATAAAAGATTTATACCCATCTATACCACTATCGGAGACTTTGGACATAGTTAGCTCAACAATAGTTCATAACACAAAAAACAAAGTGAAAAGTATGCAAATCACAAATACGCTAAGAACCACTTTACGTCAAAACTATTTTAAATTCAACAATAAAATATATAGACAAACAAACGGTCTTGGAATGGGAAGCCCCACATCAGCAATTCTTATGGAAGTGTTCATGCAAAATCTGGAAGAAAAGTACATACAGGAGCTGAAGTCCAAATTAGGCGTGTCATTTTATGCTAGATACGTGGATGACATAATATGCGTTTTAACTACTAATAACGAAGAGCTCGTACTGGAGTACCTCAACAAACAGCACGGCAATATAAAATTTACAATGGAAACCGAAAAAGACGGAGGAATCAACTATCTAGACCTCACGATAAATATTGATAAAGAAGCCAAAAGATTTAACTATGACATATACAGAAAGTCAACGGCCACCGACACAATAATACACAATACCTCAAATCACCCTCAACATCATAAAAATGCAGCATTAAGGCACTTGGTACATAGACTTGAAAGAACACCTCTTACACAAGAGGCATATAAGAAAGAACTTGAGGTCATATATAATATCGCTGCAAACAACGGATATAAAAAAGCACTAGTAGATAAGCTCAGAAGGACAAATGGAGAACCAAAAAGAAAAAATGAAAAGGAAAATAATAGCTGGACGACTATGACATATACTGGAAAAGCAACATATAAATTGGCAAACTTCTTTAAAAAATACAACATTAACACAGCATTCAAAACATCGAACAATCTAGGGCGAAAACTAAGAACTAACATTAACTCAGAGGATCCGTTTAGCAGCCACGGCGTATACAAGCTTACCTGCGGATGCCAGCATGGTTACATAGGACAAACAGGACGGCAAATAAGAATGAGGTTCAGAGAACATATTAGAGATTACAACAAAAAAATACGGAATTCAAACATTATACCCGAGTCTAACTTCGCGAATCACATGGTCGAGAATGAATGTTCCCCAGCAAACATCAATAAAACAGTTAGGGTTCTTCACATACAAGAAAAGGGCCGACGTCTCAACGTACCCGAAAACATGGAAATCTACAAACAGAAAACATTCGACGGCAGAATAATAAACGAACAGATAAACACAATTTCTGACACAATATTCGAGCCTTTAAAACTTGTTTACAGGAAACGACTTAATAACACAGGTACATCAGACAAACACACAACAACAAATAAACACAAAACAATTAACACACCAAAACAAAAAACCGACAAAGAAGGTCAAACGACTAAAATCACAGATTTCTACCTACCCCAGTCAGCCACACAAATCGATTAGTAAAACCACCCTCGGTTCTGAACAAACACACAGCACATACACATAACTAAATATACACAAGCATCAATTTGACAATACCTGCTCATATACCTACGAACTATAAATACAGGACAAATGACAACAACAGATCAGAACGAAAATCGACACTGATGATGGCACAACGCCGAAACCGGTTTGTCTCAAAACCAAATTTGACAAGGGATGACGGAAAATCGTTCCAATATACATCATGAAAGTTAAATATTAACTTCTCATTTCTTCAATAAAAGTAAAAAATTTGTTTTCTTATCGGTCACCACGCTTAGAACGGTTAACTTGAATTAATATCAAAGACAAAACTTGAATTAATATCAAAGAAAACAAAATGTTGCATAAATATTATAATTGCATTAGTTGATAATATGCAATAGCTTTACCGCGGCAGTCCCCGAGTGCCACACGCCCTTTTTTTTTCTTTTTGCCTATACTATTGGACATTTTGCCTAGTTGCGTGTACAGTATAGTACAGTATTTGGAAGAGTACCTTCCAATCCTGTGTCGGTATATTCGGATTTTAGTATATCCTCAGACTTCATCACACATGCTATCCATACTTCAACTTTGTGCGTGGAACCGCCCACCTGGTACCGTGGGGATATGCGCTTTATCCACCAGCTTAAACCGCTACAGCACCACTAATCTTTCTCCCCGTGTCCGACACTTCGCTTAATGCGTTTTTGTCATCTTTCGCTTGCAACTGAGTCCTCCCCTTATTATCGTCCCTATTAAAATGAGATAATAAGTCGTTCATCTTGTTCGCCCGACCACCTTCCCGACAAGGCGGGCTCAGCGATACTTCCAGAGTTGGCCCGGTATCGGGAAGGCTCCGTTCGAATACATCCGAATATATCCCCTGGCTGCAAATCGTTCAATAGGCATGATCCGCATAATACACTGGATTGGGAGGATGGCAGTGCACACGATAACTTGAGTAAATATTGAGCTATCATACTGAAATTTGGTATATGCATTCTTTGGCACTCATCTCCCATGGCTGTTAAAAATGAGCGAGATATAACCACCCCCAAATTTCTACTCGTATATATATAACATTTTAAAAAACACAAAAAACCTGATTTAGTAAATAATACACCTAGAATGTTGAAATTTGATGTGTAGGCCGATATTGAGACTCTTGATAAAAACATGAAAAAATTTTAGAAAACGCCGCCCATTTGTGATAAAATCAATTTTAAAAATATTTCTAATCATAAATCAAAAGCAGTTAAACCTATCATAATAAAATTCGACAGAGAGGTTGCCTTTACTATAAGAAATGCTTCGAAAAAAATTAACGCAATCGGTTAAGGACCACGCCCACTTTTATATACAAGATTTTTAAAGGGGTCGCGTACGAATAAAATAAGCTATGTCTTTGTAAAAAAAGAGCTTTATATCAATTATATTTCTTTTCCCAAGTGGAATTATAACAAGAAATGGGAAAAAGTTCAAATTTTTGAAAATGGACGTGACACCGCCCCTTTTATGGCAAAGCTACTTTTTATGTTTCGGAAGCCATAACTCGAAGAAAAATTTACATATCGTAATTAATTTGGGAATACATACTTTCTTTATAGCAGAAAATATTTCTACTAAAAATGGATGGGAACGGTCAAAGGACCACGCCCACTTGTATAGAAAAGATGTTTAAAAGGTTCGTAGACTCGAATAATAAACTATATCTTAGCGACAAATAGTTTTGTATCAATGATATTTCACTTACCAAGTCTTGTAGTAAGAGGAAATTTGAAGAATTTTTTTTAATGAGCGGTGCCACGCCCTTATTTCGATCAAGCATTACACAATATTTCTAGAGACTAAAAAAAATAAATCCCTCGTAACAAAATTCGATACACATGTTGGGCATATAACATCAAATATTTCTAGTAAAAATGGTCTAGATCAAATTTCTACTTTCACATTCTAGGTGTATTATTTACTAAATAATCTTTTTTTTTGTGTTTTCCAAAATGTTATATATGTATAAAAAGTAGGCGTGGCTGACGTCCGATTTCGCTCATTTTAAATAGCTTAGGGAAATGTGTTCCAATAAACCCAAATACCAAATTTCAATGGGATATCTCAATATTTACACAAGTTATCGTGATCACAGACAGACGGACGGACGGACATGGTTAAACCCACTAATTTTTTTATCCTGAGCATTTATCTCGATTCGGTTTTGCCGCTGCAATCAACCGTTATGTTATCAAAGTTCATAATATTGAAGCATATCGAAAGCTTCAAGTTTTAGGTATGTATGTGTCCTTGAAATGCACATGTGCAAATAAATATGTAAAATAAACAGTAAATAAATAAACTTAAATCCAACTTCGTTTACACCCGAACTAAGACTCCCTTACTTTTTTGTGAATAGTTTTTATTTAAAATATGCCTCAGTAGGATTAGAAAGCAATTTATCTGAAATAAACTGAGCACTTGAAACGCTTACTGAGTACATAATGTTCGGTTACACCCGTATTTAGACACCCTTACTTGTTTTTTCATAAATTGTATAAAAATACCGGCTTTGAAATGTTACTTGAGTTTTTACCATGATACCTTAAAACACCCTAATACATACATATATATATATATATATATATAAACAATTAAAGGTAATATTTCCTTTGAAACAGAATAACAAATAATTTAGCCAAAGTCGCGCTAATTTCATTTCGCTGAAATATTCATATTTATCTTGAATTTGTCATTTTGGTAGAGCAAAAAACTGTTTGTTCATCTGATTTTGAAAATGTCTGAAGTTTGAGTAAAGGTATAAATAGCGCCCACAAGAGCTTTCTTGCTTTAAGTACTTTATATTTAACAATCGGTGGACGAAATACACTTTACAATGAATTTAAGCAATTATTTGGCGTTCATGTTAGTCTTGCTTAGCTCTCTTTTGAGCGATGCGAGTTCGCGATTCCGCATTTTAAATGGCAATTTTTCGACGATAGAGGATAGGCCATATATGGTTTTATTACTTGATTCCTTGAAATATTTTTGCGCTGGTTCATTGGTCGATTTGGAAACTGTGATTACGGCTGCGCATTGCGTGAAAAAGAGAGAAGCACGTTATATCGACGTTAAAGCTGGTGTACATGATACACGCGAACGTGGAGAACTCCGCAGAGTGCAGTGTTTGATTATTCCACCTACTTATGATGAGGAAACTAGACATATGGATATAGCTGTTATTAAATTGAGTTCACCATATACCAAGAGTTCGACAATAAAACCAATTGCGCTTTGCCGTACTGAATTAAAGCCAAGTACACAAATGCGAATTAGTGGATGGGGTGCAATATGTAAAGACTCAATAGAGAATACGGAACTTCTCCGAACTGCATTCGTGGATATAATATCAAAGCAGGATTGTGCTAGTTGTTATAAGGAGATACAAGCTTTAACACCATCAATGATTTGTGCTGGGCTTGGTGAAGGTGGAGGTGATAGATGTTATGGAGATTCTGGAGCACCGGGTGTTGTGAATGGGAAAATGTGTACGGTGGTATCAGCTGGGATAGGTTGTGGAGATCCCAATTATCCGGGTATATATACAAATTTAAATAATGCACAAGTTCTAAACTTTGTAAAAGAATGGATGAAACCGACGCCGGTGGAAAAAGATCAGCCGTCTAGCTCCAAGAAACTCTTCGAATATTTGAAAGAAAAAAACACTTGAGTTCTTCGTATAAAATTCTACTCTCAGCATTTTTTCATAACGCGTCTTAATAAGCATAACTTCAAAAATTGTATAATATAATTTGTTATAACTTAAACCCAAATTACATACTTTTTTTGTGACATAATAAAATTGTTTTATATGGAGTTCTAAAATCGTATCATTTATAGCGCGTGTAACTTTACATTTTAAGTAATTCAACCAAAATTAGGTGCAAGAAACTTTAGAGTTTAGGCTATCCAATAATAAATATATAAATGTCTTTAGAATAACTTAAAATTTGAGGGAAATATGGACTTCTACGGAATTTCTTAAATTCCTACAGTGTTCAGTAGTTGCGTTCTTTCATTTTGTCACGGAACAGATTTTTGTCTTATGTGAAAAGGGAAATTAATTATTTCATTAAACAAAATTGTGACTCTATTTAATTTCTGTGTGAAATTGGTATAAGTTTAGAATCACCTTTTGCAGAGTAATATGATTGATTAACAACTGATTTTAAATCTTTCTGATCTGATAAAAACTTTATTCTCAAAAATAGCATCTAAAATGTTTAGGATAAGTGTGAACATTTGTGTGTATTCACCCAACAAACCAATTTGTTTTGTTAATTGTTAATTATTCATAAACTTAATATACCACCGCCTAACTAACTTGATGAGTTCAATACAAAATTACGGCAATATCATGAGATACATTATAAACTATTTCATATTAAAATTAGAATTTACCATCTTCATAAAATATATCTCCTTTAGTGGGTAGGTCGTACCAACTCTCCATTAGTTCCCTTTAGTGTGACCACCCGTACAAGATCATCACCTCCAGGATGACATTTTAAGACCCTGGCAGGTATCCATTTTATCGGAGGAGTGACTTCACTAAAAACAGCGACAACATTTCTTTAAAGTTGCGAGATGGTCGAAACCATATTGAAAGACTTGACAAATATTCGTCTCTCCAACGACGCCAAAAATGAGTTCTAATAGTTGATATTGCTTTCCATCGCTGTTGAAGATTACCATAAAACCCATGACCCTCAGGCTCTGTGATCGACTTTAGCGGTTCACCTATTATGAAATGAGCAGGAGTTAGGATTTCTAAATCTCCTGCATTTGTCTAGCTTTCACATAGAGGGCGAGAATTAACACATGTTTCACTTCTGATAACAACGTGTTAAACTTGTCGTAAGACAATGGAAATCCGCCTAAAACGCATTTCAAGTGATGATTTATACGTTTTTTTACACGCCTCCCAATATCCTCCCATAGGAGGTGCAGAAGGGGGGGGGGGGGGTGTTAAATCGCCATTCAATGTTGGAATCTGCAATACGAAGTTTATCATCCTCCATGCATTCTTTGAAACTGTTGTGTAGAATTCGTTCAGCACCCACACTAATTGTAACGTAGTCAAAGAATTAAACCATGCAAAATCCTCTACGATTGATGCACAAACACGCAAATGAACAAATATAACCCTCAACAGATTTTGCTCCTCTGCCATGCGTAAATTTGTACATGTACAGGACCGCAAAATGCGTCATAAATGATCCTGACAGACCCTTGCGAATTTCCGAACAGATCAACTGATCCAATACGTCAATGCGACCAGGCTTCATAAATTGAGGCTCTGCTAGAAATAGTCCTTGAACGTACGGCCATCTTGATGCAACCACAGTTTGAGTGGGCTAATCACCCGTAATTTTTGGCAAAATTAGTGCATTAATAATTGGATAAAAGATCAAGTAATACTTCATCTTCAACTCGTCCTCCTTGAGGTGATCCAATGCCAGTGATAACAGAATTTTCTGGATAGACCAAGACGTTGAATACACGACTCAGTCACGAAAGAGGCGTGCAATCCGCAATCGAACAACAAACGTGCCGGTTTCCATGATCAGCACAATCTCGTACTTTTACTAGGGCAGTAGCAAGCAAAACTCTTTTATTTGCGATTATTGGATCAGCTTCAGTATTCAAACACGGTGATACGGTTTCATATGAGGAGCGGTAGCTTAATTTGAATTTGCTCTTTGTACGTTCCCAATTGGGGCGGTTATATTGGTTGCGGCTGCAGTGCTATGCAGTAATGTACGATGACGTTGGCGACAAATGCGGCATAAGAGCTGTTGCACCGAGTTTTATAGTGACCCGTACTTAAGCAGTTCAAACAGAGATGCGAATCTTTGAGGAATTTTAATTTTCCTGCAGGATCTAGGCGATTTTTCTCGCAATTGTAGACTTTGCGTGTGCCCTTACAACAAGGACAACTAGTGTTGTTCTGCCCTGAAAATGCGTGAAAAACCTTGTTAAATTTGTTAACCGTAACGGACTTACTTGCTTGTGACGGAACTGCTGATGATAGCATCGATAGTGATCTACACCTTGTTTCTAGAAACACCACTAATTGCTCGAATGTTGGCGGCTCATCACCAACAAGGGATAACTCCCACTGCTTCCTAGTCTCAAATGCAAGTTTATTAACGACCACAAGTTTTCGCACAACCTAAGGCATTTGGCGGCCACCGTGGTGTGATGGTAGCGTGCTCCGATATCCACACCGAAGATCCTGGGTTTACGCCCCGGGCAAAGAAACATCAAAATTTAAGAAACAAGTTTTTTCAATTAGAAAAAGAATTTTTCTAAGCGAGGTCGGTTCTCGGCAGTGTTTGACAAGCACTCCGAGTGTATATCCACCATGAAAAGCTCTCAGTGAAAACTCATCTGCCTTGCAGATGCCGTTCGGAATCAGCATAAAACAAGTAGGTCCCGTCCCGCCAATTTGTAGGATATGGATAAGAGTAGCACGACGCAAATTGGAAGAGAAACTCGGACTAAAATCTCTTCGGAGGTTATCGCCCCTTACATTTATTTCTTTATAACAGGTTTTCATAATTTTGTTGGAGTTTGTGATTCTGGACAATAAACACATAATTTTTTCTACCACCATATGCAGAAATCGTCGCCCGCTACCAAATAGTAGGCTTAAGTTAAATGTAAAAAGCACTCTTTAAAACGAAAATTTTTCAAGTCACCTACAAAGTCATTTGGACATGGTTCAAGCGGAACACGTATAGTGAATGGAACGTCAAATTCTTTCGGCGTCTGCCTTTGAAAATCTTTGATAGATGGATGAAAGTATCTATCGAAGACTAGATGAATTTCTGTTGGTGAAGTGTTACATACTCTTTGCAAGATGGATTCGGCCAACTTTCCGCATGTTTGTGGGAGTGAGGCTCCAAGATGATATTAACTTTGATTGGATAACGGTTGGTTGTACAGGTATAAAGGAATCGAGATAGATATAGACTTCCATATATCAAAATCATCAGTATCAAAAAAAAATTCGATTGAGCCATGTCCGTCCCTCCGTCCGTCCGTCTGTCCGTTAACACGATAACTTGAGTAAATTTTGAGTCATCTTGATGAAATTTGGTATGTAGGTTCCTGGGCACTCATCTCAGATCGCTATTTAAAATGAACGATATCGGACAATAACCACGCCTACTTTTGCGATATCGAAAATTTCGAAAAATAGAAAAAGTGCGATAATTCGTTACAAAATACGGATTAAGCGATGAAACTTGGTAGGTGAGTTGAAGTTATGACGCAGAATAGAAAATTAGTAAAATTTTGGAAATTGGGCGTGGCACCGCCCACTTTTAAAAGAAGGTAATTTAGAAGTTTTGCAAGCTGTAATTTCGCAGTCGTTGAAGATATCATAATGAAATTTGGCAGGAGCGTTACTCTTATTACTATATGACTGCATAATAAAAATTAGCCAAATCGGAGAACGACCGCGCCCACTTTTTAAAAAAAAATTTTTTTTAATTCAAATTTTAAAAGAAAAATTAATAACTTTACAGTATATAAGTAAATTATGTCAACATTCAACTCCAGTAATGACATGGTGCAACAAAATACAAAAATAAAAAAAAATTTCAAAATGGGCGTGGCTCCGCCCTTTTTCATTTAATTTGTCTAGGATACTTTTAATGCCATAAGTCGAACAAAAATTTACCAATCCTTGTGAAATTTGGTAGAGGCTTAGCTTCTAGGACGATAACTGTTTTCTGTGAGAAAGGGCGAAATCGGTTGAAGCCACGCCAAGTTTTTATACACAGTCGAAAGTCTGTCCTTCCGCTCGGCCGTTAACACGATAACTTGAGCAAAAATCGATATATCTTTACTAAACTCAGTTCACGTACTTATCTGAACTCACTTTGTATTGGTGTAAAAAATGGCCGAAATCCGAATATGACCCACTTTTTCGATATCGAAAATTACGAAAAATGAAAAAAATGCCATAGTTATATACCAAATACGAAAAAAGGGATGAAACATGGTAATTGTATTGGTCTATTGACGCAAAATATAACTTTAGAAAAAAACTTGGTAAAATGGGTGTGACACCTACCATATTAAGTAGAAGAAAATGAAAAAGTTTTGCAGGGCGAAATCAAAAGCCCTTGGAATCTTGGAAGGAATACTGTTCGTGGTATTACATATATAAATAAATTAGCGGTACCCGACAGATGATGTTCTGGATCACCCTGTTCCACATTTTGGTCAATATCTCGAAAACGCCTTCACATATACAACTAAGGGCCACTCCCTTTTAAAACCCTCATTAATAACTTTAATTTGATACCCATATCGTACAAACACATTCTAGAGTCACCCCTGGTCCACGTTTATGGCGATATCTCGAAAAGGCGTCCACATATAGAACTAAGGCCCACTTGTTTTTTCAAATACTCATTAACACCTTTCATTTGATACCCATATCGTACAAAAAAATTCTAGAGTCACCCCGGGCCCACCTTTATGGCGATATCTCGAAAAGGGGTCCACATATAGAACTAAGGCCAACTCCCTTTTAAAATACTCATTAACACCTTTCATTTGATACCCAAGCTCTTTTAAAATACTCATTAACACCTTTCATTTGATACACATGTCATACAAACACATTCCAGGGTTACCCTCGGTTCATTTTCCTACATGGTGATTTTCCCTTATTTTGCCTCTATAGCTCTCAACTGAGTATGTAATGTTCGGTTACACCCGAATTTAGCCTTCCGTACTTGTTGATGCTAGTGTGATCTGAATCGCGATGATTTTTTCTGTTTTTCCCCCATTTTTAACACAAGTTTTACACAACTCACAAGTTTAAATGCTCACGACTAACTACTTTTGCGCCTCGCGACACCGAAAATAATTTTTCACACAGAAATAGGGGAATATCCACACTTGTTTTTTGGTGCCAAACAAACGGTTGGATGTGAAAAAATATTGATGAGCTCAGAAAAGTTACCAATAGTTAACTTTTTAGAGCGCTACGTTAACGCTCAAGCTTGGTCAACTTAGCCGAGCGTTTAACTTTGTCGAGAGGTAACTTATTCGCGATTCTACTGTATATATAGTAAAAAATGTCTTCAATAGAGAGAAAATAAGAACTATTATTAGGAAAATGCAGATTAATTTAAGGATTTTAAAAATATCAGAGAAATTTCAATACACATAAAAAAATCTTTCAAAATAATTGTTCCCAAGAAATATTTTTTTAAGTCGTCAAAAATTCATTTTATAAATTTTTACTTTGCACCGCCTTCAAAAATATTTATTTGGACTTTTATTTATAAAAGTCTTCATATAATAATTACGGATAAAGAATTTCGTTTTTAGGTCCAAAAATTTTTTGTTTTCCGATTTGTTGAAAATAATTAGGTTTCGAGTCGGAATATGACTAGTGGTAGATGTAATAGTGATACAGAAATCCATGGATTAGATAACGAGTTTGCCTCGTTGGATACTTGAAGAGATAGTTTGTGACTTGTAAAATCGAAACCATTGCCAGAGATTAAGATGGACAAGTAATACTTAGTCTAGTTTGTTGTATTATTCAATTCGAACTCGAGCCTCCTTTGGAATGTATGCCAAATTCGTCTTTGGCTATACACATACATTTCAAATCGGCAGCCAATACCTGCTTTTATTTTTTATAAAATAAAAAAATACAAGGCGCGATAACCCCCGACGATTTTAGGCGGAGCTACTTCTCCAAGTTGCGTCGTGCTCCTTTTAACTTTTCCTAAAAATTGGCGGAACGGAACCTATATGTTTTATGTCGAAACCGAACGGCATCTGCAGCCAAATTAGTTTTCACAGAAAAGGTTTTCATGGCTGAAATACACTCGGAGAGTTCGCCGAGGGGCGACCCCGCATAGAAAACTCGTTTCTAATTGAAAGAACTTTTTTTTAAATGTTTAATATTGTTTTGCCCGGGGATTGAACCCAGCGCTATATATAGCTTCTCCAACCTAATTTTCAACCTCACCTACCGGTGGCGTATCCCATTTATTTAGTAGTCGAGGCTTTGGCTACCCCAAGTTCTCATGGAAGGTGGTGGATGGCGTCCTCGAGATGATGCGGCTTGTACCTTAATGGTGCTTGTTACGAGAACGTGCCGTATGTATGTCCGGCAAAAGACCATCAATACCGATAATACTTTCCAAAACCTTCGGGGAGTGTCTTTATCTCTCCAACAACAACAACGACATAAATGTGTCGTAAAAAAAAGCAATAACTGCTCCCTCAGATTTTAGGAGTTAGACACAATGAAAATACTTCTCAATTTCAGTTAGAGTTATGCAACACTCGGCACATTTTGGCTTAAATTTTCGGGTAAAACACATAATTAATAGGAACAAACACCTAATTAGTAAGAACAACAAAATAACATTTTCTTATATTTTCTTATGATAGAAGCTTTATGTTTTATGATATGTACAAAGCGTGCACTTAATTAGTTTTATTTGTTTCCAAACTGCTAATATATTCTATCGTACACTGTCACAAATCCAGAGTTGGAAGCAGTGCAGTAAATCTTGAGCAACAACACTTCTCGAACTTTAGTAGGTTGGCATAATCAAGAACTTGCTCTAAGTGTTATTGAGGCCTGAATTTGTTGATAATTTAAATGTCAGTTTATGTTACCCGTATTCGCAAAATTGAACGATTTTTAGGCGGCTTTTATAGGAATATAGGAACCGAGTTTACATTGCTTCAAACAAAACAACCTTACCATCCAGAAATGCTCCCGGAAGAGTCTCCAAAAGATCCCGGAATAGTCACAAAAATTTCCCGAAATGACAACGACACGATCCTGGACTGATCCAGAGAACCACACAGAAAAGTACCACAGAAGGGTACCCCGATGATCCCGAAAAAGTTCGAAATGACCCCGATGGGCTCCCGGACAGATCTGAAACGCAGGCAGGGTCCCCAAATGATCCCGTATTAGTCCCGATAGAGTCCCGAAATTATTCTCACGGGATCCCGGACGAAACCCGAAAACCGTCCAGAAATTATGCCGGAAGAGACACCAAATGATCCCGAAATACACCCGAAAAAGTCCCAAACTGACCCGGACAGGATCCCGAAAACCATCCAGAAATGATGCCGGAAGGGTTCCCAAATGACACCATATTAGTCCAGAAATAACCCTGACGGAATCTCGAAAACGATCCAGAAATGACACAAATGATCCCTGAATAGTCCCGAAATTATACTGACGGGATCCCGGACGGAACACGAAAACTATCCACAAATGATGCCGGAAGGGACCCAAAATGATCCCGAAAATGTCCCCAACCGACCCTGACGGATCCCGAAAACTAGCCAGAAATGATGTTGGTAGGAACCCCAAATTATCCCGAAATAACCCCGACGGGATCCCCAGAAAGGTTCCCGGAAGGATCTCCAAGTGATCCGGGAATACTCCCGAAAAATTCCTGAAATAACCCTCACAGGATCCCGGACCGATCCCGAAAACTATCCAGAAATGATGTCGGAAGGGTCCCTAAATTATGGAACAGTCCTGAGATAAGCCTGGCGGGATCCAGGAATGCTCCCGGAAGGATACCGAAAATGTCCCAAAATAACCCCGACGGGATCCTAGATGGATCCCGAAAACTATCGCGAAGAAGGGCCGAAATGTCCCTGACGGGATCCCGGGACCCCGGATGGGGTAAGGAGACGGAGGGAGTCACTGCTCACCTTGTAGGCCCTCGACTTATTTGACCTATTGAGTTTTTAATATTAGTGAAGATCAGTAAACGTAAAGTTAGAATGTGTAAAAATTATTAAAAAGTAATTGTTCGAAGGGCCGGGAACCTACCCCCCTCCCTTTTTCATTTTCGAAAAAAATTTTCGCTATTTGTATGCGTCACAAATTTATTGCACATCACCAGAAATTAAATCGCAACCCTAAATAAGTATTTATTAATAGATAATACAAAAATGAATATTGCCATTACGATTGCTCTGTGGAATATCACCTTATCTCAGCTGCCATTTCGATTACGCCCTACCTAAGCATAAATTCAGTATGCTTGGACGTGAGGTGGTGAACATGGGATGATATTCCACTTAGCAGTCGATTTATAACAGCACATTAACAATCCATCACTTTGTTTATAAACTTTAGAACTCTTTCATTAATTATATTTGTATATACACCTGGAAATTCGGAGCTTCCACAACCGTTCCCAAATGATACCACCGCACAAAGTTCTCCTCTCACAACGCCTGGTGCTCCAGAATCACCATAACATGCATCACTTCCACCAACTCCAGCGCAAATCATTGTTTTTGTTAAAGTTCTTCCTGCCGCCTTATAAATATCCACACAATATGGAGTCGGTACTATGGGCACGAAAGCAGTTCGGAGTTCAGGTACATCATTCTTCCTGTTTGCTCTAGTTGAACCCCATCCACTAATTTTCATTGGTGTGTTTTTGGTGTTAATTCAGTACTGCAAAGTGGAATTATGTCCACTTTAGAACACTTGTCGAAGGGTTCACTCACTTTAATAGCACCTATATCCATATGATTTGTATCGGCTCTAAAATCATTGTGAGTATATGTATTCTTCACTAAGCGACGTTGTCCAGTTTCGTGTGCTCTATTGGTTACACCAGCTGTAACCACGAGTGATTTAGTTTTTTTTTCATTCAGGCAATGCCCAGCTGTAATCACAATTTCCACACTGACTAATGCACCAGCGCATTTTGGTTTTCCGTTATAATATATTTCTACCATATATGGGCTATCCTCTATCCTCGACAATTCGCCTTTAACAATGCGAAATCGCGAGTTCGCATAGCTTAAAACGTAGCTAAGAACGACAAAAAGGAGCGTGAAATAATTGCTTGAATTCATTCTATACTTTTACCACCGAGTGTTAGGAAGAAAACTCTTGTTGGCTTTATTTAAACAAATATAGTGGCGCGGCACAAGGCTTTTTAATGCCTTTCGATAAAATGAAAAATACGAAATTGAAGTTTGCGATATTAAATTTATTTATATTATGAAAACGCGGTCATAGACGTGTGACCGTGTCGAGAGTTGTACTGCAATGATAATGCAAAAGGTAGAGAATGTGAGTTGAAAGTACCAAAAGTGTAAATTTGTTTTCTGTACTCTTGTGAGTATGCATATACCTAATAAACTTTTTATAGTTTTTCAATCGAACCGTTCGTATATTTAGTACGAACAAGGGCTTTGCTCCAAACATTATATTTGAGGCTTTATAAGAGTTTCTTAAAATGTTTAACTTCTCAAAAAGAGACTAACAAAATCTTTCTAAAATTAGGTTTTACAAATATTTATGAAAACTAAACCTCACTGAACACTGCCTCTCCTACGTCTCTAAAAGCCTTTACGTTTTTGAACCACCCTAATTTGTATATATATATTCACAATTGAACTATTGTTTTGATACCACGATCGTGAATTTAATGATTAAATACGGAAAAGTACACGTACCCCACTTATTAAGATCTATTTGTTTCCAAACTGATCACGTGATCTATTGTTTACTACCATAAAACCTGAGTTGGAAGCCTGCTCGAAGCTAAGTGGGCTAAAATAAGCAAAATCTTGTGTCAAGTATAAGTGAGCCGCTAATTTGTTATGGATTTAATGGTCTATTCACCTAACACATATCCATAAAATTTAATGATTACTAGGCGGCTTTTATAGGAGTATAGAAATTCAATGGCAAAATGGGGTTGAACAGATGACCTGTACCAACAAGGCGACTTTAGAATGGCTGCTGAGAGTTTCCCCAGACTTTCAAAGACATGAAAGCGCGGGGTTGAAGTTGGTGGACAGAGCACCGATACCAGCGATACCAAAGGCCAAGGTTTGGATACCACGTGTGGTGAAGTTAGAGGATATAGGGAATTTGAAGGTGTTACATATATTTCCACCCGTAGAAGTAGGAGCCCTAAGGACAATAAACCTAATACGCTAAAAGCAGTAGACGCTGAAAAGGACCTCGAGAACCTGAAATTAAAAAGGCTTGTGGATCAAGAACAGTGCAGAGGATTGCTTTTTATGTGCGCAGATGTGAATGTGCATCACAGCTTGCGGGAAGGGGATTATATTATACAGAGTAGTCTACAGATCATCAAAATGGTGCCTAGAGCGCTACTTGGGCCCGGCACCATAACCGGGCTGCACAGCAACCAGCAACCAGTCTACAGGCTTACAGGCGTAAAGTTTCTTCATATCTTGGGCCAGCGTCCAGTAATGGGCTTCATATCACATCGTGGTCTGATCATGATGTATCAGGTTATAAATTGAAAGTCCTTGACAAACCATCCTTTACACACCATGCATATATCAGCTTCAGCGTCCCCTTAACCCATTAAGTCCTGAGCATAGAAGGGCTGGAGCAATTTCAGTGAAATTTTCTGTGGCCATAAAAATTGGTCCAATTAAGAATAAACAAGTAAGGAAGGCTAAGTTCGGGTGTAACCGAACATTACATACTGAGCTGAGAGCTTTGGAGACAAAATAAGGGAAAATCACCATGTAGGAAAATGAACCTAGGGTAACCCTGGAATGTGTTTGTATGACGTGGGTATCAAATGGAAGGTATTAAAGAGTATTTTAAAAGGGAGCCGGCCATAGTTCTAAAGGTGGAGCAGGCGTGACTCTAGAATGTGTTTGTACGATATGGGTATGAAATGAATGGTGTTGATGAGTATTTTAAAAGGGAGTGGGCCTTAGTTCTATATGTGGACGCTTTTTCCAGATATCGCCATATAGGTGGACCAGGGGTGGCTCTATAATGTGTTTGTACGATATGGGTATCAAATTAAAGGTATTAATGAGGGTTTTAAAAAGCAGTGGCCCTTAGTTGTATATGTGAAGGCGTTTTCGAGATGTCGACCAAAATGTGGACCAGGGTGACCCAGGACATCATCTGTCGGGTACCGCTAATTTAGTTATATATGTAATACCACGAAGAGGATTCGTGCCAAGATTCCAAGGGCTTTTGAATGCGCTCTGCAAAACTTTTTCATTTTTTTCTACTTAGTATGGTAGGTGTCACACCCATTTTACCAAGTTTTTTTCTAAAGTTATATTTTGCGTCAACAGACCAATACAATTACCATGTTTCATCCCTTTTTTCATATTTGGTATAGAATTATGGCATTTTTTTCATTTTTCGTTATTTTCGATTTCGAAAAAGTGGGCGCGGTTATAGTCGGATTTCGGCCATTTTTTGTACCAAGATAAAGTGAGTTCAGATAAGTACGCGAATTGAGTTTAATAAAGATATAACGGTTTTTGCTCAAGTTATCGTTTTAATGGCCGAGCGGAAGGACAGACGGTCGACTGTGTATAAAAACTGGGCGTGGCTTCAACCGATTTTGCCCATTTTCACAGAAAACAGTTAACGTCATAGAGTCTATGCTCCTACCAAATTTCAGAAGGATTGGTAAATTTTTGTTCGACTTATGGCATAAAAAGTATTCTAGACAAACTAAATGAAAGAGGGCGGAGCCACTCCAATTTTGAAATTTTCTTTTATTTTTGTATTTTGTTGCACCATATCATTACTGGAGTTGAATGTTGACATAATTTACTTATATACAGTAAAGATTTCAATTTTTTGTTAAAAAAAATTTTTTTTAAATGTGGGCATGTTCTTTATCCGATTTTTCTAATTTTTATTTAGCACTTATATAGTAATAGTAGTAACGTTCCTGCCAAATTTCATCATGATATCCTCAATGACTGTCCAATTACAGCTTGCAAAACTTTTAAATTACCTTCTTTTAAAAGTGGGCGGTGCCACGGCCATTGTCAAAAAGTTTACTTTTTAAAAAATTTGCGGTCCTAACCCATTGAGAAGGTGGAACACGTTGCGTACATGCAACGTTAGGCCTTAATAATATACAAATTTTTAATTTTAAGTTCATTTTATTTAAAAAAAAATTATTTCGTTTTTGTGAAAATTCAAAAGCAGTAAATAAAATATGTTTTAATAATTTGGGAAAAATTTAAACAACGTAACATCAGGACGGACAAGGCTGTTTCGATTAAATCTTGTATATATCTTCAAAGCTTTTCTTCCGGGAGTGTGGTTGAACCCGCACTCCTACGATGGTTGAATTGTTACAAACGCATTCAGCTACGTCTAGGGATATAGTTTACAACAACTAAGGCATGACGTGACTGAATGCATTTGTAACACTTCAACCCGGGAGAAAAAGCTTTGAAGAGATTTACAAGGTATAATCGGAACAGCTGTCGCCTTGTCCGTCCTGATGTCCCGTTGTTTAAATTTTTCCCAAATTATTAAATAAAAATTATAAATTAAAAATTGCCTCAAATAAATGTTTTATACATTTAAAAGCAATGAGGGCAGTCCCCGCTTAATTCATAAAAATATGTTTTAATTGTGATATTTCTGAAATCATTTTGGATGTAAACCGATTTCACATATATTGCATACATATTTGGTTTGACTTGTGCAAGATCGACAGCGTAAACGCTTTTCAGTAAAAACAGGTAGGTGAACCAAGCGAGGTTTTTTTTGAGCAGTGCTATCAGCTTTTTTGCGTTTAAGCTTCCTTACAGGAGCTTTCACCACCACCGCCGTAGTATGATGGTAGCGTGCTTCGCCTACCACACCGAATATCCTGGGTTCACACCCTTGGCAAAGCAACGTCAAAATTTTAGGAACAAGTTATTTCAATTAGAAGAAAAGTTTTCTAAGCGAGGTCGCCCCTCGGCAGTGTTTGGCAAGCACTCCGAGTGTATTTCTGCCAGGAAAAGCTCTCAGTGAAAACTCATCTGCCTTGCAGATGCCGTTCGGAGTAGGTATAAAACAGGTAGGTCCCGTCCCGCCAATTTTTAGAAAAAATTAAAAAAGGAGCACGACGCAAATTGGAAGAGAAGCTCGGCCCAAATCCTCATCCACATCTTGTGTGTTACTAACTGCATCTACAGTCTCAGGCGGCAGCAATATCATATGAACCGAATCCGCGTTTTTATATTATTTACGACTTCATCCTCCTCGTCCGATTCATTAACCATATTTTCTATATCTCTTTTAGATAAATATCTTTTTGAAAACATTTTGTAAAGAAAGAACGTAACACTTTTTCTTAACAGAAAATGTAAATAAACAATATCAGGGCTGAGTGCTGCCGGTTGAAAAAATTCATAGCGTTAAGTCCTAACGTTGCATTTGCGCAACGTAAACTTTTAATTTTATATATTTGCTATATGTTGCAATATAAAATTTTGCAAAATTAATTTTCAGGTAATTTGCTTAGACAAAATAATGTTAACAAGGAGATTTTTTTTACTTTTAAATCGAAAGTATTTTTTAATAATTTAACAAAAAGCACCCAGAAAATTGCGGGAATTCAAACGAAAATAAGTTAGGTTAGGTTGGGTGGTAGCTTCCCTGATAGGGGAAGCTCACTTGGACAACATGACGGTCCGTTGTTATACCACATATAATAAACTAAACTAACGGTGACGTAGATATAACTACTTAGAGAATCGTTGGGTAGCAACGATAAAGTTCCGAATGATCCCGATCTCAACCTTGGACAGCTCCTCGGGAGATCCAAGTGAGTCACGACCGAAATACTTTCGCCTAGTTCTGGCAAAAGCTGGGCAGTCAAGCATAAAGTGATTTGGTGATTCCACCTCATCATCCTCCATACAGCTGCAGCTGCTGGAGTTTCCAATATATTGAGACGTACCGCATGGATACCCATGGGACAGTGTCCTGTCAAAACCCCAATGACCATTGATAAGTGAGCCTTAGTGAACCCAATTATTTCAGCAGACCTCCTGCCATCCACTTTCGGCCAGAAAGATCTAGATATCCTGCAAGACGTAGTGTCCGCCCAACGTTTGCTGAGCTGACTCGAAGCCCAGCTATGGAAGAGAAATCCACAGGTGGCTAGCGGAATCCCGAAATCCCTACAGCCATCTCCATCCGGTTCAGTTGTACCGATTCGGGCTAAGAGATCCGCTTGACAGTTACCCGGAATATCACTATGGCCCGGGACCCAGATAATCTTAATTGTATAATAATTCGATGCAATCGCAAGTGAGGTCAGGCACTCCCAGACCACCCTCGATCGCACTGTAGTTGAGCTCAAGGCCTTTATAGCCGCTTGGCTATCAGGGTAGATGTTAAATTCCCTAACCGTAGTAGCGCTGGATAGCATTTCATCCACCGCATCCTTAATCGCAGCAACTTCCGCTTGGAATACACTGCAGTGATCAGCCAACTTAAACTTGCGGCTTACATTTAGCTCTTGACAAAAGACCCCCCCGCCAACCTTTCTGTCCAACTTCGACCCATCCGTGAACAAGTTAACCGGTCCCATGCCCCAGATAATTCCTCTTCTCCACTCCTCCCTCGGAGGAATGACTGGGGTGAAGGTTGTATAGGGAGCGGCCACCGGCATGCAATAGTCCGTCCTGTCCGGGATAAAGTCGAAATTAGTAAGAAGGCTAGAGTGTCCGAAATCAGAAAGCATATAACCCATATCACGAAGCCTGACCAACGACCGGGCCGCGGCTGCCTTTCCCGCAATATCTACTGGATGCATATTCAGCATGACATTCAGTGCCAAGGTAGGTGTTGTTCTCATAGCGCCACTGATACCGATAAGCGCCGTCCGTTGCACTGACACTAACATTTTGGAGGTGCTCTCCGTGTCCAGTGCTTTCCACCAGACCAGCACCCCATAGAGCAGAATCGGTTTGACCACCATCTCATAAAGCCAGTGTACTACTCCTGGCGAGAGCCCCCATCTCTTTCCGATAGCCCCCCTGCAGCGGTATAAGGCAACCGCGGCCTTCCTGGCCCTATCTTCCACATTGGGCCTCCAGGACAGCTTCTTGTCCAGAACAATTCCCAAATATTTAACCCTGTCAGTAAGTACCAACGGTACCCCTGCAATCGAAGGAGTTCTGAAGTCGGGTATCTTATATCTCCTTGTAAAAAGAATCAATTCTGTTTTTCCCGGGTTGACCGCCAATCCACATGATTCAGCCCACCTAGCCACAGTATCCAGGTAGCCCTGCAGAACATCGCGCAGGGTGCCCAGAAATTTGCCCCTGACTAGGATAGCGAGGTCATCTGCATAGGCAACCACCCGACAACAATTGGCTTCCAGCTCCACAAGAAGCTCGTTGACTACCACAACCCAGAGCAGAGGAGATAGGACACCCCCCTGTGGCGTGCCCCTGCACACCTTCCTCCTAATTATGGCCCCTCCCCACTCCGCTGCGACAATTCTGCCGCATAGAAGAGCCGCTTCGACTCCTAAACCCACCAGAGCTCTTCCGATTGCCCCCGGTAAGACATTGTTAAAAGCCCCCTCGATGTCTAGAAAGGCACCCAGAGCATACTCTTTATGTTCTAGAGACCCCTCTATTTGCTTTACAATCGAATGGAGAGCCGTTTCCGTCGACCTGCCTTTGCAACGCATGCTGTGAAGCCGACAGTAACCCCCCAGTTATCCTTTCCCGTAGGTACAGGTCAATCAGCCGCTCAAACGTCTTAAGAAGAAACGACGAGAGACTGATTGGCCTGAAATCCTTAGGTGACACATGAGAGCTCCTGCCGGCCTTCGGAATGAAGATGACCCTAACCGTGTGCCACGACTTAGGGATATAGTTAAGCCTGAGGCAGTTAGTGTAGATGATGGCCAACCAGCGGCAGGAAATCGCTAAAGACCTTTGAAGTTGCGCAGGCATGATGCCATACGGGCCGGGTGACTTATAGGGCTTGAACGAATTTATAGCCCAGGATATTTGACTTTCCCGTAGTGGGATGGCAGGCATTTCTGCATGGCCAGCAACCGCCGACCACGCAATCGAAGATCCCTGCGCAACTGGGACATCGGGAAAATGATTGTCCAGTAAAAGTCTCAGGGACTCCTCGCTGCTCATCGACCAGTCCCCACCATCATCTCTCAGATACCCCCGAGGGGCGGGATTCCTAGAGAGTATTTTTCTAAGCCTCGCGGATTCATTGCAGCCCTCTACGTTTTCGCAGAAGCTTCGCCATGAATCTTGCTTGGCTATCCTTATTTCATATTTATAAATCCCCAGACTCACCTTATAGAGCTCCCAGTCCGAGGGTAGTTTACTCCTCCTGGCTCTGTTAAAGAGCCGCCTACTGGACGCTCTTAGGTCGTCAAGGGAATCAGACCACCAGGGCGGCTTGCCCTTCCCCCTGTGAGTTTTCAGTGGGCAGGACTGTTGAAAGGCGCTATTGCTTGCCAAGGTGAAGTTTTCCACCAGACCGTCTATTTCAGATTCGAAAAGGTCCGAACCAACGATAGGCGCCTCAGGCAATAGCTCTCCCAACTTCCTACAATACAAGTCCCAGTTGGTACTTTTAGGGTTCCTAAAAGATATTTTACCGGGACGTTCTTCATTTACCGAGAACTGAATATATCGGTGATCAGAGAAAGAGTGCTCGTTGAGAACCCTCCAGCCAGATATCCGATCTTCCAGTTCTCTGCTAACCAGGTTGAGGTCCAGCACCTCCTCCCTTACCACAGTAATAAAAGTCGGGTCATTCCCCCTATTACATATACAAAGTCCCTCATCTACAATAAAAGTAAATAAAGACTCACCTCTGGTGTTCGTATCCAAGCTCCCCCATATGCTATGGTGTGCATTAGCATCGGCACCTATGATTACGCCAACACCTCTCCGCCTTGCTTCAGCGGTGATTTCGCCCAGTATCACAGGCGGTGGTCCCGTTACGTCCCCATGGGGCATATACGCTGAGACCACCCACAATTCGCTACTGCCTCGCTCGAGGCAGACCGTGGTTACGTCAGCATTGCTGAAATTAGAGAGAATAAAAGCTTTAAATTCCTTTTTAATAAGCACACAGGATCTAGGCCTACCTGCCTCCCCATGCACCAAGGTGTTGAATTTTCCCGTCCTTAATCCAGAAATTTTTCCGCCGTTACTACTCAGCCACGGCTCCTGGACAAGGACTATATCCACTCCGCCTTTCTCAAGACAGAGCAACAAGTTTGCGGAAGCCGCCTTAGAATGCTGAAGATTGATTTGACGGATTTCCATCAACACCACCCTTCTTCTTCTGCACCCCATCCTTGGCGGCTTCGCCTTCGGAGACTAGGAGATCCTCCTCCCCCCCAAACAGACGACTTACACTGATGACAGATCCCGCCAACGATGATTCGCCTTCGGAGGCTAGGAGCTCCTCCTCTGCCCTATCAGCCAGACGACTAGCACTGATGACAGATCCCACTATTGACGGGACGTCAACAGTGCTTTCGCTGTCCAAATTAGCGGGGTCAGCATCCACAACTATGGGTACTGACTCCCCTGCGGACGCCTCCACCTCCCGAACAGTCTCTGGGGGAGAGGAACCATCTCCCCTGGAATGGGCATGGTAGATTTTGAGAACCACACGCTCGAGGCCATAGGAGATAACCCCCCTCGTGTCAGAGAGAGGACCGGTGGACTCTGCGTTTAGCAGAATCAGCACTTGCCGACGTGGCCCAACAGCCTCCTCTACCCTGAGGACCCTCCAGTTATGCGTCGGAAGGTTCGGGTTGCAGTAACGCATTAATTGAAGTATTTTCTCCGGCTGAGATGGCCCGGCAGGCAGCCACACCCGAGCCCTCGGTCGAAGGGGGAGATCTCTCCGTTCCACGGCCTCGAGTCTGGCTCCCCTCCAGACCTCCCCAACCAAAGAAATTATTTTCTTAAAGATACCGGCCGACCGCTCGTCAGCACAAGTAATCAGTCTAAATCCATGATACCACCCCGAGTATTCGAAGCATGGCCGCGTACCTGGGCTCTCCATAACAGCGGTCATATAGGCCGCTGATATGGCGCTGGCGACCCACAGCCACTCCTCTCGGGAGATGGCACCATCCTCCCTACTCCTATCCAGGACCCCGAGGGTGATGGAGCCCGCTCGTTTAGCGATTTCGCTAAACGAAATTGCGTCCCCACCTCCTCGGGCCCTTTTTGTCGTTGAGGCATTCCGCTCATCCGACCTTTGCCGTTTCATAGCCCCCAAACCCTGCTGCTCACCCGCATCGTTCGACACCGGTGTGTGATCGTCGCAAGCTACGACGCTCCTGGCCCACTCCAGCGTCCGGGAGTGGTTCTCAGAAATCTGAGTTGCATCCCTTCCGCCGTAGCGCTCCAGGATCTTCTCAGCTAGGCGCCGATCCCCCAGAGCTTTCCTACGCGGCGTCGATCGCCTACCTTTCCCGGCAGGCTTCGACCCCAGGGCTCCCGTTGGGAAAGCTCCTCGCGACAGGGCTTCCTTACTAGTACTTGGCTGGTCCGTCGCATTCGCCGGACCTCTGCCTTTCCCTGTCACAGCCCCATATGGGCCTGCATTGGGTGTCGGTTTCGACACCCCTCCACTACCCGAACTACCCGTACCTACGGGGTTTGAAACCAAACCCCTGCGCTGATCCGTCTAATCAGCCCTTTTGACCCGCCGGGAGATTTCCCGGCTGGCAGCGACCTGCTTCGGAGCACTCTCCGCACCTGTTGCGTCCCTCGCACCATGACGACCTTCGCCGTCACTCCTACCCTCCTTTTTGTCCGTTTTTGTGTCCATTCTAAGAAGTCCCCCCTCAAGGCCGCTATCCGGAGCCGATTGTGTAGTCGCCCTTCAACGGTCCCGTGGTTATTTATGCTGCGCAGGGAGGCCACGCGAGGGTTGACGCATTACCTTATGGGTAATGCGTTCAGAGCCAGACCGGACGCAAAGCGAGAAAATCTTCAACCGCACCTACACCACCAACTTAACGGCGACGGAGCCGGAACGTACCTTGAGGCCCGCCACGGTTTTAACGGGACGTGGGCAGGTGCAGCATTAGCCTACCAGCCATTTCGATAGGGTTTCACCCCGACCTACTAAGGTGGCAGAATACTGCACCTACCAGCCCAAAGTCATCAATTCCTATCCATAGTCAAAATCAAGTCCCTAACAATCCAGTTCGTCACCGTTGAGTACCAATCTTGACCCTTAACAGGGTCTTCCCTCCCCTGAGCTCGGCACAATGACTCAGGTGTGCGGGTTTTATCGAGTTGTCCTCTCTAGATCCGCAATTATCAGTAGAAGCGGGGGCACCTCGTGCAGGACGTGACAACCAATCACGTGTGACAATTCGTCACTATGGCCGGTCTAAGACTGATACCAGTCCCTGATCCAGAGCCTGGAACCACGTATGATATCCAAGCCAAGTATCTTAACCCCTTAAAACGAAAATAAATGTGTATAAATTTTTACTAGATTCAAATATAAATATAACACATTTTAAATAAGTTCACTTTTATTAAATTTTAGTTGTTTTTTCGTAAAACTTTCCTAAAATCTGTGTAATATATGCGAAGCCGCAAACGTTGAGCAGACGCAACGTGCCGGGCTTAA
Organism: Eurosta solidaginis; assembly: GCF_040869045.1. Classification (NCBI taxonomy): domain Eukaryota; kingdom Metazoa; phylum Arthropoda; class Insecta; order Diptera; family Tephritidae; genus Eurosta; species Eurosta solidaginis. Next base: position 251,303,526 of record NC_090321.1, on the reverse strand, counting down.
TGGGTGAAGAGACTAGAGATAGCGGAAACCTTAAGAAACCCCAGGACGACAGACTGGAATAAATTCCAGAAATATGTGGTAGGAAGACTGCGGTAACCTCAAGAGGTTGCCATCGTAGAGGGGTTAGAGGAGTGCAACAATCTCTTATCAAAAGCGCTGACAACTGCGTACAACAGAGTTTGTCTTCTGAGAAGATTCAAGAGAAAGATAAATCCGCCAGGGTGAAGTGAAGAGTTGAGTTGAGTCTGAGGAGAAATTTATGAAAACTTAACCTCACTAAGCACTGCCTTCCATATTTTCTACAGTGCTGAGATTTTGCATAGATTATTCTTTTGTTATATTAAACATTATTGGATTTTTGAACCACGTTAATGTACATACATGTATTCACAGTTGAACTATTGTTTTGATACCATCATTGTATGTTTAATGATTAAATACGGAAAAGTACACATACCCCACTTATTAAGATCTATTTGTTTCCAAACTGATCACATAATCTATAGTATGCTGAAATAAAACCAGAGTTGGAACACTGCTCGAAGCTAAGTGGGCTAACATAATCAGGCACGACGAAATGGGGAGGGGGAATGGGGGACTCCCCCGGGTCAGGGATTTCTGAGGGGGCCCGCAATTTAGAGGTACTAAGACATTTTTTAATTCAGAAGAATCTTTAGTTGTTCCATGTGCAATTTTTAAGCCAAATTTCAAAAGCAAGGAAAATCTGCATTTCGTTTTGATATTATAGTGAAGTTTGAAAAATAAAAATCCATATATATAAAAAGAAAGGCTAAAATGTGTGTTAGTTGGTCGCCGGTGTTTGAAGAGATGCGTCGGTCGATTTTGTTCAAACTTTCACTTAAGTTGCGTGTACCTCACGCGGTGGTTATTACATAGGTTTGGGTGCGATCAACGTACAGGGTCTCGAGATATATGCCGAAACGTGGACTCGGGTACTCATAGAATGTGTTTATAGAATATGGATAACAAACGAAAGTGCTGAGAGTGATGAGTGCTTTAGTAGAGAGTAATTTGCTTACCCCTGGGTGACTAGGGTCTCGAGATATAGGCCAAAACGTGGACCTGGATATCCCTAGAATATGTGGGTAATATGGATATCAAATGAAAGCTGTTACTGAGAGCTCTAAAGCAATTTTCATTATGATATTCGATTTTTTTTTAATTCATACATACTTTTTTTTTTTTTTTTTGTTTTTTATGTATCCTAATTCTTATTTATGTGTTATTTATAATTTTTTTGTTACCGAGTCTTTGAGAGGCAGTGGCTTCTTAAGCGCCGAGATCTAAAACCGCTCAGCTACAGAGAAACTCATCAGCTGAGAAATATAGGTTCACAAAATACAATAGACTAAAAGTATAAATATAATTTTTTATTAATAAAGAGAAGATAGAACCGTCTTTTTTATGGCAAAGAGCGAGTCCGAAACATCAATTATTCTCGAGTGAGAGTTATAATCTTCACACAAACATAGAAAGGTTCGTGTAGTTGGAAATTGCTTCTGCATTGTTTAAGAATTATAGGTTTATAACGCCTTGAAACTCGGCATGGAACATTCAAGTTTACTTCGTTCAAAAAAATGGTCTTGAAATCGATCCATTTAAAAGTCTAGCCATAAATAGAACACCTAGCATTTCTCTACGGCTTGCAAGTGTAGGAAGATTTATTAGTTTTAATCGATTAGTGTAAGGAGGAAGATTATACGGAGAGTCCTATTGAAGATTTCTCAAGGCGAAAAGTAAAAACTGTTTTTGAATTGATTCTAGCCTATCCGCATGAACTTGATAACGCGGATTCCAAACTATCGATCCATATTCTAATATCGGCCTCACCAATGATGTAAAAAGGTTTTTGTAACGTAAGGATCACTAAACTCCTTTGCCCATCTTTTCACAAATGCTAAAACTCCTCTCGCTTTATTGACTGTGGCATTAATATGAGGGTTGATACTAAGTTTGCAATTCATTGTAACTCCCAAGTCGACAAAAACATCAACGCTTTCCAGATTTTGGCCATTAATTGTGTAGGAAGCTGGCTGTATGTTCCCACGAGAAAAATACATGGATTTACATTTTTCTATGTTGAGAGGCATAAAATTCGCATTACACTAAGTAACTAAACGATTTAAATCCGCCTGGAGTACAGAACGTTCTTCAACCGACGCGTATGACTTAAAAAGTTTTACGTCGTCGGCATACATTAAAATTTTAGAATATTTTATAGTTGTGGAAACATCGTTTATAAAGATCAAAAACAGAATAGGACCGAGATGGCTGCCCTGAGGCACACCGAAGGGAACATCGATGACATTCGAACAAATATTTTTAAAAATGACTCTTTGAGTTCTACCGCAAAGATAGGAGGAGATCCAGCGAGTTAGGCTAGGTTGAAAACCAAGCAATTCGAGTTTATAAACAAGTAATGAGTGGCGTACTTTGTCGAATGCTTTGCTGAAATCAGTGTATATAACGTCGGTATGATGATTGTTTCTAAACCCATTAAAGACGTGAGTTGTAAATTCGAGCAAATTGGTTGTGGTTGATTTGGCTCTACAAAAGCCATGCTGAGAATTATCTATCAATGCAGAAATCCAAAATGTAAGGTGATTAGTAACGATTGCTCCGAAAAGCTTAGGGATAGCGGAGAGCTTTGCTATTCCACGATAGTTTTCAATAGACGACTTGCTTCCTTTTTTATGGAGTGGGATAAGAAGAGATTCCTTCCAAGCCGCCGGGAAAATGCCATTTTTTAAAGAGAGGTTAAACAGATCAGTAAGGGGCTGGTAAATGTATTCAGCATATTTTTTAAGAAAACATGTTGGGATCAAATCGGGACCGTATTTGAAGGATTCTTTTAGGGTCTTTAGATGTAGTAGAACATCTTCAGGCAACAAAAGTGGGACATATATTGAGTTACAAGAATGAAGCTCATACGAATAATTTATAGGTGATGAATCAACCACAGCAGAGTTATTAGAGTGAAAGAATTGAGCGAAGAAGTTTGCAATCTCTTGATCGTCGCTGGAAATGCTATTTCTAAACTTCATGGCAGAAGAAAACCCGTTAGTTCTGCGTTTAGAATTTACGAAATCATAAAAAGACTTCGGGTGGCAAATAATGTTTCTTTTAATTTTACATATGTAAGCTTTATAACACTTTTTATTAAGTTCAAAATACTTATGACGGAAAATAGCGTACTGTGCATAATGAGAATGTAAACCGGTTCTCTTCTGGTTCTTTCTTGAATAAACGTGATTTCTTATTTTTTAAAGCTTTTAAATCTTTAGTAAACCAGGCTTGCAAAATGTATTTATTAAAATGTAAAACGTTTTCCTCTACTTCCTCTTTATATCGAGGCCACGTTATTTCAGAAAGCTCTTTATTTAAATTGTTGAAATTAGTTTTGGAAAAATCAAAGCATCTGGGAGAGACACGTGTTTTGTTAGTGCAGCCGACTTCGTTGCTTATGATTTCGTAAGTTATGTCAAGAGAAGGATGGTAAACGTCTTCTGGCAAAACAAGAGGTTCACATCGATTTATAGAGAATTTAGATATGTCGTCAACAAATGCTAAGTCTAAGAATTTTCCATACTTATTCGGAAAGAAGTTGATCTGATTAATGCAAAGATCAGTAATTCCATCCAAAAAGTCATTGTTATGCATCTGGGATGATACGGGGACAATATTGTGATCAACGGTATTCCAAGATATATGTGGCAGGTTAAAGTCGCCTAAAACAATCATTGAGTCCGTGGGCTTTATCATCGAATTGACTGATTGTAACAGTGAAATATGGTGCATATACACTGATTGATAAGAAGACGGTGGAATATAGTAAACGGCTAAGTAAATATGACCCCGGCCTAGTAAGATTCGGATGCATTTAAACTCGATGGAATCAACTTCGGCTAAATTAACATCTTCAGATGGAATTGAAGAATGTACAGCTAGCAAGACACCACCTCCGGTCTTATTTAAGCGATCATTTCTATAGGTCTGATACTCACCGCAAAAAATTTCGGAATTTAAAACATTGGGTTTTAGCCATGTTTCGGTAAAAGCAATAATATTATAGTTACAGTGAATGGTTTGCAAATATAAGTCAGTTAATTTAGTATTTAAGCCTCTAACGTTTTGAGAGTAAATGCTTAAGCAAGATGATTATTAATAGAAATTTTACGCGTCCAACGCTTCTATTTAATTGTCTGACCGGCCTAATTATGTTCTAGCTTTCAGTGTTATTATTACTTCATGCAAGTATTGTTTTCAATAAAACCGTTTAACTAAAATTTTTTTTAATTATTTTATTTTCAAGTTTTTAGTCTTTATTTAATTGCCTATTATTTCTCATTCTATTTAGTTCATTTAGTGACTCATTGTTGCAAGGGCTCTTTCCTGACAATTTTTTATAATCTAAGTCCTCAATACATAATACTTCCAAAGACTTTACTCGACTCTGCGCCACGTATGCTTGTCCCTCCTCCAACTCCAAAATATTCTGATGTCACTTCTACCGGACTGTATGTAATATTTGTTCCAAATATGAGCCAAATCGGACATCATAGGTCGCTTTCTATTCATGTATGTATTATGTGTTCGAAATATGGACCAAATCGGGACACAAATACGATGTTTTTGATTATCTCGATCCTTGCGACACCTAGCGGCGATTTTTTCACAGGCCGCTTTCTATTCATGTACATTTGTATTATGTGTTCCAAATATGAGCCAAATCGGACCCCAAATACGATTTTTTGAATATGTCGATCCTTGCACCACCTAGCGGCGATTTTTTTCATAGGTCGCTTTCTATTCTTGTTTGTATTGTGTGTTCCAAATATGAGCCAAATCGGACCACAAATACGATTTTTGTGAATATCTCGATCCTTGCGACATCTAGAGGGAATTTTTTTTTTCAAAGGTCGCTTTCCATTCTTGTACGTATTATGTGTTCCAAATATGAGCCAAATTGCATTGTCTTCGGGTTCTGAACTATATTCGTTTCAAGCTTGTAGCTTATCGGGAAGTTCCTTAAATTTCAATTACAAAAAAGTGCTGCCTGTCCAACTAGCCTGTCAAGTCAACCTAAATAAAACCGTTTAAAAAGCAGGAGTGCCTCTCAGACGATTTCGCTCATTTTCAGAGCAAACAGTTGTAGCTATGAAAAAAATGTGTATGCCAAATTTCGTTCGGAGCAGCAGATTTTTGTTCTACTTATGGCATTAAAATTATTTTGGAAATCCTAACAAAAAGTGGGACGGTTATGTCCATTTTCAATTTTTGCCTAAGTACCGTACCACTACTGATGTAGAATATCAGTCAAATGTAGTTAAATACCATAGATTTATTGCGAACTTTGTTAAGGTTAGACCTTTAGGAAAAGTGAGCGTGGTCTTTAACTGATTTTGATTATCTTCATCTCAGTCTTTATAATTTTGTATGAATATAGTCTCTGCCAAATTTAAATGTAATATCTTTAAGGTTTTTTATAACTTCCAAATTTCCTTCTTCTAAATCTGGGTGGTGCTACGTCCATATTTCAAAATTTTTTGGAATTTATGTTTTGCGTCATAAAACCAATACTTGGTTAGCTTGTTCTAAATTTTCGATATTGAAAAAGTGGACGTGGTTATCGTCCGATTTCGCTCATTTTCAACACAAATCTATTCCTATAAGTCTTTGGTGAAGATATCCCAATATTTCCTCGAAGTTACCGTGTTAACTGACGGACAGACGGACGGACCTGACTTAGTCAATTTTTTTGATACTGATGATTTTGATAAATGGAATTCTATATTTATCTCGATTCTTTTATACCTGTACAACCAACAGGGTATAATTAAAAGAAGCAGGACGCAAATTGGAAACCAAGCTCTGCCTAAAATCTCTTCGGAGGTTATCGCGCCTTACATTGATTTATTTATTTTTTTATTTTAGCGACAGCGGACTCGTCTTTGGTAGAGATGAATAAAAATAAATGTAAGGCGCGATAACCTACGAGGAGATCTAAGGCCGAGCTTCTCTTCCAATTTGCGTCGCGCCTCTCTTGATTTTCCCTACGAATTGGCCGGACGGGATCTACATGTTTTATGCCAACTCCGAACGGCATCTGCAATGAGAGCTTTCCATGGACAAATACACCCGGAGCGCTTCCCAAACACAGTCGAGGGGCGACGCCACTTAGAAAAATTGTCTTCTAATTGAAAAACCTTATTTCTAAAATTTTGATGTTGCTTTGCCCGGGGTGTGATCCCAGGGCATACTGTGTGGTAGGCGGAGCACGCTACCATCAAACCACGGTGGCCGCCATGCTACGGATGAGGGACCAAGAAAACACAACATCACTGGCGGTGTCCTTTCGGGTATCTCTTCTAGGGCCAACGCTATGATGTATGACAGTGGCCACGAAACTGGATCTGCCCCAAACATTATGTAATGACGCCGTGTGAAGAATAAAGAAATGGCTGACGAACATGTGACTGGGAAAGACTAGCAATAAGACAAAAGTGATGCTGGTGACCTCAAAGCGGACTTTGGACGAGTAAGTTATCATAGGCAATTATAAAATAAAGTCAAAACCTTTCTTGAAATATTTAAGAGTAAACATTGACTCAAAACTAACTATAAAGTAGCACTTAAAGGCGGTGGGGGAGAAAGTATGTAGAGTTAGTGGAGCCCTAACGGGAATAATGCCCAACGTCGGTGGCGTCGGCGAAGCTATCCGTCAGCTTGTATCCAAGGTAACCAGCTCGATAATATTATCTTCAGCACCTGTATGGAACGGATATAAAATGACCAAAAATATATTCTAGCAGGCTACCGTATTACTGCTATACGAATAGCATTTGTTTATCGATCGGTGTCCGACGAAGCAATCCTAGTTTTATCTCGAAATGGCCGATCTGTATGGTATTGTAATCGGCCGATCATTTGAAAATGCCAAGAAAAGCGCAAGGCCACGAACATTAGTTAAGTGGCAAGAATCGCGGAAAGGGCGCTGTTCGGAATGTACTAGAAAGGTTCGAGCGGAAGCATCGCGAACTAAACTACCACCCCATGTAGATATTGAATGGGCACGGTGGTTTCAAAGGGTATCTAAATAGGCGTAGGATAGAGGAGGATCATTTCTGTCCACACTGTCCAACCGAATTGGAAAACTCAGAACACGTAATATTTCATTGCCCTCAATTTCGCAGCGAAAGATTTTTGGACCGAGAGTTTTTGAAGAGAAGCCTTTCATTAGGATTTTAGTTTCCTTGGTATACTGAGACATACAGTATTGGACTGCGGTGAGTAAAATGGCATTTCTAGTGATGACGCGATTGACGCGTGCCGAAAGGGAGCGCAGGGAAATGCGCATGAGAAGCAGTGGTAAACCGCCATGAGCCATATCCTTACTTTGTCGTGGCGGCTGTATTTTTCCTTGAATCTTCTAAGAGGACAAGTTATGTTGTAGGCAGCTGTTAGCGCTTTTGATAACAGGTTGCCGCACTCCTCTAGCCTCTATGCGATGATAGATAACCTTTGTTGGTTGCCCTAGTCTTTCTCATGTTGTTTTATCACCATGACTGCAGCTTTAAACCTGATTTCAGTCTTTGCATAGTAAATGTGTACAGAAACCTTTCCGCAAAATCAAAACCATGGCTCGTGTATCAGAGCTACATCAAATAAACTCCCCTGAGATCCTCCGTGGCCACTTTACTGTGCTCAATGGTTTATCTGTAAGACTCGCAGCGCGATTGAGCTGTTTGTGCCTACATATTTCGCGCCACTGCGCTCACGCAGTGGATTTTGCGGTTGATTGCAGGCTATGGAGAGCCGTCACCACCTTCTCTGCTGGTAGCGTCTTATGGGTATTTTTACGACTCGTTGCATCGTTGAAGTATTTTTCCGCCTGTAACCTTGTGTCTTCATGTTTTTGAAGGTCTGGATCAACTATCTGCAGGCATTCTAAAGTCGCATTGTTTGTGCAGATATCAGTTTAAACCCATTGTACCACTGCATTTCTAAACTCCTATAAAAATCGTCTAGTAATCATTAAATTTTATTTATATGTGAAAGATGCACAGACCCTTAAATCTATAACAAATTAACGTCTCACTTATACTTAACACCAGATGTTAATTATGTTAACCCACTTAACTTCGAGCAGTGTTCCAACTCTGGTTTTATGGTAGTACACAATAGATCACATAATTAGTTTGGAACAAATGGAACTTAATAAGTGGGATATGTGTATTTCCGTATTTAATCATTAAATATACGATCATGGTATCAATAACAAGTTCAACTGTGAAAATTAAAAAACATATTAGGGTGGTTAAAAAATCTGCAGTTTTTTAGAGACCTAGGGACTCTGCAATTATGTTGTCTATGCAAAATCTCAGCACTGTAAAACATATGGAAGGCAGTGCTCAATAAGGTTAAATTAGGATTGACTGGCCGGTCCATGATTACCTCACATAGACCGCAGTGTTTCCTGAAGTTTATTTAATGGCCAAACTGAAAAACTCTATCAAAAACCAGGACTTATGTTATTAAATAACCCCGGCCTATTTGCAAATACTAGAAGTTTTCCAGGACCTACGCCACTTGCGGCTTCTAGATCTGACAACTGTATCACTCCTAATAGCTGGAGTTGTAGCCTGGCAATCACAGGGCAGGATCTCATAACGTGTTCGATCGTTTCCTCCTCCAACCCGCACTTCTTACATCAGTGCTATCACTGACCGAACTTAATTTAAAGGCATGTGACACCAGAAACTAGTGTCCAGTCAGAATATCCCTCGTGAGTCTACAGTCCTCTCTTTTTAATGATATAAGCAACTTTGTTAGCCTAAGGTTATAAAACCTTAACATGGTCGACCATGTGCACCTCTATTTTTCTCTTAATCTCATCCAATCTAATGGGGACGTCTACGGAGCTAGCTCCATGAGATGCGCCATTTTCAGCTATTTCATCCGCTTTTTTATTCCAATATTTTCACATATGCCCTGGGACCCAATGTAGATGTATGCTTTCCCTGTCCCGGTTCTACTTTGGAAACACCTGTGTACACATGTATCGCCTCGTCCGCCATTTGAGCACCTTTGCGCCAAACATCGACCTCTATTGTGGCTTAAAGAGCAACCATGACGTGCAGATAGGGAGTTAGGGAGTCTGTTCGTCCTGTAGTTGATGACGCTATACTGTATGGTCTGCGCCCAAGCTCCCCCGAGGCACTGAGTCTCGTTGGAGTTGTTAATGCTGTATTCTTTGCTACCAGGTCTTCTAGTGGAATGTTCGGAATGGCATACAGAGCAGTCGTCAGGGTTATTTTCATTGCTCCCGTAATGCTAGGCATTAATAGCCTGGATAACCTCTCTAATTTTTGTGTGTGTGGCTGTCCACCAAACAAGAACTCCATGGTAAAGGATAGGGTTTACAATCACCGTAAATATCCAATGAAAAAGAGAGCGTGATAAACTCCGCGTGCACCCCAACAATCTTTTATATACATAAAGTTTAAACATTTCTTTTGCCTGTCTTCTAATAAAACTCAGCCTATTTCTTCACCATGACGGCTTTGCTTTTGTCCTGAGACTTCTTAGAGGGCAAACGCTCTTTTAAGCGTCCTTGTTAGGAAATCATTGGACTCTTCCAGTTGCTCCACGTTGGCAAGCTCTTTGGGTTGTCCCAGTTTTGTTTCTAAATGTTTCTATAATTTCGTTCAGTTTGTTGACCTAGGGTTTCTAAACGTCCCTCCCTTATCTACCCTCTTTAGGGGGATGCTCAAGCTGATATAGGCATGATCGGAGAAGAATGACCTAGCAAGAACCATGGAATAATACATTGATTTATCACGTTCAGAGCTCAATGTAATATCAAGAACATTGCTGGATGTTGGACCAATGTATGTATGTAACAAAATAGAGATTCGCTTCTCTCATTCGTATCTCCTCCTCTCCACTCATTGTGGTGCGAATTTGCATCCGCTCCTATGACCAACCGTGCTTTGCGCCCTTCGTTCTGTACTAGCTTCTTGCACTCCATCGGTGGAACCTCAGCATAATGGGCCACGTAGCAGTATACCAGGATAAAGGCCTGCTTATTCTTCTGCTCAACGGTCACCACTGCGAGGTCCTCAGTATTATAATTAGGCAGCATATATGAATACAGCTATTTTCTTACCATGACTGCAGCTCGCACCCTTCCTTCCGTTTGCGCCAAACCACGCCTCCAAATCCGTGCGCGGTGAGTACAGAACTTTTCCTCTCGATGAGATTCACGACTCCTGGATCAGCGCAGCACCATTCGGCTATTTTTTGCCTCCTCGACCACCTTCGTCATGACATCGTCGTCCTCCTCTTCCCGTTTGGGTTAAGGCTTTCGTTTAAGGCCCTCTTCAGCCTCTCCCACTTGTAGCAAATTACGATTGGTATTCTCGGGACTTCTTTTCCCAGGTCGTAAATGCTGTGTTGTGTGTTTCTCTGTGCGAATCGCAGCACCATTTGTCTGTTGGTCTTCTTCTAACACCTTCGTGGTGACATCCGCGTCCTCCACCTGTCGCTTTTCTCTAAAGTTCTTGAGGCCCTTTTCGCCTTCGTTAAGATTGTTATCTTCTTTTCCTGAGTCGCATGTAATTTTTTTCTTTTTGCCTATACCCTTGGACATTTTGCCTAGTTGCGTGTACAGTATATCCTCCGCCTGTTTGTTTATTTGGAAGATGTAGAACTGACCTTCCTCCGTAGGCCGAGATACAGTAAGTACCTTCCAATCCTGTGTCGGTTTAATCGGATTTTAGTATATCCTCCGACTTCATCACGCATATTATCCATACTTCAACTTTGTGCGTGGAACCGCCCACTTCGTACCTTGGGGATATGCGCTTTATCCACCAGCTCAAACCGCTACAGCACCACTAATCTTTCTCCCCGTGTCCGACGCATCGCTTAATGCGTTTATGTCATCTTTCGCTTGCAACTGAGTCCTCCCCTTATCATCGTCCCTATTAAAATGAGATAATAAGTCGTTCATCTTGTTCGCCCGACCACCTTCCCGACAAGGCGGGATCAGCGATACTTTCAGAGTTGGCCCGGTATCGGGAAGGCTCCGTTCGAATACAGCCGAATATATCCCCTGGCTGCAAATCGTTCAATAGACACGATCCGCATAACACACTGGATTAGGAGGATGATAGTGCACACGATAACTTGAGTAAATATTGAGCTATCATATTGAAATTTGGTATATGCATTCCTTGGCACTCATCTCCCACGGCTGTTAAAAATGAGCGAGATATAACCACCCCCAAATTTTAACTCGTATATATATAACATTTTAAAAAACACAAAAAACCTGATTTAGTAAATAATACACCTAGAATGTTGAAATTTGATGTGTAGGCCGATATTGAAACTCTTGATAAAAACATGACAAAATTTTAGAAAACAGGCGTGGCGCCGCCCATTTGTGGCAAAATCAATTTAAAAAATATTTCTAATCATAAATCAAAAGCAGTTAAACCTATCATAATAAAATTCGACAGAGAGGTTGCCTTTACTATAAGAAATGCTTCGAAAAAAATTAACGCAATCGGTTAAGGACCACGCCCAATTTTATATAAAATATTTTTAAAGGGGTCGTGTACGAATAAAATAAGCTATGTCTTTAAAAAAAAAGAGCTTTATATAAATTATATTTCTTTTTCCAAGTGGAACTATAACAAGAAATGGGAAAAAGGTTCAAATTTTTGAAAATGGACGTGACACCGCCCCTTTTATGGCTAAGCTACTTTCTATGTTTCGGAAGCCATAACTCGAAGAAAAATGTACATATCGTAATTAATTTGGGAATACATACTTTCTTTATAATGTAGAATGTTTTTGGCCGTTAATATAAAATTTTAAAATACTTTCTTTATAGCAGAAAATATTTCTAGTCAAAATGGACGGGAACGGTCAAAGGACCACGCCCACTTGTATAGAAAAGATGTTTAAAAGGGTCGTAGACTCGAATAATAAGCTATATTTTAGCGACAAATAGTTTTGTATCAATGATATTTCACTTACCAAGTTTTGTAGTAAGAGGAAATTTTAAGGATTTTTTTTAATGAGCGGCGCCACGCCCTTATTTCGATCAAGCATTACACAATATTTGGGTGAGGGTGGAGCCGTGTGTAGAATTCCACGAAAGTGGGGAAAGCTTCCGACCGCCATTCACCTGGGAATGGCCAGAGCGATTCTTTTGCATGCGGTTCAAGCAGCTCACTACTGCCGCTCGCTTGAGGCCAAGTATCTTCTGGGTAGCCGCTAAACATCCGTTTAACGGTGAGCTAATGTGAGAAGGGGACAACCTGGCTAGGCCACTCTGACATAATCAGTTTAAGGGCTATCCGGGGGAGATCTCATCGGCAGCGTCTGTATACCTCTAGGTGCGGCTGCAAGCGGGCGTGTGTCTTGGAGCAAGCGGCTCGCTATATAAACGTGCAAGTAATATTTTCACCCCCGCTGAGCGGGTTGTGCGCTGGGCTTGGGACCCGCCGCGTAAAACCATACTCCAAATAAATATAACAACAAGCCTCGGATAAATACACTCTCTATTGATGACGACCATGGCAAACGTTTGAAGGACAATGAATTGAGGGTATGCACCTGGAACGTCCGCTCTCTGAATGCGATTGGTGCAGATGCCCGGCTGGTTGATGTTCTCATCAAAGCAAAATCTGACATCACCGCCATCCAAGAAATGCGCTGGCCATACGAATAAGCGCAGTTTCGGCATCAGGTTCGTGGTGGGAGAGAGACTTTGTCGCCAAGTGCTGGCGTTCACGCCTGTGGACGAGCGTCTCACCGCTATCCGAATAAAAGCAAAATTTTTTAATATATCATTCATCTGCGCCCATGCGCCGACAGAGGAGAAAGACGGTGAGGTGAAAGACACTTTTTATGAACAATTAGAACGCACATACGAGCGCTGCCCCCGTCATGATATAAAAGTCGTGATTGGCGACTTCAACGCCAGGGTGGGCAAAGAAGGTGATTTTGGCCCTACAGTCGGAAAGTTCAGCCTACACAATGAAATCTATCCTAGCGGACTGAGGCTGGTTGACTTTGCCGGTGCTCGAAACATGGTCATATCCAGCACGAGGTTCATGCATAAAAAGATACATCAAGCTACATGGCTGTCTCCTGATCGAAATACTCGCAATCAGATCGATCACGTTGTGATAGACGGACGGCATGCCTCCAGTGTTTTAGATGTGCGCACGATCCGAGGACCCAACATCGACTCGGACCATTATCTCGTTGCAGCCAAAATACGCACCCGCCTCAACGCGACTAAAACCAAGGAACAAAAAACACAAGGAAAGCTAGACGTCGAAAAGCTTCAATCACAACAGACTGCCAATGATTTCGCAACTCGACTCTCACACCTGCTCTCTGAGGGCACAACTCATCCTGAAGGAATACAGGAGCAGTGGGAGCATATCTCCAAAGCACTTCGTACTGCCGCCGAGGAAAAAATTGGTTACCGGCGGCCACGAAAAAACAACTGGTATGATGAAGAATGCCGCGTTGCAACCGAAAGAAAAGACGCTGCCTACAGGGCTACGTTAAAAGCGAGCGCGACAAGAGGAGTGTGTGAACGCTATCGTGAGTTGAAAAGGGAAGCGAGACGCCTTTTCAGGAAGAAAAAAGCAGAATTAGAAAGGCGTGAGTGCGAGGAGCTTAAGCTGCTAGCCACCAGGAATAACGCCCAAAAATTTTACCAAAAAATACGGCGACAGACGGAAGGTTTTAAGACCGGGGCAAATTCCTGTAGGAACGAAAACGGCGACCTTGTAACTGATGTTCAGAGAGTGCTTAGATTATGGAGGGAATACTTCTCTGCTCTCCTAAATGGAGGCAGCAATTCACCGCGCAGAGATGAAGAACCCGATCCTGCAATCGATGATGATGGAATATGTGTCCCCCCGCCCGATTATGACGAAGTTAGAATAGCAATAACCAGATTGAAAAACAACAAGGCCGTGGGCGCTGATGGATTGCCTGCGGAGCTATTCAAGTACGGCGGCGAGGAGTTGGTAAGGCGCATGCAGCAGCTTCTTAGCAAAATATGGGCGGACGAGTGCATGCCCGACGGTTGGAATCTAAGTGTTCTTTGCCCAGTCCACAAGAAGGGGGATACTGCAAAATTCACCAACTATCGTGGAATCAGCCTTCTTAATATCGCATAGAAGGTCCTTTCATGTGTATTTTGCGAAAGGTTGAAGCCCTCCGTGAACCGGCTGATTGGACCTTATCAGTGCGGCCAGATTTTCACAATACGCCAAATCTTGGAAAAAACCCGTGAAAAGAGAATCGACACACAGCATCCCTTCGTCGACTTTAAAGCCGCCTTCGACAGCACGAAAAGGAGCTACCTATATGCCGCTATGTCTGAATTTGGTTTCCCCGCAAAACTTATACGGCTGTGCAAAATGACGTTGAGCAACACCATCAGCTCAGTCAGAATTGGGAAGGACCTCTCCGAGCCGTTCGAAACTAAACGAGGTTTCAGACAGGGTGACCCCCTATCGTGCGATTTCTTTAATTTGATGCTGGAGAAAATTATACTAGCTGCAGAACTTAACCGCACTGGAACAATATATTATAAATGACATTGATATCATCGGTCTAAACACCCGCGCTGTTAGTTCTGCTTACTCCAAACTGGAAAAAGAAGCGGTAAAAATGGGTTTGATGGTGAATGAGGACAAAACGTTGCCTTGGCAATCACGCTACTGTTGGCAGCCATAATTTCGAAATAGTAAAAGACTTCGTTTATTTGGGAACCAGCATCAACACTAGCAACATCATCAGCACTGAAATCCAGCGAAGAATCAGTCTTGCCAATAAATGCTACTTTGATCTAGGTAGGCAATTGAAAAGTAAAGTCCTCTCTCGGCGAACGAAAATTATACTCTACAAGTCACTTATCGTACCCTTCCTGCTATATGGGGCAGAAGCATGGACCATGACAACAGCAGATGAAGCGGCTTTTGGAGAAGGTAGGTAGGTTGAACTGGCCGGTCCATGAGGACTTCACATAGACTGATTGAGTCCGTAGTGTTACCAGAAGTTTGTTTTAACGACCAAACTGAAAAACCCTATCAAAAACCAGGACCTATGTTATAAAATAACTCCGTCCTCTTGGCAAATACTAGAAGCTTCCTAGTTTTTTGCTCGATCGTTTCCTCCTCCAACCCGCACTTCCTACACCTGCTATCACTGACCAAGCCTAATTTAAAGGCATGTGACGCCAGAAGGCAGTGTCCAGTCAGAATACCCGTCATGAGTCTACAGTCCTCTCTTTTTAATGATAGAAGCAACTGTGTTAGTCTAAGGTTGTAAGACCTACACATAATCTTCGACACTTTACAGCCCCGCGCTTGAACCCACGCCTTTTCCTGCTTGGTCGATCATGTGCACCTCTCGCCTTCGCTTAATCTCGCCCAATCTAATTGGGACGTCTACGGAGCAAGCTTCAAGGGATGCGGCCTTTTTAGCTAATTCGTCCGCTTTTTCATTCCCATCTATTCCCATATGCCCTGGGACCCAATATAGATGTATGCTTCTCCCTGTCCCGATTCTCTCCACTGACTGCTTACACTCTAACACGCATTTAGATTCTGTGCTATGCGAGATTATTGCCTTAATTGCTGCTTGACTGTCAATATAAAAGTTAACACGGTTGCAGCTTAAGCTATTCTCTTCCAGGATTTCTACTGCTTTGGTTACGGCTAATATTTCCGCTTGGAAAACGCTACAGTAATCCGGCAGCCTGTAGGATCTGCTTATTTCCGGATCAGCGCAGTATACCGCATACCCTACTCCTTCCACTATTTTGGAACCATCGGTGTACACATGTATCGCCTCGTCCGCCATTTGCTCACCCTTGCGCCAACCGTCCACCTCTATTGTGGCCTTAAGATCTCCCTCAAAATGCAGGTAGGGAATAATGTAGTCTGTTCATCTTGTGAGTGATGACGCTATACTACTATGGCCATATGGTCGGCGCTCAAGCTGCCCCGAAGCATCGAGCCTGGTTGCGGTCGTTAACGCTTTGTTCTTTGCTACCAGGTCTACAGGTGGAATGTGCAGAATGGCATACAGTGCAGCCGTCGGGGTTGTTTTCAGGGCTCCCGTAGTGCAAAGCATCGATAGTCTGCATACCCCCTCTAATTTTTTGAGGTATGTTGTTTTTTGTGTGGCTTTCCACCAAACAAGAACTCCATAGTATAGAATAGGGCTCACAATCGCTGTAAAAGCCCAATGAGAAAAAGAGGCCAATAGGCCCCACGTATACCCCAGCATTCTTTTACATGCATAGAGTGCCGTTGAGGCCTTCTTGACCCTCTCCTCCACGTTGAGCTTCCATGACAGCTTACTGTCTAGGATGATTCCTAGATATTTTGTGCAAGGTTTCTCCTGTAAGGTCACCGCTCCTAACTTAGGCCTGGTCCAATTTTGACCTTGTACCTCTTTGTAAACAAGACCATATCCGTCTTCTCCGCATTGACTTTCAGCCCGACATTAGATGCCCAGGTATGAATATCCCGAAGCGCCCGATCCATCAAAGAACTAATCGTTGGAAGGCATTTTCCACTTATGACAATTGCAACGTCATCTGCGTAAGCCGTAAGTTTTACGGGTCACTCATCGAATTGCCTGAGCAGTTGGTTGATGACCAGTGTCCACAGCAGAGGTGATAGCACCCCTCTCTGCGGCGTGCCCCTGTCCACTGATTTCGTGGCCTCGTACAATCCCCATTGTGATGTAATCTTTCTGCGATTTAACATGCAGCCAAATTTGCTACTTCTATTCCTTTTTACCAACTATATGTATTCAGTGTTGCGCCATCTGGTGCAAATCACTGATAATGCTGGATTTTTGTTTATTGTCAATTACTTTGCTTGACATTCCCAAGTGCTCATTGTTTATTAACAATTGTTTTTGTTTTTATCGGCCTATTGATAAATAATTCAAGGTTCGAATCGAGCTCAAGGCCAGAACAATAATTTTTTATACTCAGTTGAGCAGAGCTCACAGAGTATATTAACTTTGATTGGATAACGGTTGGTTGTACAGGTATAAAGGAATCGAGATAGATATAGACTTCCATATATCAAAATCATCAGTATCGAAAAAAAATTTGATTGAGCCATGTCCGTCCGTCCGTCCGTCTGTCCGTTAACACGATAACTTGAGTAAATTTACAGGTAGCTTGATGAAATTTGGTATGTAGGTTCCTGGGTACTCATCTCAGATCGCTATTTAAAATGAACGATATCGGACTATAACCACGCCCACTTTTTCGATATCGAAAATTTCGAAAAACCGAAAAAATGCGATAATTCATTGCCAAAGGCGGTTAAAGCGATGAAACTTGGTAGACGGGTTGACGTTATAATGTAGAATAGTAAATTAGTAAGATTTTGGACAATGGGCGTGGCACCGCCCACTTTTACAAGAAGATAATTTAAAAGTTTTGCAAGCTGTAATTTGACAGTCGTTAAAGATATCATGATGAAATTTGGCAGGAACGTTACTACTATTACTATATATGCGCTAAATAAAAATTAGCAAAATTGGATGAAGAACACGCCCACTTTTTAAAAAAAATTTTTTTTAAATTCAAATTTTAACAAAAAATTTTATATCTTTACTGTATATTAGTAAATTAAGTCAAAATTCAACTCCAGTAATGATATGATGCAACAAAATACAAAAATAAAAGAAAATTTCAAAATGGGCGTGGCTCCGCCCATTTTCATTTAGTTTGTCTAGAATACTTTTAATGCCATAAGTTGAACAAAAATTTACCAATCCTTCTCACATTTGGTAGGGGCATAGATTCTATAACGGTAACTGTTCTATGTGAAAATCGGCGAAATCGGTGAAAGCCACGCCCAGTTTTTATACACAGTCCACCGTCTGTCCTTCCGCTCGGCCGTTAACACAATAACTTGAGCAAAAACCGATATATCTTTACTAAACTTATCCCACGTACTTATCTGTACTCACTTTATCTTGATATAAAAAATGGCCGAAATCCGACCATAACCACGTCCACTTTATCGATATCGAAAATTAGGAAAAATGAAAAAAATGCCATAATTCTATACCAAATACGAAAAAAGGGATGAAACATGGTAACTGTATTGGTTTATTGACGCAAAATATAACTTTGGAAAAAACTTTGTAAAATGGGTGTGACACCTACCATATTAAGTAGAAGAAAATGAAAAAGTTCTACAAGGCGAAATCAACAGCCCTTGGAATCTTGGCAGGAATACTGTTAGTGGTATTGCATATATAAATAAATTAGCAGTACCCGACAGATGATTTTCTGGATCACCTGGTCCACATTTTGGTCGATATCGCGAGAACGCCTTCACATATATCTTTAATTTGATATCCATATCGTACAAACACATTCTAGAGTCACCCCTTGCCCACCCTAATGGCGATATCTCGAAAAGGCGTCCACCTATAGACCTAATGCCCACTCACTCTTAAAATGCTCAGTAATACCTTTCGTTTGATACCCATATCGTACAAACATTCTAGAGTCCCCCTTGGTCCACCTTTATGGCGATATCTCGAAAAGGCGTCCACCTATAGAACTAAGGATTACTCCCTTTTAAAATACTCATTACCACCTTTCATTTGATACCCATATCGTACAAACACATTCTAGAGTCACCCCTGGCCCACCCTAATGGCGATATCTCGAAGAGGCGTCCACCTATAGATCTAATGCCCACTCCCTCTTAAAATGCTCAGTAACACCTTTCGTTTGATACCCATATCGTACAAACATTCTAGAGTCACCCCTGGCCCACCCTAATGGCGATATCTCGAAAAGGCGTCCACCTATAGACCTAATGCCCACTCCCTCTTAAAATGCTCAGTAACACCTTTCGTTTGATACCCATATCGTACAAACACATTCTAGAGTCACCCCTGGCCCACCCTAATGACGATATCTCGAAAAGGCGTCCACCTATAGACCTCATGCCCACTCCCTCTTAAAATCCTCAGTAACACCTCTCGTTTGATACCCATATTGTACAAACATTCTAGAGTCACCCTTGGTCCACCTTTATGGCGATATCTCGAAAAGGCGTCCACCTATAGAACTAAGGATTACTCCCTTTTAAAATACTCATTACCATCTTTCATTTGATACCCATATCATACAAACATATTCTAGAGTCACCCCTGGCCCACCCCAATGGCGACATTTCGAAAAGGCGTCCACCTATAGACCTAATGCCCACTCCCTCTTAAAATGCTCAGTAACACTTTTCGTTTGATACCCATATCGTACAAACATTCTAGAGTCACCCCTGGCCCACCCTAATGGCGATATCTCGAAAAGGCGTCCACCTATAGACCTAATGCCCACTCCCTCTTAAAATGCTCAGTAACACCTTTCATTTGATTCCCATATCGTACAAACACATTCTAGAGACACCCCTGGTCCACCTTTATGGCGATATCTCGAAACGGCGTCCACCTATGGAACTAAGGATCACTCCTTTTCAAAATACTCATTAACAGTTTTCATTTGATACCCATATCGTACAAACATATTCTAGAGTCACCCCTGGTCCACCTTTATGGCGATTTCTCGAAAAGGCGTTCACCTATAGAACTAAGGATCACTCCTTTTCAAAATACTCATTAACAGTTTTCATTTGATACCCATATCGTACAAACATATTCTAGAGTCACCCCTGGTCCACCTTTATGGCGATTTCTCGAAAAGGCGTTCACCTATAGAACTAAAGCCCATTCCCTTTTAAAATACTCATTACCACCTTTCATTTGATACCCATATCGTACAAACACATTCTAGAGTCACCCTGGTCCACCTTAATGGCGATATCTCGAAAAGGCGTCCACCGATAGACCTAAGGCCCACTCCCTCTTAAAATGCTCAGTAACACCTTTCATTTGATACCCATATCGTACAAACCTGCCCTGTCAGCCCTGGTCCACCTTTATGGCGATATCCCTAAATGGTGTCCATCCATAGAACTATGGCCTACTCTCTCTTAAAATACTCTTTAATACCTTCCATTTGATACACATGTCATACAACCACATTCTAGGGTTACCCTAGGTTCATTTTCCTACATGGTGATTTTCCTTATTTTGTCTCCATAGCTCTCAACTGAGTATGTAATGTTCAGTTACACCCGAACTTAGCCTTCCTTACTTGTTTCTAATGATAATTATTGTTATTTTTTAATTTTTCTAAATTTGAAAAATTGTATTTTGTTTTTGGAATAGTAAGTAGAAAATTTTTTCAGACAACCTGCCATAGCTGCGCAGATAGATCCATTTCGAAGGGTGCTAAGCCTTCATCATCAGTACGCTTTAGGCATGCTGCGCTAACCATTTAGCTATACAGCGGTGGTTTGTTTGACTGGCAAGTTTGCTACTTCTATTCCTTTTTACCAACTATATTTATTCAGTGTTGCGCCATCTGGTGCAAATCACTGATAATGCTGGATTTTTGTTTATTGTCAATTACTTTGTTTGACATTCCCAAGTGCTCATGGTTTATTAACAATTGTTTTTGTTTTTATCGGCCTATTGATAAATCATTCAAGGTTCGAATCGAGCTCAAGGCCAGAACAATAATTTTTTTCTAATGATAATTATTGTTATTTTTTAATTTTTCTAAATTTGAAAAATTGTATTTTGTTTTTGGAATAGTAAGTAGAAAATTTTTTCAGACAACCTGCCATAGCTGCGCAGATAGATCCATTTCGAAGGGTGCTAAGCCTTCATCATCAGTACGCTTTAGAAAAAAATTATTGTTCTGGCCTTGAGCTCGATTCGAACCTTGAATGATTTATCAATAGGCCGATAAAAACAAAAACAATTGTTAATAAACCATGAGCACTTGGGAATGTCAAACAAAGTAATTGACAATAAACAAAAATCCAGCATTATCAGTGATTTGCACCAGATGGCGCAACACTGAATACATATAGTTGGTAAAAAGGAATAGGAGTAGCAAATTTGCCAGTCAAACAAACCACCGCTGTATAGCTAAATGGTTAGCGCAGCATGCCTAAAGCGTACTGATGATGAAGGCTTAGCATACCCAAAAAAATAATTTTTTATCTATCTATATATATAAAATAGGATGTATGTATGTATGTATGTATGTTTGTATGTTTGTATGAGGCTTATGGACTCCGAAACTACCACGCCGATTTTATTAAAATTTTCAGGATAACTTAGTAGGAACCCGCAGAGTGTTTGTGAAAAGTTGTTTTCCGGGAAGTGGACCAGGGACCGATTTATTCTAAACTATCGTATATATGGCTCGATGAAATTTGGTATGTAGGTAGGCGTTATATCTAGAATAAAATGTCGGATAATTTTTCTTCCGGGAAGTGGACCAGGATACATATTGGTGACTAGGGTCTCGAGATATAGGACAAAAAGTGGACCCGGGCACCCCTAAAATGTGTTTATACAATATGGATATCAAATGAAAGCTGCTGACGAGTGCTTTGGTACAGGGTAGTTTTCATACCTATTGGTGGGTAGGGTCTTGAGATATAGGCCAAAACGTGGATCCTGGCACCCCTAGAATGTGTGTGTATTATGGATATCAAATGAAAGCTGTTGCTGAGAGCTCTTCATGTTGATATTCGATTTAGTCGCATCAACCTGGCAAAACTGATAAATATGCATGCGAAGCCGAAATAAGACATGAATTAATAATACCCACATTCCTATTTACATACGTCATATTCGATTTGTCTGAAATTTGGTATATAAATTTGCCTATATTAGTATTTACGATGCTTTTTTCCGGAGTAGACCAGAGACGGACTGGGACTGGGATTAGGACTGGGACTGAGACTATGACTCGGTGTGGGACTGGGACTGAGACTCGGAATGGGACTGGAACAAAATACATACCACCCTCTGGGACTGGCAATAAGATATGAAGAAGAATGGGAAAAACTTGAGAGAAGAGAAAAGAGAGAAGGAGACTGAGAAAGAGATAGAATGAGACGAAGATGGAGATAGATGAAGCGAAAAATACGGAGGGAGGAGTGAATACAAAGATTGCTAGGAAAAAGTGTAGAGGGGCAAGGCAGAGTTAGACGGAAAAATCGTATTAAAATGTATGCAGATGTACCAAATTTAGGGCAGAACAACGTCTGCCGGGTCTGCTAGTAATTTCATAGAACCTAAGTCCAAGCTACGTTCCTTTGTTATGACATAATAAAATTATTTTACATGAAATTCCGAAATCGTGTAATTTTTAAGGCGTGTAACTTTACATTTTAAGAAATTAAACCAAAATTACCTACCAAAACTGCCAGCCCCGTATGTGTAAGAAACTTTTGAGTTTATAAATGTCTTTAGAATAACATGAAATTTGTGTGTGTTATGGACTTATACGCAATTCTTCAGATTCCCGCAGTGTTCAAAAAAAAACAGTTGCGTTCTTTCTGTCACGGAAGAGATTTTTGTCTTATGTGAAAGGGGAAACTTAATTATTTTATTAAACAAAATTTTGACTCCATTAAGTTTCTGTGTGAAATTGGTATAAGTTTAGAATCACCTTTTGCAGAGTAATATGACTGTAACTTTTGTAGTTAACAACTGATTTTAAATCTTTTGTAAGTTTTGGATAGACAAAACTTCATTCTCAAAAATGGCATAAACAATTTTTAGGATAAGTATGAACATTTTGGTGTATTCACCCAACAAACCAATTTTTTTGTTAACTGATAAATAAGCCTTAAGACGTACGATGTACAATATTTACCCTACTATTAGGTTTATATATCAGTAGTGAAAACAGTATTCCTTATCGCTTAATAGCGCTTATACCAGTTTTTGCTGTGCACTTTTAAATCCATACAAAATTTGCGTCCAACTAATACTTAAATCCAGATGTTAATTACTTTTGTCAGTCAACTTAACTTAGACCAGTGTTGCAGCTTAAAATTTAGTGCTCTGCTTCCAACTTTGGTATTATGGCAGTGTACAGAAACTCAGTTATTCAAGAAGTTAATTATTCATAAATTCGAACATACCAACGCCTAACTAACTTGATATATCGCTATAAAGGTGGACCAGGGGTGACTCTATAATGTGTTTGTACGATATGGGTATCAAATTAAAGGTATTAATGAATGAATGATATGTGAAGGCGTTTTCGAGATATCGACCAAAATGTGGACCAGGGTGACCCAGACCATCACCGGTCGGGTACCGCTAATTTATTTATATATGTAATACCATGAACAGAATTCCTGCCAAAGATTCCAAGGGCTTTTGATTTCGCCCTTCAGAACTTTTTCATTTTCTTCTACTTAATATGGTAGGTGTCACACCCATTTTCAAAGTTTTTTTCTAAAGTTATATTTTGCGTCAATAAACCAATCCAATTACCATGTTTAATCCCTTTTTTCGTATTTCGTATAGAATTATGGCATTTTTTTCATTTTTCGTAATTTTCGATATCGAAAAAGTGGGCGTGGTTATGGTCGGATTTCGGCCATTTTTTATACCAAGATAAAGTGAGTTCAGATAAGTAGGTGGGCTAAGTTTAGTAAAGATATATCGATTTTTGCTCAAGTTATCGTGTTAACGGCCGAGCGGAAGGACAGACGGTCGACTGTGTATAAAAACTGGGCGTGGCTTCAACCGATTTCGCCCTTTTTCACAGAAAACAGTTATCGTCCTAGAGTCTAAGCCCCTACCAAATTTCATAAGGATTGGTAAATTTTTGTTCGACTTTTGGCATTAAAAGTATCCTAGACAAATTAAATGAAAAAGGGCGCAGCCACGCCCTTTTTAAATTTTCTTTTATTTTTGTATTTTGTTGCACCATATCATTACTGGAGTTGAATGTTGACATAATTTACTTATATGCTGTAAAGATATTAATTTTTTTTTTTAATTTGACTTAAAAAAAATTTTTTTTTAAAAGTGGGCGTAGTCGTTCTCCCATTTTGCTAATTCTTATTAAGAATACATATAGTAATATGAGTAACGTTCATGCCAAATTTCATCATGATATCTTCAACGACTGCCAAATTACAGCTTGCAAAACTTCTAAATTACCTTCTTTTAAAAGTGGGCGGTGCCACGCCCATTGTCCAAAATTTTACTAATTTTATATTTCGCGTAATAAGTTCATCTCACGTACCAAGTTTCATCGGTTTGTCCGTCTTTGGTAATGAATTATCTCACTTTTTCGATTTTTCGAAATTTTCGATATCGAAAAAGTGTGCGTGGTTATAGTCCGATATCGTTCATTTTTAATGGCGATCTGAGATGAGTGCCCAGGAACCTATGTACCAATTTTCATCAAGATACCTCAATATTTACTGAAGTTATCGTGTTAACGGGCGGACGGACGGACGGAGGGACATGGCTTAATCAAATTTTTTTTCGATACTGATGATTTTGATATATGGAAGTCTATATCTATCTCGATTCCTTTATACCTGTACAACCAACCGTTATCCAATCAAAGTTAATATACTCTGTGAGCTCTGCTCAACTGAGTATAATAAATATAACCCTTAACAGATTTTGCTCCTCTGCCATGCGTAAATTTGTACATGCACAGTATCACCGTGTTTGAATACTGAACCTGATCCAATACACGCAAATAAAACAGTTTTGCTTGCTACTGCCCTAGCAAAGGTAAGAGATTGTGCTGATCATTGGCAATCGCCACATTTGTTGTTCGATTCTAGATTGCACGCCTCTTTCGTGACTGAGTCGTGTGTTCAACATCTTGGTCTATCCATAAGCACCATATGGCTGGCATTGGATCATCTCAAAGAGGACGAGTTGAAGGTGACCTTTTACCCAATTATTAATGCACTAATTTTGCCAAAAATTACGGGTGATTAGCCCACTCAAACTGTGGTTGCATCAAGATAGCCGTACGTTCAAGGATTATTTCTAGCAGACCCTCAATTTATGAAGCCTGGTCGCATTGACATATTGGTTATGGATCAACTGATCTGTTCGGAAATTCGCAAGGGTCCATCAGGATCATCTATGACGCATTTTCCGGGCCTGTACATGTACAAATTTACGCATGGCAGAGGAGCAAAATCTCTTAAGGGTTATATTTATTCATTCGCGTGTATGTGCACTGGCGCTATGCATTTGGAATTCGTCGGTGACTTGTCAGCAACAGTATTTCTCAACCCTTTTAAAAGGTTCATCAATCGTACAGGTTTTATTCTTTAACAACATTCCAAATTGTGTGGGTGCTTAACGAATTCTGCCTAGCAGTTTCAAACAAGGCGTGGTGGATGATAAACTTCGTGTTGCTGATTCCAACATTGAATGGCGATTTAACCCCCATTCTGCACCTCATATGGGAGGATATTGGGAGGCTGGTAACAAACGTAAAAAGGGCACTTCATAATATGTGAACCGCTAAAGTCGATCACAGAGGCTCAGGGTAATGGGTTTGATGGTAATCTTCAACAGCAATATCAACTATTAGAACTCATTTTTGGCATCGTGGGAGAGACGAATATTTGTCAAGTTTACAATGTCGTTCAAAATTGTTTCGACAATCTCGAAACTGTAAAGAAGGCCATGTTGTCGCTGTTTTTAGTGAACTCCTCCGCTAAAATAGATACTAGCCAGGGTCATAAAATGCCATCCTGGAGGTGATGATCGTGTACGGGAGGTCACACTAAGGACAGCTAGTGGAGAGTTGGTACGATATATAGCAAAGTTATGTATTTTACCCACTAAAGGAGATATATTTTATGACGATGGAAAATTGTAATTTTAATATAAAATATTTTATAATGTATCTCATGATATTGCCGTAATTTTGTATTGCACTCATCAAGTTAGTTAGGCGGTGGTATGTTCGAATTTATGAATAATTAACTTCTTGAATAGCCGAGTTCCTGTACACTGCCATAATACCAAAGTTGGAAGCAGAGCACTAAATTTTAAGCTGCAACACTGGTCTAAGTTAAGTTGGCTGACAAAAGTAATTAACATCTTGATTTAAGTATTAGTGGGACGCAAATTTTGTATGGATTTAAAAGTGCACAGCAAAAACTGGTATAAGCGCTATTAAGCGATAAGGAATACTGATTTCACTCCTGATATATAAACCTAATAGTATGGTAAATATTGTACATCGTACGTCTTAAGGCTTATTTATCAGTTACCAAAAAAATTGGTTTGTTGGGTGAATACGCACAAATGTTCATACTTATCCTAAAAATTGTTTATGCCATTTTTTAGAATGAAGTTTTGTCTATCCAAAACTTACAAAAGATTTAAAATCAGTTGTTAACTACAAAAGTTACAGTCATATTACTCTGCAAAAGGTTATTCTAAACTTATACCAATTTCACACAGAAACTTAATGGAGTCACAATTTTGTTTAATAAAATAATTAAGTTTCCCCTTTCGCATAAGACAAAAATCTCTCCCGTGACAGAAAGAACGCAATTGTATTATTTTGAACACTGCGGGAATTTGAAGAATTGCGTATAAGTCCATAACACACACAAATTTCATGTTATTCTAAAGACATTTATAAACTCAAAAGTTTCTTACACATACGGGGCTGGCAGTTTTGGTAGGTAATTTTGGTTTAATTTCTTAAAATGTAAAGTTACACGCCTTAAAAATTACACGATTTTGGAATTTCATGTAAAATAATTTTATTATGTCATAACAAAGGAACGTAGCTTGGACTTAGGTTCTATGAAATTACTAGCAGACCTGGCAGACGTTGTTCTGCCCTAAATTTGGTATATCTGCATACATTTTAATAAGATTTTTCCGTCTAACTCTGCCCTCGCCCCTCTACAATTTTTCCTAAGTAATCTTTGTATTCACTCCTCCCTCCGTATTTTTCGCTTCATCTATCTCCATCTTCGTCTCATTCTATCTCTTTCTCAGTCTCCTTCTCTCTTTTCTCTTCTTTCAAGTTTTTCTCATTCTTTTTCATATCTTATTACCAGTCCCAGAGGGTGGTATGTATTTTGTTCGAGTCCCATTCCGAGTCTCAGTCCGAGTCCCACACCGAGTCTCAGTCTCAGTCCCAGTCCTAATCCCAGTCCCAGTCCGTCTCTGGTCTACTCCGGAAGAAAAGCATCGTAAATACTAATATAGGCAAATTTATATACCAAATTTCAGACAAATCGAATAGGACGTATGTAAATAGGAATGTGGGTATTATTAATTCATGTCTTTATTTCGGCTTCGCATGCATATTTATCAGTTTTGCCAGGTTGATGCGACTAAATCGAATATCACCATGAAGAGCTCTCAGCAACAGCTTTCATTTGATATCCATAATACACACACATTTTAGGGGTATACGGGTCCATGTTTTGGCCTATATCTCGAGACCCTAGTCACCAGTAGGTATGAAAACTACCCTGTACTAAAGCACTCGTCAGCAGCTTTCATTTGATATCCATATTGTATAAACACATTTTAGGGGTGCCCGGGTCCACTTTTTGTCCTATATCTCGAGACCCTAGTCACCAATATGTATCCTGGTCCACTTCCCGGAACAAAAATTATCCGACATTTTATTCTAGATATAACGCCTACCTACATACCAAATTTCAGGCAAATCGAGCCATATATACGATAGTTTAGAATAAATCGGTCCCTGGTCCACTTCCTGGAAAACAACTTTTCACAAACACTCTGCGGGTTCCTACTAAGTTATCATGAAAATTTTAATAAAATCGGCGTTGTAGTTTCGGAGTCCATAAGCCTCATACAATCATACAAACATACAAACATACATACATACATACATACATCCTATTTTATATATATAGATAGATAACACCCAACTTTTTGAAGTTATAGGCGCGTTATGAAAAAATTATTATGGTGAAATTTTAAAAACTGTGACGCAAAAGTTACAGGTTGAAAATGCAGTTCGCGTGTATGTCAGCTGTGAATTGTACGTGCAAAATAACTTTAAGTGGGATGTTTGTATATGAGTGATGTTCAAACGCATGCAATAATATTGTGTTAAAATAAAATTAGAGAAAAAAAACTTTTTTAAAAATAAGCTTTTATTATTGTTTAATAAAATTAACTAAAAAGTAAAATATAAATTGACCGTAAAGAAATATAACACTTTATAAGTTCGTCTGCGAGAAAAAAATTTCATATTGTACATAATTATATATTTTAAACAATAAAACTTTACACCTAAATTATTAAATCTTACAGTTTATATCACAGTCCCAATTATTCTAATAAAAGCGTGTTAAATTTTGATGGTATAATTAGGAATATTTAGAACCTCCTTTTCTTGTTATCACAATGTAGAATGTAGTTATGTAAGCTTTACTTAGTTATTTGTAAGGTTTCACATCCTATTCATCTCTTTTAATGCATCCACATTACAAGGTTTCTTCGAAGTCAACTTTGAACAGTCAAGTTATTATATTCGAATGTTAACTAACTTAAAATCATATTTTATTGTGACTTTGCCTATGTCACGTTCAGTTTACAACTACTCATTGCAGATCTCTGCTCTGTTCCATCGCCGAAAATCTGTAAAACAAAATCAAGTGCTCAGAAAAGTATACAATAAAAAGTATGCAACATTTAGCGATAACAGCGTAACTTCTACGTTTGTTTCATACACAAACAAAGCGAAGTTACCTGCGTTCTTGAGGACTTCGGCTTTTATTCCCTTGTGAATACAAATTTTTACCGATGACTCCGTTATCGATTAATGTATCGAATTCTCACAAAGTAATATTGCGTTGTCATCGTTATATATGTGTGCAAAATTTCAGATCAATCGGACACCGGGAAGTGTAACAAATTTAACTTGCAAGATTTGATTACAGACAACAGCCAAGTGAAAGTAAATAAAAGCTTATAATAAGAGAGACTTCAGTGCTACACCCAATGGACAATGTACTTGTACAGGACTTCGTCTATTTGTATCTAATCACAAGTTTAACAAAATCTGCGGAGTGGTCTCGGAGTCTACAAGCTACATATGTACATATCTATGTACATTAGACTGGGTCGATTTATTAACCGATACCGCGCCATTGATTTTTCGATAGGATTTGGGCTCACGAAAAAAAAGTTCCACTACGCATACCCAAAAAAAATAATTTTCGAGCCTGTGAAATTTCATCGATTTTTTATGCATTTTTTTCATTTTCAAGGCACAAAATAATTTTTTATGTATTTTTTTCGTGTCAGTTGGCAAATGCAAAATTGGTAAATGCAGATTTTGGAAAAAAATTTCTTTTATGGAGATTTTGAAGAATTTTGGTCGAAAAATCGACTTTTTTTCGAAGGCTCGAAAATTATTTTTTTGGGTATGTGTAGTGGAACTTTTTTCCTGAGCCCAAATCCTATCGAAAAATCGATGGCGCGATATAGGTTAACTTCCGTCCATACAAATCGACCCAAACCAATTTACATATAAGATAGTACAAGATAACCTAAGTATTTTACTTACTCAAGGCTTGGTTTTCTCCAAAAGCGGTGCCGCTATTGTAGTATCGCGTGGAATTCAGCCCATTTCAAACAAGCTTAACATTACAAACGCTCGTTCATTGACCCAGGTAACTACCATAAGTTCATTCGCTTTCACTAAGTCACCTAATGCATTAATGCGTCATACCCAAATTGCTCAAGTAGGAATCATATTGACAATATGTAGGTCAATATAATAATTCGCTGTATGTAATTATTAATGTAAGAATGTATATATGTATAGGTTAAAA
This sequence comes from Eurosta solidaginis, assembly GCF_040869045.1. Taxonomy (NCBI): domain Eukaryota; kingdom Metazoa; phylum Arthropoda; class Insecta; order Diptera; family Tephritidae; genus Eurosta; species Eurosta solidaginis. The sequence continues at coordinate 251,273,704 of NC_090321.1, read as the reverse complement.
ACTTTTGTATAAAATAAAAAGTATTCACGAATAAAGGGAATTCTGATGTCTGCGCTAAGCATTAGCGCTACTGAACTTATACTTTTGTTTAAATTTACTATCAACACACTACACTATGTTACGACCGCTAAAAAGCGCCCAGTATACTCACCGTTTTAAGCGGCACCGCTTTGTTGGATTATTATAAAATTAAATTTTGCATTTTTGCGTGTTTTTTTTTTTTAGTTTTTTATTATTTTCTTTAAATAAACGTACAAAACAAAATGTTTATTCAAAAATGTTGTTTTTTTATAAATAATTTCACTTATTTGACAAAATGTTCACCGCTTTGCGGTGGCAAAAAACGGTGATTTACGAATTTCTACCATCATGACGGCGGTAAAATTTTATGCAGTACCGCTATATTACGTTACGGTGAACTTCACCGTCTTCTTAGTTTCCACATAATTACATTTACAATGCAACATGTTGGACAACATACTCTACCGCTATGTAACGGCCGCTATATAGCGGCATCGCCACCAAGCCTTCAGTCTGAGTCTGCGCATCTCTATAATATGGCTCTTTATTTACATATAGAGGCGGTGCATTTAGAATAACTTTTGGCCCTTCAGAAACATGCAACCGGCAAGGTGCAGGTACCGCACTGTGGAACAAACGCGCCTTCTCACAAGTACTTGTTTGCGCTGAGAAGTCAATAAAATCTTTAGAACTGATGTCTTTTTTCTCAAATATGCGAACAGTTTCTTAACGCTAGACCACTGATCTTTTTCCACCGGCGTCCCCTTTTCTTAGAATAGAAGCCTTAAAGCACGTGTGGCTGCTACATCCTGCCAAACTTCGCAAAGCACAGCGTGTCAATATTCTCGATCTCTTAATTTTGTTTTACGAATGCGCGTAACGTTTTTGTTAACACAAATATTCAAATTTTCACTTATTATGTGCACCAAAGACTCGCGATCTTAAAAAGACTTTATGCAAAATTTAAAGGTTTTTGAAATCAAAAGGTTAAATATTTTTTTAGAAAAGAGAGAGCTGTCAAGTTCCCTATTACTTTTTTAATATATTTTAGGTTAAAACATATTGAATATTTTGCCAAGAGGGTGAAGTTATTTTATAAGATAAGTACTGATGTCTAATTGTGGTTTTTCCATTTGGTCTTCAAACAACAAACTGTTGACACTATGGACACATTAAAGGCCGTTTTCGCAATCTCCAGTTAATTTAGATTTTAGCTTCCGATGCAAAATAAAAAAAATTTAATCCATATCTTCTTGCACACATTTTTATATATTTTTAAAATAATTAATGTCATTTTATTGTATATCAAAGTTGTTAATAAAGAAAAATATATTTATGTATGTATATCATCCTGTCTTAAAAACGCCCTATCGTAGCATAAAAGCAATACGTTTTGACGTGAGCTGCAGCGTTTATGACACAAATTCTGAAATGGGACGTTTAAGGTTTCATCGATTCTTTTACAAATTTTAGAACTTGTGCATCATTTAAATTTGTATATATACCCGGATATCTGGGGTTTCCACAAGCTATCCCACCTGATACCACCGCACACATTTATCCATTCACAACGCCCGCTGCTCCAGAATCTCCATCACATGTGTCACCACCAGCAAGTCCACTACAAATCATTGATGATGTTAAAGATCTTATCGGCTTATAACAAATAGCACAGACCTCCGGTACTATTATAGATAGGATAGTAGTTTGGAGAAGTTCCGAACGCTCAGTTGAGCCTGCACATGTTACACCCCATCCACTAACTCGCATTTCTGTATATGGCTCTAATTCAGTACCTCAAAGCGGAATTGGTTTTATTGCAGAAATCTCGATAAATGCTGAACTCAATTTAAAAGCAGCTATATCCATATGTGAAGTTTCCTCATCATAAGTAGGTAGAATAATCAAACACTGCACATTGCGAACATGTCCAACAGCGTTCATATTGGTTACACCAGCTTTAACTTCGATATGAGGCGCATCTCTCTTTTTCAGGCAATGCGCGGCCGTAATTACAGTTTCCAAATTGGCCAATGAACCAGCGCAAAAATATTTCCCAAAATAATGTAATGAAACTATATATTTCCTATCCTCTATACTCGAATAATTGCCGTTTACAATGCGGAATCACGAACTCGCATCGCTCAAAAGAGAGCTAAGCAAGACTAACATGAGCACCAAATAATTGCTTAAATTCATTGTAAACTGTGATTTCGTCTACCGATTGTTAAGTATAAAGTACTTAAAACAAGAAAGCTCTTGTTGGCGCTATCTATATCTTTACTAAAGTTTCAGAAATTTTCAAAATCAGGTGAACAAACAGTTTTTTGCTCTATCAAAATGACAAATTCAAGATAAATATGTATATTCCAGCGGACGGGCGGACAAGATGAACGACTCATTATATCATTTTAATAAGGACGATGATAAGGGGAGGACTGAGTTGCAAGCCAAAGATGACAAAAGCGCATTAAGGGATGCGTCAGACACAGGGAGCAAGATCAGTGGTGATACAATGAACTCCGTGTTGGAAAAGCATACAACTGAAAACAGAGAAGTAGAGTGGAGAAGGGAAAAGAAGTAAGAGAGCTCTCTCTTAGTACCGTGTTGCACTAACAATTGTCCAACGCTTGGGAGTAGTGATCGAGCCAACAGCAAGGGAGATCGGGGGATATAGTGGTGTGAAGATGATAGCGTGCGACAACATCGCGAGCTTGCGGTGGCTGGAGGAAGTGGTTCCGAACCTCCAAAGGCAAACCACGAACGCGCGCTGTGAGCTGGTGGATAAAGCGCAAATCTCCATGGTACCAAGTGGGCGGTTCCACGCCCAAAGTTGAAGTATGGATAACATGCGTGACGAAGTCGGAGAATACAATAGAATCCGAGTATACCAACACAGGATTGGACGGTACTTATTGTATCTCGGCCTACGCAGGATGGTCAGTCCTACATTTTCCAAATAAACAAGCAGGCGGAGGATATCCTTTACACGCAATTTTGGAAAATTTACAAGGGTATAAGCAAAAAGAAAAAAAATTTACATGCGACCCAGGAAAAGAAGTGCCGAGGATAACAATCCTAACACGCTAAAAGTGGGCGAAGTCGAAAAGGACCTAAAAAGCCTTAGAGAAAAGGGACAGATGGAGGACGCGGACGTCACCTCGAGGGTGTTAGGAGCGAACCAGTAGACAAATGGTGCTGCGAATCGCACAGAGGAACACCCAGCACAGCATTTAGAACCCGGGAAAAGAAGTCCCGAGAATATGAATCGTAATTTGCTACGAGTGGGAGAGGCTGAAGTGGGCCTCGAAACGGGAAAGGGGAGGACAACGATGCCGTCACGAAGATGGTCGAGGAAGCAGGGCCGCAGAGAGCCGAACCGGGCCCCTCGGACAGTTCGCGTTTACGCCCCCCCCCCCCCCCAAAAATAAACTCAACCCAGTAAAAAAATAGCATAACATACATACATTTTTCAATTCACATTGTTAGTTTTATTTCATATAAAATAAGATTTACTGGAGCACTTACATAAATGAAATGTTAGATTACATTGTTTGATTTGCTTACATTAACTTTTTCTAAATATGTACATTTTAGAAGCTTGAATAAGCCAAGGAAAACCTTCCGTGCTTTTTGGTCTGCGAATATGGAAATTACCGATTCAAAACCAATGTTGCGAGCAAGGCTGGACTCCAACCCCAATGTCCCACGGCTTGTCAAGCCGATTTTGGCTCATAGTATAACAATAGACTAAAAGAACGCTCCCCTTCAGCCACACTGACTGGAAGTGTGCAAAATATTCTTAATGGTATGCAGATGTTAGGAAATAATACTTCCATCTTCAAGTCATGAAATTTGTTCAGAAGTTGAAATGGTGGCAGCGAATCACATCCCAACTTTTCTAAGTGGGTGGCTTTGGGATGAATGATTTTTTCATCTATTAGATCCGTAGAAATATCGATGCCATAAATCGTGCACAATGCCGCTGCCTTTTCTCTGAGCTCTTCTTCCGTCAGATCCTGATACTTCCACAAAAAACTAAATTTAATCGCAATGTCATTTACGGTTTCGAAACGTCTTTTCATGTTACCAATCAAGCAGTCCAAAAGAACGTAAAAAACTTCCATTCAGGCGATTCGCCAGGTAATTCATCAAACTGGCGCTTTCTTAGCTTCCTTCTTTTCTCTGCGAAGGTATTCACAACTCTTATACTCCCTGCCTGAACCTTACATTCTTGAAGTATGATCGACCATTGCCCCCTGAACTTATTCAACTCATCAATCAGGCTACGTATATTTTCTGTTTCCACGTCCAAAAAATTTTGAGCCTTTTGCTTCTATACCCTTCATATTGTTACTAATATTAGCAACACTAAGGGTACTGTCATCTCTAAGCCGATGCTAAGCAGTGACGTGTATGCACATCACTATTCAATCATTATGTCTACGCATATGTACGTACACGCAGCGGAGAAGCAACGCGCAAACACACGTGCATGAGCTGTGAGAGAAGCTATAAAAAATGGGCATCTGTAGTTATAGCTGAGAAACTGAGATAACCAACTAGTAGATTCTAGAACAGAACCGCCTAGAAATGTCAACGAGGAAACCAAACACTATAAAAGGCAGCACAAGTAGAGGCGCGACAATCAGTTTGATTTAAGAAGCCACCTGGCGAGCAATAGTAGTGTTATTGTGAATTACGTTATATTGTGAGAACTTTAATAAAAGCCATTTTGCATTATTGAATAGTGAAGTTATTTCTTCAACAGTTTAGTGATTCGAACTTAGCAGAAGGTTCCAAATAAGAGGATTTGCAGTAAATTCGTTAAAATTGGTGTCAGAAGTGGGATTGTTGAATAAATTCCGAAGACTTCGAATACAACTTGGACATGGCAAAGTTGAGCGAATTGACGATCCAGCAACTGAAGGAGGAGTTGGAAGTCCGTGGATTGGCTACTTTTGGCGATAAATACCAGCTACAAAGACGACTAAGTGTAGCTATGGTATTTGAAGGAATCAATGCTGAGGAGTATGTCTTTCATTATAATAGCGACAAAACAACAACAAAAATGGAAGAAAAAATTAAACACCGCAGACAGTGACGAGCAAAATATCTGCAGAAACATCGACAATGGCATCTCAGCTGGAGTCACAGGAGGCACGCATTTCAGAAATGGCGTCGCAAATGTCATCTCAATTGGAAGAACAGAAGACATGTATGTCATCTCAACTAGAAGCGCAAGAGGCACGTATATCTGGATTGTCGAGAAAAAATTTCGGAACAGGTATCAGCGCAGCTCTTTGCGAAACTGGAAGAGCAGGATGCAAAAATTTTACAACTCGAGGACAAAATTGATGCCGAGATAGAAGCGTTGAAAGGTCTCATGCAACAGTTACAACTAAATCGCCCAGCTGTTCCAGCGAGCAATCCGAAGGTTAAAACTCCATTTGTTTAACGGCTCTGTTCCTTTCGAGGTATTCAAGCTTCAATTTGAGAAGACGTCAGCAGTGAACAACTGAAATGCTGAAGATAAAGTTGCTGCACTGTTCGTGGCATTGAAAGGGCCTGCAGCTGAAATCCTACAGACAATTCCAGAGTACGAAAGGAACAACTATGAAACATTGAAAAGCGCTCTAGAGAGACGTTACGGAAGCGAGCATAGGAAACAGATATATCAAATTGAGTTGCAAAATCGTTACCAAAAGGCGAATGAGACTTTGCAGGAGTTTGCGTCGGATGTTGAAAGAATGGCTCATCTCGCAAATGCAGACGCACCCGTGGAATACACCGAGAGGGTTAAAATTCAGAGCTTTATAAATGGAATACGGGATGCCGAAACGAAACGAGCTACATATATGCGAACCCAAAGCCAACATTTGCTGAAACGGTATCCCATGCACTGACTCAGGAAACACCGTCACTTTTGAGTAAGCGCGCATACAAAGCTCATCGCGTGGAAGTGGAAAGGCCAGACTGGGTAGACACAATTTTGGAAGCACTGAAGGGATTACAACAAAAATATGCCGGAGTTATGAAGTATTTCAAGTGCGGTAACCCAAGTCACATTGCACGTCATTGCAGCAAAGCTGGAGGCGATAAGCAAGAGCGAGTTAAATGTAAAGATCGAGAACTTGCCCCAGCTATTGAAAGTCGTGTGATACCAATCTCGCAAACTGGAAGGAAATCGAGCAGTCTTACCGTCAAAGGAAATGTGGATGGCAAGGAGCGTGTACTGACTGTAGATACGGGCGCATCTCATTCTTTAATCCGATCCGATTTGGTCAACAGTAAAGTAAAACCATTACCTGGAGCAAGATTGCGTACGATTACTGGTGAGTATAACCAAGTCCAGGGAGAAGTGGTATGTGAAGTCTTAATTGGGGAGGTCATGGTTCTACACAAATTCGTTGTGGCAGAGATCGCTGATGAAGCGTTATTGGGAGTGGATTTCTTAGTTGACTAAGACAGCAGGATCGATATGCAGAGAAGGATTATGCAGTATAAGAACAAGGATGTGCCACTTAACTTCAGTTTTGAGCAAGGGTTCAGCAGCAAGCGAATGGTGGTGAAAGAGATTCGACAAAAACCACAAAAGTGAAAGGTAAAAGTTGATGGAACGAATGGGCCAAACAAAATAAAATCAAAGATACCTGCGAGAGAAACACTGGCATTGAAAAACCCGAACGGACGCACCAAAACGAAGGAAGAATTTTCCAGAAAAATGCGAGGGTAGTTTCAAGCCGGGCGCACTACTGTTGTGAAACGTGGGAACGATACTGATTATGCGAAGCCAATTCGCCAAGCGCAAGCTCTACGAAGTAGTTCATTGGCCAAACAACAGAGTGTGAAGGAACGGCCCAGGGTAATAAATAGTAAGATGAAACACATGTACGACAAGGAAAATAATTCGGAAGGTTTCCGGAAGGGAGATTTGGTACTGCTATACAATACTCACCGGCGGAAAGGTGTTCCATCCAAAAATCGGTGCAGTTGGGAAGGCCCGTACAGAGTTGTGAAGAGGATCAGTGATGTCATCTACCGCAAACAAACAATTGGGAAACCACGAAATAGAAGGGTGGTTCATTTAGAGAGGCTAGCAGCGGTTAGATCGAGAGATTTGTCTGATCGCGACTATCAGACTTAGGTGTAGAGCAGTGTTACGAATATTAGCAACACTAAGGTGTACTGTCATCTCTAAGCCCATGCTAAGCAGTGACGTGTATGCACATCACTAATTCAATCATTATGTCTAAACATATGCACGTACACGCAGCGGAGAAACAACGCACAAACACTCGCGCATGAGCTGTGAGAGAAGCTATACAAATTGTGCGTCTGTAGTTATAGCTGAGAAACTTATAGCAGATAACCAACTAGTAGATTCAAGAACAGAACCGCCTAGAAATGTCAACGAGGAAACCAAACACTATAAAAGGCTCCAACAGTAGAGGTGCGACAATCAGTTTGATTTAAGAAGCCACCTGGCGAGCAATAGTAGTGTTAATGTGAAGTACGTTATATTGTGAGAACTTTAATAAAGGCCATTTAGCATTATTGAATAGTGGAGTTATTTATTCAACAGTTTAGTGATTCGAACTTTGCGGAAGGTTGCAAATAAGAGGATTTGCAGTAAATTCGTTAGAATATATTGGGCGCGTGAAGCTAGAAATTAATTTTTATCTCAAGCCCCCAATTTTCCACGAATCATCAAGAATTTTTTACACAATATAGGTAAATCATGGTGATTTTTTTTTTGTATTTAACTGTAAAATCTTGATTTTTGAGTTGTGGCACTCTCGAAGTAAATGAGTGATGCATTAATTGTTTTCATTTCATTTATTTAATAGATTCTTAAGTTTATTAACCACCCCAATTTTTCGCACAACCTAAGGCATTTGGCGGCCACGGTGGTGTGATGGTAGCGTGCGCCGTCATATACACCGAAGATCTGGGTTCACGCCATGAGCAAAGAAACATCAAAATTTAAGAAACAAGTTCTTTCAATTAGAAAAAATTTTTTCTAAGCGGGGTCGCCTCTCGACAGTGTTTGACAAGCACTCCGAGTGTATTTCTATCAAGAAAAGCTCTCTGTGAAAACTCATCTGCCTTGCAGGTGCCGTTCGGAGTCGGCATAAAACAAGTAGTTCCCGTCCCGCCAATTTGTAGGATAAATCAAGAGTAGCACCACGCGAATTGGAAGGGAAGCTCGGACTAAAATCTCTTCGGAGATTATCGCGCCTTACATGTATTTCTTTATAGCAGATTTTCATAATTTTGTTGGAGTTTGTGATTCTGGACAATCAAAACATACTTTTTTTTACCACCATATGCAGAAATCGTCTCCCACTATACCATTGCCAAAAAGTCGGCTTAACTTAAATGTAAAAAGTACTCTTTAAAACGAACAGTCACGAACAAATGTCACTTACAAAGTCATTTGGACGTGGTTGAAGTGGACCACGTATTGCCAACGTTGATTTTTCGGTACGATTCATTTCTCGCGTATACTGAAATAATGCTGGAGGTACTTGAGCTAGTGGAAAAGTGAGACAAAATTCAGTATCTGCTTTTTTCCGCAGCTATACCCAAAAGCCTTCCAAAAACATCTCTTTCCATACTAAGCAAAGCCGTTTTGCTGTCATCTTTACTGCATATTTTTTTTTTTTTTGTACAGTGAGAGGAAAAATTGGAAATGATATTCCGCTTATTCGGTTTTTCAAAATTACCAGGTACCACAGAGACATTTTCCAAAAAAGTTATCTTCTGTTTTTCCCCAGTGACACGACAATTAGAAGGAAGTCTGCAACTTCAGACGAAGCTGCCCTATCAGTGGATATATTGAAGAGAACGCGCTTGTTATTATTTGAAGCAAATTGATTTATTGACTTTTTCACAACCGAAATTATGCTTTCAAAATTATTACGGTCTTTTTCGATTTGACCCTTTTGCAATGCATATCAAGTATCATCACTGTTTGTATATCCGAACTGTTGGCATGCGTGACATAATACTTTAGTTCACATACTTTGACTGACACGCCATCGTTGACTGGCTGACATCGAATTTGTGAAGTGCGTTATACTTGTCAAAGTGTTTGCTGCATCAGCATTGATGGTTTGTTCAAAGGTAAGGTCCACTGGTGATCTAGCTAATTTATTTTTTGCGCGCTTTACATCAAACGCTCCACGTTTGACTTTTGAATAAGGGCTGAATTTTATATTTTTAAACCAACCAAATTGCTCAAGTAAACAGTGCACCTATCGTAATTGGGCTGATTCAGTGCAAAGAATAAGTTTCGCATTTCATCGACGCTAATTATGTACAAATCATATATATTACATTTTACAAATTAACAGTTTGTTTTTGTTGTTGTATTTGTAGAATATTATATGAAATTAACCTATGGAAAGGGGGTTTTTGACCCCTAACTCCAAAATTTGAGGGTCTCTTTGAAACTCTAAGTACGCAGGTTTTATGTGCTCGACTAGACCAACGAATTGAGGTATATCTCGCCAAGCGAATATTTTCACTGCCAAACAGTGTAATTCATATTACATGATGTTGCACTAAAATGCAATTTTCTCAAAAAACGCTCTTGTAATTTTCTTAAAATTTTATTGCTGAGCTTTATTTAACTCACAAAGAAGGAATCCGCAAACAAACTGAAATAGCATGACTAAGGAATAAAACATAGGATAAGCATACCGTTTCCTTTAAACCTTCTTGCCGAGGATTTTTTCCAGGATAGGAGGTGGCAAATCAGTACTTTTGAGGTCGGGGCGTTGTCAGCTTTCATAATTTGAACATTTTATTTGAATACACTATGCAACATATTTTCGCCGAAAATTTACTTTTCATCTACGAATTAGCGCGATCTTGCCAAGGTAGGACCTGACAAGTCTACGGTTTGAGGTTGCCCTAAATACAAATAAATGGGTGATATTGGTCTTGTTTCAATACAACATGCAACATGTTTTTTGCAGTGGGCTCCTGGACTACTTTGACACGTAACAATACTATAGTGCAAATAACAAAATATTACAAAAACATTAAAAGCGTTCTGATCTCCTTCTATTTAGTTCATCTCCCCATAAATCGTTTAATGCCATCAAAAATACATGACGAGATTTACATCCGAGCTTCTCTTCCAATTAGCGTCGTGCTACTTTTAATTTTCCTTATGTATTGAGGAGATGAGAAACTCATATCTTATGCCGATTCCGAACATCATCTGCAAAGCAGATGAATTAACACTGGGAAGCTTTTCATGGGAGAATACACTCGGAGTGCTTGCGAAACCACTGACGAGGGGCGACCCCGTTTAGAAAAACTATTTTCTAACTGAAAAAAATTTTTTGAAATGCCATAAGTCGATAAAAAAATCTTTTTAATAAATTGATCATCACCAACATGTTTCTCTTGAAATGTATCCTTAAAATATATACAAAATCACACAAATGGGTATATAATGATCGGTTTTGTCCAAACTTTCTTACTTGCATACTTCACTTTTGTTAAAAATTCCGAAAGGATGGATTATACTCGATACCTTCTACTGAGTATGAGTACTAGCATCGATACTTTGATCCGAGTATTTTATATGAGTACCAGTATCTATACAGTATCTATATCTATCTATTCTAAAAGTTCTATCACTAGTAGAGAAAGGACACCATATTGCTTTTCGTGATGCTTCCGCCAAATTCTCGCTTCTACATTATGGTTTTCTAGAATGCGATTGTACGATATGTGTATCAAACGAAAGGTGTTAATGAGTATTTTAAAAGGGAGTGGGCCTTAGTTCTATAGGTGGACGCCTTCTCGAGATATCGCCATAAAGGTGGATCAGGGGTGACTCTAGAATGTGTTTGTACGATATGGGTATCAAATTAAAGGTATTAATGAGGCTTTTAAAAGGGAGTGGTGGTAGTTGCATATTACATATGGGTATCAAACAATGTGAAGGCCTTTTCCATATATCGACCAAAATGTGGACCAGGGTGACCCAGAACATCATCTGTTGGATACCAATAATTTATTTATATATATAATACCACCAACAGTATTCCTGCCAAGATTTCAAGGGTTTTTTATTTCGCCCTGCAGAACTTTTTCATTTCATTCTACTTAATATGGTAGGTGTCACACCCGTTTTACAAAGTTTTTCTGTAAAGTTATATTTTGCGTCAAAAAACTAATCCAAATATCATGTTTCATCTCTTTTTTCGTATTTGGTATAGAATTATGGCATTTTTTTCGTTTTTCGTAATTTTCGATATCGGAAAAGTGAGCGTGGTCATAGTCCGATTTCGGCCATTTTTTATACCAATACAAAGTGAGTTCAGATAAGTACGTGAACTAAGTTTAATTAAGATATATCGATTTTTGCTCAAGTTATCGTGTTAACGGCCGAGAGGAAGGACAAACGGTCGACTGTGTATAAAAACTGGGCGTGGCTTCAACCGATTTCGCCCTTTTTCACAGAAATAAGTTATCGTCCCAGAATCTAAGCCCTTACCAAATGTTACAAGGATTGGTAAATTTTTGTTCGACTTATGGCATTAAAAGTATCCTAGACAAATTAAATGAAGAAGGGCGGAGCCACGCCCATTTTGAAACTTTCTTTTATTTTTGTATTTTGTTGCACCATATCATTACTGGAATTGAATGTTGACATAATTTACTTATATACTGTAAAGATATTAAATTTTTTGTTAAAATTTGAATTAAAAAAATTTTTTTTTTAAAGTGGGCGTAGTCGTTCTCCGATTTTGCTAATTTTTATTAAGCATACATAAAGCAATAGGAGTAACGTTCCTGCCAAATTCCATCACGATATCTTCAACGACTGCCAAAATACAGCTTGCAAAACTTTCAAATTACCTTCTTTTAAAACTTGGCGGTGCCACGCCCATTGTCCAAAATTTTACTAATTTTCTATTCTGCGTCATAAGTTCAACTCACTTACCAAGTTTCATCGCCTTATTGGTCTTTGGTAATGAATTATCGCACTTTTTCGGTTTTTCGAAATTTTCGATATCGAAAAAGTGGGCGTGGTTATAGTCCGATATTGTTCATTTTAAATAGCGATCTGAGATGAGTGCTCAGGAACCTACATACCAAATTTCATCAAGATACCTCATAATTTACTCAAGTTATCGTGTTAACGGACGGACGGACGGACGGACGGACATGGCTCAATCAAATTTTTTTTCGATCCTGATGATTTTGATATATGGAAGTCTATATCTATCTCGATTCCTTTATACCTGTACAACCAACCGTTATCCAATCAATGTTAATATACTCTGTGAGCTCTGCTCAACTGAGTATAAAAATATTCAACAGAAACTGTTTGTTCAGCATATCATTTCTCTCCCTAATGGGGACTATTCTCCCTTCACTATGTAGGTAGCTCTCTGTGGATATAAGAAGGCAGCCGTGTCGTTTCTGAGAACGGTGTTTTGACAGGCCTCTATTTTCTTCCAGTAAGTATCCTTTAGGGTCGGCGGCCGTATTAGGAACGCGCAGCATGCAAGCGACCAGCCAATTGTTTTTTAAGTGGTAATGAGCGTCTCTTTATATTTACCCAAGTGCTGCCGGCAAGAGAGTTGCGAATTTTGTTACGGCTCTGGATTCTAGGTATAGTTGCGGATGCGGTAACGTAATGCCGTCGACGTAGATGCCCAATATGGTCGACCTTTGTTTTGTGTATGTTGTAAATAAGGCCGCCTATGATTTGGCCGGTGGCAATGTCAGATTTCGCGAGGGGTGAAAACTGGAGAAATTACACAGCTCATCGATGGGTGGGCCGGCACATGTAGCCATTATTGTGCAGTCAGCGGCGTAGGAAACAATGGTTACTACTTCTGGTGGCGAAGGGAGCTCCGATATATTGAAGTTAAAAAAAGCAGGGATAGAATACCACCTTATTTAATTCTTCTGGGCTTAGATGCTACGTTCTTGAGCTGCACCGATGTCTGCCGATCAGACAGATAATTTGCGGTGCACCTTTTGAGACTAGGTGGAAGATGAGACCCTAATAAGCCTTGCAATAAAATGCCGTGGTTGACTGTATCAGAAGATTTTTATAAAACTATCTCTACTATTAGTATTGTTACGTACCATATATGTATGTATATATGTATTGGAAATTTTGTTAAGATTCAAACTGTAAGCCTCATTTCGTCAAAATAGACGAGGTCCTTATCCGCTTTTGATCGGATCTATATATAATACCAAGGACCATATTTTCGCCATATTGCAAAATGATATCAACGGCTTTTTATTAACGGTTTTCAAAACTTTTAAATATTATTCTGCTTAATCTGGACGGTGCCACGCCCATTTTACAAAATTGTAATAAATTTATATTATACATCGTAACTTTTTGTTATCTACTCAACAAGTTTCACAATTTCATCAGTATGCTGTGTTAAGTCATTGTTTCTTTTTTCTATTTTTGAAAGTGGGCGTTGATATAATCTGATTTCGACCATTTTCAGTACCAATATATCGCCGACGATGGTGTAGAGCTGTTAACTTCATCCACCAAAATTTCGCAGTAGAACGAAAAAGCTATAATGCATGACAAATTAAAATATATTGAAATTTTATGCAGCTAGCAGCTTTTCCGGGGTGGTTTGAGGGTAGCGTGCTCCGCCTACCAAACCGACTATCATGAGTTCACACCCCGCGCAAAGCAACGTCAAAATTTTAGAAACGCCTTCTGCCATGGAAAGCTTCTCAGTGAAAACTTGTCTGCCATGCAGATGCCTTTCGGGGTCGGCATAAAACAAGTAGGTTCCGTCCCGCAAATTTGTATCAAAAATTAAAAAGGAGCACGACGAAAATTGGAAGAGAAGCCTGGATTTAAATCTGTTCGTATGTTTTCGCGCCTTACGTTTATCTATAAACAAATAAAGATTTTCATAATTTTGTTGGAGTTTGTGATTCTGGACAATAAACACATATTTTTCTTTTACTACCATATGCAGAAATCGTCTCTCATTCTACCATTGCCAAAAAGTCGGGTCAAGTTAAATGCTTTTACCGCATCGTCGACGATCTCAATTTATGCTCAAGTTATGGTGCTAATGGACTGAAGTTTGTTGACCTTAAACATGTAGACCATCGGCGCTCGGTAAAGTATCGGGGAAAAGTATCGAGGTAAAATATCGATACTTTACTCAGTAGTCGTATTGTTTTATCACTTAGTCAGGAGGAGCTCGATAGTCTTTCTTCATATTCTCCGCCACTCCGCACACACAATGCAATTTAACCGCTGATTTCAGACTCTGAATTCCGTTTCCACCTTCTCTGCTGGCATCGTCTTATGGGTACTTTTACGTCTAGCAGCATCGTTGAACTGTTTGTACGCTACAAGCTCGGCCGCCTCTATGTGCATCCGCTCGTCATTTGATGCTAGTTCCAGGTTCTTAAGGTTCCTTTCTTACTACACTACTCTAAGCGTATTGGGGTTATTGTCAATTTGTTTCCAAGAAAGCAACCTATCTATGCAAATAAAGTGAACATTGTGAATAAATAATCCGTCCCTGTATTGCTAAGGCTGGTTAGAGGAAATGCTAATTTACTAAGTGATGAATATGAATTGACAATGTTAGCCATCATCCGGTGGCAAAGAGCCTGAACCAGATAAATAATTTTGCATGTAAATGCAACAACAACGATTTGAGCCAGATAAATCCAGATGGAAGTCAGGTTCAATTTGTGAGCCAGATAATTTGTTAATTACTTGTCTTTAGTTTGGCGACGCTGCCTTTAAAAAACCTACTTTTTCAAAAATAGATGTCGCTGTTTAGCCTTTCGCCGGCGACGCTGCCTTTAAAAAACCTACTTTTTCAAAAATAGATGTCGCTGTTTAGCCTTTCGCTGTATGAGTTAAATGAAAAACAGCGGCGACATCTGCCCATCACATTTCACGTGTGCGACAATATCACAACATCTGCTTCTCAAGTCTCTGAATGATCCAGAGCATGCCCGTGAGAATTGAGCGTGAGCCGGAGCTGTAAAATTCACTGGATGACGGCAGTTGTTGTTCACTTAGCCAAACGTTAACCAAACTTTTCGAATAAACACCCAAGTTAATGGGAACAGGAGGCAGAGTTAAAAAAGGGAAGTATAGTTAATAAAATCAAAGAGTTTTTAAACTTATTCAAGATTTTCACAAAGTCATAACAAATGATGAGGAGGAAAACAGTTGTTGCTGCAGATTGTAGAGGCTAATCGAAAACCAGTTATGACTGAACCAACTAAATTTGGGGTTTTGTGTAATAACTTTTCTATTGTTTTTTTTTTTATGAAATTGTAGAAAAATTTACGTTTCCCCTTTTTAAACAGCATTGAGCACTGCCTTCTAAATGACCCACGATTTTGCAATTGTTTTCACTATAATATTTTGAAACTCCCTAATACACATAAACATATAAGCAATTAAAAGAAATATCTCCTTAATTATCTTGACTTTGTTATAAGGTAGAACGAAAACTGTTTGTTCACCTAGTTTTGAAAATTTCTTAAACCATAAACAAGGTATAAATAATGTCCAGGGGAGTTTTCTTGTTTTAAGCACTTTATAATTAACAATCGGCGGAAGAAGTCACAAACTGCAATGAATTTACGGAATTATTTCGCGCTGCTGTTTGTGCTTTTGGGCGGTGTCAATTCGCAGCCTAGTAGGTATTCTTAAATCCCATATATTGTATCATTAAATTGTACTTTGAAATATGTTTGCGTTGGCTCTTTGATCAATATGCAAACAGTGATTACAGCTGCGCATTGCCTGATGTCAAAGTTATAGCTGGTGTAGGAAAAACAAACGGTGATGGATATAATAGATATAATTGCAATTAAAGTGAGTGCACCCTTTATCCCGAGTTCTGCAGTGAAACAAATTACACTTTCCAGTTCTAAATTAAAGAAAGGCATACAAATGCGAAGAACCCGAGATAAAGGGTGAACTCACTATAATTAGAATTATACCTATATCCAACACCATTTGTTTTTGTTACACCAGCTTTAACACTGACATCAGGCAATGCGTAGTTGTTACCACTGTTTGCATATTGATCAAAGAGCCAACACAAACATATTTAAAAGTATAATTTAATGATACAATATAGGGGCTTTAACAATGCGAGACCGCGAATTGACACCGCTCAAAAGGACAAACAGGAGCGCGAAATAATTCCGTAAATTCATTGCAGTTTGTGACTTCTTCTGCCGATTGTTAATTATAAAGTGCCTAAGCAAGAACACTCTTGTGGACACTATTTATACTTTTTTTATGGTTTCAGAAATTTTCAAAACCAGGTGAACAAACAGTTTTCGTTCTACCTCATAACAAAGTCAAGATAATTAAGTATATTATTTGCTAAATTGTTTGTTATTCTATTTCAAAAAAAAAATATTTCTTTTATTTGCTTATATGTTTATGTGTATTAGGGTGTTTCAAACTATTATAGTGAAAACAAAACTGCAAAGTCATGGGTCATTTAGAAGGCAGTACCCAATTCTGTTTGAAACAAATAGAAACGTAAATTTTTTTACAATTTATGAAAAAAATGCCTTACTATATTTGGTTATTTTAAATTAAGAATCTTTTTGAAAATAAATTCATTTTAGAGGAAACACAAATTATCAAGATTAAATCCTTATATTTTGCCTATGGAAGTACGGTTTCTGAAGGCTTTCCAAAACGACCTTTTTTTGGTTCAGTCGGAACTTTTATTCAATTGGCCTCTACAATCTGCAGCAACAACTGTTTTCCTCCTCATCATTTGTTATGACTTCGTTAAAATCTTGAATAAGTTTAAAAACTCTTTGATTTTATTAGCTATACTTCTCTTTTTTTAATTCTGGCTCCTGTTCCCATTAACTGGGGTGTTTATTTGAAAAAATTTGCTTAATGTTTAGCTTAGTAAACAACAGCATTATTCCACTATTAGCAAAGTCGGTCAATTTACATTTATCATTTAGTAAATTGGCATTACTTCTAATATTTCTTAGTGATTCAGGGACGGACATCTTATTCACAATGTTCACTTTGTTTTCATAGTTCGCTTTCTTGGAATAAAGGTGATACTCCGAGCAGTTCCTTGGATAGGCACCATAAATGTTACTGCAATGCTTTCTTGCTATTTTAGTTATCTCTTCATCAATTTCGTTATATTTTTCAACCTTTTTTCAAAAAACTAGGCCATATAGAGCTGCATTACTGCTGATTTGATGGGATTCAAGGGGTTGTGTAGCGCAATATATAGCTTCTCCAGCCCAATTGTCACCTCACCTTCGAGCGGCGAATCCCGTTTCACTAACAGACGAGGCTCTGGCGACCCCAAGCTCCTCATGGAACTTGGGAGTGGGGAGGGAGGGATGGCCTGAAGGTTTAATGTGGCCATATAAATCGTTCCCGAGATGGTCGGGCCAGCACCTTAATGGTGCTGTGTTACCGGAGCGTATCGGATCTGTATCCGACAAAGGACCATCACATCGGTAACACTCGCCAAAGCCTTCGGGCAGTAACCTAATCGCTACAACAACAACAACAACTGCTGATCTGATTATTTTCACAGCTTTTTACGTAAAAAAGTGCTCCAAAATGGATAAACCTGTCCCAAGGTAAGGCCCTTGACTATGGAAAAGAAACAATTTATATGCTGAGCCATCCTGCGAGCGTGATGTATAGGCCCAGGTGCTCTCCAGTGAACTTTTTATTATGGTTGCCCCAACACCAATATCGTCAGTTCAATAAGTTCGAGGTAGTCAAATCGATGTGCAATGGAATCCTGCATTATTCCTTAACTCAACTTCTCCAGGAGAAAAAATTGTGGTGTGTGGTCTGATCGAACACCTTTTTTCTAAGACTCTTTAACCTTTAAATATGGGAGTTTCAGGTGAACTTGAAGCTCCCGAACACAAGGTAATACTATTGCCATTATGTGATGGACACACGGTAACCATAGAAGTTCATTCTTCAGCTGTTTTTCATTGAAAATGCATTCACCACTCTTGATACCATTATTTTAGGCTGTTATATCGTAGCCCGCACCAATTGCTTTATCGTTGAGATCCAATGTCATAAGAGTTTTAAGTACTGCATCTCCAGTTTCCTAGCATGTTGCACTACCCGCTTTTTGGCACCCTCAGCAATTTCTCATTTCCATCAGATAAGTAAACTAGTACTGGTAGCCTATCCATATTTTGTGAACTTGAAATATCAGGCAAGATTTCGCTGTCTTAGTTAACGCAAATTGTCACTTTGATATCTTCTAGGTAACACATCAACTCTGTCGAAAATGTGCCTTGCTGCTTCTCGTTACTTCTTGAAATCGGAAATGCCGGCTGATCATGGTCAAGTGCGGCGGGAATAGGAATAAGCCCTCTCATATAAGCAGTTTTTCGTATCTTATGACTGATGAGTATATTGCACGTATTTTTATTTAGAACTATTTATCGAGCCACACTCGCCCCATCTTATATGAAAAAGTAGACAACTTCCAACTTTTGTTGCAGGCAAAGCATAAAAAGAGGAATTCGACATTTGCTTTGGCTAAGGCTATTTTCACAATTTGCAAGTGAAATTATTTTTTCCACTCATTAGTAATTTTCTAACATTTTTCATCGTTCAAAACTACATTTTTGCAAATGAATAGGTGAGAAAATTTGTTAGCAAGTTTTTTGTTTCATAGTGAGAATGTTAACAACAGTGCTCCGAGAAATTTCCTTTTCACATAAATTAAATAGGATTCAATTGCTAAGTTTGAAGTTCCTTTATATTAACAACGCAACATCTTTCGTGATTATGGTGATGCTACCGGACTTCATAAAATTGCGATGAACGCATCTAACTGAAAAACTTCATTGTGGCTCGGCCTTTACAGCCTCACGATCGAAAACTTTATTCCGGTCTGAAGACCTTGCCACATTCATGCCAAAAACGTTGTTTTAAACCTTTGGTGAAGAAACCATCTATCTAATAAAACTTTTTCAAATTCTTTTTGGAAGAAGGTTAATATAGTTCATCATCAGTACCATTTTTGTATAGCTTTTAACAGTTGAACTATCAGCTTAGTCTACATCGGGTATAATAATAGAAGAAGACGTAGATTTTCCAGCAGGATCCGGCATTTACCTTTGTTTTTCTTCATTTTCAAATATTGTTTGTCTTGAGATAAAACGATCATTTTTCTCTCAGTTCTTCGGTCAATAGGCTTTATTTTCCTATGAGTTAAGCGGGGATTACCCGTATTGGTTTAAATGTATGAAAACATTTATTTGAAGCAATTTTTAATTTTATAATTTATTTAGTAATTTGAACCCGCACTCCTACGTTGTTTGAAGTGTTACAAACGCATTCAGCCACGTCATGCCTTAGTTGTTGTAAAGCTTTTCCCAATTGCCCTCATTGGATATTCTTAAACGGTTTTATTTAGATTGACTTCACAGGCTGGTTGGACAGCACTTTTTTTGTAATTGAAATTTAAGTAACTTCCCGATAAGCTACAAGTTTGAAACTTGGAATATTGTTCAAAACGCCGCTAGGTGGCGCAAGGATCGAGATATTCACAAAAATCGTATTTGTGGTCCGATTTGGCTCATATTTGGAACACATAATACATACAAGAATAGAAGGCGACCTATGAAAAAATCGCCGCTAGGTGGCGCAAAGATCGAGACATTAAAAAAATCGTATTTGTTTTCCGATTTGGTCCATATTTGGAACACATAATACATACATGAATAGAAAGCGGTGTATGATGTCCGATTTGGCTCATATTTGGAACAAATATTACATACAGTCCGGTAGAAGTGACATCAAAATATTTTGGAGTTGGAGGAGGGACAAGCATACGTGGCGCAGAGTCGAGTAAAGTCTTTGGAAGGATTATGTATTGAGGACTTAGATTGTAAGAAATTGTCGGGAAAGAGTCCTTAATAATGAGTCAATAAATAAATTAAATGGAATGAGAAATGATAGGCAATTAAATAAAGACTAAAAACTTGAAAATAAAATAATTAAAAAAAATTTTAAGTAAAACGGTTTTATTGAAAACAATACTTACATGAAGTAAAAAGAATACTAAAAGGTAGAAAATAATTAGGTAAGTCCTATGTACTAGCCATCACACTCCTCGTCAATCCAGGGCGTTGATCAGACAATTAAATAAAAGCGTTGGACGCGCAAAATTTCTATTGATAGTCATATATAAAACCAACTGAACCTTAATCAGGTTATGCTACGCCTTACATTTTTAGAAATTTTAAGCGACCAACGCTTTTATTTAATTGTCTGATCAACGCCCTTGAGTGATGAGGAGTGTGGTGACTAGTACCTTGGACCTACCTAATTATTTTCTAGCTTTTAGTATTATTATTACTTCATGTAAGTATTGTTTTCAATAAAACCGTTTAACTAAAATTTTTTTTAATTATTTTATATTATTTTACACACTACATACTTCGTATGTAATTATTTGTTAAACTTATGCTTGTTGGTAAGGCCGTTTCAAAGAAACCGGTATTGTTGCTGTTTTTGTTCTATTTTATAGAACTACAAGGAATTAGCCAGTGTTGTCTATTTGTATAAGTTAAGCGGTTTATTTTCTTTAAAGTTACCGAATGTGAACACACACTTTTTGGGTTTTCAAATGATTGCTTCGTATCTTAAGAAGTTGTACAGAGCTGCCTATGTTGTACAGTTCTGAAATTTTGCATAGTTTTTTTTTTTTTTTGTTATATGTAACCTAATTGGAGTCGCTAGGTCTCTAAAATAAAATTTTAGATTTTTTTGAACCACCCTAATGTGTATATATGTATTTTCACAGTTGAAATATGGTATTGATACCATGACTACATATTTAATGATTAAATACGGAAAAGTACACAGACCCCACTAATTAAGTTCTATTTGTTTCCAAACTAATGATATGGTGTATTGCATTCTGCCTTAAAACCAGAGTTGGAACACTGCAGAAAATTAAGTCGACTAACATAATCAACATCTTGTGTTAAGTATAAGTGAGGCGATAATTTCTTATGGATTTAAGTACCATACGGCTTCAATAGGAGTATAGGAATTCATTTTCAAGCTGGCATATGTTGCGGAATTAGTACTGAAAAGAATATAGATTTGGTGAGGATATTTAAACGTGAAATCAGCAGGCCAAACAGGGCTTCATGGAAAAATTTCTGTCATAGAATGCCCCAGCGAAATGGCAAATATGAGGAAAATCCTATCTACGGGAGATGCAGTTAAGGGCTGATGAAATAGGAGGACGGGAAATGGTCACACATCGATAGGCAGGCGGTCCCTTCAAGATATGATACTGCGAGAAGTACCAAGATTGGTGACAGGTACAAAAATTGAATGAGCAGTAAATACATTTGCCTAGTCCAAATCACCGGGTCTAGCAATGTTGCTGGTGGAACGATTGTAAAATAAATAAAATAAATGTAAGGCGCGATAACCTCCGAAGAGGATGAGCTTCTCTTCTATTTTGCGTCGTGCTCCACTTTATTTTTTCCTACAAGTTGGCGGGACGGGACCTACTCGTTTTATGCATTCCTAACAGGAATCAGTGAGATTTGAAAACTGGCGTGGTGCCATTTAAAAACCAAACTTGTTTTATATACTAAACGGAACGTAACGGCATCTGCAAGGTGGCTGAGTTTTCACTGAGAGCTTTTCATGGCAGAAATACACTCGGAGTGCTTCCCACACACTGCCGACGGGCGACCCCGCTTAGACAAATTTTCTTCTAATTTAAAAAAGATGTTTCTAAAATTTTGATGTTGCTTTGCCTGGCGCCTGAATCCAGGATCTTCGATGTGGATTGCGGAGCACGCTACCATCACACCACGGCGGCCGCCGATTGTAAAAAAGGCTTAGGATAATCTTTGAGGGTTACATAATACTGAACCTTGTCCCGAATTATTAAAGAACGACTTGCATAGTCGGGCTTATTAGTTTGGCATCTTTTCTACTCAAAACTGTAGAGAAATTAGTAGGTGGTAGAATACGCCGCCTAGCACACCGAAGATCCTGGGTTCAACTACCGCGCAAAGCAACATCACAAATTTGGAAACAGTTTTTGTGCAGTGATTTGGCAAACACCCTGAGTGTATTTCTGCCATTAAAAACTTCTCAGAGAAAACACGTCTGCCTTACAAATACTGTACGGGGTCGGCATAAAACACACAGACCTAAGAAGAAAGCCTCTCGAGGCTTGCAACCGCGGGATTGTAAACAGATCTCAACAGGTTAGTTTACGTCTCCTGCGACTGTAAGCGAGGGGAGGACTGCCGCACCAGCACCACCCCAATCCAAGGTGTTAAGGTACCCGTGCCGATGGATGAATGGTCAGCGGGTAGGTTATTAGAATTGCTGATCCCGAACGGTCCCCTCCGACGCCCGGGCGAGGTCGGTTGTATAAGTGCCTTCTCAATGCATACCGGCTCTGCGGACGAGTGAGCAACCCTTTTCGGCTTACTCGTGGGACCAACATGAACGAAAACATAACTAATAAACAAAAAACAAAAAAAAAACATAAACTCCGACATAACGACAATGGACATAATCGAATCCCCAACGGACGTAACGCCGACGGAGACCGCGACGGCGACGACGATAAGGACAACGACTACTAACTTTGACAACCACAGGGTCCCGTTGCCACATGCGACGGATTCTGAAGAGGAGACGCTTCTCGCCTCCAGTCAGTAGACGATAAATAGCGTTTGCTGTAGTACCATCCACAGTACACCCAAAGCGCAATCAGTGACAAAAACAACAGAAAAAAAGGTCCAGATGGGTACCAACCACAGAACCCAGGGACCAACTCCTAACTCCAATGCAGCTGGTGGTACCAACCATAGTACTCAGGCCTCCAAAGGAAAGAAGAAAAACAAAAGCCAAGGACAGATTAGGTGTAATAGGTACCAGCGAACGCTGTATACTCTACGGAGGATACAAACTGGCGAGATCGCAAGTGGTTCCGCGGACGTCGCATTCCTCACATCGGTGGTGGAGAAGTATGAGCGCTTCCAAAGGGAGCACCCGACTCCTCAAGAGTCATGACAACCAAGGTCGGCTGGGGGTGTTTCTCAAAAGATAAATAGATCCGGCTTTAAAAACAGCAATGAGGCTGTCTCGAAGAAACCCAAACGGGCGGACACGGAACAGACATCCAGGAGACACTTCAGCGAAGTAGCCAGAGACCACCTGCAAGTGGCCATAGTGGATGCTGACAGCCGATCGCCAGCAACGATTCAACAGAACTGGGTGGATATCGAGGTCGGGTTGTCGAAGCTTGCTATGCGACACGTGCGCGACAACCCGAATGGACCTCTCCCAGTCTTTGACTCCTCCGAGACCCTGAGAGGATACAGGATCATCAGGTGCGCGACCAGGTCTGGTTGGAATTTCTGACAAAATGTGTAGTACAAATTAGCGGAGAGGTAAACAACCTCCAGCTAAAGCTAATACCTACCTCAGTGGTTCCAAAAACACCTCGGGCGCGCATCTAGCCCCCCCCCCCCTTGAGGACTCGGGAGAGAAGTTGCTGGACTGCATCAAACTGTACAACAGCAGCATTCCGGCCATTCCGGCGCCGCAGGAAGCGCCGTCGAAAACCAGTAAACCAATCCTGGTGGCCATCTGTGAGGAGTCCCTAGAGGCTCTGGCCAAGGCGGAAAATCGCCTTTGCGTTTCGCATGGCCAAATTAAAAGTATTCCGCGGAGACACGATCCCTGCTGAACACGGCCCTGGTGAAGTTGAAGGGGCAGGTAATCTGCTGCAGGGTGTCAACATCAAGGACGGGGACACAACAAAACACTAAGTTTATGCAGATTAAACTGCAGCACTCTAAGAGTGCTACAGATAACCTTAAAACCCTTCTCGGTGAGGAGGATATCAACATCAGCCTAATGTAAGAAGCGAGGTAGGCCTATGGACAAACTCAGCAGAGGACTCCCTGGGCACACATCTTCAATACTCACTTCCCAGGATACAGCACCAGTAAAAGAATCTCTCTGCAGGGACCCTCAGCCCTCAGAGGGCTTACTGGACAGGATAATAGATAGCGAAAAGATCAGGTTTGCTATCAATTGCTTCTCTCCATTCAAATCGCACGGTCTGGATGGCGTTATCCCTAATCCTACAAAAACTAGGTGATCCAAGGATCCTCTGGCTGGAAACGGTATACAGAGCGAGTATCGCTCTGACCTATATTCCACAAAGCTGGAGAAAAACAAAAGTAATCTTTCTGCCAAAAGCGGGCAGACGCACACACGAAAACGCCAAAGACTACAGGCCAATAAGCCTCACATCCTTCATGATCGAGGTCCTTGAGAGGCTTCTGGATATCTATATTAGGGCAATAATAACAGGACCAAATCTGTCAAAGGCAAGTCACGCCTACGTGAAGGGTAGATCTACGGAGACCGTCCTCCATGAGCTAACGGGTTTTGTGGAAAAATCACTACACTACAAACAATTCACACCTGCACCTTTCTTAGATATAGAAGGCGCCTTCAAAAAAATCGAAACCGGCACAATTGTGGAAGCCCTGCAAGGGGCCGGAGTTGACA
The DNA here is from genome assembly GCF_040869045.1 of Eurosta solidaginis. Lineage (NCBI taxonomy): Eukaryota > Metazoa > Arthropoda > Insecta > Diptera > Tephritidae > Eurosta > Eurosta solidaginis. The sequence continues at coordinate 251,249,070 of NC_090321.1, read as the reverse complement.
ACCACATCTGTGGATGGACTCAATCAATGCTGGAAAACAGAGCCATACAAGCGGATATGGGCTCAGTGACAAATACCCGCAAAGTGAGTAGAGGTACACCCTAGGGCGGGTCCTTCGCCACTACTCTGGGTCATTGCACTGAACGAGATACTTCTCGAACTCGACAAGAATGGTGTAAGGCAGTAGCATACGCAGACGATGGGATCATTGCAGTCTCGGGGGCTTTTCCCTACACGCTAAGCGACATCCTTCAGGGCGCGCTAAGCAGACTGCACACCTGGGCAGCATCGTGCGGCCTCAACATCAACACTAGCAAAACAGAACTGATACTGTTCAGTAACAGAACAAAAATACCAACTTTTCGACTACGCTCAATAGATGGAACGGAACTCTCGCTCTCTACTACAGTTAATTACCTAGGCGTCGAAATAGACAACAAGTTAAATTAGAAAACCAATATCGAAAAAAAGAGTAGAGAAGTCGTATATCGCATACTACTCGTGCAAGAGTATAGTCAGCAGAAATTGGGGGCTAAAGCCAAAACTTATGATGTGACTTTACACGGCGGTCATAAGGCCCATCCTGACGTACAGAGCCATAGCATGGTGGCCTGCCCTAAAGAAGCAATACAACACTAAAAAACTAGACAAAATACAAAGGGCAGCATGCCCAGGGGTAACAGCTGCACTTAGATCGTTCCCGACGGATGCACTAAACGTTATACTTAACCTGCTGCCACTGACCCTCCACATCAGATATACAGCGATCAGCACAGCCATCAGACTAAGGGAGTCTAAATGCTGGAAAGAAAAAGGCTATGGCCACAGTGACATCCTAACAAGGCTCACCGATGTGGATTCGACAACAGATTACCCCTCAAAACACTGATTTTCGACAGAAATTACAAGATGCAGATACCCTCTAGAACGGATTGGTCGGACGACAGAGTTGGCATGGAGGAGGCCACCTCTCTCTACAATGACGGGTTCAAAATGAACTGCGGCGTTGGTGCAGTTATCTAATCCAACCAACTAAAAGTCGCAATCCCCATCCGTCTTCCAAACACAGCCAGCATCTTCCAAGCAGAGCTGCAAGGAATAGAGAGGGCCTGCATCTTCCTTTTGCAAAACCGGATAGACGGTGAGGTAGTTATATACTCCGACAGCCAAGCGGCACTCAAAGCGCTAAAATCACCGTACACATCCTCTAAAGCCGTCGATTACTGTAAAAGGATGTTACGTGAAGCAGCCAACCAAGCAGCTGTCACTCTCAGCTGGGTACCCGACCACAGGAACATTGACGGCAACGAAAAGTGGATGAAATAGCAAAGCAAGGAACATCGTTAGAAGTCACGGAAGCAGTCGCGGTGCATCGACAACTCACATCAGTTAAAAGAGACATTCTCACCTATCTAAGGAAAATAGCAATCCGCGATTAGTACGCTACGGACACCTGTAGAATCACCAAATTAATATGGCCAAACTACAACCAGAAAACAACCGATGACCTACTAAATAGGTCTAGGAAGGAAATATACAGAATCACGGCCACTATTGCAGGGTACTGACCGTTTGGCACACACGCGAATAGAATGGGTATCTCCTACAATGAGAGGTGTAGGAGCTGTAGACAGGAGGGTGCCGAGGAATCGGTTACTCACTTATATTTATTATTAATATATTCCAACAATTTAGAAAATTGTTTAATAATCTCAGTCGCGTATGGTAAAATTGAAAGTTCTTACATATAAATAATGCAAAAAGAAAAAGAAAAGAAGAAATAGTTAAAAAGCGAAAAACAGATATCTTAAAATCCCAATAGAGAAAAAGAAGAAAGTACTATGTTTCGTGACCTCATTTCTAAAACGCAGTGCTCGGATGTCGAGAGTTATGTGTTCCGTGTAAACAAGCAATGCAGATTTGGAAGATTGCAGAAACTGAAGGCTTTATTGTATAAATAGTTTGGCACCTTTGTATGAATGACTTTTTGTATATAAAGGAGTGAAATACTGTGTTAGCCACAGTATAGGAAGCATTCCATACACTTCACCCACTGTACTAATGATGTGATCATTCCCAGTCAGTGTTTTATTAAAAACTCAACCAAGATTTTTCGCTGTCTGAACATATTCTATAACTGCACCATCCAGCATTTTCTTGATCAAGTCTTGTGTATCGAAGCAATTTCTACGAATCACTACATTTAGACTTGTCAAGATTAATTGATAGATCATTCGCAGCTGCCCATGCACTTATTCGCGTCAAGTCTGAGTTAAGTTCAGTAATACGCTTACCAACACGATCAAGGGGACAACACATATAATTGAACACCATCAGCATAGATATGGGCATTACAATGTCTTACAATATTGAATCATTAATATACAGAACAAACAACAAACAAGTACGAAATTTTACCTTTCGCTACAAGTACACACAGCCTGAGATCTGTCGAAAAGATTAAGACCTAATCAAAGCAACGGTATGGCTAGAGAATTAAAAAAAAATTTTTTAGCTTGGAACATAAAAGCTTATGATCTACTGAGTCAACTGCTTTGAATAGTCGAGTAGGGTTATAAAGACTAGATTATTACCACAAATTTCCATGGTATTATTTTTCTTATGTGCAGGATTAATCTTAACAACTTAATATGTCACATATGTAAGAATCTTTGCTAGAATAATATTAAGGAATTGGTGGAAAACTACACAAAAAACAACCTACCCCAAAAAATTTGCAGGGTACGCAGACTATCAATGCTTAGCATTACGGGAGCCATGAAAACAACCCCGACGGCACTGTATGCCATTCTGCACATTCCACCTGTGGTCCTGATAGCAAAGAACATAGCTTTAACAACTGCAATCAGGTTCAGTGCCTCGCGGTAGCTGGAGCGCCGACCATACGGCCATAGTGTCAACAAACTTTTAAATACAAACACTTGTTTAATAGTATATGGATTTTAGTTTAATATAAAGAATTTAAATAAATATAAAATACAAAGTTTAATTTATAAAAAGACAAATTTGACTTTGACAGCTCTGCCTTTCCTGCTCGATCCTATCTCCGGACGATTCTTCGCTGTCGTACCCATCGATATTATTGCAATTGTTGTAGTGATCGGATTTTTCAATCTCCAAGTCGTCGTCTACTAAACTTTGAGTACACCATGGTTTAATATTTTCGTTTGGGAAGAGGCCTACATAGAGCTTTCGCGAGTTAAATTATCTGGCAGATCTTTGTACGACGGATCAAGCTTATGGGATGTACCAGTGGGATGAGGTAGATAGTTCACCATGATCAAATCTCCTTCGTTGTATGTTCTTGCTGTCTAATGGTTCGCATCAAACCAAATTATATATTTCTTACAGCTTATACTAAGCCTAGCTTATACCTATATATAGTAATTAATATATAATCTAATTAAATTAATTTATCTGTATCTATTGACTGCACAAATGGAGTGAGAGATGGGTAGCAGACGAATGACACCAATGCAAGGATTTTGCCAGTTGTATCTGACGCTGTTAACGTATTTAAAGTACGAAGGCAACTTCTGCTACTAGGATGAGTGATGCGTTACAGTATGAGCTTCGGCTACTTCTTCATACGTGGGAAAGCTTCCTAGTGCCAGCGTAGAGTAATCGGGATGTATGCAATGCTATTGATGATTCGAAAGTTTGCCCATCTTGCACTAGAATGGCAGTGTTCTACAGTAATTGTACAATTTTTGTTTAAATTCCCTTATGTTACTAGATTTAACATCATTTGGTAATTCATTGTAGAATTTTAACCCTTTATAGTACAAATTACATTTGTCTGCTTCTGTTCTATAAACAGGTAGAGTAAAATCATTTCTTCTTCTTGTATCTATGGAATGAACATTTCTTACATATTTTATGTTACTTTTCAAATAATCAGGCAAGTTGCCTTCTATTATGTTTCTAATAAAATTCATCGTATGATAAAACAGTATATGTTTAATTCTTAGCCATTTTAGAGTGGCGAGCATATCTCTGATAGGTGTGTCATAGCGTTTCCTAAGAATAAATCGCATAGCTCGGTTTTGTTGCTTTTGCAATTTGTAAATTTGGTTATCTCTCATAATGAAGAATAATGTTGGACAATATATGAAGTGAGGTTCGATTATCGATATGTAAACCATTCCCTTTTACCGTCTACTTAAGTACTTGCAGGTTCTTTGCATGAAATATATCTTTTTGGCTATTTTCCCAGCCGTGTAATCGATGTGCTCACTAAAGTTGAGTTTATCATCGATTTTGATTCCTAAGTACTTGATAGTACTGAATTTGTCAATAGCTTCGTTGTTTATATTTAGAAGTGGTAACTCATTGTTTTGAAAATTCCTTCTTGAAATAACCATAAATTTTGTTTTGCTTATATTGAGTCTCAATCTATTCGAGCATAACCAATCATATACTCTATTTAAGTCTTCTTGTCTTCTTCTTCTATATATATAAAAAGAAGTGTACACTCCATAACTCGAGAACGGATAGAAAGATTGCCATGAAATTAGGAAAGATGCAGGAAGGAGAGATGATGGTTAGTTGATTTTGAAATCCCAAATCGGTTTAGCCATATATCTATATATAAAAATGAATGATTGTATGTATGTCATCGATTAACTCAAAAACTACTACACAGATTATTATGAAAATTGGCACATATATGTATTTTTCCACGGGGAAGGTTTATGTAATGAGTACTTTGCTACAGGGTGACTAGGGTCTCGAGATATAGGCCAAAACGTGGACCCGGGTACCACTAGAATGTGTTTATACAATATGGATATCAAATGAAAGCTGCTGAGGAGTGGTTTAGTACAGGGTAGTTTTCATACCTATTAGTGACTAGGGTCTCGAGATATAGGCCAAAACGTGGACCCGGATACCCCTAGAATGTGTTTATACAATATGGATATCAAATGAAAGCTGTTGATGAGTGGTTTAGTACAGGGTAGTTTTCATACCTATTGGTGACTAGGGTCTCGAGATATAGGCCAAAACATGGGCCCGGATACCCCTAGAATGTGTGTGTATTTTGGATATCAAATGAAAGCTGTTGCTGAGAGCTTTTAAGTAATTTGCATTGTGATATTCGATTTAGTCGCATCAACCTGGCAAAACTGATAAATATCCATGCGAATCCGAAATAAAGTCATGAATTAATAATACCCACATACCTATTTACATACGTCCGATTCGATTTACCTGAAATTTGGTATATAAATTTGCCTATATTTGTATTTACGATGCTTTTTCCGGGAAGTAGACCAGAGACGGACTGGGACTGGGATTAGGACTGGGACTGAGACTGAGACTCGGAGTGGGACTGGGACTGAGACTCGGAATGGGACTGGAACAAAATACATACCACCCTCTGGGGCTGGCAATAAGATATGAAGAAGAATGAGAAAAACTTGAGGAAAGAGAAAAGAGAGAAGGAGACTGAGAAAGAGATAGAATGAGACGAAGATGGAGATAGATGAAGCGAAAAATACGGAGGGAGGAGTGAACACAAAGATTAGGAAAAGTGTAGAGGGGCGAGGGCAGATTTAGACGGAAAAAGCTTATTAAAATGTGTGCAGATATACCAAATTTAGGGCAGAACAACCTCTGCCGGGTCTGCTAGTAATTTTATATATATTTCAGTGATATTATCTCCATTAAGCATCAAAAATGTATCGTCAGCAAAAAGTTTAATATCACATTACTTAAGAGAATTGGTTATATCATTAATATAGATATTAAACAATATAGGTGCCAGGACATACCCTTGCGGAAGTCCAACAGGCACCTCTCTTTTTTCAGACAGGGATGAACCAATTACAGTTCTTTGACTTCTCTTCATGATAAAGTCGTGGAACCATTTTAGCCCCGCTTCAGTAACACCTATACTATAGTTTTATTAGCAATAAATTTTAATCAACATAACTTTAGAAAAAACTTTGTAAAATGGGTGTCACACCTACCATATTACGTCTTATATATATAGAACTATGGCCCACTCCCTTTTAAAATACTCTTTAATACCTTCTATTTGATACCCATGTCATACAAATACATTCCAGGGTTACCCTAAATTCATTTTCCTACGTGGTGATTTTCCCTTATTTTACCTCCAAATAAAAACTGGGCGTGGCTTCAACCGATTTCGCCCATTTTCACAGAAAACAATTATCGTCGTAGAATCTATGCCCTACCGAATTTCACAAGGATTGGTAAATTTTTGTACGACTTATGGCATTAAAAGTATTCTAGACAAATTAAATGAAAGAGGGCGAAGCCACAGCCATTTTGAAATTTCCGTTTAGTTTTGTATTTTGTTGCACCATATCATTACCGGAGTTGAATGTTGACATAATTTACTTATATACTGTAAAGATAATCAATTTTTGTTAAAATTTGACTTTTAATTTTTATTTAGCACTAGCAGACCCGGCAGACGTTGTTCTGCCCAAAATTGGCCTATCTGCATACATTTTAATAAGCTTTTTCTGTCTAACTCTACCCTATCCCTCTACACTTTTCCTAATCTTTTTATTCACTCCTCCCTCCGTATTTTTCGCTTCATCTCCATCTTCGTCTCATTCTATCTCGTTCTCAGTCTCCTTCTCTCTTTTCTCTTCTCTCTAGTTTTTCTCCTTCTTCTTCATCTCTTATTGCCAGTCACAGAGGGTGGTATGTATTTTGTTCCAGTCCCACTCCAAGTCTCAGTCCCAGTCCTAGTCCTAATCCCAGTCCCAGTCCGTCTCTGGTATACTTCCCGGAAAAAAGCATCGTAAATACTAATATAGGCAAATTTATATACGAAATTTCAGGCAAATCGAATAGGACGTATGTAAATAGGTATGTGGGTATTATTAATTCTTGTCTTTATTTCGGCTTCGCATGCATATTTATCAGTTTTGCCAGGTTGATGCGACTAAATCGAATATCACAATGAACTTTAGAGCTCTCAGCAAAAGCTTTCATTTGATACCCAAAATGCAAAAACACATTCTAGGTGTATCCGGGTCCACGTTTTGGGCTATATCTCGAGACCCTAGCCTCCCAGTTGTATGAAAATTATCCCTTACTATAGCACTCATCAGCAGCTTTCATTTGATATCCGTATTGTATGAACACATTCCAGGGGTACCCGGGTCCACGTTTTGGGCTATATCTCGAGACCCTAGCCCCCCAGTTGTATGAAAATTATCCTGTACTATAGCACTCATCAACAGCTTTCATTTGATATCCATATTGTATAAACACATTCTAGGGGTACCCGGGTCCACGTTTTGGGCTATATCTCGAGACCCTAGCCCCCAAGTTGTATGAAAATTATCCTGTACTATAGCACTCATCAACAGCTTTCATTTGATATCCATATTGTATAAACACATTCTAGGGGTACCCGGGTCCACGTTTAGGGCTATATCTCGAGACCCTAGCCCTCCAATTGTATGAAAATTATCCTTTACTATAGCACTCATCAGCAGCTTTCATTTGATATCCATATTGTATAAACACATTCCAGGGGTACCCGGGTCCACGTTTTGGGCTATATCTCGAGACCCTAGCCTCCCAGTTGTATGAAAATTATCCTGTACTATAGCACTCATCAACAGTTTTCATTTGATATCCATATTGTATAAACACATTCTAGGAGTACCCGGGTCCACGTTTTGGGCTATATCTCGATATCCTAGCCTCCCAGTTGCATGAAAATTATCCTGTACTATAGCACTCATCAACAGTTTTCATTTGATATCCATATTGTATAAACACATTCTAGGGGTACCCGGGTCCACGTTTTGGGCTATATCTCGAGACCCTAGCCCCCCAGTTGTATGAAAATTATCCTGTACTATAGCACTCATCAACAGCTTTCATTTGATATCCATATTGTATAAACACATTCTAGGGGTACCCGGGTCCACGTTTTGGGCTATATCTCGAGACCCTAGCCCCCAAGTTGTATGAAAATTATCCTGTACTATAGCACTCATCAACAGCTTTCATTTGATATCCATATTGTATAAACACATTCCAGGGGTACCCGGGTCCACGTTTTGATCTCAAGACCCTAGGTACGTGGCGAAAAAAAGGGTAGACGTTGGCCGATTCTCAGACCTACCCAATATGCTCACAAAATTTCATGAGAATCGGATCAGCCATTTCGGAGGAGTTCAGCCTCTAAAACCGTGGCAGAAGAATTTTATATATTAGATTTTGAGTATTTTCCCGGCAAGTATTCGAATTTTTCTCACCTTTTAAACCTTCCCTAGACCTCCACGAATAATTCAAGACCAAGATAAGATAAATCCGTTCAGCCGTTCTCGAGTTTTAGCGAGACTAACGAACAGCAATTCATTTTTATATATATAGATAGAGATACATATAGTAATAGGAGGAACGTGCCTGCCAAATTTCATCATGATATCTTCAACGACTGCCAAATTACAGCTTGCAAAACTTTTAAATTACATTCTTTTAAAAGTGGGCTGTGCAACGCCCATTGTCCACAACTTTACAAATTTTCTATTCTGCGTCATAAGGTCAACCCACCTACCAAGTTTCATCGCTTTATCCGTCTTTGGTAATGAATTATCGCACTTTTTCTGTTTTTCAAAATTTTCGGTATCGAAAAATTGGTGTGGTTATAGTAGGATTTCGTTTATTTTAAATGGCGATCTGGGATGAGTTCCCAGGTAGCTACATACCAAATTTCATCTAGATATCTCAAAATTTTCTCAAGTTATCGTGTTAACGGACAGACGGACGGACAATGCCCAGATCATTTTGATATATAGAAGTCTATATCTATCTCGATTATTTTATGCCCTTACGGATTACCGTTATGCGAACAAAATTAATTAATATGCTCTGTGAGCTCTGCTCAGCTGAGTATAAAAACATTCGCGTGATCATTCCAATCCCTTGGAACTACCAAGCACCAAGTAAGAAAATGTTCAATTGACAAATGATGAGCTTCAAATGAAGTTATTTTGCAGATTTCAAAGGAAGCATTTTGCTCGCTACTAAACACAATCAAGAACCATTTCCGCAAACGCGTTCGAGGGAAAGGTTTACCCCTATTTTGAAATTATGCGCCACATTCAGAATCTTTGCTGATGGCAGCTATCAAAAATGCTGTGGAAATCATTTTGGTGTTGGACTGGTTTTAGATATTATTGAGGAGCATATTTGTGCGAATTGGATTAAAACCCAAACATCAAATATTTGTATTTTACTCTAAAACAGGATTCCCAGGAATAGTGATTAGTATCAATGGGACTCACGTTCGCATAATTTCATCTATTTTGGCTGCGTCCGAACTGCGGCCAGCCTCGTCCAACTTCGGAATGTCGTTCCATAAAGTCAAAAAGTTATTCAATGTAATCCTTCGTTTAAACGTGGTTTTTTCTATAATTGCGTACAAAATTGTTGATTATTGTTTGATTAAAATCGGTTTAACTACCGGCTTTAAATTTTTTGTTTTTTTTTTTTGGTAACGTTTTATGAGCCCTGCACCATCTAACTCTTATCAAAGGTGGTATCAAAAGACGCGTTTCGATCTCCGTTTTTAGGATTTGAAAGCGGAAATTAAAATTTTTTTCTGTCGAAAAATATTTACAAAACTCCACAAAACGGCCCGAGAGTGTCCGAAATATGAAATCCGATTCACAGTTTTTTTTGCACAGAACATCTTTTGCGTTGGCGGCCTTTGGCCGCGATTTGTAAAAATAACCCTGGGTGGGTCCAACGCCTTTCTGCATTAGTGTGTGCAAAAAATCTGGCAAATACAACAACCACATGATATGACAGAAATAAAATGTTTAATTTTTGTTTTCGGATTCTTAAATCGGATATGGAAACATGTCTTTTGATACCAACTTTGAAAATTTTTTTTAAAATTAGGTCGTTAACCGTCTTGTAAAATGTTACAGTTTTTCAAAACAACTGAAAAATTGTATGAGACAACTGCTAGTAATCAGTTGTAAGATTATGACGTCTTTGACAACGACACCAACACAAGGTTGTAAACGGTAATGCCACAAAAAGTTGTTAGACAAGATAACTCAACCGACCTTTGTTTTGACAGGTTGAGTTGTAATCTGTAATACCAAATTGCGAAATTTTAACCCAACCAGAGTTGAGTTGTAAGCGGTAATAGGGCCATAAATCGTTTTCGCGTTTATCTTTTTTAAGTGAATTTACAGGGATTCAAGCGGTTGATAAGAGCAATGCACAGCTTTATAGCTCCGAAGCATCCAAATTTGCGCAAAATTTTATGTTTTTTGCTCCCTGATTACTTGCTGAAATCTGACTTCTGAATTTTGATTTCTGAATTTTTGTTTCGGAGTTGTGACTTCTGAATTTTGGCTTTCTGAAAAAAGAGTACTGACTAATGTTTTCTGAATTTATGGGCGAACCAATATATCAGCACTCTAATGTTTGTGAGTGTACCTAGCATGTTGTAGCAATATAGGAGTATTACATATATGACAAATAGTAAATATTCTGTTTTGATTTTATTTTCACCTCTTAGTCCAAAAATCATTTAGGTGATATGGCAAACATTTTTTTTGATGTAATTCTTCAATAATGATTCATGAATGAGACGTCATTAATTAAAATTAATCAAATGTATTAGTGGATTTTTATAGGGGGCGCGTAAATTGTTTAGCCCCGGGCCCGGATTTTTTGTGTGGTATATAAGTGAGGCGTTAATTTGTTAGGGATCTGTTCACCTATCACATATTCGTAAAATTTAATAATTACTAGGCGGTTTTTAGAGCAGTATAGAAATTCAATGGTATGGTGGGGTTGAACTGATGACCTGCATCAACAACGCCACTTTACAATAGCTGCAGAAAGTTGCTCCAGACCTTCAAAGACATGAAGGCGGTGGACAGAGCACCGATACCCACGATACCAAAGGCCAAGGTTTGCATTCCACGTGTGGTGAAGTCAGAGGATATACGGGATTGGAAGGTGTTAGATGTATATCGAGCCTCGGAGGGGCCATAACTACACCCTCCATATTAATAAAGAATCGGAGGATGTGTTGCACTCATAGCTAGGGAAAGTGTTCTTAGAAAGAGGAGTCCTAAGGACAATAACCCTAATACGTTAAAAGCAGTGGACGCAGCTTCTTCGTTATTATTTTTCCCCAAGAATTGATCATGGGGATGGGTTGCAACAACCGCTGTTGAAGTAAATGCGGAATTATTTTAGAAGCTGTCACTTCAGTCGAGGCAGACGTAGTTGTGGAGGAAGCCCCCTTATCCATCGAACTTCTTTATTGAACTAACGCCGTTTTAGTCCTAGTACCCTTATCGGGTTCAGGATTTTTTTATTTCGGTCACCGTCTAAGAACTTTACTTGAAAGACATTTACCGAGACATTCGAGTCCAAGCTTAGTTTTGGATAAGACTTCTTGTGAGATTTTATTTACTTGATTCCGAAAAAAATTGTATAAGCAGCACATCCCAACCGTCCTGATATATTGTGAGGAGACAGTAAGTGGTCTTGTGGTGAAATGAAAGTGAAAGAAAGTTGTGGAGCAAAGGTATTGATTACTTACCCCAATTAGTTGTAATAACGAATGAACAATAAAGTAATTATTACTACCCAGCTCTGACTACGACCCCCACTTCCATTATCACCCACCTCAATTTTCTTATATATGGAATCTCTATACCAAGTATCGAATGCCTGCTCCACCTGACCGACAAATTTCAATATTATTGTTTGTATAAACTACGTAGTGAAAATATTGCAGTTTTTGAGATCACATTAATTTGTATGTAGACCTTCTAATGCCCAGTAGTGTTCCTTCTTGGGATGTTGCTACCCGGGCAGTAAAGAGAGGAATTAGTCAGTTTTCCGAATATTCAGCTGATCAAAGAGGAACCCCTTAACAAAATTTCAAGCAATTCAGTCCATTAGTTATTTTTTATTAGTCACTTACCGGAAAGGTCATAAATTTATTGTACATCACCAAAAATTAAATCGGACCGACAAATCAGTATTTATTAATAGATAATACAAAAACCAATATTGTCATTACGATTGCTGAGTGGAATATCACCCTATATCAGTTGCCATTTCGATTACGTCCTACCAGAGCATAAATTCAATATGCTTTGACGTGAGGTCGTGAATATGGGATGATATTCCACTTAGCAGTCGATTTATAACAGTACATTAACAATTCATCACTTCGTTTATGAACTGTAGAACTTTTTCATTAGTTATATCTGTATATACACCTGGAAATTCGGAGCTTCCACAACCCTTCCCAATTACTACCACCGCACAAAGTTCTCCTCTCACAACGCCTGGTGCCCCAGAATCACCATAACATGCATCACTTCCACCAAGTCCAGCACAAATCATTGTTTTTGTTAAAAGTAATCCTGCCGCCTTATAAATATCCAAGCAATCTGGCGTCGCTACTATGGGCACAACAGCAGTTCGGAGTTCATCTACATGATCCTCACTACGTTCACTTATTGAACCCCATCCACTAATTCGCATTTGTGTGTTTGGTGTTAATTCAGTACTGCAAAGTGGAATTATGTCCACTTTAGAACACTTGATGAAGGGTTCACTCACTTTAATAGCACCCACATCCATATGATTATATCTGGATCTATAACCAGGTGGAATAAATTTCATCTTCACTGTGCGAGATTGCCCAGTTTCGAGTGCTCTATTGGTTACACCAGCTGTAACCATAAGTTTTGCTTTTCTGTGTTTCAGGCAATGTGCAGCTGTAATCACTATTTCCACACTGACTAATGCACCAGCGCATTCTGGTTTTCTTTTATAATATATTTCTACCATATATGGGCTATCCTCTATCCTCGACAATACGCCATTAACAATGCGAAATCCCGAGTTCGCATAGTTTAAAACGCAGCTAAGAAAGGCGAAAAGAAGCGTAAAAGAATTACGTAGATTCATTCTTTCTTGTTCGACTTTTACCGTCAATTGTTAGGTATAAATTAAAGGAAGAAAGCTTTTGTTGGCTTTATATAAACAAATATATAGCTTGAGGAAGGTTTTTAAAGTATCTGCTAAAATTTGAAACGCAGATGAACAAACAGTTTTTGTTCTACCAAAATAACAAATTCAAGATAATTAAGCATATTCCAGCGAAATGAAATTAGCGTGACGTTGGCAAAATATTTACTTATTTCAAAAGAAAATTCTGATGTTGCCACTGAGGATATTTTCGCAAGGTTATCACGTATTTTAAATTTATGAAAAACAACTCCACGACCAGGCCGTAGAGAGAATATCCGGGCCCAGGACTAAACAATTTACGGGCCCCCTATAAAAATCCACTAATATGTTTGATTAATTCGAATTAATGACGTCTCAATCATGAATCATTATTAATGGATTATATCAAAAACAAGTAAGGAAGGTTAAGTTCGGGTATAACCGAACATTACATACTCAGTTGAGAGCTATGGTGACAACATTAGGGAAAATAACCATGTAGGAAAATGAACCGAGGGAAACCCTGGAATGTGTTTGTATGACATGTGGATCAAATGAAAGGCATTAAAGAGTATTTTATGAGGGAGTGGGCCATAGTTCTATAGGTGGACGCCATTTAGGGATATAGCCATAAAGGTGGATCAGGGTTGACTCTAGAATGCGTTTGTACGATATGGCTATCAAATGAAAGGTGTTAATGAGTATTTTAAAAGGGAGTAATCCTTAGTTCCATAGGTGGACGGCGTTTCGAGATATCGCCATAAAGGTGGACCAGGGGTGACCCTAGAATGTGTTTGTACAATATGGGTATCAAAAGAAAGGTGTTAATGAGTATTTTAAAAGGGAGTAATCCTTAGTTCCATAGGTGGACGCCGTTTCGAGATATCGCCATAAAGGTGGGCCAGGGGTGACCCTAGAATTTGTTTGTACAATATGGGCATCAAACGAAAGGTGTTAATAAGTATTTTAAAAGGGAGTGTGCCTTAGTTCTATAGGTAGACGCCGTTTCGAAATATCGCCATAAAGGTGGACGCCGTTTCGAGATATCGCCATAAAGGTGGGCCAGGGGTGACTCTAGAATGTGTTTGTGCGATATGGGTATCAAATTAAAGGTATTAATGAGGGTTTTAAAAGGGAGTGGTGGTTGTTGTATAGGTGGTCGCATTTTCGAGATATCGCCATAAAGGTGGACCAGGGGTGACCCTAGAAATTGTTTGTACAATATGGGTATCAAAAGAAAGGTGTTAATGAGTATTTTAAAAGGGAGTAATCCTTGGCGGCCACCGTGGTGTGATGGTAGCGTGCTCCGCCTATCACGCCGTATGCCCTGGGTTCAACTCCTGGGCAAAGCAACATCAAAATTTTAGAAATAAGATTTTTCAATTAGAAGACAATTTTTCTAAGCGGTGTCGCCCCTCGGCAGTGTCTGGCAAGCGCTCCGACTGTATTTCTGCCATGAAAAGCTCTCAGTGAAAACTCATCTGCCTTGCAGATGCCGTTCGGAGTCGGCATAAAACATGTAGGTCCCGTCCGGCCAATTTGTAGGGAAAAATCAAGAGGAGCACGACGCAAATTGGAAGAGAAGCTTGGCCTTAGATCTCTTCGGAGGTTATCGCGCCTTACATTTATTTTTTTTTTTTTTAATCCTTAGTTCCAATGGTGGACGCCGTTTCGAGATATCGCCATAAAGGTGGGGCAGGGGTGACCCAAGAATTTGTTTGTACAATATGGATATCAAAAGAAAGGTGTTAATGAGTATTTTAAAAGTGATTAATCCTTAGTTCCATAGGTGGACGCCGTTTCGAGATATCGCCATAAAGGTGGTATAGAATTATGGCATTTTTTTCATTTTTGGTAATTTTCGATATCGAAAAAGTGGGCGTGGTCATAGTCGGATTTCGTTCATTTTTCATACCAAGATAAAGTGAGTTCAAGTAAGCACGTGAACTAAGTTCATTAAAGATATGTCGATTTTTGCTCAAGTTATCGTGTTAACGGCCATGCGGAAGGGCAGACGGACGACTGTGTATAAAAACTGGGCGTGGCATCAACCGATTTCGCCCATTTTCACAGAAAACAGTTTACGTCAATAAGTCTATGCCCGTACCAAATTTCAAAAGGATTGGTAAATTTTTGTTCGACTTATGGCGTTAAAAGTATCCTAGACAAATTAAATGAAAAAGGGCGGAGCCACGCCCATTTTGAAATTTTCTTTTATTTTTGTATTTTGTTGCACCATATCATTACTGGAGTTGAATGTTGACATAATTTACTTATATACTGTAAAGATATAAAATTTTTTGTTAAAATTTTACTTTAAAAAAAATTTTTTTTAAAGTGGGCGTGGTCCTTCTCCGATTTTGCTAATTTTTAATAAGCGTACATATAGTAATAGGAGTAACGTTCCTGCCAAATTTCATCATGATATCTTCAACGACTGCCAAATTACAGCTTGCAAAATTTTAAATTACCTTCTTTTAAAAGTGGGCGGTGCCCGCCCAATGTCCAAAATTATACTAATTTTCTATTCTGCGTCATAAGTTCAACTCACCTACCAAGTTTCGTCGCTTTATCTGTCTTTTGTAATGAATTATCGCACTTTTTCGAATTTTCGAAATTTTCGATATTGAAAAAGTGGGCGTGGTTATAGTCCGATATCGTTCATTTTAAATAGCGATCTGAGATGAGTGCTCAGAAACCTACGTACCAAATTTCATCAAGATACCTCAAAATTTACTCAAGTTATCGTGTTAACGGACGGACGGACGGACATGGCTCAATCAAATTTTTTTTCAATCCTGATTATTTTGATATATGGAAGTCTATATCTATCTCGATTCCTTTATATATGTACAACCAACCGTTATCCAATCAAACTTAATATACTTTGTGAGCTCTGCTCAACTGAATATAAAAAATGTTGCCGCATCAACTAAATGATTTTTGGACTAAGAGCTGACAATAAAATTAACACAGAATATTTACTATTGTCACGAATATTAGCAAAACTAAGGAGTGCTGCCGTCTCTAAGCCGATGCTAAGCAGTGACGTGAATGCACATCAATAATTCACTCATTATGTATCTACATAAGCGAAACAATAACTGCGTCTACATATATGTACCATGTACGTATACGAGCAGCGGAGAGTCAATGCACTAACACATGCATAGATCTGAGATACTCCTTTAAGTATGCAATGAGAAAAACTATAAAATTGTGCAATTGTAGTTACAGCTGAGAAGTTTGAGAGCTACTGGACTAGTAGATTCTGGAAGCGCCTAGAAGATGTATAAAATTGTGCAATTTTAGTTATAGCTGAGAAGTTTGAGAGCTCATGGACAATGCTAGTAGATTCTAGAAAATGCGAACGAGGAAACCAAAGAGTATAAAAGGCGACAGATGTAGAGGCGCTGTAATTCAGTTTGATTTGAGTTGTCAAGCAATTACGACTAAGACGATACCTAGCGAGCAATAGCAGTATTATTTTGAATAGTGGAGTTTCATTTGAGCTATCAGTTTGGTTACTAAGCTATTCGTTGCACAGTTTGAGTGTTATTGTGAAGTATTTTAATAAAGGCCATTTTCCATTATTCAATATTGGAGTTATTTATTCAACAGTTTAGCGATACGAACCTAGCAAAAGGGCAAATAAGAGGATTTGCAGCAAATTCGTTACAATTGGTGTCAAAAGAGGAATTGTTGAATAAATTCCAGAGGACAACAAGGACATGTCAAAGTTAAGTGAATTGAAGATCCCGCAACTGAAGAAGGAGTTGGAGAACCGTGGATTGAATACAACCGGCATTAAACTCGAACTTCAGGCACGACTACGAGAGGCAATGGAATTAGAAGGAATTGATGTGGAACAGTATGTCTTTCATCTTGATGGCGAGGAGACAACAAAAATTTAAGAGAAAAACAAAACATCGCAGACAATTACCAGCACAGACTTGAACATGATATTGGCTGCAATAACTGCTCAAACATCGACAGTAACATCCGAGATGGAAGCGCAAGAGGCACGTATAACAGAAATGTCATCACAAATATCCACAAATATGGCATCCCAACTGGAATCGCAAGAGACACGTTTAACATCCAAGATGGAAACACAGCTCGATGAACAGAAGACATATATGGCTTCCCAACTGGAAGAGCAGAAGACATATATGGCATCCCAACTGGAATCACAGGAGGCACGTATTTCAGAAATGACGTCGCAAGTGTCATCTCAACTGGAAGATCAAAAGACATATATGGCATCTCAATTGGAAGCGCAAGAGGCACGTATATTTGAAATGTCGGCAGAAATTTTGGAACAGCTATCATCAAAACTGGAAGCGCAGGATGCAAAAATGGCTCAATTTCAGGCAGAAGTAGATGATTTAAAAGGTCGTATGGAGCAGTTACAACTAAATCGGCCAGCTGTTTCAGCAAGCAATCCAAAGGTAAAAACACCATCCTTTGAGGGGTCTGTTCCTTTCCAGGTGTTTAAGCTACAGTTTGAGAAGACCGTAGCAGTGAACAACTGGAATGCGGAAGATAAAGTTGCTGCACTGTTCGTGGCATTGAAGGGGCCAGCAGCGGAAATCTTACAGATGATTCCCGAAGGAGAGCGGAACAATTATGAAGCATTGATGGCTGCTGTAGAACGACGTTATGGAAGCGAGCATAGAAAACAGATATTCCAAATTGAGTTGCAAAACCGCTACCAAAAAGCAAATGAGACATTGCAGGAATTTGCTTCAGATATTGAAAAAGTGGCTCATCTTGCAAATGCGGACGCACCCGTGGAATACACTGAAAGGGTAAAAATCCAGAGCTTCATAAATGGCATACGAGATGTGGAAACGAAGCGGGCTACATATGCGAATCCAAAACTAACGTTTGCTGAAACGGTATCGCATGCACTGACTCAGGAAACAGCCTCACTTTTAAGTAAGCCAGCGTACAAAGCTCATCGCGTGGAAGTGGAAAAGCCAGACTGGGTAGACGCAATTTTGGAAGCATTTAAGGGTACGCAGCAGAAGAATAATGATGCAGTCAAATGCTTTAATTGTGGAAAACCAGGGCATATTGCGCGTTATTGCAACACCAACCCTAACAGTTCCAACAATGTGGGTGGTCGTAAACGCAGAGCAGAAGGAGATGAGCAAATCTCCAAGACAAATCAATCGTTAAACTAAAGCGAGTCAGCAGCAAGGGGCGACAGCTGACTCCCTCAATTGAATGCCCTATAATCTCTTTCTCACAAATTGGAAGAAGGTCGAGCAATCTTACTGTCGGAGGACATGTGGATGGAAAGGAACATTTACTGACTGTTTGCATGGAGGAATATTGCGTACAGCCACTGGAGAAGACACCCAGGTAATTGGAGAAGTAGAATGTGAAGTAGCCATTGGGAACGTCACGGTACTACACAGGTATTTTTGATGAAATCATAATTGGAGTGGACTTCTTAATCAACCAAGGCATCAAAATCGATATGCAAAGCAAGACGATGCGATATAAGAACATGAATGTGCCACTTAATTTCGGCTACGAGAGAGGCTACAGCAGTAAACGAGTGCTGGTGGAAGAGAGTCAGCAAATACCACCAAAATCAGAAGCAATCATCTGGGCAAAGGTTGATGGAGATTGTGGGACAAACAAATTGTGAGTTGTCGAAGCAGCAAATAAATCAGCACTGAACATACTTGTAGGAAAAACCCTGGCTATGACAAAACAAGATGGACATATTCCGGTAAGAGTACTCAATGAGTTCAAGTCACCATTCAATTTGACCAAAGGAGCTATTTTGGGAAGATGCCAAGAGGCCGAAGCAGTTATTAACTGTGAACAGCTCCAGGAACACGTTTCATCTAGTAATACTGATCTTTCAAATGATATCATGGCATGGACGCATGGGCTAGAGGAAGCCTATCAGAGCAAGGCAAAACAACTGCTCATAAAATACGCGAACATATTTGACCAGGATGGTTCCAAACCAGGCCGCACCAATGTTGTGAAACATCAAATTGACACTGGAGATGCGAGGCCGATCCGTCGAGCTCCACGTAGTGTTCCACTGGCGAAGCGGGAAGTTGTGAGTCAAATCATACAAGAAATGAGTGACAGCGGCGTCATCGAACCATCAGCTAGTCCATGGAGCTCACCGTTAGTACTTGTAAAGAAGAAGGATGGAAAAATGAGGTTTTGCGTGGACTACCGGAAGTTGAATGACGTTACGAAAAAGGATAGCTACCCGTTGCCAAGAATTGACGGCACTCTGGACTCGCTATCTGGTACGAAATGGTTTTCCACACTGGACTTGAAAAGCGGCTACTGGCAAGTTGAGGTGAAGGAGGAAGATAAAGAGAAAACAGCCTTCATTGTCGGTGATGGTCTTTGGCAATTTACAGTGATGCCTTTTTGACTTTGTAATGCACCAGCTACTTTTGAGAGACTCATGGACCAGGTACTGAAAGGACTACATTGGAAAACATGCTTGCTGTACCTGGACGACATCATCGTATTGGGCAAGAGTTTTGATGAACATCTTAAGAACCTGGAGGAAGTTTTCTAGAGAATAGCTGGTGTTGGTCTGAAGTTAAGTCCCAAAAAGTGTACGCTGTTTAAAAAGGAAGTAAATTATTTGGGCCACAAGGTAACGACAGAAGGTGTCTGTACAGCGAATGAAAAGATAGAGGCAGTAAAGGATTGGCCAAGACCACAGAATCTGCATGAATTGAGAAGTTTCCTTGGGATGTGCACATATTACCGCCGATTTGTACCAAATTTTGCCACGTAGCCCATAGTCTCCACGAGCTAACAAGAAAAAATAAAGCTTTTGAATGGAAAAAGAAGCAAGAAGTAGCTTTCCAAACATTGAAAGAGCGGTTGTGCACTGCCCCAATGTTGGCATATCCGATTCCAGAAGCAACGTTTATTCTAGATACAGATGCGAGCGGATATGCTATAGGAGGCGTTTTATCACAACTGGTCGATGGACAAGAGAAGGTAGTTGCATATTACAGTCGTTCAATTGGAAAACCAGAGAGGAACTATTGCGTTACACGGAGAGAGCTGTTGGCATTGGTAGAGTGCATTAAACATTTTCACAAATACCTCTACGGCCAGCGATTCCGTGTCAAGACAGATCACGCAGCGCTGAAATGGCTTCTGCAGTTCCGTAATCCGGAAGGACAATTGGCACGGTGGATCGAGCGACTACAAAGCTATTACTTTTCCATTGAGCATCGAAAAGGTAGTACCCATGGAAATGCTGATGCAATGTCACGAAGACCATGTAGTCTGGAATGCAAGCACTGCTCAAAGGCCGAGGCTAACGAAGACATTATAGATGTCCGGCTAATGACTATAACGTGTACGGATGAATGGCACATGGAACAACTAAGAAAGTGTCAGCTAGAAGATACAGCTCTGTCACATGTTATGCAAGGGCTCGAACGAAACGAAAGACCAAGCAGAGAGGAGATGGTAGCAGAGAGTCCCATTGTGAAGTCCTATTCGGCACAGCGGAACAGTTTAGAATTGATATCCTGTTGCTTGCATCGAGTATGGGAGAGTGAGGATGGTCAATGCAAGAAGAAACTGAGAGTTGTTCCCAGGAAGAGGATTCCTGACGTGCTCAGCGAGCTGCACAATGGTCCAAGTGGAGGTCATTTTGGAATCACGAAGACACTCGAGAAAATTAAGGAGAGATTCTATTGGGTTGGTTGCCGTCAGTCGGTCACCGAGTGGATTGCCAACTGCGAGGTATGCAACAGAGCGAAAGGGCCCAAAACACGAAGTCATGGCCAGATGAAGCAGTATATTTCAGGTGCGCCATTTGAAAGGATCGCCATGGATGTCGCAGGTCCATTTCCTTCTAGCAACCGCGGAAACAAATACGTACTGGTGGTTATGGATTATTTCAGTAAATGACCAGAGGTATACCCAATCCCAAACCAAGAAGCAGAAACAGTAGCAGAAGTGGTTAAAAACGAATGGGTTGCAAGGTATGGTGTACCAATGGAGTTGCATTCTGACCAAGGCAGGAATTTTGAATCAGCTGTGTTCCAAGAAATGTGCAAGAAGTTGGGCATTCGAAAAACTGCATTGCATCCTCAGTCCGATGGTATGGTGGAACGCGTCAATAGAACATTGGAGGAGCATTTAAGGAAAGTAGTAGACAAGTACCATAAGGACTGGGATACGCACATATCATTATTCTTGATGGCCTACCGATCGGCAGTACATGACACAACGGGCCAAACTCCCGCAGAGGTAATTTTTTGCATTGACCTTCGACTGCCAGCTGATTTGAAGAGTGGGATAGATGCCGATGCGAAGAGGAATGTCAAGAAATCCACTGGTGTCTTGGAAGAAGAGCTGAGAGAGATACACGATCTGGTAAGGCAACGAGCAAAGATTATGAGTGACAAGATGAAAGCGAGGTACGATAAAGCAATTAATTCGGAAGGGTTTCAGGAAGGAGATTTGGTGCTGCTATACAACCCACAAAAAGGAAAAAAGGTTTGTCCCCGAAATTGCAGTGTAACTGGGAAGGCCCATACAAAGTTGTAAAACGGATCAACGATGTAGTGTACCGCATACAAACCATTGGCAAACCACGAACCAAAATGAAAGTGGTTCATTTGGAGAGGCTAGCAGCGGTTAAATCGAGAGATTTGTCTAAACGGGACGATCAGACTTAGGTGGAGGGCAGTGTCACGAATATTAGCAAAACTAAGGAGTGCTGCCGTCTCTAAGCCGATGCTAAGCAGTGACGTGAATGCACATCAATAGTTCAATCATTATGTATCTACATAAGCGAAACAACAACTGCGTCTACATATATGTACCATGTACGTATACGAGCAGCGGAGGGTCAATGCACTAACACATGCATATATCTGAGATACTCCTATAAGTATGCAATGAGAAAAACTATAAAATTGTGCAATTGTAGTTACAGCTGAGAAGTTTGAGAGCTACTGGACTAGTAGATTCTGGAAGCGCCTAGAAGATGTATAAAATTGTGCAATTTTAGTTATAGCTGAGAAGTTTGAGAGCTCATGGACAATGCTAGTAGATTCTAGAAAATGCGAACGAGGAAACCAAAGAGTATAAAAGGCGACAGATGTAGAGGCGCTGTAATTCAGTTTGATTTGAGTTGTCAAGCAGTTACGACTAAGACGATACCTAGCGAGCAATAGCAGTATTATTTTGAATAGTGGAGTTTAATTTGAGCAGTCAGTTTGGTTATTAAGCTATTCGTTGCACAGTTTGAGTGTTATTGTGAATTATTTTAATAAAGGCCATTTTCCATTATTCAATATTGGAGTTATTTATTCAACAGTTTAGCGATACGAACCTAGCAAAAGGGCAAATAAGAGGATTTGCAGCAAATTCTTTACACTATTTATACTGTTTTATTGTAACATAGAAATAAATTTCTCTTTTAACAACGACATATTGTTTCAAATAATCTTTTCTAGTTATTTGGTAACATTTTAAAACATTACTCATAAATTTAATGATGATTATAAATTTTAATTATTCAATATAGAAAGTTCAGATATCAAAGAGTGGCTTTTCTTGCTTTTTTCGCTGCAAAATTGTTTATAATAATATTAAAATTTTACGATCTGTGAAAGTTTTTGATTCTTGAAGGACGCTGAAGGAACGTTCTGCACTAACTACAGTGACAGGTATAGTGCAAAAGATACTTAAAGCAACACAAATGTTGGGGAAAATTGTATACAGATTTTGAACATAGATGGCATTTAGCAATTCCAATGGTGACAGACCTTTATCAAAATTTGCTTCGTAAATGTGTTTCAAGTGAATTATTTCGCATACTAAGCTTTGAAAAATGTCCGACTTGTATTTTTCGACAAATTTTGCTGCGCTCGCCCGAGCCGTAGTTTCATCCATGTCTTCAAATTGCGACAAAAAGGAAAACGTCTCGCTCAAATTTCTCATAGCTACAAATTGTTCAGTAATGCCAGTGATTACCGAATCAATGATCACCAGGAATATATTGTTTTTAACATCATATTCTGAGTCATCCGTAATCATCTCATTTAAATCATCTCCAGAACGTCTTTTGGGTTTTCTCTTTCGAATGTCCGGAAACTTTGGCGAGATGTTCAATTGAATAGCAACAGGTTTGCCTTCGTTTGAAATTGTTTCCCATTGGTTCCTGATCAACTTCAAATCAGCTAATAAGGCATCTAGATGTCGGACCTCAACATCTATGGTGGCGTCTCTAGCTTGGAGGACCACGTTTCTTTCATTAATGGTAGTCAGAATTTTGAACCGAATTGAGGACAGCAAGATACTTTCGAACTTCCTGATGTACTTGAGAATGCCAATGCTTGCGCAGCCAAATTTGGCTTTTGTCTGAAAGACTATGAAGAGAGCTCGGTACATTTTTTAGGATGTCCCATCGTTGTGGAGTGCTGCTGAAAATAGTAAAACATTCTTGTACAACTCCGAAGAAAGTAATTGCAGCCGTTCCACATTCTGCAGCATCAACACCACATAAATTGAGACTGTCGGTTGCAAAAGGCGAGTAATCAGTATTCGGGTTTTTGTCGAGAATGTGATGTTGTGCTCCGCTGTAAGCTCCTTTCATATTGGCGCCGTTATAGCACCCTTGTGCACGATAATCTTTTAATGGGATTTCATGTTTACCTAGAGTATGACAAATTAGCTCAGCGATTTTCGGACCAGTGTTTTGGTTACAATTAACGAAAGCCAAAAACCGTTCTTCAATTGTAAAACTTGTTGCTTGCGAATTGAAATAAAGTTAGCGCAAAATGAACGTAGTCAACGTGACTAGCATCAAGCATAGCATCAAAGGTAATAGCAAAATACTTGGCTTTCTTGCCTTGATCTAATATAGTTTCCCTCACGTGCTTTGCACAAATTTCTATAAACTCGTTCTGAATGTCTGGGGAAATATAATGAGCTTTGTAAACGTTTGTGCTGCTGTTGTGAAATCCTAACTTTCTCCAAATGATCTCTAAGTATGGGATCATAATGGCTTGTGATATCTTAGATGCCCAAAAAATGTCCATCGTTTCGTTCACCAAGATATGTACCTTCTTCACCTTTGAAAGCTAGGCCTCTTTCACCCAAAAATAAAATCGTGTCCAAAATTCTATATAAAATTTCTTTCCACTTTTGAGTTTCCGTGATTAGCTGTGGATTGATAAGAGTATCAATTGTAGCCTCCTTATGTTTTAGATTTTATAAAGATCGCCATTGAATATAACATTTAATGTGATCTTGAGTATTTTTGAGTGATGGCAGTTTATCGTATAGCTTCTTCCATACCTGAAATTTCGAATATCCGCACAACAAATTTTAGGTCGATTTAAAGTATTGGTGCTTAACAGACGACATGGTAGGCAATAAAAAGCATTGCTACTGGCACTCCACATTAACCAGTCACGCTCCACTTTCTCTCCATTTGGCAAGATTCTGTTTAACAACGAGGTAGAAAATGCCTCGTCATGACAATCACGTGGAAACATAACAGGACACTTTTGATGACCTCGACGAATTATTTCGTTGACTTCTTCAGATCGCAAAAACTCATTATTGACGGTACCGATATCGAAGTCGTTTAAATAATCTGGACTTTGATACAGAGTTGGCAGAATTTTTGGAAAACTTTTTGAAGATGAACCCTCATCAGTGTCACCACGAAAACTTTACGATTTCGGATTCATGTAAACACACATTTTTGTTTGATGTTTTTATTGCCTCCTCAGGCCCAGGCAAAAAACCATTATCAATATTTGTTGCTTTTGAAATTCGGCTTAAAATTTGCACATGGAACAACTAAAGATTCTCCTGAATTAAACAAAAATATCTTAGTATCTCTAAATCGCGGTCTCCCTGAGAAACCCCAGGCCCGGGGGGAATCCCCCCGTTTCCCACCCCCTCTCGTCGGGCCTGTCCACGAGACACATATGCCAATAGGGGTATAAAACGAAAGGTGTTCCACCCCCGAATCCCAATAAAGATTTTTCTAAGTATGGTTGCCACCTAGAGTTACCCCCTCACCTAATTATATATTGTAACGAATTTACTGCAATTCACCTTATTTGCAATCTTCTGCTAACGTTCGAATCACTAAACTGTTGAATAAATAACTCCAATATTGAATAATGGAGAAATGGCCTTTATTAAAGTACTTCACAATAAATAACACTACTATTGCTCGCCAGATAGCGTCTTAATCAAAACTCAAACTGATTGTGCCTCTACTGTTGTTGCCTTTTATACTCTCTGATTTCCTCGTTCGCATCTTCTAGACGCTTCCATTTCCAGAATCTACTAGTTGGCCATCAGCTATCAAATTTCTCAGCTGTAACTACAATTGCGCGATTTTATAGCTTCTCTCTTTGCATACTTTCGAGAGTATCTTAGATATAGTCATGTGGTTGTGCGTTGCTTTTCAGCTGCGTGTATGTTCATATGTGTAGACATGATTGATTCGTTTATGTAGATACATAATGATTGATTTATGGATGTGCATACAAGGCGCTGCTTAACATCGGCTTAGAGATGGAGGTACCCCTTAGTGTTTCAAATATTATTGTATAAATCCACTACTATCTCGGAAACGGATCAATCGATTTGAGTGAAATTTTGTACATCGATAGTGTGTTGCATTCTAAGACTTTTCACTTAGGTGTTGTAACTGAGGATTGCGGCTTGACCCATTTGAATAAAATTTCCTAGATAGGTTTGAAATTCAGATACGCAAAGTAATTGAAAAAGGTTTGACTTGATTTTGAGCTATTCAAATATGAATAAAGCGATTATGTGACTGGGTTATTAAAGCAACGGAAAGGTGTAATAATACTACGTTCTACGGATAAATATTATATTGAAGATTTTAAGAAATACATTAGAGTTAAAATCCTCAAGGCTTTAATTACCCGTTAAACTTTTTTCTTTTTCAAGTTCTTTTTCCGGTTATTGAACGAATGTTTTTGAAACTTATTTTAAAAGAACTCAACAGTAAGTAAAAATATACGTATAAAAAAAGTTGAATCATTATAATGAAGACATATGGAACAAAGCATATTATGCGGATACTCGAAGAATAACGAGCAAATCTCGGTCGCCCAGGTACTATGTTATAACGTATACACAGTTAAAAATTTTAGCGTAAATTTAAAATTTTTTGTTGCTACATGTATGTGTGACATGACCACATTTGTTTTAGAATTCAAACTTTTCAAATACGAATAAAAATTGGAGAGTTGAGTCCGGTTTTATTTAAAGACTTCGTGTCTTTAAATTGAAACCATAGTTATACATATCTTAATTTGAAATAAAAAAGTTTAATACCAAAACCTGTATATATTTGAATCTAAACCTAAAATCAGGTAACATTTATTACCACTTCTGTTTTTTTTTTTTTCAAAATAACAAGCAATAATTGTTTTGATTTAATCACATGTATCATTTTATTATTTTTATACTTTAAAATTTCAAACAATTAATTTAACCTTCACCGCAGTAGCAATTTTTAATTACATAACGTGGTAGTATTTATGTACATTTGTAAATACGCAAACTTCAAAATAATTTAAAAAATTAGCTTGACGTCAAGCTAGACCTTTCATTTTGAAATTAAAAAAAAAACTACTTAAAATTCGAGCACAAAATATTTAATTTTAGGAACAAATTACCACATACCATGATACCAAAAAGAAGGTAGTTCCACTCAAAATTTTTTGACGTATTGGGGGATTTTTGAAGTTTCATAATGTTTGTTGTTTTGCTTCTGGCAAATACCGTTACTGTTTAAGACAAAATTGTGGTGTTTCGGGATGGAAATTTCATTTAGGATGAAAACGCAATGGTCATTTGAGACAATTATAAGATGCTTTAGCACGATTTATGTGAATACATATCTATTGAGAATCAGTAAAACATGCAATTTTATTGAAAAATAGTGGATATTAACTCATACATTGGTTAATGACTCATATCTTTAAGGCAACTTGACCCCTAGACAGAAAAAATACTAGAAAAATCCTGTTGTTCTAGCATGGCCCTATTATCATGCCTCTACAATGAATATTTCACAAGGCATGTTGAGAAATAGTGTACCTCCAAAGTCTGCAGTGAGTGGTAGGTGTTTAATTTGTTACGTTTGTGGGACGCCACATCCATGTCACGCATAACATCGAAGATTGAAGCACAGGAAACACAAATTTCTACACAACTGGAAGAACAGAAAACATATATGTCATCACAGCTGGAATCGCAGGATAACCGTATAACAGCGAAGATTGAAGCACAAGAGGCACGTATAACAGAAATGTCATCACAAATCTCAACAAATATGTCATCACAGCTGGAAGAACAAAAGACATATATGGCAACCCAACTGAAAGAACAAGAGACACGCGTATATCATCAAAACTCGAAGCGCGCATGGGCGAAAAAATAATGCAGTTTGAAGAAAAATTCGAGGCAGAGGTGGATGCGTTGAGAGGTCGTATACAGGAATTGCAACTTAATCGGCCGGCTGCTTCAGCGAGTAATACGAAGGTAAAAACCCCATCTTTTGACGGTTCTGTTCCTTTCCAGGTCTTCAAGCTACAGTTTGAGAAGACCGCAGCAGTGAACAACTGGAATGCGGAAGATAAAGTTGCTGCATTGTTCGTAGCTTTAAAAGGACCAGCTGCGGAAATCTTACAGACCATCCCAGAGTACGAGCGGAACAACTACGAAACATTGATGAACGCTTAAGAGAGACGTTACGGAAGCGAGCATAGGAAACAGATATTCCAAATTGAGTTGCAAAACCGCTACCAAAAAGCAAATGAGACATTGCAGGAGTTTGCTTCAGATATTGAAAGATTGGCTCATCTTGCAAATGCGGACACACCCGGGGAATACACTGAAAGGGTAAAAATCCAGAGTTTCATAAATGGCATATGGGACGTGGAAACGAAGCGAGCTACATATGCAAACCCAAAGCTGACATTTGCTGAAACGGTATCACATGCATTGACCCAGGAAACGGCCTCACTATTGAGTAAACCAGCATACAAAGCTCATGGTGTGGAAGTGGAAAGACCAGATTGGGTAGACACTATTTTGGAAGCACTGAAGGGATCACAAAAAAAAATGTCGGAGTTATTAAATGTTTCAAGTGCGGCAACCCAGGTCACATTGCACGTCATTGCGATCTTGGTCCTAATAGTTCCAACAATGTGGGTGGCCGTAAACGCAAAGCTGGAGGAGATGAGCAAGAGCGAGTAAGAGGTAGAGATCGAGAGCTAGATCCAGCTATTGAACGCCCTGTGATATCTGTGTTGCAAATTGGTAGAAAATCGAGCAGTCTTACCGTCAGAGGGAATGTCGATGGCAAGGAGCGTGTACTGACTGTAGATACGGGCGCATCTCATTCATTGATTCGAACTGAATTAGTCAACAGGAGAGTAAAACCGTTACCTGGAGCAAGGTTGCGTACGGTCACAGGCGAGTATAACCAAGTCCAGGGAGAAGTGATATGTGAAGTACTGATTGGGAAGGTCATGGTTTTACACAAATTCGTTGTGGCGGAGATCGTTGATGAAGTCATATTGGGAGTGGACTTCTTGGTTGACCATGACATCAAGATCGATATGCAGAAGAGGGTGATGCATTATAAGAACCAGGATGTGCCAATTAACTTCAGTTTGGAAAAAGGTTTCATCAGTAATCGAGTACTGGTGGAGAAAAGTCGACAAAGGCCACGAAAGTCAAAGGTAAAGGTTGATGAAACGAATGGGCCAAACAAAGAGAAATCCAAAGTACCTGCGAGAAAAACACCGGCATTGACAAACCCAAATGGACGCACTAAAACGACTGCAAAAATTTTCCAGGAAGCATGAAAGGGTGGTTTCAAGCCATCGCGCACTTCTGTTGGGAAACGGCGGAACTATACTGTCAAGCCAATCCGTCAAGCGCAAGCTCTGCGAAGTAGTTCATTGGTCAAACAACAGAGTCCGAGGGAACGACTAAGGATAATGAGTAGTAAGATCAAACGCAGGTACAATGAGAACAATAATTCGGAAGGGATCTTGGAGGGATTTTTGGTACTGTTAAACAACCCTCACCGGCGGAAAGGTGTTCCAGCCAAATTTTGGTGCATTTGGGAAGGCCCGTACAAGGTTGTGAAGAAGATCAGTAATTCCATCTACCGCATACAAACCATTGGGAAACCACGAAATAGAAAGGTGGTTCATTTGGAGATGCTAGCGGCGTTTAGATCGAGAGATTTGTCTGATCGGGACGATCAGACTTAGGTGGAGGGCAGTGTCACGGATATTAGCATCACTAAGCTATACCATCACTAAGGCGATGCTAAGCGGTGTTTACGTCAATAATCAAATCATGTATACACATATATAAGGCAGCCGAGAGATGTCACACACAGATGCATTTACTTATACGCCTATGTGTGTGCGAGAGACTGTAAACTACAAACTCACATACATCTGAGAGACGCTGAAAAGTAGAAAATTGGAAACAAGTAGAAACTATATGAGAACTATAAACACTCGAAATGGTTGGTAAGTTCTGGAAATAGAAGAGCCTAGATGTATGCAGCGTAAACTATAAAAGCGGCACAAGCGAGTAAAAAGTAATTCAGTTTGATTTAAGTTGTCAAGCAGTTGCGATTAAGACGATATCTAGCGAGCAATAGCAGTATTATTTTGAATAGTAGAGTTTCAATTTTAGCCCCATTTTAACAGCTAGAAGCTTCAAATTTCACCGAATGCTTACGTATATGGCATATATTGTTGTCTGAAAAAATCATAGAGATCGGTTGTATATATAGTATATATCTCAAACAACCGATTGTTCAGATAAGAAACTTTGCGCAATTTCTACCCCATTTTAACAGCTATAAGCTTCAAATATCACCGATTGCTTACGTATATAGTATATATTGTTGTGTCAAAAAATCATAGAGATCGGTGATATATATAATATATATATGATGGTATATATAGTATATATATATAGTATATATATATATTTTTTTGCGATTTCGGCCCCATTTTAACAGCTAGAAGCTTCAAATTTCACCAAATGCTTACGTGTATAGCATATATTGATGTCTGAAAAGATCATTGAGATCGGTGGTATACATAGTATATATCTCATACAACCGATTGTTCAGATAAGAAACTTTGCGCAATTTCTTCCCCATTTTAACAGCTAGAAGCTTCAAATTTCACCAAATGCTTACGTATATAGCATATATTTTTGTCTGAAAAAATCATAGAGATCGGTGGCATATATATTATATACTTCATATAAACTCTCATTTTTGCCCCTTTTTTACGGCTAGAAGCTTCAAAATTCATAAAATTTCATCAAATAGTTACGTTTACGTCATATATTGTTGAAATACGTGATTCGCAGTCATAGTTTTTACACGCAGACCACAAAAAACCTGAAACTTTGCATCCTCACATAAAGTAACTACCTATTTTTTATTTTATATTTATCTTAAAAATCGTTTAGGTATGTAGATCTGTTCACTATATATTTCTTATCTTATACATCCGATTATTCGGAGATTACGAATGTGACAAGATTATTGTTAAGCCCCATTCATGAAAGGTATGAAGTCTTCGGCACAGCCGAAGACAGTCCCGTCCTTACTTGTTTTTCTTTAAGGACTTACAATTTTGGGTTTCGTGACGAAATTAATATACCATTTCATTTTCATGAAAGGTATAAAAATAGGTAGGTAATCAGTGTGAGGATGCACAGCTTCACGTTTTTTGTGGTCTGCATGTAAAAACTACGACTACGAATCACGTATTTCAAAAATATATGAAGTAAACGTAACTATTTGATGAAACTTGATGAATTTTGAAGTTTCTATCCGTAAAAAAGGGGCAAAAATTAGAGTTTGTATGAAGTATATAATATATATACCACCGATCTCTATGATTTTTTCAGACAGCAATATATGCTATATACGTAAGCATTCGTTGAAATTTGAAGCCTCTAGCTCTTAAAATAGGGCAGTAATTACAAAAAGTTTCTTATCTGAACAATCGGTTATGGGGGATATATACTATATATACGACCGATCTCATCAATTTTTTCAGGCAACAATATGTGCAATATAAATACGAAAGTATGTGGTGAAGTTTGAAGCTTCAATCTGTTAAATTGAGTAAGATATTACAAAAATCCTCTTTTTCTGAAAAATCGGTTGTATGGAGGATATATGCTATAGTGGTCCGATCCGGCCGGTTTCGACAAATGTCTAATCGGACACCCAAGTACACCTGCTCACCAAATTTTATCAAGATATCTCAAAAATTGAGGGACTAATTTGCATACAAACAGACAGACGGACAGACGGACAGACAGACAGACGGACATGGCTAAATCAACTCAGCTCTTCATTCTGATTATTTCGGTATACTTAATGGTGGGTCTATCTATTTTCATTTAAGGACTTACAATTTTGGGTTTCGTGACGAAATTAATATATCATTTCATTTTCATGAAAGGTATAAAAAGTGCTGCCTGTCCAACCAGCCTGTCAAGTCAACCTAAATAAAACCGTTTAAAAGGCAGGACGGTTTTGCTCATTTTCAGAGCAAACAGTTGTAGCTATGAAAAAAATGTTTATGCCAAATTTCGTTCGGAGCAGCAGATTTTTGTTCTACTTATCGCTTAAAATTATTTTGGAAATCCTAACAAAAAAGGGGACGGTCATGCCCATTTTCAATTTTTGCCTAAGTACCGTACCACTGCTGATGTAGAATATCAGTCAAATGTAGTTAAATACCAAAGATTTATTGCGAACTTTGTTAAGGTTAGACCTTTAGGAAAAGTGAACGTGGCCTTTAACTGATTTTGATTATCTTCATCTCAGTCTTTATAATTTGGTAAGAATAGAGTCTCTGTCAAATTTCAATGTAATATCTTTAACGGCTTTTTATAACTTCTAAATTTCCTTCTTTTAATGTGGGTGGTGCCACGCCCATATTCCAAAATTTTTTGGAATTTATATTTTGCGTCATAAAACCAATACTTGGTTAGCTTGTTCTAAATTTCCGATATCGAAAAAGTGGGCGTGGTTATCGTCCGATTTCGCTCATTTTCAACACCTATCTATTCTAAGTCCAGATAAGCCCTTGGTTAAGATATCTCAATATTTCCTCAAATTTATCGTGTTAACTGACGGACGGACGGACGGACCTGACTTAGTCAATTTTTATACCCAGCTCACAGAGTATATTAAGTTTGATTGCATAACGGTTGGTTGTACATATATAAAGGAATCGAGATAGATATAGACTTCCATATATCAAAATAATCAGGATCGAAAAAAAATTTGATTGAGCCATGTCCGTCCGTCCGTCCACCGTCCGTCCGTTAACACGATAACTTGAGTAAATTCTTGAGTAATTCCTGAGCACTAATGCCAGATCGCTGTTTAAAATGAACGATATCGGACTATAACCACGCCCACTTTTTCGATATCGAAAATTTCTAAAAACCGAAAAAGTGCGATAATTCATTACAAAAGACAGATAAAGCGACGAAACTTGGTAGATGAGTTGAAGTTATGATGCAGAATAGAAAATTAGTTAAATTTTGGACAATGGGCGTGGCACCGCCCACTTTTAAAAGAAGGTAATTTAAAATTTTGCAAGCTGTAATTTGGCAGTCGTTGAAGATATCATGATGAAATTTGGCAGGAACGTTACTCCTATTACTATATGTACGCTTAATAAAAATTAGCAAAATCGGAGAACGACCACGCCCACTTTTAAAAAAAAAATTTTTTAAGTAAAATTTTAACAAAAAATTTAATATCTTTACAGTATATAAGTAAATTATGTCAACATTCAACTCCAGTAATGATATGGTGCAACAAAATGCAAAAATAAAAGAAAATTTCATGTAATTTCGTTAACTGTTTTCTGTGGGCGAAATCGGTTGATGCCACGCCCAGTTTTTATGCACAGTCGTCCGTCTGTCCTTCCGTATGGCCGTTAACACGATAACTTGAGAAAAAATCGACATATTTTTAATGAACTTAGTTTACGTGCTTACTTGAACTCACTTTATCTTGGTATGAAAAATGAACGAAATCCGACTATGACCACGCCCACTTTTTCGATATCGAAAATTACGGAAAATGAAAAAAATGCCATAATTCTATACCAAATACGAAAAAAGGGATGAAACATGGTAAGGTAATTGGATTGTTTTATTGACGCGAAGTATAACTTTAGAAAAAACTTTATAAAATGGGTTTGACACCTACCATATTAAGTAGAAGAAAATGAAAAAGTTCTACAAGCCGAAATCAACAGCCCTTGGAATCTTGGCAGGAATACTGTTAGTGGTATTGCATATATGTATACATAAATTAGCAGTTCCCGACAGATGATTTTCTGGATCACCTGCTCCACATTTTGGTCGATATCGCGAGAACGCCTTCACATATACATCGAAGGGCCACTCGCTTTTAAAACCCTCATTAATACCTTTAATTTGATATCCATATCGTACAAACACATTCTAGAGTCACCCCTAGTCCACCCTAATGGCGATATCTCGAAAAAGCGTCCACCTATAGACCTAATGCCCACTCCCTCTTAAAATGCTCAGTAACACCTTTAGTTTGATACCCATATCGTACAAACATTCTAGAGTCACCCTTGGTCCACCTTTATGGCGATATCTAGAAAAGGCGTCTACCTGTAGAACTAAGGATTACTCCCTTTGAAAAATACTCATTACCACCTTTCATTTGATACCCATATCGTACAAACGCATTCTAGAGTCAACCCTGATCCACCTTTATGGCTATATCCCTAAATGGCGTCCACCTATAGAACTATGGCCCACTCCCTCATAAAATACTCTTTAATGCCTTTCATTTGATACACATGTCATACAAACACATTCCAGGGTTTCCCTCGGTTCATTTTCCTACATGGTTATTTTCCCTAATGTTGTCACCATAGCTCTCAACTGAGTATGTAATGTTCGGTTATACCCGAACTTAACCTTCCTTACTTGTTTTTGATACTGATTGTTTTGATAAATGGAAGTCTATATTTATTTCGATTCTTTTATACCTGTACAACCAACAGGGTATAATTAAAAGGAGCAGGACGCAAATTGGAAACGAAGCTCTGCCTAAAATCTCTTCAGAGGTTATAGCACCTTACATTGATTTTTTTTATTTTTTATTTTAGCGACAGCGGACTCCTCATTGCTAGAGATGAATAAAAATAAATGTAAGGCGCGATAACCTACGAGGAGATCTAAGGCCGAGCTTCTCTTCCAGTTTGCGTCGTGCTCCTCCTGATTTTCTCTACAAATTGGCCGGACGGGACCTACATGTTTTATGCCGACTCCGAACGGCATCTGCACTGAGAGCTTTTCATGGCAGAAATACACCCGGAGCGCTTGCCAAATACTGCCGAGGGCGACCCCACTTAGAAAGCACGCTACCATCACACCACGGTGGCCGCCATGGTACGGTTGAGGGACCAAAAAAACACAACATCACTGGCGGTGTCCTTTCGGTATCTCTTCTAAGGCCAACGCTATGATGTATGACAGTGGCCACGAAACTGGATCTGCCCCAAACATTATTTAATGACGCCGTGTGAAGAATAAAGAAATGGCTGTCGAACATGTGGCTGGGAAAGACTAGCAGTAAGACAAAAGTGATGTTGGTGACCTCAAAGCGGACTTTGGACGAGTTTTACCATACAATATTATAAAATAAAGTCAAAACCTTTCTTGAAATATTTAAGAGTTAACACTGACTCAAAACTAATTATTAAGTATTACTTAAGGGTGGTGGGGGAGAAAGTATCTAGAGTTAGTGGAGCCCTAGCGCGAATAATGCCCAATATCGGCGGCCTAGGTGAAGCTACCCGTCAGCTATTATCCAATGAAACCAGCTCGATAATATTATGTGCAGCACCAATATGGAACGGATCTAAAATGACCAAAAATATATAATAGCAGCCTGCTCTATTACTGCTATACGAAAAGCATGTGCTTATTGGTCGGTGTACGACCACGCGATCCTAGTTTTGGTAAAGTCCCAGTAGATCTACTGTCAATTGAAATAGCGGATCTGTATGGCATTGTAATCAGCCCACCATTTCAAGATGCCAAGAAAAGCGCAAGGTCACGAATATGGGAAGAATCAAGGAAAGGGCGCTGAACCTTCATATTAGTTCGGAATGTACTAAAATGGTACGAGCGGAAGCATCGCGAACTAAACTATCACCCCATGTAGATATTGAATGGGCACGGTGGTTTCAAGGGGTATCTACACAAGCGTATAATAGAGGAGGATAATTTCTGTCCCCACTGTCCAACCGAATTGGAAAACGCAGAACACGTAATATTTCATTGCCCTCAATTTCGCGGCGAAAGACTCTTTGTACGGAGAGTTTTTGAAGAGAAGCCTTCTATTAGGAGTTCAGTTTCCCTAATGTGCAGAGACATACAATATTGGACTGCAGTGAGTAAAATGTCTTTTCTTGTGTTGACGCGATTGACGCGTGCCGAAAGGGTGCGCAGATAAATGCGGATGAGAAGCAGTGGTAAATCGCCCATTAGTTGCCCGAGCCATTTCTTTACTTCACTATGGCACCTTTGATTTTCCTTGACTCTTCTCAGAAGACAATTTATGTTGTACGCAGCTGCTAGCGCTTTTGATAACAGGTTGCTGCACTACTCTAGCCTCTATACGATGATAACCTCTTTTGGTTGCCCCAGTCTTTCTCATGGTGTTTTATCACCATGACTGCAGCTTTAAACCTGATTTCAGTCTTCGCATAGTAAATAAAGTACCCGCGCGCTGAGTACAGAAACCTTTCCTCAAAATGAAGACCGTGGCTCGTGTATCAGAGCCACATCAAATAAGCTCCCCTCAGATCCTTCGTGGCCACTTTATCTATAAGACTCGCAGCACGATTGAGCTGTTTTTTCGTACATATTTCCCGCCACTGCGCTCACGCAGTGGATTTTGTCGTTGATTTCAGGCTATGGAGAGCCGTCACGACCTTCTCTGCTGGTAGCGTCTTATTTTTACTTTTACGACTCCTATAAAGGTCGTCTAGTAATCATTAAATTTTATTTATATGTGAAAGATAGACAGACCCTTAAATCTATAACAAATTAACCTCTCACTTATAGTTAACACAAGATGTTGATTATGTTGGCCCACAAAAGTTCGAGCAGTGTTCCAACTCTGGTTTTATGGCAGTATACAATAGATCACATAATTAGTTTGGGAACAAATAGAACTTAATAAGTGGCATATGTGTATTTCCGTATTTAATCATTAAATACACGATCATGGTATCAATAACAAGTTCAGCTGTGAAAATGCACATACATATTAGGGTGGTTAAAAAACCTACAGTTTCCAACCTTTTCATTCAAACCTACATTACTGCAGATTGGAGTCTATACCTAGCTTTTTACGTTCAAAAGTGCTCCAAAATGGAGAAATTTGTCCATAGGTAAGGTCTATAAAAAGAAATAATGTATTTTGTGACGAATATTAGTAACACTAAGGCATACTATCATCTCTAAGCCGATACTAAGCAGTCACTTGTATCTACATAAACAAATCAATCATTATGTCTACATATATATATGTACATACAGCAGCGGAGAGATACTCATAAAAGTATGCAATCATCAGCAAAAGTTTCCACACATACACATGCATATTTCTGAGATACTCACAAAAGTATGCAATTTTCAGCGAACTTGTAAATTCTAGAAGAAGAAACGCCTAGAAGTATGCGAACGAGACAGCAAAGAGTATAAAAGGAGCGAAAGCTGAGTAAGAAGCATTCAGTTTGATTTAAGCACGCTATCAGTTGCGAAGTATAAGTGTTATTGTGAAGTATTTTCAAAGTAGTCTAATAAAGACCATTTTGCATTTTTGAATATTAGAGTTATTTATTCAACAGTTTAGCGATACCAACGTTAATAGAAGGTTGCAAATAATCAGAAATACTATAAATACGTTACAATATGCTTAGCCATTCTGCGAGCGTGATGTATAGGCCCAGGTGCTCTCCAGTGAACTTTTTATAATGGTTTCCCCAACACCAACATCGTCAGTTCAATAAGTTCGAGGTAGTCATCTCGAGATTGGTCTCTCTTACTAAGATGATGTGCAATGGAGTCCTGCATTATTTCTTAACTCATCTTCTCAGGAGAAAAAATTGTGGTGTGTGGTATGATCGAATAACTTTTTTAAGATTCTTTTACCTTTAAAATATGGGAGTTAAAGGTGAACTTGAAGACCCTGAACATAATGTGATACTATTGCCATTATGTGATGGACACACGGCAACCATAGAAGTTTATTCTGCAGCTGCTTTTGAATGAAAATACATTCACCACACTTGATACCATTATTTTAGGCTGTGATATCATAGCCCGTACCGACTACTTCGCGAACCATGTCATAAGAGTTTTAAGTACTGCATCTGCAGTTTCCTAAAATGTTGAAATACCCAGTGTTTGGCACCCCAGCAATTTCTCATTTCCATCAGACAAGGAAACTAGTGCTGGTAGCCTATATACATTTTGTGAACTTAAAACATCAGGCAAGATTTCGCTGTCTCGATTAAAGAAAATTTATTTTTTGATATCTTCTAAGTAAGACATCATCTCTGGCGAAAATGTGCCTTGCTGCTTCTCGTTACCTTGTCATTTAACTTCTTCAAAGCGGCAATGATGCCCGATCATGGTCAGGTGTGGCAGCTATAGGAATAATAAGCCTTACAGTCTCACGATGAGAAACTTTATTCCAGTCTAAAGCCCCTGCCAAATTCATGTCATAAAAGGCTGCTCTAAGCCTTTCGTGCTGCAACATCTTCGTTCTTGCTTAATTAACGTTTTTCAAATTTTGTTTTTTAAAGAAAGTTAATATAAATGATCATCAGTACCATTTTCTGTACCCTTTTTGGCACTTGAACTATCATTTAAGTCAGCATCGGTTGAATTAACAGAGCAACGCGTGGTTTTTCCAGTGGCTTTTTTCTTTACTTCTCTTCTTTTTCAAATTTTTCTAGTGCTCTTTCTTGCTTTTTAATATATTTTTTGGCTTGAGATGAAACGATCATTTTTATCTCAGTTCTTCGGTCAATCGGGCTTTATTTTTCTTTAAAAGTAGCC
The DNA here is from genome assembly GCF_040869045.1 of Eurosta solidaginis. Lineage (NCBI taxonomy): Eukaryota > Metazoa > Arthropoda > Insecta > Diptera > Tephritidae > Eurosta > Eurosta solidaginis. The sequence goes on along the minus strand of NC_090321.1, from coordinate 251,210,815 downwards.
ACTGTGAATGCACTTTTTATAGTTTTTCAATCTAACCCTTCGTATATTTAGACAGAACAAGGGCTTTGCTACAAACTTTATATATGAGGCTTTATAACAGTTTCCTTAAATGTTAAACTTCAGAATTCTCAAACATAAACTAACAAAATATTTCTAAAATTAGGTTTTACAGAAATTTATGAAAACTAAACCTCACTGAGCACTGCCTTCCATATTTTCTACAGTGTTGAGATTTTGCATAGATTATTCATTTGTTATATGTAGCATTATTGGAATGTCCCTAGGTATCTAAAAACATTTAGATTTTTGAACCACCCTAATGTGTATATATGTATTTACAGTTGAACTAGTGTGTTGATACCATGATCGTGAATTTAATGATTAAATACGAAAAAGTACACGTACCCCACTTATTAAGATCTATTTGTTTCCAAACTGATCACATGATCTATTGTATACTGCCATAAAACCAGATTTGGAAACACTGCTCGAACCTAAGTGGGGTAACATAATCAACATCTTGTGTTAAGTATAAGTGAGGCATTAATTTGTTAGGGATTTAAGGGTCTGTTCAGCTATCACATATCCATAAAATTTAATGATTACTAGGCAGCTTTTATAGGAGTATAGAATTTCAGTGGTACAATGGGGTTGAACTGATGACCTGCACAAATAACGCGACTTTAGAATGCCTGCAGATAGTTGCCCCAGACTTTCAAAGACATGAAGGCGGTGGACAGAGCACCGATACCCACAATACCAAAGGCTAAGGTTTGGATACCACGTGTGGTAAAGTCAGAGGATATACGGGATTGGAAGGTGTTACATGTATCTCGAGAATCGTAGGATGCGTTGCACTCATAGCTAGGGAAAATGTTCATGGAAAGGGGAGTCGTAAGGACAATAACCCTAATACGCTAAAAGCAGTGGACGTAGAAAAGGACCTCGAGAACCTGAAATTAGCGACAACTGACAAGGACATATGCGTAGTGGCGGATCTCGTTATGGGCCATTGCAGCACGCAAGTAGAGTTCCAAAGGGTTGTTTATCAAGAACGGTGCAGAGGCCTGCTTGTCATGGACGCAAATGCGAATGTGCATCACAGCATATAGCGAGGGGATTATTTTATACAGAGTAGTCAACAGGTGGCTTACAGGGGTAACGTTTCTTCATATGCTGGGCCAACGTCCAGTAATGTGCTTGATATCACATTGAGGTCTGAGCATCGTATATCAGGATACACATTGAAAGTCGTTGGCAAACCATCCTTTTCAGACCATATATGTATGAAATTCAAACCTTAGACCTTAATAAACCCTAAGACGACAAACTCGAATACATTCCCGAAATATGTCGCAGGAAGACTGGGGCAACCTCAAGACCAGTTGTCAATAAAGAACCTGAAGCCAGAGGTCAAAATAAAAGGAAGCTGTGTGCACTGATTAATGTGCACTGAAATCCTTTTTGAAAACCGCGAACTGGATGCAGATAATGATACAAACTTTGGCACACCTGCTTACCTGCTCAGAAAATTGGTAGCTATTTTAGCGACCGCCACGGTGTGATGTTAGCATGCTCCGCCTAACAAGGATTCTGGGTTCACGCCCCGGGTAAAGCAACATCTAAATTTTAGATACAAGTTTTTTCAATTTGTACGAAAAACAAATAAGAAAGTCTAAGTTCGCATGAAAGCGAATATAAAATACCCAGCTGTGCATGTTGTTGTTACTTGTTGGTTTGGTTATTGCATGTGTGTTGGACATGGCCTTTGTTAATTAGGGTGCGATATGGTATTGATGAGTTTATCATTATCGTATCATATTTTATTTATTTATTTATTTAAAAGAGAAACAACTATAAATAAATAAATAAACATTCCACTTAAAAACTAAAGCCCTGGCTGCCAAGGCCTTCGGCTTACGATTAAGTTAACAGGTTACTAAATATTAAGTTTTATAGTATATACTGGTTAAACTTATGTATATATGAATACTAGCAGACCCTAAATTTGCCGTTGTTCTGCCCTAAATTTGGTCTATCTCCATACATTTTAATAAGCTTTTTCCTTCTAGCTCTGCCCCCCCCCCCCCCCCTCCTCACTTTTTCTTAATCATTTTATTCACTCCTCCCTCCGTATTTTCGCTTCATCTATCTCTATTTTCGTCTCACTCTATCTCTTTCTCAGTCTCCTTCTCTCTTTTCTCTTCTCTAAAGTTTTTCCCATTCTTCTTCATCCCTTATTGCCAGGCAAATCGAATAGGACGTATGTAAATAGTTATGTTGGTATTATTAATTCATGTCTTTATTTCGGCTTCGCAAGCACATTTATGAGTTTTTCCAGGTTAATTCAACTAAATCGAATATCACAATGAAAATTACTTCAAAACTCTCAGCAACAACTTTCATTTGATATCCATATTACACACACATTCTAGGGGTTACCCGGTCCAGGTTTTGCCCATATCTTGAGACCCTAGTCACCCAGCGGTATAAAAATTACTCTGTACTAAAGCATTCATCCACAGTTTCAATTTGATACCCATAATGTAAAAACACATCCTAGTGTTACCCTGATGCACGTTTTGGCCTATATCTCGAGACCCTTCACAAATAGGTTTGAAAACTACCCTGTACTAAAGGGCTCATCAACAGCTTTCATTCGTTATCCATATTCTATTAACACATTCTAGGGGTACCCGGGCCACGTTTTGGCCTCAATCTCGAGACCCTAGTCACCAATAGGTATGAAAACTACCCTGTACTAAAGCACTCATCAACAGCTTTCATTCGTTATCCATATTCTATAAACACATTCTAGGGGTACCCGCGTCCACGTTTTCGCTTATATCTCAGGACCTAGTTACCCGCGGGTACGAAAAATACCCCGTCTTTTTGTACTCATTCGATACCCATATTGTACAAACATATCCCAGGATTACCCACGTCCACGTTTTGATCTCAAGACCCTATCCAGAACGGGATAAAAGTTAGCCTATGCCTGTCTCCTGGTTCTAAACTACTCCTCCACCAATTTTCAGCCAAATATGTTCATCCGTATATAGTGATGTACATCCATACATACCTATAAACCTACGCCCGAAGTTAAATAACGCAGCGAATGCTATATATGTACGTATGTATGTGTCGCATCAAGCCTCACTCAAAAGCAATTAGCGCGGACAGTTCACAGCAAACAAACACACATACGCATTTTTTGATAAAAATGTTACTTTTGTTTAAACAATTTGGCTGATATAAGAAAGGAATCAAGTATTTAAATAAATAATAATAAATAAATACTTTTACTGAAAAGTAGAATTTTTGAAATCCATCCATCCGTTTATGAGTTATAGCTATGTAAACAAAAATTTTATGATTTTATGCTACATTTCGGCAATTTGCCACGCCCCTATAATATATACCTTCAAATTATATTAACTGTACTATCTCACGTAGCTAAGCTTTCAAATGCAAAAAACCGTTTTAAAATCGGAGTATTCTGTGTGAAGTTATGTGCATACATGGCATTTAGCGACTTCATTTTATAAGATTTATAGATTTGAATGAAATGAACCTAGGGTAACCCTGGAATGTGTTTGTATGGCATGGGTATCAAATGAAAGGTGTTAATGAGTATTTTAAAAGGGAGTGAAACATAGTTCTATAGGTGGAGGCCATTTCGGGATATCGCCATAAAAGTGGACCAGGGGTGACTCTAGAATGTGTTTGTACGATATGGGTATCAAGTTAAATGTATTAATGAGGGTTTTAAAAGGTAGTGATGTTAGTTGTATATGTGAAGGCGTTTTCGAGATATCGACTAAAATGTAGACCAGGGTGACCCAGAACAACATCTGTCGGGTACAGCTAATTTATTTATATATGTAATACCACGAACAGTATTCCTGCGAAAATTCCTTGGGCTTTTGATTTCGCCCTGCAGAACTTTTAAATTTTCTTCTACTTAATATGGTAGGTGTCACACCCATTTTCAAAGTTTTTTTCTAAAGTTATATTTTGCGTCAATAAACCAATCCAATTACCATGTTTCATCCCTTTTTTCATATTTGGTATAGAATTATGGCAATTTTTTCATTTTTCGTAATTTTCGATATCGAAAAAGTGGGCGTGGTCATAGTCGGATTTCGGCCATTTTTTATACCAATACAAAGAGAGTTCAGATAAGTACGTGAACTAAGTTTAGTTAAGATATGTATAACGATTTTTGCTCAAGTTATCGTGTTAACGGCCGAGCGGAAGGACAGACGGTCGACTGTGTATAAAAACTGGGCGTGGCTTCAACCGATTTGGCCCTTTTTCACAGAAAACAGTTATCGTCCTTGAATCTAAGCCCCTACCAAATTTCACAAGGATTGGTAAATTTTTGTTCGACTTATGGCATTAAAAGTATCCAAGACAAATTAAATGAAAAAGGGCGGAGCCACTCCAATTTTGAAATTTTCTTTTATTTTTGTACTTTGTTGGACCATGTCATTACTGGAGTTGAACGTTGACATAATTTACATATATACTGTAAAGATATAAAATTTTTTGTTAAAATTTGACTTAAAAAAAACTTTTTTTTAAAGTGGGCGTGGTCGTTCTCCGATTTTTCTAATTTTTATTAAGCATACATATAGTAATAGGAGTAAGGTTCCTGCCAAATTTCATCATGATATCTTCAACGACTGCTAAATTACAGCTTGCAATACTTTTAAATTACTTTCTATTTAAAGTGGGCGGTGCCACGCCCATTGTCCAAAATTTTACTAATTTTCTATTTTGCGTCATAAGTTCAATTCACCTACCATGTTTAATCGCTTTATCCGTCTTTGGTAATGAATTATCGCACTTTTTCCGTTTTTCGAAATTTTCGATATCGAAAAAGTGGGCGTGGTTATAGTCCGATATCGTTCATTTTAAATAACGATCTGAGATAAGTGCCCAGGAACCTACATTCCAAATTTCATCAAGATACCTGCAAATTTACTCAAGTTATCGTGTTAACGGACGGACGGACGGACATGGTTCAATCACATTTTTTTCGATATTGATGATTTTGATATATGGAAGTCTATATCTATCTCGATTCCTTTATACCTGTACAACCAACAGTTATCCACTCAAAGTTAATATACTCTGTGAGCTCTGCACAACTGTGTATAAGAAGTAGGAGTGGCTTTCAGGCGATTTCGCTCATTTTCAAAGCAAATAGTGGGGAGATTTTTGGTCGACTTATGGCCTTAAAAGTATTTGGATAAGAGTAAAAATAAAATAATTAATATAAATACTAAAAGCTACAAAATAGTTAGGTAGGTCCTAGGTACTAGTCATCACACTCCTAATCAATCTAGGGCGTTGATCAGACAATTAAATAAAAGCGTTGGGCGCGTGAAATTTTTAAAAATGTGAGGCGTAGCATAACCTGATTAAGGTTCAGTTGGTCTTACTTATGATTATTAATAGAAATTTTACGCGTCCAACGCTTTTATTTATATGTCTGACCTCCCTAATTATTTCCTAGCTTTCAGTGTTATTATTACTTCATATAAGTATTGTTTTCAATAAAACCGTTTAACTTAAATTTTTTTTTTTAATTATTTTATTTTCAAGACTTTAGTCTTTATTTAATTGCCTATTATTTCTCATTCTATTTAGTTTATTTAGTGACTCATTGTTACAAGGGCTCTTTCCTAACAATTTTTTATAATCTAAGTCCTCAATGTATAATACTTCCAAAGACTTTACTTGACTCTGCGCCGCGTATGCTTGTCCCTCCTCCAACTCCAAAATATTCTGTTGTCACTTCTACCGGACTGTATGTAATATTTGTTCCAAATATGAGCCAAATCGGACATCATAGGTCGCTTTCTATTCATGTATGTATTATTTGTTCGAAATATGGACCAAATCGGGCCACAAATACGATGTTTTTGATTATCTCGATCCTTGCGACACCTGGCGGCGATTTTTTCACAGGCCGCTTTCTATTCATGTACATTTGTATTATGTGTTCCAACTATGAGCCAAATCGGACCCCAAATACGATTTTTTGAATATGTCGATCCTTGCGCCACCTAGCGGCGATTTTTTTCAAAGGTCGCTTTCTATTCTTGTTTGTATTGTGTGTTCCAAATATAAGCCAAATCGGACCACAAATACGATTTTTGCGAATATCTCGATCCTTGCGCCATCTAGCGGGGATTTTTTTTCAAAGGCCACTTTCCATTCTTGTACGTATTATGTGTTCCAAATCGGACCACAAATACGATTTTTGTGAATATCTCCATCCTTGAGCCACCTAGCGGGGATTTTTTTCATAGGTCGCTTTCCATTCTTGTACGTATTATGTTTTCCAAATATGAGCCAAATCGGACCACAAATACGATTTTTGTGAATATCTCGATCCTTGCGCCACCTAGCGGGGATTTTTTTCAAAGGTCGTTTTCCATTCTTGTACGTATTATGTATTCCAAATCGGACCACAAATACGATTTTTGTGAATATATCGATCCATGAGCCACCTAGCGGGGATTTTTTTTCATAGGTCGCTTTCCATTCTTGTACGTTCCAAATCGGACAACAAATACGATTTTTGTGAATATCTCCATCCTTGAGCCACCTAGCGGGGATTTTTTTCATAGGTCGCTTTCCATTCTTGTAAGTATTATGTTTTCCAAATATGAGCCAAATCGGACCACAAATACGATTTTTGTGAATATCTCAATCCTTGCGCCACCTATCGGGGATTTTTTCATAGGTCGCTTTCCATTCTTGTACGTATTATGTGTTCCAAATATGAGCCAAACCACAAATACTATTTTTGTGAATATCTCCATCCTTGAGCCACCTAGCGGCGATTGTTTTTCTTATTATTGCATTGTCTTCGGGTTCTGAACTATATTCGAAGTTTCAAGCTTGTAGCTTATCGGGAAGTTACTTAAATTTCAATTACAAAAAAGTGCTGCCTGTCCAACCAGCCTGTCAAATCAATCTAAATAAAACCGTTTAAAAAGCAGGAGTGCCTTTCAGGCGATTTCGCTCATTTTCAGAGCAAACAGTTTTAGCTATGAAAAAAATGTTTATGCCAAATTTCGTTCAGAGCGGGAGATTTTTGTTCTACTTATGCCATTAAAATTATTTTGGAAATCCTAACAAAAAAAGGGGACGGTCATGTCCATTTTCAATTTTTGCCTAAGTACCATACCACTGATGTAGAATATCAGTCAAATGTAGTTAAATACCAAAGATTTATTGCGAACTTTGTTAAGGTTAGACCTTTAGGAAAAGTGAGTTGGCCTTTAACTGATTTTGATTATCTTGATATCAGCCTTTATAATTTGGTAAGAATAGAGTCTCTGCCAAATTTCAATGAAATATCTTTAACGGCTTTTTATAACTTCCAAATTTCCTTCTTCTAAATCTGGGTGGTGCCACGCCCATATTCCAAAATTGGAAACGAAGCTCTGCCTAAAATCTCTTCGGAGGTTATCGCGCCTTACATTGGTTTATTTATTTTTTTTATTTTAGCGACAGCGGACTCCTCTTTGCTAGAGATGAATAAAAATAAATGTAAGGCGCGATAACATACGAGGAGATCTAAGGCCGAGTTTCTCTTCCAATTTGCTTCGTGCCTCTCTTGATTTTCCCTACAAATTGGCCGGACGGGACCTACATGTTTTATGCCGACTCAGAACGGCATCTGCACTGAGAGTCTTTCATGGCAGAAATACACCCGGAGCGCTTGCCAAACACTGCCGAGGGACGACCCCACTTAGAAAAATTTTCTTCTAATTGAAAACCTTATTTCTAAAATTTTGATGTTGCTTTGCCCGAGGTGTGAACCCAGGGCATACGGTGTGGTAGGCGGAGCACGCTACCATCAAACCACGGTGGCCGCCATGCTACGGATGAGGGACCAAGAAAACACAACATCACTGGCGGTGTCCTTTCGGTATCTCTTCTAGGGCCAACGCTATGATATATGACAATGGCCACGAAACTGGAATTATGTAATGACGCCGTGTGAAGAATAAAGAAATGGCTGACGAACATGTGGCTGGGAAAGACTAGCAGTAAGACAAAAGTGATGTTGGTGACCTAAAAGCGGACTTTGGACGAGTAAGTTATCATAGGAGATTATAAAATAAAGTCAAAACCTTTCTTGAAATATTTAAGAGTAAACATTGACTCAAAACTAACTATAAAGTAGCACTTAAAGGCGATGGGGGAGAAAGTATCTAGAGTTAGTGGAGCCATAACGGGAATAAAGCCCAACGTCTGCGGCGTAGGCGAAGCTATCCTTCAGCTTTTATCCAAGGTAACCAGCTCGATAATATTATCTGCAGCACCTGTTTGGAACGGACATAAAATGACCAAAAATATATACTAGCAGCCTACCGTATTACTGCTATACGAATAGCATTTGTTTATCGATCGGTGTCCGACGACGCAATCCTAGTTTTATCTCGAAAAGCCGATCTGTATGGCATTGTAATCGGCCGACCATTTGAAAATGACAACAAAAGCGCAAGGCCACGAATATTAGTTAAGTGGCAAGAATCACGGAAAGGGCGCTGAACCTTCATATTAGTTCGGAATGTACTAGAATGGTTCGAGCGGAAGCATCGTGACCTAAACTACCACTCCATGTAGATATTGAATGGGCACGGTGGTTACAAAGGGTATCTACATAGGCGTAGGATAGAGGAGGATCTACATAGGCCTAGGATAGAGGAGGATCATTTCTGTCCACACTGTCCAACCGAATTGGAAAAATCAGAACACGTGATATTTTATTGCCCTCAATTTCGCAGCGAACGATTTTTGGATCGAGAGTTTTTGAAGAGAAGACTTTCATTAGGAATTTAGTTTCCTTGGTATGCTGAGTCATACAATATTGGACTGCGGTGAGTAAAATGGCATTTCTAGTGATGACGCGATTGACGCGTGCCGAAAGGGAGCGCAGGGAAATGCGCATGAGAAGCAGTGGTAAACCGCCCTGAGCCATATCCTTACTTTGTCATGGCGGCTGTATTTTTCCTTGAATCTTCTAAGAGGACAAGTTATGTTGTACGCAGCTATTAGCGCTTTTGATAACACGTTGCTGCACTCCTCTAACCTCTATACGATGATAGATAACCTCTGTTGGTTGCCCTAGTCTTTCTCATGTTGTTTTATCACCATGACTGCAGCTTTAAACCTGATTTCAGTATTTGCATACTAAACGTAGCACACGCGCGCTGAATACAGAAACCTTTCCGCAAAATGAAGACCATGGCTCGTGTATCAGAGCTACATCAAAAAAACTCCCCTGATATCCTCCGTGGCCACTTTACTGTGCTCAATGGTTTATCTGTAAGACTCGCAGCGCGATTGAGCTGTTTGTGCCTACATATTTCCCGCCACTGCGCTAACGCAGTGGATTTTGCCGTTGATTTCAGGCTTTCGAGAGCCGTCACCACCTTCTCTGCTGGTAGCGTCTTATGGTTATTTTTACGACTCGTCGCATCGTTGAAGTATTTTTCCGCCTTCAACCTTGTATCTTCATGTTTTTGAAGGTCTGGATCAACTATCTGCAGGCATTCTAAAGTCGCGTTGTTTGTGCAGATATCAGTTTAAACCCATTGTACCACTGAATTTCTAAACTCCTATAAAAATCGTCTAGTAATCATTAAATTTTATTTATATGTGAAAGATGCACAGACCCTTAAATCTGTAACAAATTAACGTCTCACTTATACTTAACACCAGATGTTAATTATATTAACCCACTTATCTTCGAGCAGTGTTCCAACTCTGGTTTTATGGCAGTATACAATAGATCACATGATTAGTTTGGGAACATATGGAACTTAATTAGTGGGGTACGTGTATTTTTCCGTATTTACTTTGGTTTTATGGCAGTATACAATAGACCACATGACTAGTTTGGGAACAAATGGAACTTAATTAGTGGGGTGCGTGTACTTTTCCGTATTTACTTTGGTTTTATGGTAGTATACAATAGATCTGATAATTACTTTGGGAAAAAATAGAACTTAATAAGTGGGATATGTGTATTTCCGTATTTAATCATTAAATATACGATCATGGTATCAATAACAAGTTCAACTGTGAAAATACATATACATATTAGGGTGGTTAAAAAATCTGCAGTTTTTTAGAGACCTAGGGACTCTGCAATTATGTTGTCTATGCAAAATCTCAGCACTGTAGAACATATGGAAGGCAGTGCTCAATAAGGTTTAGATTAGGATTGACTGGCCGGTCCATGATTACCTCACATAGACCGTAGTGTTACCTGAAGTATATTTAATGGCCAAACTGAAAAACTCTATCAAACACCAGGACTTATGTTATTAAATAACCCCGGCCTATTTGCAAATACTAGTAGTTTTCCAGGACCTACGCCACTTGCGGCTTCTAGATCTGACAACTGTATCACTCCTAATAGCTGGTGTTGTAGCCTGGCAATCACAGGGCACGATCTCATAACGTCTTCGATCGTTTCCTTCTCCAATCCGCACTTCTTACATCAGTGCTATCACTGACCGAGCTTAATTTAACTGTGACACCAGAAACTAGTATCCAGTCAGAATATCACTCGTGAGTCTACAGTCCTCTCTTTTCAATGATATAAGCAACATTGTTCGTCTAAGGTTATAAAACCTAAACATGGTCGACCATGTGCACCTCTCTTTTTCTCTTAATCTCATCCAATCTAATTATGACGTCTACGGAGCAAGCTCCATGAGATGCGCCCTTTTCAGCTATTTCATCCGCTTTTTTTTCCAATATTTTCCCATATGCCCTGGGACCTAATGTAGATGTATGCTTTTCCCGTCCCGGTTCTACTTTGGAACCACCTGTGTACACATGTATTGCCTCGTCCGCCATTTGAGCACCTTTGCGCCAAACATCGACCTCTATTGTGGCTTAAAGAGCAACCATGACGTGCAGATAGGGAGTTAGGGAGTCTGTTTGTCCTGTAGTTGATGACGCTATACTGTATGTTCTGCGCTCAAGCTGCCCCGAGGCACTGAGTCTCGTTGGAGTTGTTAATGCTGTATTCTTTGCTACCAGGTCTTCTAGTGGAATGTGCGGAATGGCATACAGAGCAGTCGTCAGGGTTATTTTCATTGCTCCCGTAATGCTAGGCACTAATAGCCTGGATTACCTCTCTAATTTTTAAAGTAGGTTCTTTTTTGTGTTCATGTCCACCAAACAAGAACTCCATGGTAAAGGATAGGGTTTACAATCACCGTAAATATCCAATGAAAAAGAGAGGTTGATAAACTCCGCGTACACCCCAACAATCTTTTACATACATAAAGTTTAAACATTTCTTTTGCCTGTCTTCTAATAAAACTCAGCCCATTGCTTCACCATGGCGGCTTTGCTTTTGTCCTGAGTCTTTTAGAGGGCAAGCGCTCATTTAAGCGTCCTTGTTAGGAAATCATTGGACTCTTCCAGTTGCTCCACCTTGGCAACCTCTTCGGGTTGTCCCAGTTTTGTTTCTAAATGTTTCTATAATTTCGTTAAATTTTTTGACCTAGGGTTTCTAAACGTTCCTCCCTTCTCTACCCTCTTTAGGGGGATGCTCAAGCTGATATACGCATGATCGGAGAAGAATGATCTAGCAAGACCCATGCAATAATACATTGATATATCACATTCAGAGCTCAATGTAATATCAAGAACATTGCTGGATGTTGGAACAATGTATGTATGTAACAAAATAGAGATTCGCTTCTCTCATTCGTATCTCCTCCTCTCCACTCAGCATAATGGGCCATGTAGCAGTATACCAGGATAAAGGTCTGCTTATTCTTCTGCTCAACGGCCACCACTGCGAGGTCCTCAGTATTATAATTAGGCAGCATATATGAATACAGCTGTTTTCTTACCATGACTGCAGCTCGCACCCTTCCTTCCGTTTGCGCCAAACCGCGCCGCCAAATCCGCGCGCGGTGAGTACAGAACTTTTCCTCTCGATGAGATTCACGACCCTTGGATCAGCGCCACATCAAACGAACCCTCCTCAAGGGTTAGAAAGAGGTTCGCTAGATGCCACTTTACTTTGTTTATCTGTAAAACTCGCAGCACCATTCGGCTGTTTATTTTTGCTCCTCGACCACCTTCGTCATGACATCGTCGTCCTCCTCTTTCCCGTTTGGGTTAAGGCTGTCGTTTGAGGCCCTCTTCAGCCTCTCCCTCTTGTAGCAAATTACGATTGGTTTCTCGGGACTTCTTTTCCCGGGTCGTAAATGCTGTGTTGTGTGTTTCTCTGTGCGAATCGCAGCACCATTTGTCTGTTGGTCTTCTTCTAACACCTTCGTAGTGACATCCGCATCCTCCATCCTGCCCCTTTTCTTTAAAGTTCTTGAGGTCCTTTTCGCCTCCGTTAATATTGTTATCTTCTTTTCCTGAGTCGCATGTAAATTTTTTTTCTTTTTGCCTATACCCTTGGACATTTTGCCTAGTTGCGTGTACAGTATATCCTCCGCCTGCTTGTTTATTTGGAAGATGTAGAACTGACCTGCCTCCGTAGGTCGAGATACAGTAGGCCGAGATTAGTATATCCTCCGACTTCATCACGCATGCTATCCATACTTCAACTTTGTGCGTGGAACCGCCCACTTGGTACCGTGGGGATTTGCGTTTTATCCACCAGCTCAAACCACTAAAGCACCACTAATCTTTCTCCCCGTGTCCGGCGCATCGCTTAATGCGTTTTTGTCATCTTTCGCTTGCAACTGAGTCCTCCCCTTATCATCGTCCCTATTAAAATGAGATAATAAGTCGTTCATCTTGTTCGCCCGACCACCTTCCCGACAAGGCGGGCTCGGCGATACTTCCAGAGTTGGCCCGGTATCGGGAAGACTCCGTTCGAATACAACCGAATATATCCCCTGACTGCAAATCGTTCAATAGGCACGATCCGCATAACACACTGGATTAGGAGGATGACAGTGCACACGAAAACTTGAGTATATATTGAGCTATCATATTGGAATTTGGTATATGCATTCCTTGGCACTCATCTCCCACGGCTGTTAAAAATTAGCGAGATATAACCGCCTCCAAATTTTAACTCGTATATACATATATAACATTTTAAAAAACACAAAAAACCTGATTTAGTAAATAATACACCTAGAATGTTGAAATTTGATGTGTAGACCGATATTGAGACTCTTGATAAAAACATGAAAAAATTTTAGAAAACAGGCGTGGCGCCACCCATTTGTGATAAAATCAATTTTAAAAATATTTCTAATCATAAATCAAAAGCAGTTAAACCTATCATAACAAAATTCGACAGAGAGATTGCCTTTACTATAAGAAATGCTTCGAAAAAAATTAACGCAATCGGTTAAGGAACACGCCCACTTTTACGGCTAAGCTACTTTCTAAGTTTCGGAAGCCATAACTCGAAGAAAAATTTACATATCGTAATTAATTTGGGAATACATACTTTCTTTATAGCAGAAAATATTTCTAGTAAAAATGGAGCCCAGGGTTATTTTTTATATGCGCGGCCGAAGGCCGCCTATGCAGAAAGGTGTTCTACGCAGACTTGTTCCATTTATTTTTTACTTTTAATAAATTATGTTAATTTCATAAAAAATGCGATTTTTTAAAATAAATTACGTTTACTTCGACAACACTATTCAAGTTTTCTTGTAAATGTAACTTTTACATATGTACATAATAGTTTGCTGTATTTTTCAAATCTCATTGTAACTGATTATATAGTATAAAGATACGATTTCAAATTTTGATTTGGGATTTATTCAATTTTTTTGGGACTTATTTCATTTGGGAGTTATTTCATTTTTTTTTTTTTTTTTTGGGACTTGTGGTTTCATTATGAAATAACTGGCAAATATTGGGAGTTATTTCATTTCCTTCTTTGGGAGTTATTTCATTTTTATTGGGACTTATTTCATTGGGAGTTATTTCATGGGAGTTATTTCATTTGGGAGTTATTTCACTGCACCGTAAATGTGTATATGTACGGGCCCGCAAAATGTGTCATAGGTGATCCTGACGGACCCTTGCGAATTTCCGAACAGATCAGTTGATCCATAACCAGTATGCCAATGCGACCAACTTTTAATAAATTACTTGGGCCGATTATATTGGTGACGGCTGCAGTGCTATTCAGTAACGTATGATAACGTTGGCGACAAATGCGGCATACATGAGAGCTGTTGCATCGAGTTTTCAGGTGACCCGTACGTAAGAGGTTCAAGCAGAGATGCGAATCTTTGGCGAATTTTAATTTTCCTGCAGAATCTAGGTGATTGAATTTCTCACAATTGTAGACTTTGCGGGTGCCCTTACAACAAGGACAGCTAGAGTTGTTCTGCTCCAAAAGTGCGTGAAAAACCTTGTTAAATTTGATACCGTAATGGACTTACTTGCTTGTGGCGGAACTGCTGATGATAGCGTCGACAGTGATCTACACCTTGTCTCTAGAAACACCACTAATTGTTCGAATGTTGGCGGTCATCACAAACAAGTGATAACTCCCACTGCTTCCTAGTCTCAAATGCAAGTTTATTAACCACCACGATTTTTCACACAACCTAAAGCATTTGGCGGCCGCCGTGGTGTGATGGTAGCGTGCTCCGCAATCCACACTGAAAATCCTGGATTCACGTCACGGGCAAAGAAACATCAAAATTTAAGAAACAATTTTTTTCAATTAGAAGAAAATTTTTCTAAGCGGGGTCGCCTCTCGACAGTGTTTGACAAGCACTCCGAGTGTATTTCTACCATGAAAAGCATTCGGTGAAAACTCACCTGCCTTGCAGATGCCGTTCGGAGTCGGCATTAAACAAGTAGGTCCCGTCCCGCCAATTTGTAGGATATGGATAAGAGTAGCACGACGCAAATTGGAAGAGAAGCTCGGACTAAAATCTCTTCAGAGGTTATCGCCCCTTACATTTATTTCTTTATAACAGGTCTTCATAATTTTGTTGGAGTTTTTGATTCTGGACAATAAACACATAATTTTTTCTACCGCCATATGCAGAAATCGTCGCCCGCTACCAAAAAGTAGGCTTAAATTAAATGTAAAAAGCACTCTTTAAAACGAAAATTTTTCAAGTCACCTACAAAGTCATTTCGACATGGTTCAAGCGGAACACGTATAGTGAATGTAACGTCAAATTCTTTACGCGTCTGACTTTGAAAATCTTTGATAGATGGATGAAAGTATCTATCGAAGACTAGATGAATTTCTGTTGGTGAAGTGTTACATACTCTTTGCAAGATGGATTCGGCCAACTTTCCACATGTTTGTGGGAGTGAGGCTCCAAGATGATATAAAAAAGAGAAACCGTCAGTTATATCCACATTAACAGAAGGGGACACGCTAGGTTGACGCTAGATATCAAAAGTTTTGCCAACGCTGATTTTCATTCATTTCTCCCGAATACTGAAATAATGCTGGAGGTACTGGAGTTAGTGGAAAAGTGAGACAAAAACATATCAAGTAGTGAACAGTCCACCAAGCGTAATTTACCTGATTCAGTGCAAAGAATAAGTTGCACATTTCATCGATGCTAATTATGTACAAGTCATATATATGCCATTTTACAATTTAACAGTTTGTACACTGTTGTTGTGTTTGTAGAATATTATAAGAATTAACCTATGAAAAAGGGATTTTTTGACCCCTAACTCCAAAATTTGAGGGTCTCTTAGAAACGCTAAGTACGCAGGTTTCATGTGCTCGACTAGACCAATGAATTGGGTATATCTCGCCAGGAGAATATTTGCACTTCCAGTGTAATTCATATTACATGATGTTGCACTAAAATGCAATTTTCTCAAAAAGCGCTCGGGGAATTTTCTTAAAATTTTATTGCTGAGCTTAATTTAACTCACAAAGAAGGAATCCGCAAAAAAACCGAGATAGTATGACTTCGGAATAAAACATAGTTCATGCATACCTTGTCCTTTGAACTCACTTGACAAGGGTTTCTTCCATGATAGGAGGTGGCAAGTCAGTACTTTTGAGGTCGGGGCGTTGCCAGCTTTCATAATTTGAAAATTTTATTTGAATACACTATGCAACATATTTTCGCCGAAAATTGACCTTTCATCTACGAATTACCACGATCCTGCCAAGGTAGGACCTGGCAAGTCTACGGTTTGAGGTTGCCCTAAATACAAATAAATAGGTGATATTGGTCTTGTTTCAATACAATATGCAACATGTTTTTTGCAGTGGGCTCCTGGACTAATTTGACACGTAACAATACTATAGTGCAAATAACAAAAGATTACAAAAACATTAAAGTCGTTCTGATCTCCTTCTATTAAGTTCAGCTCCCCATAAATCCTTTAATGCCATAAAAAATACATAACGTGATTTACATCCGAGGATATTTATGCCGAGCTTTTCTTCCAATTAGCGTCGTGCTACTTAAAATTTTCCTTATGAATTGAGGAGACGAGAAACTCATATCTTATGCCGATTCCGAACATCATCTGCAAGGCAGATGAATTAACACTGGGAAGCTTTTCATGGGAGAATACACTCGAAGTGCTTGCCCATTTAGAAAAACTATTTTCTAACTGAAAAAAATTTTTTGAAATGCCATAAGTCGATAAAAAAATCTTTTTAATAAATTGATGTTGGTGACGTTTCTCTTGAAATGTATCCTTAAAATATATACAAGATCACACAAATGGGTATATAATGATCGGTTTTGTCCAAACTTTCTTACTTGCATACTTCACTTTTGTTAAAAATTCCGAAAGGATGGAGTATACTCGATACCTTCTACTGAGTATGAGTACTAGTATCGATACTTTAATGCGAGTATTTTATATGAGTACCAGTATCTATACATTTTCTAAAAGTGCTATCACTTGTAGAAAAAGGATACCGTATTGCTTTTCGTAATGCTTCCGCCAAATTCTCGCTTCTACATTATGGTTTATTAGAAGCTCTGAAATACGTTTTTCATACTTATTTTGCATTTAATTTATGTTATGCCCACAAAGAAGGAAATATGTATGTATGTGTATTGGGTTGGGTCGATTTATATGGACGAAAGTTAACCTATATCGCGCCATCGATTTCTCGATAGGATTTGGGCTCAGGAAAAACAGTTCCACTACGCATACCCAAAAAAAAATAATTTTCGAGCCTGCGAAAAAAAAGTCGATTTTTCGACCAAAATTCTTCTAAATCTCAATAAACGACATTTTTTTTTTATTCAAAAAACTGCATTTACTAATTTTGCATTTGCCAATTAACACGAAAAAAATACATAAAAAATGATTTGGAGCTTTGAAAATGAAAAAAATCCATAAAAAATCTAAAAAATCGATGAAATTTCGCAGGCTCGAAAATTATTTTTATGGGTATGCGTAGTGGAACTTTTTTTCCTGAGCCCAAATCATATCGAAAAATCGATCGCGCGATATCGGTTAATAAATCGACCCAGTCTAATGTGTATTCATAACTATTGGGGCATTGTCTTTGACCGAATATGAACTTTACTCTCAACTCTTCCGAAATAAAATTAATAGTAAGGGGCTATATTTTATTTACTCTTATACAAACTCAACCGGTTAGGCTTTTTACCTTTCTTTCTCTTTTTGGTTTCTGCTTATTTGTATGAACGTAAATAAACAGTTCTATTGAACAACTGTTGGTCGAAATTTATCAATCTATCTTCTGATGTTCCACAAGGTAGCCATCTTGGTCCAGTGATATTCCTACTGTTCATTAATGACCTACCAAGTGTTTTATTATACCTATTTGCACAACAGAGGATAGAGCACTTCCTCAGTCGGATCTGAACAGCCTAGTTGTACGGTGTAATGAAAA
Organism: Eurosta solidaginis; assembly: GCF_040869045.1. Classification (NCBI taxonomy): domain Eukaryota; kingdom Metazoa; phylum Arthropoda; class Insecta; order Diptera; family Tephritidae; genus Eurosta; species Eurosta solidaginis. The sequence continues at coordinate 251,192,955 of NC_090321.1, read as the reverse complement.
CCGCATGTCAATAAACCTTCCGAAGTCTAAGTTCATATGTTTTACACGGAAAACCGTCCAATCCCATGAGTATGCGATTAGAGACTATGTTATCAATCACCAACTTCAGTGACCTAGGTGTTACAATAGACCCTAAGCTAGATTTTAAATTACATATTGAAACTTGATTTAATAGGGCTAAAGGTACTTTGGTGTTCGTTAAAATATGGTCTAAGGTATTCAATTACCTTTACGTTACTAAAACTCTTTTTACATCATCGGTGAGGCCGATATTAGAATATGATAATCTCGAGCCCGCGTTATCATATTCATTGCGATAAACTGGAATCGGTCCAAAAACAATTTTTCGATATTTCATCGTTGTGTTTTTTCGAGTTAGACAAGGCTTCGTCGATTGAGCACAGTTTACCGAAACCCACAGAGTGGTTGCAGTTCTTTACCAACTGCGTATATCCAAGTTGGTATCCATCATAGGAGGGTCTCGCAAGGTCACGTTCTCTTGCTAGGGTTGCAACTTCATCCGGAAAATGAGATATGATTTCAAGTAGTCGGCCGGCCGGGATAAAGCGTGTCGAAGCTGAAGTAATGACTGCGAAACGCCTTGCCGGATATTTGTCGGAAACGGGGCACAACAAAAGATTATTTGTGAAGGTTTTATAGTCTTCCCAATTAGCTTTTTTGAAATAAATAAAAGTCCGCTTTTCAGAGGTGTTGAAATCAGCCGATCGCTGTATTGAAAGGAGTATGTGTAAGTAATCAAATCCAAAGGTAAGCATCGGCTAACAATCAACGCAGTTTATGAGTGCTGCGCTGACGATGGAAATATCTGGCGAGCTGTGACAGTGTCATCGGTATTTATCGTTCAAAAGGTCTTATTGTCTATTTCCTGTACTAGCTGCCTGCCTCTGAGGTCGACTAGGATGCCGTGATGCCGGGCATGGTTGTGTGCGTTAATATCGCCAAGGGTAAGACGGTTTTGTCACTAAGTAGCAGATATCAGGTCGATAGCCACTCATCCACGTTGGAGCATCGCAAGTTCGGAGGTCCGATCTGGCCATTACCTTTGTTTCTTGAATTGCTATACGGATATTATTTTTATTGACGTAATCAACTATCGCAGCAATATTTCAGATTAACCCGTTACAACTTAATTGCAGGATTCTGAAGTGGAACGAGTGGACAGTCGTCACTCTGGGGTAGGAGATGGATGGGCATCCCTTTGAAGGATTTAGGCTTTGTCGTTTGTGCTTTTCGACTGCTGCTGGAGTACCTGCTGTTGCTTCAAATACCTAGGTATTATAATTAACAACCGGATGAATTGGACTGAGCACATTCAGATATTAAAACAATACTTTTTATATACTATTCATCACTTCTATCGTCTCAAAAAGCTTTGCTCTATGTCCACATTAAAGGCTGTATACTATGGTGTATTTCAATGGAAATTGTAAAATGGTATCCACTGCTGGGGTGGGGCCTCGGCTAATAAATTGTCACCAGTTGTAAAAATTCAAAAGGGAATTATGACACGAATATGCAGTGCTAACCAAAGATCTCCTTCTATGTTATTCTTTCAGAGACTGGATATACTTCCGTGTCGCCATCTTTATTTATATAAAGTCCTAAAAACTGTCTTTATTAGATCTGGGTACCTCGAAAGCTTTCCCTCTGAAGTCTACAACCTAAGAAGTAATCTGCTTCCGTCGGTACAAATTCCTCATTCCAGGACGTCTCACTTTAGAAGTTTTTATACGTACACGTCGCGCAAAGTTTTCAACTCTCTTCCCGCTACTGCACAGACCATACGTAATCTTAACTTATTTCAAAAACAATTAAAAATTTATCTGCTTAGCTATAATCATTTTGAACTTGACACCTTGCTGAGGACTACATTGTAAACTTTACTTACTCCAAGTTTTTTTTATTTATTGTTTATTATTTATTATTTCTTTTTTCCTTTCTCACAACTTGAATTCAATATTTCAGTCTTAAATCAAAGTATTAATAGATGTACACCCCACACTAAATGTTAAAATAAGTTGAAAAAAAATATTGAAATGTCTTTCAGTACTATTTTACTACCTAATTTATTAAATGCCTTTTTCTTTTCTTTACTGCATTGAAGTTAAAGGTATCTTATACAATATTGTAATTTTTAAGTAATGATTTTGCATTAAGAAAAGGATTAATAATTAATTAATGAGTGAAAAAAAAAATGAAAAAATATTCAACAGAAACTGTTTGTTCAGCATTTCATTTCTCTCCCTAATGGGGACTATTCTCGCTTCACTATGTAGCTAGCTCTCTGTGGATATAAGAAGGCAGCCGTGTCGTTTCTGAGAGCGGTGTTTTGACAGGCCTCTATTTTCTTCCAGTAAGTATCCTTTAGGGTCGGCGGCCATATTAGGAATGCGTAGCATGCAAGCGACTGGCCAATTGTTTTGTAAATGGTAATGAGCGTATCTTTATCTTTACCCCAAGCGCTGCCGGCAAGAGAGTTGCGAATTTTGTTACGGCTCTGGATTCTAGGTATAGTTGCGGATGCGGTAACGTAATGCCGTCGACGTAGATGCCCAATATGGTCGACCTTTGTTTTGTGTATGTTGTAAATAAGGCCGCCTTTGATTTGGCCGGTGGCAATGTCAGGCTGGAGAAATTACACAGCTGATCGATGGGTGGGCTGGGACATGCAGACAATGGTTACCCTTCTGGTGGCAAAGGGATCTCCGATATGTTGAAGTTAAAAAAAAGCAGGGATAGAATACCACCTTATTTAATTCTTCTGGGCTTAGATGCTACGTTCTTGTGCTGCACCGATGTCTGCCGATCAGACAGATAATTTGCGGTGCACCTTTTGAGACTAGGTGGAAGATGGGACTCTAACAAGCCTTGCAATAAGGTGCCGTGGTTGACTGTATCAAAAGATTTTTATAAAACTATCTCTAATAGTATTGTTACGTACCATATATGTATGTATATGTGTATTGGAAATTTTTTTAAGATTAAAACTGTAAGCCCCATTTCGTCAAAATAGGCGAGGTCCTTATTCGCTTTTGATCGTCTCTATACATAATACCAAGGACCATATTTTCGCCATATTTGCAAAATGATATCAACGGCTTTTTATTAACGGTTTGCAAAACTTTTAAATATTATTCTGCTTAGTGTGGGCGGCGCCACGCCCGTTTTACAAAATTGTAATAAATTTATATAATACATCGTAACTTTTTGTTATCTACTCGACAAGTTTCACAATTTCATCAGTATGCTATGTTAAGGCATTGTTTCTTTTTCCATTTTTGAAAGTGGGCGTGGATATAATCTGATTTCGCCCATTTTCAGTACCGATATATCACCGACGATGGTGTAGAGCTATTAACTTCATCCACCAAAATTTCACAGTCGAACGAAAAAGCTATATTGCGTGACAAGTTAAAATTTATCGAAATTTTATAGAGCTAGCAGCTTTTCCGCCGTTGTTTGATGGTAGCGGGCTCCGCCTACCCCACCGACAATCCTGGGTTCACACCACGCGCAAAGCAACATCAAAATTTTAGAAACGCCTTCTGCCATGGAAAGCTCATCAGTGAAAACTCGTCTCCCATGCAGACGCCTTTCGGAGTCGGCATAAAATAAGTAGGTTCCGTCCCGCCAATTTGTATCAAAAATTAAAAAGGAGCACGACGAAAATTGGAAGAGAAGCCCGGATTTAAATCTGTTCGGAGGTTTTCGCGCCTTACGTTTATCTATAAAAAATAAAGATTTTCATAATTTTGTTGGAGTTTGTGATTCTGGACAATAAACACATATTTTTCTTTTACTACCATATGCAGAAATCGTCTCTCATTCTACCATTGCCAAAAAGTCGGGTCAAGTTAAACGCTTTTACCGCATCGTCGACGATCTCAATTTATGCTCAAGTTATGGTGCTAATGGACTGAAGTTTGTTGACCTTAAACACGTAGACCATCGGCGCTCGGTAAAGTATCGGGGAAAAGTATCGGGGTAAAGTCTCAATACTTTACTCAGTAGTCGTATTGCTCTATCACTAGTCAGGAGGAGCTCGATCGTCTTTCTTCATATTCTCCGCCACTCCGCACACACAATGCAATTTAACTGCTGATTTCGGACTCTTTCGGACACTATTTATACTTTTTTTATGGTTTCAGAAATAATTCAAAACCAGGTGAACAAACAGTTTTCGTTCCACCTCATAACAAAGTCAAGATAATTAAGTATATTATTTGCTAAATTGTTTGTTATTCTATTTCAAAAAAAAAAATATTTCTTTTATTTGCTTATATGTTTATGTGTATTAGGGTGTTTCAAAATATTATAGTGAAAAAAAAACTGCAAAATCATGGGTCATTTAGAAGGCAGTACCCAATTCTGTTTGAAACAAATAGAAACGTAAATTTTTTTACAATTTATGAAAAAAAATGCCTTACTATATTTGGTTATTTTAAATTAAGAATCTTTTTGAAAATAAATTCATTTTAGAGGAAACACAAATTATCAAGATTAAATCCTTATATTTTGCCTATGGAAGTACGGTTTCTGAAGGCTTTCCAAAACGGCCTTTTTTTGGTTCAGTCGGAACTTGTATTCGATTGGCCTCTACAATCTGCAGCAACAACTGTTTTCCTCCTCATCATTTGTTATGACTTCGTTAAAATCTTGAATAAATTTAAAAACTCTTTGATTTTATTAGCTATACTTCTCTTTTTTTAATTCTGGCTCCTGTTCCCATTAACTGGGGTGTTTATTTGAAAAAATTTGCTTAATGTTTAGCTTAGTAAACAACAGCATTATTCCACTATTAGCAAAGTCGGTCAATTTACATTTATCATTTAGTAAATTGGCATTACTTCTAATATTTCTTAGTGATTCAGGGACGGACATCTTATTCACAATGTTCACTTTATTTTCATAGTTCGCTTTCTTGGAATAAAGGTGATAATCCGAGCAGTTCCTTGGATAGGTACCATAAATGTTACTGCAATGCTTTCTTGCAATTTTAGTTATCTCTTCATCAATTTCGTTATATTTTTCAACCTTTTTTCAAAAAACTAGGCCATATCGAGCTGCATTACTGCTGATTTGATGGGATCAAGGGGTTGTGTAGCGCAATATATAGCTTCTCCAGCCCAATTGTCACCTCACCTTCGAGCGGCGAATCCCGTTTCACCAACAGACGAGGCCTTGGCGACTCCAAGCTCCTCATGGAACTTGGGGGTGGGGAGGGAGGGATGGCCTGAAGGTTTAATGTGGCCATATAAATCGTTCCCGAGATGGTGGGGCCAGCACCTTAATGGTGCTGTGTTACCGGAGCGTATCGGATCTGTATCCGACAAAGGACCATCACATCGGTAACACTCGCCAAAGCCTTCGGGCAGTAACCTAATCGCTACAACAACAACAACAACTGCTGATTTGATTATTTTCACAGCTTTTTACGTACAAAAGTGCTCCAAAATGGATAAACCTGTCCCAAGGTAAGGTCCTTGACTATGGAAAAGAAACAATTTATATGCTGAGCCATCCTGCGAGCGTGATGTATAGGCCCAGGTGCTCTCCAGTGAACTTTTTATTTTGGTTGCCCCAACACCAATATCGTCAGTTCAATAAGTTCGAGGTAGTCAAATCGATGTGCAATGGAATCCTGCATTATTCCTTAACTCAACTTCTCCAGGAGAAAAAATTGTGGTGTGTGGTCTGATCGAACACCTTTTTTCTAAGACTCTTTAACCTTTTAAATATGGGAGTTTCAGGTGAACTTGAAGCTCCCGAACATAAGGTAATACTATTGCCATTATGTGAGGGACACACGGTAACCATAGAAGTTCATTCTTCAGCTGTTTTTCATTGAAAATGCATTCACCACTCTTGATACCATTATCTTAGGCTGTTATATCGTAGCTCGCACCAATTGCTTTATCGTTGAGATCCAATGTCATAAGAGTTTTAAGTACTGCATCTCCAGTTTCCTAGCATGTTGCACTACCCGCTTTTTGGCACCCCCAGCAATTTCTCATTTCCATCAGATAAGTAAACTAGTACTGGTAGCCTATCCATATTTTGTGAACTTGAAATATCAGGCAAGATTTCGCCGTCTTAGTTAACGCAAATTGTCACTTTGATATCTTCTAGGTAACACATCAACTCTGTCGAAAATGTGCCTTGCTGCTTCTCGTTACTTCTTGAAATCGGAAATGCCGGCTGATCATGGTCAAGTGCGGCGGGAATAGGAATAAGCCCTCTCATATAAGCAGTTTCTCGTATCTTATGACTGATGAGTATATTGCACGTATTTTTATTTAGAAATATTTATCGAGCCACACTCGCCCCATCTTATATGAAAAACTAGACAACTTCCAACTTTTGTTGTAGGCAAAGCATAAAAAGAGGAATTCGACATTTGCTTTGGCTAAGGCTATTTTCACAATTTGCAAGTGAAATTATTTTTTCCACTCATTAGTAATTTTCTAACATTTTTCATCGTTCAAAACTACATTTTTACATATGAATAGGTGAGAAAATTTGTTAGCAAGTTTTTTGTTTCATAGTGAGAATGTTAACAAGAGTGCTCCGAGAAATTTCCTTTTCACATAAATTAAATAGGATTCAATTGCTAAGTTTGAAGTTCCTTTATATTAACAACGCAACATCTTTCGTGATTATGGCGATGCTACCGGAATTCATAAAATTGCGATGAACGCATCTAACTGAAAAACTTCATTGTGGCTCGGCCTTTACAGCCTCACGATCGAAAACTTTATTCCGGTCTGAAGACCTTGCCACATTCATGCCAAAAACGTTGTTTTAAACCTTTGGTGAAGAAACCATCTATCTAATAAAACTTTTTCAAATTCTTTTTGGAAGAAGGTTAATATAATTCATCATCAGTACCATTTTTGTATAGCTTTTAACACTTGAACTATCAGCTTAGTCTACATCGGGTATAATAATAGAAGAAGACGTAGATTTTCCAGCAGGATCCGGCATTTACCTTTGTTTTTCATCTTTTTCAAATACTGATTGTCTTGAGATAAAACGATCATTTTTCTCTCAGTTCTTCGGTCAATAGGCTTTATTTTCCTATGAGTTAAGCGGGGATTAGCCGTATTGGTTTAAATGTATGAAAACATTTATTTGAAGCAAATTTTAATTTTATAATTTATTTAGTAATTTGAACCCGCACTCCTACGTTGTTTGAAGTGTTACAAACGCATTCAGCCACGTCATGCCTTAGTTGTTGTAAAGGTTTTCCCAATTGTTCTCATTGGATATTCTTAAACGGTTTTATTTAGATTGACTTCACAGGCTGGTTGGACAGCACTTTTTTGTAATTGAAATTTAAGTAACTTCCCGATAAGCTACAAGTTTGAAACTTGGAATATTGTTCAAAACGCCGCTAGGTGGCGCAAGGATCAAGATATTCACAAAAATCGTATTTGTGGTCCGATTTGGCTCATATTTGGAACACATAATACATACAAGAATAGAAGGCGACCTATGAACAAATCGCCGCTCGGTGGCGCAAAGATCGAGATATTAAAAAAATCGTATTTGTGTTCCGATTTGGTTCATATTTGGAACACATAATACATACATGAATAGAAACCGGTGTATGATGTCCGATTTGGCTCATATTTGGAACAAATATTACATACAGTCCGGTAGAAGTGACATCAAAATATTTTGGAGTTGGAGGAGGGACAAGCATACGTGGCGCAGAGTCGAGTAAAGTCTTTGGAAGAATTATGTGTTGAGGACTTAGATTGTAAGAAATTGTCGGGAACGAGTCCTTAATAATGAGTCAATAAATGAATTAAATGGAATGAGAAATGATAGGCAATTAAATAAAGACTAAAAACTTGAAAATAAAATAATTAAAAAAAATTTTAAGTAAAACGGTTTTATTGAAAACAATACTTACATGAAGTAAAAAGAATACTAAAAGGTAGAAAATAATTAGGTAGGTCCTATGTACTAGCCATCACACTCCTCGTCAATCCAGGGCGTTGATCAGACAATTAAATAAAAGCGTTGGACGCGCAAAATTTCTATTGATAGTCATATATAAAACCAACTGAACCTTAATCAGGTTATGCTACGCCTTACATTTTTAGAAATTTTAAGCGACCAACGCTTTTATTTAATTGTCTGATCAACGCCCTTGAGTGATGAGGAGTGTGGTGACTAGTACCTTGGACCTACCTAATTATTTTCTAGCTTTTAGTATTATTATTACTTCATGTAAGTATTGTTTTCAATAAAACCGTTTAACTAAAATTTTTTTTAATTATTTTATATTATTTTACACACTACATACTTCGTATGTAATTATTTGTTAAACTTATGCTTGTTGGTAAGGCCGTTTCAAAGAAACCGGTATTGTTGCTGTTTTTGTTATATTTTATAGAACTACAAGGAATTAGCCAGTGTTGTCTATTTGTATAAGTTAAGCGGTTTATTTTCTTTAAAGTTACCGAATGTGAACACACACTTTTTGGGTTTTCAAATGATTGCTTCGTATCTTAAGAAGTTGTACAGAACTGCCTATGTTGTACAGTTCTGAAATTTTGCATAGTTTTTTTTTTTTTTGTTATATGTAACCTAATTGGAGTCGCTAGGTCTCTAAAATAAAATTTTAGATTTTTTTTGAACCACCCTAATGTGTATATATGTATTTTCACAGTTGAAATATGGTATTGATACCATGACTACATATTTAATGATTAAATACGGAAAAGTACACAGACCCCACTAATTAAGTTCTATTTGTTCCCAAACTAATTTTCTGATCTATTGTATAATGCCACAAAACCCGAGTAAATACGGAAAAGTACACGTAACCAGCTAACTAGGTTCTATTTGATTCCAAACTGATCACATGGTCTATTGTATTCTGCCTTAAAACCAGAGTTGGAACACTGCAGAAAATTAAGTCGACTAACATAATCAACATCTTGTGTTAAGTATAAGTGAGGCGATAATTTCTTATGGATTTAAGTACCATACGGCTTCAATAGGAGTATAGGAATTCATTTTCAAGCTGGCATATGTTGCGGAATTAGTACTAAAAAGAATATAGATTTGGTGAGGATATTTAAACGTGAAATCAGCAGGCCAAACAGGGATTCATGGAAAAATTTCTGTCATAGAATGCCCCAGCGAAATGGCAAATCTGAGGAAAATCCTATCTACGGGAGATGCATTTCAGGGACTGATGAAATAGGAGAACGGGAAATGGTCATACATCGATAGGCAGGCGGTCCCTTCAAGATATGATACTGCAATTTTGTTGCAACGTCTAAAGTCCACATACGGAGCGAGAAGTACCAAGATTGGTGACAGGTACAAAAATTTAATGGGCAGTAAATACTTTTGCCTAGTCCAAATCACCGGGTCTAGCTATGTTGCTGGTGGAACGATTGTAAAATAAATAAAATAAATGTAAGGCGCGATAACCTCCGAAGAGGATGAGCTTCTCTTCTATTTTGCGTCGTGCTCCACTTGATTTTTTCCTACAAGTTGGCGGGACGGGACCTACTCGTTTTATGCATTCTGACAGGAGTCAGTGAGATTTGAAAACTGGCGTGGTGCCATTTAAAAACCAAACTTGTTGTATATACTAAACGGAACGTAACGGCATCTGCAAGGCGGCTGAGTTTTCACTGAGAGCTTTTCATGGCAGAAATACACTCGGAGTGCTTCCCACACACTGCCGACGGCCGACCCCGCTTAGAAAAATTTTCTTCTAATTTAAAAAAGATGTTTCTAAAATTTTGATGTTGCTTTGCCCGGCGCCTGAATCCAGGATCTTCGATGTGGATTGCGGAGCACGCTACCATCACACCACGGCGGCAGCCGATTGTAAAAAAGGCTTAGGATAATCTTTGAGGGTTACATAATAATGAACCTTGTCCCGAATTATTAAAGAACGACTTGCATAGTCGGGCTTATTAGTTTGGCATTTTTTCTACTCAAAACTGTAGAGAAATTAGTAGGTGGTAGAATACGCCGCCTAGCACACCGAAGATCCTGGGTTCAACTACCGCGCAAAGCAACATCACAAATTTGGAAACAGTTTTTGTGCAGTGATTTGGCAAACACCCTGTGTATTTCTGCCATTAAAAACTTCTCAGAGAAAACACGTCTGCCTTACAAATACTGTACGGGGTCGGCAGACCTAAGAAGAAATCCTCTCGAGGCTTGCAACCGTGGGATTGTAAACAGATCTCAACAGGTTAGTTTACGTCTCCTGCGACTGTAAGCGAGGGGAGGACTGCCGCACCAGCACCACCCCAATCCAAGGTGTTAAGGTACCCGTGCCGATGGATGAATGGTCAGCGGGTAGGTTATTAGAATTGCTGATCCCGAACGGTCCCCTCCGACGCCCGGGCGAGGTCGGTTGTATAAGTGCCTTCTCAATGCATACCGGCTCTGCGGACGAGTGAGCAACCCTTTCCGGCTTACTCGTGGGACCAACATGAACGAAAACATAACTAATAAACAAAAAACAAAAAAAAAACATAAACTCCGACATAACGACAATGGACATAATCGAATCCCCAACGGACGTAACGCTGACGGAGACCGCGACGGCGACGACGATAAGGACAACGACTACTGACTTTGACAACCACAGGGCCCCGTTGCCACATGCGACGGATTCTGAAGAGGAGACGCTTCTCGCCTCCAGTCAGTAGACGATAAATAGCGTTTGCTGTAGTACCATCCACAGTACACCCAAAGCGCTATCAGTGACAAAAACAACAGAAAAAAAGGTCCAGATGGGTACCAACCACAGAACCCAGGGACCAACTCCTAACTCCAACGCAGCTGGTGGTACCAACCACAGTACTCAGGCCTCCAAAGGAAAGAAGAAAAACAAAAGCCAAGGACAGATTAGGTGTAATAGGTACCAGCGAACGCTGTATACTCTACGGAGGATACAAACTGGCGAGATCGCAAGTGGTTCCGCGGACGTCGCATTCCTCACATCGGTTGTGGAGACGTATGAACGCTTCCAAAGGGAGCACCCGACTCCTCAAGAGCCATGACAACCAAGGTCGGCTGGGGGTGTTTCTCAAAAGAGAAATAGGTCCGGCTTTAAAAACAGCAATGAGGCTGTCTCGAAGAAACCCAAACGGGCGGACACGGAACAGACATCCAGGAGACACTTCAGCGAAGTAGCCAGAGACCACCTGCAAGTGGCCATAGTGGATGCTGACAGCCGATCGCCAGCAACGATTCAACAGAACTGGGTGGATATCGAGGTCGGGTTGTCGAAGCTTGCTATGCGACACGTGCGCGACAACCCGAATGGACCTCTCCCAGTCTTTGACTCCTCCGAGACCCTGAGAGGATACAGGATCATCAGGTGCGCGACCAGGTCTGGTTGGAATTTCTGACAAAATGTGTAGTACAAATTAGCGGAGAGGTAAACAACCTCCAGCTAAAGCTAATACCTACTTACCTAATACTTACCTCAGTGGCATCTAGCCCCCCCCCCCCCCCCTGGAGGACTCGGGAGAGAAGTTGCTGGACTGCATCAAACTGTACAACAGCAGCATTCCGGCCATTCCGGCGCCGCAGGAAGCGCCGTCGAAAACCAGTAAACCAATCCTGGTGGCCATCTGCGAGGAGTCCCTAGAGGCTCTGGCCAAGGCGGACTACAAAATCGCCTTTGCGTTTCGCATGGCCAAGGTAAAAGTATTCCGCGGAGACACGATCCCTGCTGAACACGGCCCTGGTGAAGTTGAAGGGGCAGGTAATCTGCTGCAGGGTGTCAACATCAAGGACGGGGACACAACAAAACACTAAGTTTATGCAGATTAAACTGCAGCACTCTAAGAGTGCTACAGTTAACCTTAAAACCCTTTTCGGTGAGGAGGATATCAACATCAGCCTAACGTAAGAAGCGAGGTAGGCCTATGGACAAACTCAGCAGAGGACTCCCTGGGCACACATCATCAATACTCACTTCCCAGGATACAGCACCAGTAAAAGAATCTCTCTGCAGGGACCCTCAGCCCTCAGAGGGCTTACTGGACAGGATAATAGATAGCGAAAAGATCAGGTTTGCTATCAATTGCTTCTCTCCATTCAAATCGCACGGTCTGGATGGCGTTATCCCTAATGCTACAAAAACTAGGTGATCCAATGATCCTCTGGCTGGAAACGGTATACAGAGCGAGTATCGCTCTGACCTATATTCCACAAAGCTGGAGAAAAACAAAAGTAATCTTTCTGCCAAAAGCGGGCAGACGCACACACGAAAACGCCAAAGACTACAGGCCAATAAGCCTCACATCCTTCATGATCAAGGTCCTTGAGAGGCTTCTGGATATCTATATTAGGGCAATAATAACAGGACCAAATCTGTCAAAGGCAAAGAACGCCTACGTGAAGGGTAGATCTACGGAGACCGTCCTCCATGAGCTAACGGGTTTTGTGGAAAAATCACTACACTACAAACAATTCACACCTGCACCTTTCTTAGATATAGAAGGCGCCTTCAAAACAATCGAAACCGGCACAATTGTGGAAGCCCTGCAAGGGGCCGGAGTTGACAACCACATCTGTGGATGGACTCAATCAATGCTGGAAAATAGAGCCATACAAGCGGATATGGGCTCAGTGACAAATACCCGCAAAGTGAGTAGAGGTACACCCTAGGGCGGGTCCTTCGCCACTACTCTGGGTCATTGCACTGAACGAAATACTACTCGAACTCGACAAGAATGGTGTAAGACAGTAGCATACGCAGACGATGTGGTCATTGCAGTCTCGGGGGCTTTTCCCTACACGCTAAGCGACATCCTTCAGGGCGCCTAAGCAGACTGCACACCTGGGCAGCATCGTGCGGCCTCAACATCAACACTAGCAAAACAGAACTGATACTGTTCAGTAACAGAACAAAAATACCAACTTTTCGACTACGCTCAATAGATGGAACGGAACTCTCGCTCTCTACTAGAGCTAATTACCTAGGCGTCGAAATAGACAACAAGTTAAATTAGAAAACCAATATCGAAAAAAAGAGTAGAGAGGCGTATATCGCATACTACTCGTGCAAGAGTATAGTCAGCAGAAATTGGGGGCTAAAGCCAAAACTTATGATGTGACTTTACACGGCGGTCATAAGGCCCATCCTGACGTACAGAGCCATAGCATGGTGGCCTGCCCTAAAGAAGCAATACAACACTAAAAGACTAGACAAAATACAAAGGGCAGCATGCGCAGGGGTAACAGCTGCACTTAGATCGTTCCCGACGGATGCACTAAACGTTATACTTAACCTGCTGCCACTGACCCTCCACATCAGATATACAGCGATCAGCACAGCCATCAGACTAAGGGAGTCTAAATGCTGGAAAGAAAAAGGCCACAGTGACATCTTAACAAGGCTCACCGATGTCGATTCGACAACAGATTACCCCTCAAAACACTGATTTTCGACAGAAATTACAAGATGCAGATACCCTCTAGAACGGATTGGTCGGACGACAGAGTTGGCATGGAGGAGGCCACCTTTCTCTACAATGACGGGTTCAAAATGGACTGCGGCGTTGGTGCAGTTATCTAATCCAACCAACTAAAAGTCGCAATCCCCATCCGTCTTCCAAACACAGCCAGCATCTTCCAAGCAGAGCTGCAAGGAATAGAGAGGGCCTGCATCTTCCTTTTGCAAAACCGGATAGACGGTGAGGTAGTTATATACTCCGACAGCCAAGCGGCACTCAAAGCGCTAAAATCACCGTACACATCCTCTAAAGCCGTCGATTACTGTAAAAGGATGTTACGTGAAGCAGCCAACCAGGCAGCTGTCACTCTCAGCTGGGTACCCGACCACAGGAACATTGACGGCAACGAAAAAGTGGATGAAATAGCAAAGCAAGGAACATCGTTAGAAGTCACGGAAGCAGTCGCGGTGCATCGACCACTCACATCAGTTAAAAGAGAAATTCTCACCTATCTAAGGAAAATATCAATCCGCGATTGGTACGCTACGGACACCTGTAGAATCACCAAATTAATATGGCCAAACTACACTCAGAAAAAACTCGAATGAAATGGCACTTAAGAAATTTTTTCCTCTTCGCATGGCCAAAATTTCTTCAAAATGAGGAAAAATTCCTCAATTTGAAGAATTTTTCCTCATTTTGAAGAAATTTGGCAATACGAATGAGGAAAAAATTTCTTAAGTGCCATTTCATTCCCATTTTTCTTCAATCGGGAGAAATTTTTTTCTGAGTGTACAACCAGAAAACAACCGATGACCTACTAAATAGGTCTAGGAAGGAAATATACAGAATCACGGCCACTATTGCAGGGTACTGACCGTTTGGCACACACGCGAATAGAATGGGTATCTCCTACAATGAGAGGTGTAGGAGCTGTAGACAGGAGGGTGCCGAGGAATCGGTTACTCATTTTCTATGTGAGTGCCCAGCCATCGCGAATCATCGGTCCCGAACTCTAGGCAGTTTTGTGTTTCCGGACTTAAGGGCGGTGTCAAACTGTCGAATCAATGACATCATTAGGTTTATTGATCTAATCAAGTGGTTTGAGTAAAACTATACGCAGGGTACATCAATCCAAAACGTAATTAGTTCCAGGAGGAAGTTCTTCAAAATGGCGCCTAGAGCGCTTCTTGGGCCCGGCTCCATAACCAACCAGGTCAGGGAGACAATGCATCTCCCGCCTCCGCCAAAATGCCAAAAGAGAGCACAGAAGCCAACCTTGAGGCCTATTTAGATTTCAACTCAACCAAAAAAACAAGCCCGAAAATATTGCAGTTGAGCCGAGGATGACGTTGTACATCCACTCAGACCAAAACACAAGAACGGAATGACTTTAACAGCTTAAAGCTTCAAATTTCATCAAATACTTACTTAAATGACTACCGATCTGTTATTTATTTGATAAATATCGAAAATGTCGTCTTTGTACACTTCTTATTTACATTATACATATCTTATGTAGACGATTATTGGGATATTACAAGTGGGATAAAATTATTTATCAGTTCCATTCATGAAAGGTATGTGTCTTCGGTACAGCCGAAGAAATTCCGGTCCTTATTTTGATGAAAGGAAGTGTATATTTATCCTTGTTTCTTTCAGCCATTACGCACTACCGTTATTTTTATTTATTTGAAGTCTACAAGAAATATAAAATGGTCGACTGCAAAGATGAAGAAATAGGTTTATAAAACCCACAAGTTAAAACTTTAAATACATCGAAATAATTTATTTATTATTAATATATTCCAACAATTTAGAAAATTGTTTAATAGTCTCAGTCGCGTATGGTAAAATTGAAAGTTCTTACATATAAATAATACAAAAAGAAAAAGAAAAGAAGAAATAGTGAAAAAGCGAAAAACAGATATCTTAAAATCCCAATAGAGAAAAAGAAGAAAGTACTATGTTTCGTGACCTCATTTCTAAAACGCAGTGCTCGGATGTCGAGAGTTATGTGTTTCGTCTAAACAAGCAATGCAGATTTGGAAGATTGCAGAAACTGAAGGCTTTATTGTATAAATAGTTTGGCACCTTTGTATGAATGACTTTTTGTATATAAAGGAGTGAAATACTGTGTTAGCCATAGTATAGGAAGCATTCCATACACTTCACACACTGTACTAATGATGTGATCATTCCCAGTCAGTGTTTTATTAAAAACTCAACCAAGATTTTTCGCTGTCTGAACATATTCTATAACTGCACCATCCAGCATTTTCTTGATCAAGTCTTGTGTATCGAAGCAATTTCTACGAATCACTACATTTAGACTTGTCAAGATTAATTGATATATCATTCGCAGCTGCCCATGCACTTATTCGCGTCAAGTCTGAGTTAAGTTCAGTAATACGCTTACCAACACGATCAAGGGGACAACACATATAATTGAACACCATCAGCATAGATATGGGCATTACAATGTCTTACAATATTGAATCATTAATATACAGAACAAACAACAAACAAGTACGAAATTTTACCTTTCGCTACAAGTACACACAGCCTGAGATCTGTCGAAAAGATTAAGACCTAATCAAAGCAACGGTATGGCTAGAGAATTAAAAAAAATTTTTTTAGCTTGGAATATAAAAGCTTATGATCTACTGAGTCAACTGCTTTGAATAGTCGAGTAGGGTTATAAAGACTAGATTATTACCACAAATTTCCATGGCATTATTTTTCTTATGTGCAGGATTAATCTTAACAACTTAATATGTCACATATGTAAGAATCTTTGCTAGAATAATATTAAGGAATTGGTGGAAAACTACACAAAAAACAACCTACCCCAAAAAATTTTAGGGGTACGCAGACTATCAATGCTTAGCATTACGGGAGCCATGAAAACAACCCCGACGGCACTGTATGCCATTCTGCACATTCCACCTGTGGTCCTGATAGCAAAGAACATAGCTTTAACAACTGCAATCAGGTTCAGTGCAGCGCGGTAGCTGGAGCGCCGACCATACGGCCATAGTGTCAACAAACGTTTAAATACAAACACTTGTTTAATAGTAAATGGATTTTAGTTTAATATAAAGAATTTAAATAAATATAAAATACAAAGTTTAATTTATAAAAAGACAAATTTGACTTTGACAGCTCTGCCTTTCCTGCTCGATCCTATCTCCGGACGATTCTTCGCTGTCGTACCCATCGATATTATTGCAATTGTTGTAGTGATCGGATTTTTCAATCTCCAAGTCGTCGTCTACTAAACTTTGAGTACACCATAGTTAAATATTTTCATTTGGGAAGAGGCCTACATAGAGCTTTCGCGAGTTAAACTATCTGGCAGATCTTTGTACGACGGATCAAGCTTATGGGATGTACCAATGGGATGAGGTAGATAGTTCACCATGATCAAATCTCCTTCGTTGTATGTTCTTGCTGTCTTATGGTTCGCATCAAACCGTTCCTTTTATTTGGCCCTTTCAGAATTGATTTGAATTTAATTTAATTTAATTTAATTTATATATTTCTTACAGCTTATACTAAGCCTAGCTTATACCTATATATAGTAATTAATATATAATCTAATTAAATTAATTTATCTGTATCTATTGACTGCACAAATGGAGTGAGAGATGGGTAGCAGACGAATGACACCAATGCAAGGATTTTGCCAGTTGTATCTGACGCTGTTAACGTATTTAAAGTGCGAAGGCAACTTCTGAACGGCGATGCACTTACTAGGATGAGTGATGCGTTACAGTATGAGCTTCGGCTACTTTTTCATACGTGGGAAAGCTTCCTAGTGCCAGCGTAGAGTAATCGGGATGTATGCAATGCTATTGATGATTCGAAAGTTTGCCCATCTTGCACTAGAATGGCAGTGTTCTACAGTAATTGTACAATTTTTGTTTAAATTCCCTTATGTTACTAGATTTAACATCATTTGGTAATTCATTGTAGAATTTTAACCCTTTATAGTACAAATTACATTTGTCTGCTTCTGTTCTATAAACAGGTAGAGTAAAATCATTTCTTCTTCTTGTATTTATGGAATGAACATTTCTTACATATTTTATGTTAATTTTCAAATAATCAGGCAAGTTGCCTTCTATTATGTTTCTAATAAAATTCATCGTATGATAAAACAGTATATGTTTAATTCTTAGCCATTTTAGAGTGGCGAGCATATCTCTGATAGGTGTGTCATAGCGTTTCCTAAGAATAAATCGCATAGCTCGGTTTTGTTGCTTTTGCAATTTGTAAATTTGGTTATCTCTCATAATGAAGAATAATGTTGGACAATATATGAAGTGAGGTTCGATTATCGATATGTAAACCATTCCCTTTTACCGTCTACTTAAGTACTTGCAGGTTCTTTGCATGAAATATATCTTTTTGGCTATTTTCCCAGCCGTGTAATCGATGTGCTCACTAAAGTTGAGTTTATCATCGATTTTGATTCCTAAGTACTTGATAGTACTGAATTTGTCAATAGCTTCGTTGTTTATATTTAGAAGTGGTAACTCATTGTTTTGAAAATTCCTTCTTGAAATAACCATAAATTTTGTTTTGCTTATATTGAGTCTCAATCTATTCGAGCATAACCAATCATATACTCTATTTAAGTCTTCTTCTTCTATATATATAAAAAGAAGTGTACACTCCATAACTCGAGAACGGATAGAAAGATTGCCATGAAATTAGGAAAGATGCAGGAAGGAGAGATGATGGTTAGTTGATTTTGAAATCCCAAATCGGTTTAGCCATATATCTATATATAAAAATGAATGATTGTATGTATGTCATCGATTAACTCAAAAACTACTACACCGATTATTATGAAAATTGGTACATATATGTATTTTTCCACGGGGAAGGTTTATGTAATGAGTACTTTGCTACAGGGTGACTAGGGTCTCGAGATATAGGCCAAAACGTGGACCCGGGTACCACTAGAATGTGTTTATACAATATGGATATCAAATGAAAGCTGCTGAGGAGTGGTTTAGTACAGGGTAGTTTTCATACTTATTAGTGACTAGGGTCTCGAGATATAGGCCAAAACGTGGACCCGGATACCCCTAGAATGTGTTTATACAATATGGATATCAAATGAAAGCTGTTGATGAGTGGTTTAGTACAGGGTAGTTTTCATACCTATTGGTGACTAGGGTCTCGAGATATAGGCCAAAACATGGACCCGGATACCCCTAGAATGTGTGTGTATTTTGGATATCAAATGAAAGCTATTGCTGAGAGCTTTTAAGTAATTTGCATTGTGATATTCGATTTAGTCGCATCAACCTGGCAAAACTGATAAATATCCATGCGAATCCGAAATAAAGTCATGAATTAATAATACCCACATACCTATTTACATACGTCCGATTCGATTTACCTGAAATTTGGTATATAAATTTGCCTATATTTGTATTTACGATGCTTTTTCCGGGAAGTAGACCAGAGACGGACTGGGACTGGGATTAGGACTGGGACTGAGACTGAGACTCGGAGTGGGACTGGGACTGAGACTCGGAATGGGACTGGAACAAAATACATACCACCCTCTGGGGCTGGCAATAAGATATGAAGAAGAATGAGAAAAACTTGAGGAAAGAGAAAAGAGAGAAGGAGACTGAGAAAGAGATAGAATGAGACGAAGATGGAGATAGATGAAGCGAAAAATACGGAGGGAGGAGTGAACACAAAGATTAGGAAAAGTGTAGAGGGGCGAGGGCAGATTTAGACGGAAAAAGCTTATTAAAATGTGTGCAGATATACCAAATTTAGGGCAGAACAACCTCTGCCGGGTCTGCTAGTAATTTTATATATATTTCAGTGATATTATCTCCATTAAGCATCAACAATGTATCGTCAGCAAAAAGTTTAATATCACATTACTTAAGAGAATTGGTTATATCATTAATATAGATATTAAACAATATAGGTGCCAGGACATACCCTTGCGGAAGTCCAACAGGCACCTCTCTTTTTTCAGACAGGGATGAACCAATTACAGTTCTTTGACTTCTCTTCATGATAAAGTCGTGGAACCATTTTAGCTCCGCTTCAGTAACACCTATACTATAGTTTTTTTAGCAATAAATTTTGATCAACATAACTTTAGAAAAAACTTTGTAAAATGGGTGTCACACCTACCATATTACGTCTTATATATATAGAATTATGGCCCACTCCCTTTTAAAATACTCTTTAATACCTTCTATTTGATACCCATGTCATACAAATACATTCCAAGGTTACCCTAAATTCATTTTCCTACGTGGTGATTTTCCCTTATTTTACCTCCAAATAAAAACTGGGCGTGGCTTCAACCGATTTCGCCCATTTTCACAGAAAACAATTATCGTCGTAGAATCTATGCCCTACCGAATTTCACAAGGATTGGTAAATTTTTGTACGACTTATGGCATTAAAAGTATTCTAGACAAATTAAATGAAAGAGGGCGAAGCCACAGCCATTTTGAAATTTCCGTTTAGTTTTGTATTTTGTTGCACCATATCATTACCGGAGTTGAATGTTGACATAATTTACTTATATACTGTAAAGATAATCAATTTTTTGTTAAAATTTGACTTTTAATTTTTATTTAGCACTAGCAGACCCGGCAGACGTTGTTCTGCCCAAAATTGGCCTATCTGCATACATTTTAATAAGCTTTTTCTGTCTAACTCTACCTTATCCCTCTACACTTTTCCTAATCTTTTTATTCACTCCTCCCTCCGTATTTTTCGCTTCATCTCCATCTTCGTCTCATTCTATCTCGTTCTCAGTCTCCTTCTCTCTTTTCTCTTCTCTCTAGTTTTTCTCCTTCTTCTTCATCTCTTATTGCCAGTCACAGAGGGTGGTATGTATTTTGTTCCAGTCCCACTCCAAGTCTCAGTCCCAGTCCTAGTCCTAATCCCAGTCCCAGTCCGTCTCTGGTATACTTCCCGGAAAAAAGCATCGTAAATACTAATATAGGCTAATTTATATACGAAATTTCAGGCAAATCGAATAGGACGTATGTAAATAGGTATGTGGGTATTATTAATTATTGTCTTTATTTCGGCTTCGCATGCATATTTATCAGTTTTGCCAGGTTGATGCGACTAAATCGAATATCACAATGAACTTTAGAGCTCTCAGCAAAAGCTTTCATTTGATACCCAAAATGCAAAAACACATTCTAGGTGTATCCGGGTCTACGTTTTGGGCTATATCTCGAGACCCTAGCCTCCCAGTTGTATGAAAATTATCCCTTACTATAGCACTCATCAGCAGCTTTCATTTGATATCCATATTGTATAAACACATTCCAGGGGTACCCGGGTCCACGTTTTGGGCTATATCTCGAGACCCTAGCCCCCCAGTTGTATGAAAATTATCCTGTACTATAGCACTCATCAACAGCTTTCATTTGATATCCATATTGTATAAACACATTCTAGGGGTACCCGGGTCCACGTTTTGGGCTATATCTCGAGACCCTAGCCCCCAAGTTGTATGAAAATTATCCTGTACTATAGCACTCATCAACAGCTTTCATTTGATATCCATATTGTATAAACACATTCTAGGGGTACCCGGGTCCACGTTTTGGGCTATATCTCGAGACCCTACCTCCAATTGTATGAAAATTATCCTTTACTATAGCACTCATCAGCAGCTTCCATTTGATATCCATATTGTATAAACACATTCCAGGGGTACCCGGGTCCACGTTTTGGGCTATATCTCGAGACCCTAGCCTCCCAGTTGTATGAAAATTATCCTGTACTATAGCACTCATCAACAGTTTTCATTTGATATCCATATTGTATAAACACATTCTAGGAGTACCCGGGTCCACGTTTTGGGCTATATCTCGATACCCTAGCCTCCCAGTTGCATGAAAATTATCCTGTACTATAGCACTCATCAACAGTTTTCATTTGATATCCATATTGTATAAACACATTCTAGGGGTACCCGGGTCCACGTTTTGGGCTATATCTCGAGACCCTAGCCCCCCAGTTGTATGAAAATTATCCTGTACTATAGCACTCATCAACAGCTTTCATTTGATATCCATATTGTATAAACACATTCTAGGGGTACCCGGGTCCACGTTTTGGGCTATATCTCGAGACCCTAGCCCCCCAGTTGTATGAAAATTATCCTGTACTATAGCACTCATCAACAGCTTTCATTTGATATCCATATTGTATAAACACATTCCAGGGGTACCCGGGTCCACGTTTTGATCTCAAGACCCTAGGTACGTGGCGAAAAAAAGGGTAGACGTTGGCCGATTCTCAGACCTACCCAATATGCTCACAAAATTTCATGAGAATCGGATCAGCCATTTCGGAGGAGTTCAGCCTCTAAAACCGTGGCAGAAGAATTTTATATATTAGATTTTGAGTATTTTCCCGGCAAGTATTCGAATTTTTCTCACCTTTAAAACCTTCCCCAGACCTCCACGAATAATTCAAGACCAAGATAAGATAAATCCGTTCAGCCGTTCTCGAGTTTTAGCGAGACTAACGAACAGCAATTCATTTTTATATATATAGAGATACATATAGTAATAGGAGGAACGTGCCTGCCAAATTTCATCATGATATCTTCAACGACTGCCAAATTACAGCTTGCAAAACTTTTAAATTACATTCTTTTAAAAGTGGGCTGTGCAACGCCCATTGTCCACAACTTTACAAATTTTCTATTCTGCGTCATAATGTCAACCCACCTACCAAGTTTCATCGCTTTATCCGTCTTTGGTAATGAATTATCGCACTTTTTCTGTTTTTCAAAATTTTCGGTATCGAAAAATTGGTGTGGTTATAGTAGGATTTCGTTTATTTTAAATGGCGATCTGGCATGAGTTCCCAGGTAGCTACATACCAAATTTCATCTAGATATCTCAAAATTTTCTCAAGTTATCGTGTTAACGGACAGACGGACGGACAATGCCCAGATCATTTTGATATATAGAAGTCTATATCTATCTCGATTAGTTTATGCCCTTACGGATTACCGTTATGCGAACAAAATTAATTAATATGCTCTGTGAGCTCTGCTCAGCTGAGTATGAAAACATTCGCGTGATCATTCCAATCCCTTGGAACTACCAAGCACCAAGTAAGAAAATGTTCAATTGACAAATGATGAGCTTCAAATGAAGTTATTTTGCAGATTTCAAAGGAAGCATTTTGCTCGCTACTAAACACAATCAAGAACCATTTCCGCAAACGCGTTCGAGGGAAAGGTTTACCCCTATTTTGAAATTATGCGCCACATTCAGAATCCTTGCTGATGGCAGCTATCAAAAATGCTGTGGAAATCATTTTGGTGTTGGACTGGTTTTAGATATTATTGAGGAGCATATTTGTGCGAATTGGATTAAAACCCAAACATCAAATATTTTTATTTTACTCTAAAACAGGATTCCCAGGAATAGTGATTAGTATCAATGGGACTCACGTTCGCATAATTTCATCTATTTTGGCTGCGTCCGAACTGCGGCCAGCCTCGTCCAACTTCGGAATGTCGTTCCACAAAGTCAAAAAGTTATTCAATGTAATCCTTCGTTTAAACGTTGTTTTTTCTATAATTGCGTACAAAATTGTTGATTATTGTTTGATTAAAAACGGTTTAACTACCGGCTTTAAATTTTTTGTTTTTTTTTTGGTAACGTTTTATGAGCCCTGCACCATCTAACTCTTATCAAAGGTGGTATCAAAAGACGCGTTTCTGTCTCCATTTTTAGGATTCGAAAGCGGAAATTAAAATTTTTTTCTGTCGAAAAATATTTACAAAATCCACAAAATGGCCCGAGAGGGTCCGAAATATGAGGTCCGATTCACAGTTTTTTTGCACAGAACATCTTTTTGCGTTGGCGGCTTTTGGCCGCGATTTGTAAAAATAACCCTGGGTGGGTCCAACGCCTTTCTGCATTAGTGTGTGCAAAAAATCTGGCAAATACAACAACAACATGATATGACAGAAATAAAATTTTTAATTTTTGTTTTCGGATTCTTAAATCGGAGATGGAAACGTGTCTTTTGATACCAACTTTGAAAATTTTTTTTAAAATTAGGTGGTGAACCGTCTTGTAAAACGCTACAGTTTTTCAAAACAACTGCAAAATTGTATGAGACAACTGCTAGTAATCAGTTGTAAGATTTTGACGTCTTTGACAACGACAACAACACAAGGTTGTAAACGGTAATGCCACAAAAAGTTGTTAGACAAGATAACTCAACCGACATTTGTTTTGACAGGTTGAGTTGTAATCTGTAATACCAAATTGCGAAATTTGAACCCAACCAGAATTGAGTTGTAAGCGGTAATAGGGGCATACATCGTTTTCGCGTTTATCTTTTTCAAATGAATTTACAGGGATTCAAGCAGTCGATAAGAACAATACACAGCTTTATAGCTCCGAAGCTTCCAAATTTGCGCAAATTTTTTCTTTTCGCTCGCTGATTACTTGCTGAATTTTTACTTCTGAATTTCGACTTCTGAAATTTGACTTATGAATTTTGATTTCTGAATTTTTGTTTCGGAGTTGTGACTTCTGAATTTTGGCTTTGTGAAAAAAGAGTACTGACTAATGATTTCTGAATTTATGGGGCGAACCAATATATCGGCACTCTAATGTTTGTGAGTGTACCTAGCATGTTGTAGCAATATAGGAGTATTACATATATGATAAATAGTAAATATTCTGTTTTGATTTTATTGTCACCTCTTAGTCCAAAAATCATTTAGTTGATGTGGCAAACATTTTTTTTGATGTAATTCATCAATAATGATTCGTGAATGAGACGTCATTAATTAATATTAATCAAATGTATTTGTGGATTTTTTATAGGGGGACGCGTAAATTGTTTAGCCCCGGGCCCGGATTTTCTCTCTACGGCCCTGAACATAATCAATATCTAATGTGGAGTATAAGTGAGGCCCTAATTTGTTAGGGATTTTAGGGTCTGTTCAACTATCAGATATTCATAAAAGTTAATAATTACTAGGCGGTTTTTATAGCAGTATAGAAATTCAATGGTACGGTGGGGTTGAACTGCTGACCTGCATCACTTTAGAATGGCTGCAGAAAGTTCCTCCAGACATTCAAAGACATGAAGGGGGTGAACAGAGCACCGATACCCACGATACCAAAGGCCAAGTTTGCATTCCACGTGTGGTGAAGTCAGAGGATATACAGGATTGGAAGGTGTTAGATGTATATCGAGCCTCGGAGGGGGCCAGAACTACATCCTCCATATTAATAAGAAATCGGAGGATGCGTTGCACTCATAGCTAGGGAAAGTGTTTTTAGAAAGAGGAGTCCTAAAGACAATAACCCTATAATGTTAAAAGCAGTGGACGTCGAAAAGGACCTCGAGAACCTGAACCTACTGCAAAGACACTGGGAGCAGCTTTTTCGTTATTATTTTGCCCCAAGGATTGATCATGGGGATGTGTTGCAACAACTGCTGTTGAAGTAAATGCGGAATTATTTTAGAAACTGTCACTTCAGTCGAGGCAGACGTAGTTGTGGAGGAAGCCCCCTTATCCCTCGAACTTCTTTATTGAACTAACGCCGTCTTAGTCCTAGTACCCTTATCGGGTTCAGGATTTTTTTATTTCGGTCACCGTCTAAGAACTTTACTTGAAAGACATTTACCGAGACATTCGAGTCCAAGCTTAGTTTTGGATAAGACTTCTTGTGAGATTTTATTTACTTGATTCCGAGAAAAAATGTTTAAGCAGCACATCCCAACCGTCCTGATATATTGTGAGGAGACAGTAAGTGGTCTAGTGGTGAAATGAAAGTGAAAGAAAGTTGTGTTACCCCAATTAGTTGTAATAACGAATGAACAATAAAGTAATTATTACTACCCAGCTCTGACTACGACCCCCACTTCCATTATCACCCACCTCAATTTTCTTATATATGGAATCTCTATACCAAATATCGAAAGCCTGCTCCACCTGACCGACAAATTTCAATATTATTGTTTGTATAAACTACGTAGTGAAAATATTGCAGTTTTTGAGATCACATTAATTTGTATGTAGACCTTCTAATGCCCAGTAGTGTTCCTTCTCGGGATGTTGCTACCCGGGCAGTAAAGAGAGGAATTAGTCAGTTTTCCGAATATTCAGCTGATCAAAGAGGAACCCCTTAACAAAATTTCAAGCAATTCAGTCCATTAGTTATTTTTTATTAGTCACTTACCGGAAAGGTCATAAATTTATTGTACATCACCAAAAATTAAATCGGACCGACAAATCAATATTTATTAATAGATAATACAAAAACCAATATTGTCATTACGATTGTTGTGTGGAATATCACCCTATATCAGCTGCCATTTCGATTACGCCCTACCAGAGCATAAATTCAATATGCTTTGACGTGAGTTGGTGAAGAAGTGATGATATTCCACTTAGCAGTCGATTTATAACAGTACATTAACAATTAATCACTTCGTTTATAAACTGTAGAACTTTTTCATTAGTTATATCTGTATATACACCTGGAAATTCGGAGCTTCCACAACCCTTCCCAATTACTACCACCGCACAAAGTTCTCCTCTCACAACGCCTGGTGCCCCAGAATCACCATAACATGCATCACTTCCACCAAGTCCAGCACAAATCATTGTTTTTGTTAAAAGTAATCCTGCCGCCTTATAAATGTCCAAGCAATCTGGCGTCGCTACTATGGGCACAACCGCAGTTCGGAGTTCATCTACATGATCCTCACTACGTTCACTTATTGAACCCCATCCACTAATTCGCATTTGTGTGTTTGGTGTTAATTCAGTACTGCAAAGTGGAATTATGTCCACTTTAGAACATTTGATGAAGGGTTCATTCACTTTAATAGCACCAACATCCATATGATTATATCTGGATCTATAACCAGGTGGAATAAATGTCATCTTCACTGTGCGAGTTTGTCCAGTTTCGAGTGCTCTATTGGTTACACCAGCTGTAACCATAAGTTTTGCTTTTCTGTGTTTCAGGCAATGTGCAGCTGTAATCACTATTTCCACACTGACTAATGCACCAGCGCATTCTGGTTTTCTTTTATAATATATTTCTACCATATATGGGCTATCCTCTATCATCGACAATACGCCATTAACAATGCGAAATCCCGAGTTCGCATAGTTTAAAACGCAGCTAAGAACGGCGAAAAGAAGCGTAAAAGGATTACGTAGATTCATTCTTTCTTGTTCGAATTTTACCGTCAATTGTTAGGTATAAATTAAAGGAAGAAAGCTTTTGTTGGCTTTATATAAACAAATATATAGCTTGAGGAAATTTTTTAAAGTATCTGCTAAAATTTGAAACGCAGATGAACAAACAGTTTTTGTTCTACCAAAATAAAAAATTCAAGATAATTAAGCATATTCCAGCGAAATGAAATTAGCGTGACGTTGGCAAAATATTTACTTATTTCAAAAGAAAACTCTGATGTTGCCACTGAGGATATTTTCGCAAGGTTATTACGTATTTTAAATTTATGAAAAACAACTCCAGGAGCAGGGCCGTAGAGAGAATATCCGGGCCCGGGACTAAACAATTTACGGGCCCCCTATAAAAATCCACTAATATATTTGATTAATTTGAATTAATGACGTCTCATTCATGAATCATTATTAATGGATTATATCAAAAACAAGTAAGGAAGGTTAAGTTCGGGTATAACCGAACATTACATACTCAGTTGAGAGCTATGGTGACAACATTAGGGAAAATAACCATGTAGGAAAATGAACCGAGGGAAACCCTGGAATGTGTTTGTATGACATGTGTATCAAATGAAAGGCATTAAAGAGTATTTTATGAGGGAGTGGGCCATAGTTCTATAGGTGGACGCCATTTAGGGATATTGCCATAAAGGTGGATCAGGGTTGACTCTAGAATGCGTTTGTATGATATGGGTATCAAATTAAAGGTGTTAATGAGTATTTTAAAAGGGAGTAATCCTTAGTTCCATAGGTGGACGCCGTTTCGAGATATCGCCATAAAGGTGGACCAGGGGTGACCCTAGAATGCGTTTGTACAATATGGGTATCAAAAGAAAGGTGTTAATGAGTATTTTAAAATGGAGTAATCCTTAGTTCCATAGGTGGACGTCGTTTCGAGATATCGCCATAAAGGTGGACCAGGGGTGACCCTAGAATGTGTTTGTACAATATGGCTATCAAATGAAAGGTGTTAATGAGTATCTTAAAAGGGAGTAATCCTTAGTTCCATAGGTGGACGGCGTTTCGAGATATCGCCATAAGGGTGGACCAGGGGTGACCCTAGAATGTGTTTGTACAATATGGGTATCAAAAGAAAGGTGTTAATGAGTATTTTAAAAGGGAGTAATCCTTAGTTCCATAGGTGGACGCCGTTTCGAGATATCGCCATAAAGGTGGACCAGGGGTGACCCTAGAATTTGTTTGTACAATATGGGCATCAAATGAAAGGTGTTAATGAGTATTTTAAAAGGGAGTGAGCCTTAGTTCTATAGGTAGACGCCGTTTCGAGATATCGCCATAAAGGTGGGCCAGGGGTGACTCTAGAATGTGTTTGTACGATATGGGTATCAAATTAAAGGTATTAATGAGGGTTTTAAAAGGCAGTGGTGGTTGTTGTATAGGTGGTCGCATTTTCGAGATATCGCCATAAAGGTGGACCAGGGGTGACCCTAGAATTTGTTTGTACAATATGGGTATCAAAAGAAAGGTGTTAATGAGTATTTTAAAAGGGAGTAATCCTTAGTTCCAATGGTGGACGCCGTTTCGAGATATCGCGATAAAGGTGGAGCAGGGGTGACCCTAGAATTTGTTTGTACAATATGGGTATCAAAAGAAAGGTGTTAATGAGTATTTTAAAAGGGATTAATCCTTAGTTCCATAGGTGGACGCCGTTTCGAGATAACGCCATAAAGGTGGTATAGAATTATGGCATTTTTTTCATTTTTGGTAATTTCGATATCGAAAAAGTGGGCGTGGTCATAGTCGGATTTCGTTCATTTTTCATACCAAGATAAAGTGGGTTCAAGTAAGCACGTGAACTAAGTTCATTAAAGATATGTCGATTTTTGCTCGAGTTATCGTGTTAACGGCCATGCGGAAGGGCAGACGGACGACTGTGTATAAAAACTGGGCGTGGCATCAACCGATTTCGCCCATTTTCACAGAAAACAGTTAACGTCAATAAATCTATGGCCGTACTAAATTTCAAAAGGATTGGTTAATTTTTGTTCGACTTATGGCGTTAAAAGTATCCTAGACAAATTAAATGAAAAAGGGCGGAGCCACGCCCATTTTGAAATTTTCTTTTATTTTTGTATTTTGTTGCACCATATCATTACTGGAGTTGAATGTTGACATAATTTACTTATATACTGTAAAGATATAAAATTTTTTGTTAAAATTTTACTTTAAAAGAAATTTTTTTTAAAGTGGGCGTGGTCCTTCTCCGATTTTGCTAATTTTTAAAGCGTAGATATAGTAATAGGAGTAACGTTCCTGCCAAATTTCATCATGATATCTTCAACGACTGCCAAATTACAGCTTGCAAAATTTTAAATTACCTTCTTTTGAAAGTGGGCGGTGCCACTCCCATTGTCCAAAATTTTACTAATTTTCTATTCTGCGTCATAAGTTCAACTCATCTACCAAGTTTCGTCGCTTTATCTGTCTTTTGTAATGAATTATCGCACTTTTTCGGATTTTCGAAATTTTCGATATCGAAAAAGTGGGCGTGGTTATAGTCCGATATCGTTCATTTTAAATAGCGATCTGAGATGGGTGCTCAGAAGCCTACGTACCAAATTTCATCAAGATACCTCAAAATTTACTCAAGTTATCGTGTTAACGGACGGACGGACGGACATGGCTCAATCAAATTTTTTTTCGATCCTGATTATTTTGATATATGGAAGTCTATATATATCTCGATTCCTTTATATATGTACAACCAACCGTTATCCAATCAAACTTAATATACTCTGTGAGCTCTGCTCAACTGAATATAAAAAATGTTGCCGCATCAACTAAATGATTTTTGGACTAAGAGCTGACAATAAAATTAACACAGAATATTTACTATTGTCACGAATATTAGCAAAACTAAGGAGTGCTGCCGTCTCTAAGCCGATGCTAAGCAGTGACGTGAATGCACATCAATAGTTCAATCATTATGTATCTCCATAAGCGAAACAACAACTGCGTCTACATATATGTACCATGTACGTATACGAGCAGCGGAGAGTCAATGCACTAACACATGCATATATCTGAGATACTCCTATAAGTATGCAATGAGAAAAACTATAAAATTGTGCAATTGTAGTTACAGCTGAGAAGTTTGAGAGCTACTGGACTAGTAGATACTGGAAGCGCCTAGAAGATGTATAAAATTGTGCAATTTTAGTTATAGCTGAGAAGTTTGAGAGCTCATGGACAATGCTAGTAGATTCTAGAAAATGCGAACGAGGAAACCAAAGAGTATAAAAGGCGACAGATGTAGAGGCGCTGTAATTCAGTTTGATTTGAGTTGTCAAGCAGTTACGACTAAGACGATACCTAGCGAGCAATAGCAGTATTATTTTGAATAGTGGAGTTTAATTTGAGCTATCAGTTTGGTTACTAAGCTATTCGTTGCACATTTTGAGTGTTATTGTGAAGTATTTTAATAAAGGCCATTTTCCATTATTCAATATTGGAGTTATTTATTCAACAGTTTAGCGATACGAACCTAGCAAAAGGGCAAATAAGAGGATTTGCAGCAAATTCGTTACACTATTTATACTGTTTTATTGTAACATAGAAATAAATTTCTCTTTTAACAACGACATATTGTTTCAAATAATCTTTTCTAGTTATTTGGTAACATTTTAATACATTACTCATAAATTTAATGATGATTATAAATTTTAATTATTCAATATAGGAAGTTCAGATATCAAAGAGTGGCTTTTCTTGCTTTTTTCGCTGCAAAATTGTTTATAATAATATTAAAATTTTACGATCTTTGAAAGTTTTTGATTCTTGAAAGGACGCTGAAGAAACGTTCTGCACTAACTACAGTGACAGGTATAGTGCAAAAGATACTTAAAGCAACGCAAATGTTGGGGAAAATTGTATACAGATTTTGAACATAGATGGCATTTAGCAATTCCAATGGTGACAGACCTTTATCAAAATTTGCTTCGTAAATGTGTTTCAAGTGAATTATTTCGCATACTAAGCTTTGAAAAATGTCCGGCTTGTATTTTTCGACAAATTTTGCTGCGCTCGCCCGAACGGTAGATTCATCCATGTCTTCAAATTGCGACAAAAAGGAAAACGTCTCGCTCAAATTTCTCATAGCTGCAAATTGTTCAGTAATGCCAGTGATTACCGAATCAATGATCACCAGGAATATATTGTTTTTAACATCAGACTCTGAGTCATCCGTAATCATCTCATTTAAATCATCTCCAGAACGTCTTTTGGGTTTTCTCTTTCGAATGTCCGGAAACTTTGGCGAGATGTTCAATTGAATAGCAACAGGTTTGCCTTCGCTTGAAATTGTTTCCCATTGGTTCCTGATCAACTTCAAATCAGCTAATAAGGCATCTAGATGTCGGACCTCAACATCTATGGTGGCGTCTCTAGCTTGGAGGACCACGTTTCTTTCATTAATGGTAGTCAGAATTTTGAACCGAATTGAGGACAGCAAGATACATTCGAACTTCCTGATGTACTTGAGAATGCCAGTAACATGTCCGTATGCTTGCGCAGCCAAATTTGGCTTTTGTCTGAAAGACTATGAAGAGAGCTCGGTACATTTTTTAGGAATGCCCATCGTTGTGGAGTGCTGCTGAAAATAGTAAAACATTCTTGTACAACTCCGAAGAAAGTAATTGCAGCCGTTCCACATTCTGCAGCATCAACACCACATAAATTGAGACTGTCGGTTGCAAAAGGCGAGTAATCAGTATTCGGGTTTTTGTCGAGAATGTGATGTTGTGCTCCGCTGTAAGCTCCTTTCATATTGGCGCCGTTATAGCACCCCTATGCACGATAATCTTTCAATGGGATTTCATGTTTACCTAGAGTATGACAAATTAGCTCAGCGATTTTCGGACCAGTGTTTTGGTTACAATTAACGAAAGCCAAAAACCGTTCTTCAATTGTAAAACTTGTTGCTTGCGAATTGAAATAAAGTTATCGCAAAATGAACGTAGTCAACGTGACTAGCATCAGGCATAGCATCAAAGGTAATAGCAAAATACTTGGCTTTCTTGCCTTGATCTAATATAGTTTCCCTCACGTGCTTTGCACAAATTTCTATAAACTCGTTCTGAATGTCTGGGGAAATATAATGAGCTTTGTAAACGTTTGTGCTGCTGTTGTGAAATCCTAACTTTCTCCAAATGATCTCTAAGTATGGGATCATAATGGCTTGTGATATCTTAGATGCCCAAAAAATATCCATCGTTTCGTTCACCAAGATATGTACCTTCACCTTTGAAAGCTAGGCCTCTTTCATCCAAAAATAAAATCGTGTCCAAAATTCTATATAAAATTTCTTTCCACTTTTGAGTTTCCGTGATTAGCTGTGGATTGATAAGAGTATCAATTGTAGCCTCCTTATGTTTTAGATTTTATAAAGATCGCCATTGAATATAACATTTAATGTGATCTTGAGTATTTTTGTGTGATGGCAGTTTATCGTATAGCTTCTTCCATACCTGAAATTTCGAATATCCGCACAACAAATTTTAGGTCGATTTAAAGTATTGGTGCTTAACAGACGACATGGTAGGCAATAAAAAGCATTGCTACTGGCACTCCACATTAACCAGTCACGCTCCACTTTCTCTCCATTTGGCAAGATTCTGTTTAACAACGAGGTAGAAAATGCCTCG
The DNA here is from genome assembly GCF_040869045.1 of Eurosta solidaginis. NCBI lineage: Eukaryota > Metazoa > Arthropoda > Insecta > Diptera > Tephritidae > Eurosta > Eurosta solidaginis. The sequence goes on along the minus strand of NC_090321.1, from coordinate 251,160,547 downwards.
TCATGACAATCACGTGGAAACATAACAGGACACTTTTGATGACCTCGACGAATTATTTCGTTGACTTCTTCAGATCGCAAAAACTCATTATTGACGGTACCGATATCGAAGTCGTTAAATAATCTGGACTTTGATACAGAGTTGGCAGAATTTTTGGAAAACTTTTTGAAGATGAACCCTCATCAGTGTCACCACGAAAACTTTACGATTTCGGATTCATGTAAACACACATTTTTGTTTGATGTTTTTATTGCCTCCTCAGGCCCAGGCAAAAAATCATTATCAATATTTGTTGCTTTTGAAATTCGGCTTAAAATTTGCACATGGAACAACTAAAGATTCTCCTGAATTAAACAAAAATATCTTAGTATCTCTAAATCGCGGTCCCCCTGAGAAACCCCAGGCCCGGGGGGAATCCCCCCGTTCCCCACCCCCTCTCGTCGGGCCTGTCCACGAGACACATATGCCAATAGGGGTATAAAACGAAAGGTGTTCCACCCCCAAATCCCAATAAAGATTTTTCTAAGTATGGTTGCCACCTAGAGTTACCCCCTCACCTAATTATATATTGTAACGAATTTACTGCAATTCACCTTATTTGCAATCTTCTGCTAACGTTCGAATCACTAAACTGTTGAATAAATAACTCCAATATTGAATAATGGAGAAATGGCCTTTATTAAAGTACTTCACAATAAATAACACTACTATTGCTCGCCAGATAGCGTCTTAATCAAAACTGAAACTGATTGTGCCTCTACTGTTGTTGCCTTTTATACTCTCTGATTTCCTCGTTCGCATCTTCTAGACGCTTCCATTTCCAGAATCTACTAGTTGGCTATCAGCTATCAAATTTCTCAGCTGTAACTACAATTGCACGATTTTATAGCTTCTCTCTTTGCATACTTTCGAGAGTATCTTAGATATAGTCATGTGGTTGTGCGTTGCTTTTCAGCTGCGTGTATGTTCATATGTGTAGACATGATTGATTCGTTTATGTAGATACATAATGATTGATTTATGGATGTGCATACAAGGCGCTGCTTAACATCGGCTTAGAGATGGAGGTACCCCTTAGTGTTTCAAATATTATTGTATAAATCCACTACTATCTCGGAAACGGATCAATCGATTTGAGTGAAATTTTGTACATCGATAGTGTGTTGCATTCTAAGACTTTTCACTTAGGTGTTGTAACTGAGGATTGCGGCTTGACCCATTTGAATAAAATTTCCTAGATAGGTTTGAAATTCAGATACGCAAAGTAATTGAAAAAGGTTTGACTTGATTTTGAGCTATTCAAATATGAATAAAGCGATTATGTGACTGGGTTATTAAAGCAACGGAAAGGTGTAATAATACTACGTTCTACGGACAAATATTATATTGAAGATTTTAAGAAATACATTAGAGTTAAAATCCTCAAGGCTTTAATTACCCGTTAAACTTTTTTCTTTTTCAAGTTCTTTTTCCGGTTATTGAACGAATGTTTTTGAAACTTATTTTAAAAGAAATCAACAGTAAGTAAAAATATACGTATAAAAAAAGTTGAATCATTATAATGAAGACATATGGAACAAAGCATATTATGCGGATACTCGAAGAATAACGAGCAAATCTCGGTCGCCCAGGTACTATGTTATAACGTATACACAGTTAAAAATTTTAGTGTAAATTTAAAATTTTTTGTTGCTACATATATGTGTGACATGACCACATTTGTTTTAGAATTCAAACTTTTCAAATACGAATAAAAATTGCAGAGTTGAGTCCGGTTTTATTTAAAGACTTCGTGTCTTTAAATTGAAACCATAGTTATACATATCTTAATTTGAAATAAAAAAGTTTAATACCAAAACCTGTATATATTTGAATCTAAACCTAAAATCAGGTAACATTTATTACCACTTCTGTTTTTTTTTTTTTCAAAATAACAAGCAATAATTGTTTTGATTTAATCACATGTATCATTTTATTATTTTTATACTTTAAAATTTCAAACAATTAATTTAACCTTCACCGCAGTAGCAATTTTTAATTACATAACGTGGTAGTATTTATGTACAATTGTAAATACGCAAACTTCAAAATAATTTAAAAAATTAGCTTGACGTCAAGCTAGACCTTTCATTTTGAAATTAAAAAAAAAAACTACTTAAAATTCGAGCACAAAATATTTAATTTTAGGAACAAATTACCACATACCATGATACCAAAAAGAAGGTAGTTCCACTCAAAATTTTTTGACGTATTGGGGGATTTTTGAAGTTTCATAATGTTTGTTGTTTTGCTTCTGGCAAATACCGTTACTGTTTAAGACAAAATTGTGGTGTTTCGGGATGGAAATTTCATTTAGGATGAAAACGCAATGGTCATTTGAGACAATTATAAGATGCTTTAGCACGATTTATGTGAATACATATCTATTGAGAATCAGTAAAACATGCAATTTTATTGAAAAATAGTGGATATTAACTCATACATTGGTTAATGACTCATATCTTTATGGCAACTTGACCCCTAGACAGAAAAAATACTAGAAAAATCCTGTTGTTCTAGCATGGCCCTATTATCATGCCTCTACAATGGATATTTCACAAGGCATGTTGAAAAAGTGTACCTTCAAAGTCTGCAGTGAGTGGTAGATGTTTAATTTGTTACGTTTGTGGAACGCCACATCCATGTCAAGGCTAAAAGGGTACAGAATGTGTATAGGCGTGGCTTGCCCCAAAGTTACCCCTGGTAAAACGGGCAAAAGAACTCTCATAACTAGTGGCTAACCTGCAGAGCTACAAGCCATGTGGACTTGTATTCAACTTATCACAATTCAATTTCATATAAATTTCGTTTAAGTATGATAAACTCTTTAGAAATTGCGATTTCGGTTTGTAAGAACCTCCTTTGGGCAATCAGGCTTTGGGCAAATCAGCTTGATCGACCTTTCGTATTTTGTTGGAAGCAGATATGACTGTGCAATCTCTTTAATAATCCTTTGTATAGTATGTATACACGTAAACGCAATAGTCAAGAAAACCGTTATACAAAATGAACAACTGATGCAACCCCAATGGGTTAGGGGGCTTAGAATATACCCGCGGCAGGTATGACTGTCGTAATAGACGACTAAAATACTAACTTGATTCAAGGGGTTGTTTAGTGCATCCCATTCATTGGGTTGCCACAGCAACATATAGCTTCTTCAAACCAATTGTCAACCTTCCCTACCCTTTGGGAATTCTGTTTCTTTAATTTCCGCTACAACAACAACAGCAACAACAAGTGATGCAGTGCATTGAATTTTGAATATATTTTGCTCCTATGTGTTTTGTGCCGAACCCGAGCGGCATATGCAAGACAAATGAATTTTCACTGAAAACCCTTTCATGGCAAAAATACACTTGGAGTGCTTGCCAAACCACTGCCGAGGGGCGATCCCGCTTAGAAAAACTTTCTTCTAATTGCAACAACTGTTTTTCTAAAATTTTAATATTGCTTTCTCCGTGGCGTGAACCCAGGATATGTGGTGCTATCACCACACCACGGCGCACAGTGGCTTTTTTGCGTGATTTAGACGCGAAAAATTAATAACCACTGAAAAATGAATATATTACATTCAAAGCAAGTGTATATGTTTGTATGCCTTACCCCCCTTAAGTGGCGATAGGCAAAGGGGATAGGTGGTTTGGACCCCCCTCCCAAAGTTTCGAATTGATCCCAAATCTTATAGCCTTACCTCGTTCTTTTGTTCAGAATTAAACTTACCTATATTTAAACTTTTTCTAGCCATGTAACAAACTTTGCAAAAAAATTTTCTTTGGTGTAATTCACTTGAATCCATCTTACACGAAGCTTTGCTAAAAAAATTCTAAATCTACTGGAGAATTCATCATACAATCCCTCGTCTCTAGTGACTCCCTCTTTGAAACCTAAAACAATAGACACACGGTAAAACGGCTTTATTCTTTTGCTTTTGGCCACGTTCTGCAACCCACACCTTATACAACTCCCTCTTTGTTATCGTCTTTATATCACAACTGGGACCTACGGGGGTGGAGAATCATTTGAGCAATAATACTGAATTATTGTAGAAATTCAAAAATTATTGTGGTTCAGCGTGGTTCAAACTTTTGGCAGGCTTCTCTTTTCCCGGTTTTATATATTTTCAGCACAAAAATAACACACATTAAAAGACTCATAATTTAGTAAAAAATACTCAACCAAAAAACTTTTGAATACTTGCAAATTAAGGTAATTACGCGTAGATTTGAAATAGCTAAAAAATATTTTAGCTTTTGTTTCACCACAAAGTTTTATTTAATTTTAAACCACGCGTTATTTCACGTATGTAAGTTACACTACTTAGCGGTTCGTCAGCCACTCACAGTTTGACAGCAGATTATGCAGTGAAGAACGATAATTATAAGAAATAAAGATTACCGTTATATAGTGTGGACATTTTAAAAACAAACTGCATTCAAATTAACAAAAAAATGTATTTTGAAAATTTTTACTCTTTCGCGTCTAAACCAAGCAAAAATGCCACTGTGCGCCGTGGTGCGACGGTAGCTTTCTCCGCCTACCACACCGACGATCCTAGCTTCACACCCCGGGCAAAGCAACACCAAACTCGTAGTTTTATTAGCGGAAAATGTTTCTAAACGAGGTCGCCCCTCGGGAGTGTTTGAAAAGCTCTCGGTGAAAACTCATCTGTCTCGCAGATCCCTTCGGAGACGGCATAAAACAAGTACGTTCCGTACCGCCATGTGTAGGAACAATTAAAAAGGAGCACGGCGCAAATTGGAAGAGAAGCTCGGCTTAAAATCTCTTCGGAGGTTATCGCGCCTTTCATTTATTGTTTATTTAACTTGTACCTAATGGCGATTCTCTAATTAATGTAAGATTCCATCCGTGCTTTTCCACGTCGCCAATAAAATGAGTACAACAAAAGCATAACCTTCCATTTATAAATGAGCGATTAAAATACTGCACACTGAAACTTATCCCTAACGTGTAACATGGTAACAACAGCTTAATTTAAAACCTAGCGATGACAGAAGTCAAAAGAAAGAGGCCGCTAAGTGTATGGTATGGGCTTAAGATTCGCTCTCTATTCATGTACATATGTATTATGTGTTCCAAATATGAGCCAAATCGGACCCCAAATAAGATTTTTGTGAATATCTCGATCCTTGCGCCATCTACCGGGAAATTTTTTTCATAGGTCGCTTTCCATTCCAGCCAAATCGGACTACAAATACGATTTTTTGTGAATATTTCGATCCTTGAGCCACCTAGCGGCGATTGTTTTTCTTATTATTGCATTTTCATCGGGTTCTGAACTATATTCCAAGTTTCAAGCTTGTAGCTTATCGGGAAGTTACTCAAATTTTAATTACAAACAAGTAAGGACGGGACTGTCTTCGGCTATGCCGAAGACTTCATACCTTTCATGAACGGGGCTGAACAATAATCTTATCCCGTTGGTAATCTCCGAATAATCGGTTGTATAAGATAAGAAATATCTAGTGAACAGATCTACATACCTAAAAGATTTTTAAGATAAATATAAAATAAAAAATATTTAGGTACTTTTTGTGAGGATGCAAAATTTCAGGTTTTTTGTGGTCTTCGTGTAAAAACTATGACTACGAATCACGTATTTCAATATATATGACGTAAACGTAACTATTTGATGAAACTTGATGAATTTTGAAGCTTCTAGCCGTAAAAAAGGGGCAAAAAAATACAGTTTATATGGGGTATATAATATAGGTACCCCCGACCTCTATGATTTTTTCAGACAACAATATATGCTATACATGTAAGCATTTGGTGAAATTTGAAGCTTCTAGCTGTTAAAATGGGGAAGAAATTGCGCAAAGTTTCTTATCTGAACAATCGGTTGTATGAGTTTATATATACCACCGGGCCCTATGATTTTTTCAGACAACAATATATGCTATACACGTAAAGATTTGGTGAAATTTGAACATATCTAAACGATTGTTAAGATAAATATAAAATAAAAAATAGGTAGGGTACTTTGTGTGAGGATGCAAAGTTTCAGGTTTTTTGTGGTCTGCATGTAAAAACTACGACTACGAATCACGTATTTCAAAAATATATGAAGTAAACGTAACTATTTGATGAAACTTGATGAATTTTGAAGTTTCTATCCGTAAAAAAGGGGCAAAAATGAGAGTTTGTATGAAGTATATAATATATATGCCACCGATCTCTATGATTTTTTCAGACAACAATATATGCTATATACGTAAGCATTGGTGAAATTTGAAACTTCTAGCTGTTAAAACGGGGCCGAAATCGCAAAAAAAATATATATATACTATATATATACTATATATACCATCATATATATATTATATATATCCACCGATCTCTATGATTTTTTGACACAACAATACATACTATATACGTAAGCAATCGGTGAAATTTGAAGCTTATAGCTGTTAAAATGGGGTAGGAATTGCGAAAAGTTTCTTATCTGAACAATCGGTTGAATGAGATATATTCTATATATACAACCGATCATGAAAATGAAATGGTATATTAATTTCGTCACAAAACCCAAAATTGTAAGTCCTTAAAGGAAAATAGATAGACCCGTCATTAAGTATACCGAAAATAATCAGGTTGAAGAGCTGAGTTGATTTAGCCATGTCCGTCTTTCGTCTGTCCGTCTGTCTGTTTGTATGCAAACTACTCCTCAATTTTTGAGATATCTTGATAAAATTTGGTGAGGCGGGTGTATTTGGGTGTCCGATTAGACATTTGTCGGAACCGGCCGGATCGGACTCCTATAGCATATATCCTCCATACAACCGATTTTTCAGAAAAAGAGGATTTTTGTAATATCTTACTCAATTTAACAGATTGAAGCTTCAAACTTCACCATATAATTTCGTATATTGCACATATTGTGGCCTGAAAAAATTGATGAGATCGGTCGTATATATAGTATATATCCCCCACAACCGATTGTTCAGATAAGAAACTTTGCGCAATTTCTGCCCCTTTTAACAGCTTCAGGCTTCAAATTTCACCAAATGCTTACGTATATAGCATATATTTTTGTCTGAAAAAATCATAGAGATCGGTGGCATATATATTATATACTTCATATAAACTCTCATTTTTGCCCCTTTTTTACGGATAGAAGCTTCAAAATTCATCAAATTTCATCAAATAGTTACGTTTACGTCATATATTTTTGAAATACGTCATAGTTTTTACATTCAGACCACATAAAATCTGAAGCTTTGCATCCTCACACAAAGTACCTACCTATTTTTATACCTTTCATGAAAATGAAATGGTATATTAATTTCGTCACAAAACCCAAAATTGTAAGTCCTTAAAGGAAAATAGATAGACCCACCATTAATTATACCGAAATAATCAGGTTGAAGAGCTGAGTTGATTTAGCCATGTCCGTCTGTCCGTCTGTCTGTTTGTATGCAAACTACTCCTCAATTTTTGAGATATCTTGATAAAATTTTATGAGCGGTTGTATTTGGGTGTCCAATTAGACATTTGTCGGAACCGGCCGGATCGGACCACTATAGCATATATCCTCCATACAACCGATTTTTCAGAAAAGAGAGAATTTTTGTAATGATCTTACTCAATTTAACAGATTGAAGCTTCAAACTTCACCATATAATTTCGTATATTGCACATATTGTTGCCTGAAAAAATTGATGAGATCGGTCGTATATATAGTATATATCCCCCACAACCGATTGTATATCTATAATATATGCTATAGTGGTCCGAACCGGCCGGTTCCGACAAATGTCTAATCGGACACCCAAGTACACCTGCTCACCAAATTTTATCAAGATATATCAAAAATTGAGGGACTAGTTTGCATACAAACAGACAGACGGACATGGCTAAATCAACTCAGCTCTTCATTCTGATTATTTCGGTATACTTAATGGTGGGTCTATCTATTTTCATTTAAGGACTTACAATTTTGGGGTTTCGTGACGAAATTAATATACCATTTCATTTTCATGAAAGGTATAAAAAGTGCTGCCTGTCCAACCAGCCTGTCAAGTCAACCTAAATAAAACCGTTTAAAAAGCAGGAGTACCTTTCAGACGATTTCGCTCATTTTCAGAGCAAACAGTTGTAGCTATGAAAAAAATGTTTATGCCAAATTTCGTTCGGAGCAGCAGATTTTTGTTCTACTTATGGCATTAAAATTATTTTGGAAATCCTAACAAAAAAGGGGACGGTCATGCACATTTTCAATTTTTGCCTAAGTACCATACCACTGATGTAGAATATCAGTCAAATGTAGTTAAATACCAAAGATTTATTGCGAACTTTGTTAAGGTTAGACCTTTAGGAAAAGTGAACGTGGCCTTTAACTGATTTTGATTATCTTCATCTCAGTCTTTATAATTTGGTAAGAATAGAGTCTCTGCCAAATTTCAATGTAATATCTTTAACGGCTTTTTATAACTTCCAAATTTCCTTCTTCTAAATGTGGGTGGTGCCACGCCCATATTCCAAAATTTTTTGGAATTTATGTTTTGAGTCATAAAACCAATACTTGGTTAGCTTGTTCTAAATTTCCGATATCGAAAAAGTGGGCGTGGTTATCGTCCGATTTCGCTCATTTTCAACACCTATCTATTCTAAGTCCAGATAAGCCCTTGGTGAAGATATCCCAATATTTCCTCAAATTTATCGTGTTAACTGACGGACAGACGGACGGACCTGACTTAGTCAATTTTTATACCCAGCTCACAGTGTATATTAAGTTTGATTGGATAACGGTTGGTTGTACATATATAAAGGAATCGAGATAGATATAGACTTCCATATATCAAAATAATCAGGATCGAAAAAAAATTTGATTGAGCCATGTCCGTACGTCCGTCCGTTAACACGATAACTTGAGTAAATTTTGAGGTATCTTGATGAAATTTGGTATGAGGGTTCCTGAGCACTAATCCCAGATCGCTGTTTAAAATGAACGATATCGGACTATAACCACGCCCACTTTTTCGATATCGAAAATTTCGAAAAACCGAAAAAGTGCGATAATTCATTACAAAAGACAGATAAAGCGACGAAACTTGGTAGATGAGTTGAACTTATGACGCAGAATAGAAAATTAGTTAAATTTTAGACAATGGGCATGGCACCGCCCACTTTTAAAAGAAGGTAATTTAAAATTTTGCAAGCTGTAATTTGGCAGTCGTTGAAGATATCATGATAAAATTTGGCAGGAACGTTACTCCTATTACTATATGTGCGCTTAATAAAAATTAGCAAAATCGGATAACGACCACGCCCACTTTAAAAAAAAAATATTTTTAAAGTAAAATTTTAACAAAAAATTTAATATCTTTACAGTATATAAGTAAATTATGTCAACATTCAACTCCAGTAATGATATGGTGCAACAAAATGCAAAAATAAAAGAAAATTTCAAAATGGGCGTGGCTCCGCCCTTTTTCATTTAATTTGTCTAGGACACTTTTAACGCCATAAGTCGAACAAAAATTAACCAATCCTTTTGAAATTTAGTAGGGGCATAGATTTTGTGACGTTAACTGTTTTCTGTGGCCGAAATCGGTTGATGCCAGGCCCAGTTTTTATACACAGTCGTCCGTCTGTCCTTCCGTATGGCCGTTAACACGATAACTTGAGAAAAAATCGACATATTTTTAATGAACTTAGTTCACGTGCTTACTTGAACTCACTTTATCTTGGTATGAAAAATGAACGAAATCCGACTATGACCACGCCCACTTTTTCGATATCGAAAATTACGAAAAATGAAAAAAATTCCATAATTCTATACCAAATACGAAAAAAGGGATGAAACATGGTAAGGTAATTGGATTATTTTATTGACGCGAAGTATAACTTTAGAAAAAACTTTATAAAATGGTTTTGACACCTACCATATTAAGTAGAAGAAAATGAAAAAGTTCTGCAGGGCGAAATAAAAAACCCTTAAAATCTTGGCAGGTATTACATATATAAATAAATTAGCGGTATCCAACAGATGATGTTCTGGGTCACCCTGGTCCACATTTTGGTCGATATCTGGAAAACGCCTTCACATATACAACTACCACCACTCCCTTTTAAAACTCTCATTAATACCTTTAGTTTGTTACCCATATCGTACAAACTCATTCTAGAGTCACCCCTGGTCCACATTTAGGGCGATATCTCGAAAAGGCGTCCACCTATAGAACTAAGCCCCACGCCCTTTTAAAATACTCATTAACACCCTTCATTTGATAACCATATCGTACAAACATATTCTAGGGTCACCCCTGCTCCTCCTTTATGGCGATATCTCGAAACGGCGTCCACCTATGGAACTAAGGATTACTCCCTTTTAAAATACTCATTAACACCTTTCTTTTGATACCCATATTGTACAACCAAATTCTAAGGTCACCCCTGGTCCACCTTTATGGCGATATCTCGAAAAGGCGAACACCTATAGAACGAAGGCCCACTCCCTTTTAAAAATACTCATTAACACCTTTCATTTGATACCCATATCGTACAAACAAAGTCTAGAGTCACCCCTGGTCTACCTTTATTGCGATACCTCGAAAAGGCGTCCACCTATGGAACTAAGGATTACTCCCTTTTAAAATACTCATTAACACCTTTCTTTTGATACCCATATTGTACAACCAAATTCTAAGGTCACCCCTGGTCCACCTTTATGGCGATATCTCGAAAAGGCGAACACCTATAGAACTAAGGCCCACTCCATTTTAAAATACTCATTAACTCCTTTCGTTTGATACCCATATTGCACAAACTAATTCTAGAGTCACCCCTGGCCCACCTTTATGGCGATATCTCGAAACGGCGTCCATCTATGGAACTAAGGATTACTCCCTTTTAAAATACCCATTAACACCTTTCTTTTGATACCCATATCGTACAAACAAATTCTAGTGTCACCCCTGCTCCTCCTTTATGGCGATATCTCGAAACGGCGTCCACCTATGGAACTAAGGATTACTCCCTTTTAAAATACTCATTAACACCTTTCTTTTGATACCCATATTGTACAAACAAATTCTAGGGTCACCCCTGGTCCACCTTTATGGCGATATCTCGAAAATGCGACCACCTATTCAACAACCACCACTCCCTTTTAAAACCCTCACTAATACCTTTAATTTGATACCCATATCGTACAAACACATTCTAGAGTCACCCCTGGTCCACCTTTATGACGATATTTTGAAACGGCGTCCACCTATAGAACTAAGGCTCACTCCCTTTTAAAACCATCATTAATACCTTTAATTTGATACCCATTTCGTACAAACACATCCTAGAGTCACCCCTGGTCCACTTTTATGGTGATATTTCGAAAGGGCATCCACCTATAGAACTAAGGCCCACTCCCTTTTAAAATACTCATTAACACCATTCGTTTGATGCCCATATTTACAAAAAAATTCTAGGGTTACCCCTGGTCCACCTTTGTGGCGATATCTCGAAACGGCGTCCACCTATGGAACTAAGGATTACTCCCTTTTAAAATACTCATTAACACCTTTCTTTTGATACCCATATTGTAGAAACCTCCCACTCCCTTTTAAAACCCTCATTGAGACCTTGCATTTGATACCCATATCGTACAAACGCATTCTAGAGTCAACCCTGATCCACCTTTATGGCTATATCCCTAAATGGCGTCCACCTATAGAAATACTCTTTAATGCCTTTCATTTGATACACATGTCATACAAACACATTCCAGGGTTTCCCTCGGTTCATTTTCCTACATGGTTATTTTTACTTATGTTGTCACCATAGCTCTCAACTGAGTATGTAATGTTCGGTTACACCCGAAATTAACCTTCCTTACTTGTTTTTGATACTGATTATTTTGATAAAGGGAAGTCTATATTTATTTCGATTCTTTTATACCTGTACAACCAACAGGGTATAATTAAAAGGAGCAGGACGCAAATTGGAAACGAAGCTCTGCCTAAAATCTCTTCAGAGGTTATGGCACCTTACATTGATTTTTTTTATTTCTTTATTTTAGCGACAGCGGACTCCTCTTTGCTAGAGATGAATAAAAATAAATGTAAGGCGCGATAACCTACAAGGAGATCTAAGGCCGAGCTTCTCTTCCAGTGTGCGTCGTGCTCCTCCTGATTTTCTCTACAAATTGGCCGGACGGGACCTACATGTTTTATGCCGACTCCGAACGGCATCTGCACTAAGAGCTTTTCATGGCAGAAATACACCCGGAGCGCTTGCCAAATACTGCCGAGGGCGACCCCACTTAGAAAGCACGCTACCATCACACCACGGTGGCCGCCATGGTACGGTTGAGGGACCAAAAAAACACAACATCACTGGCGGTGTCCTTTCGGTATCTCTTCTAGGGCCAACGCTATGATGTATGACAGTGGCCACGAAACTGGATCTGCCCCAAACATTATTTAATGACGCCGTGTGAAGAATAAAGAAATGGCTGTCGAACATGTGGCTGGGAAAGACTAGCAGTAAGACAAAAGTGATGTTGGTGACCTCAAAGCGGACTTTGGACGAGTTTTACCATACAATATTATAAAATAAAGTCAAAACCTTTCTTGAAATATTTAAGAGTGACTCAAAACTAATTATTAAGTATTACTTAAGGGTGGTGGGGGAGAAAGTATCTAGAGTTAGTGGAGCCCTAGCGCGAATAATGCCCAATATCGGCGGCCTAGGTGAAGCTACCCGTCAGCTATTATCCAATGAAACCAGCTCGATAATATTATGTGCAGCACCAATATGGAACGGATCTAAAATGACCAAAAATATATACTAGCAACCTACTCTATTACTGCTATACGAAAAGCATGTGCTTATCGGTCGGTGTCCGACCACGCGATCCTAGTTTTGGTAAAGTCCCAGTAGATCTACTGTCAATTGAAATAGCGGATCTGTATGGCATTGTAATCAGCCCACCATTTCAAGATGCCAAGAAAAGCGCAAGGTCACGAACATGGGAAGAATCAAGGAAAGGGCGCTGAACCTTCATATTAGTTCGGAATGTACTAAAATGGTACGAGCGGAAGCATCGCGAACTAAACTATCACCCCATGTAGATACTGAATGGGCACGGTGGTTTCAAGGGGTATCTACATAAGCGTATAATAGAGGAAGATAATTTCTGTCCCCACTGTCCAACCGAATTGGAAAACGCAGAACACGTAATATTTCATTGCCCTCAATTTCGTGGCGAAAGACTCTTTGTACAGAGAGTTTTTGAAGAGAAGCCTTCTATTAGGGGTTCAGTTTCCCTAATGTGCAGAGACATACAATATTGGACTGCAGTGAGTAAAATGTCTTTTCTTGTGTTGATGCGATTGACGCGTGCCGAAAGGGTGCGCAGAGAAATGCGGATGAGAAGCAGTGGAAAATCGCCCATTAGTTGCCCCGAGCCATTTCTTTACTTCACCATGGCGCCTTTGATTTTCCTTGACTCTTCTCAGAAGACAAGTTATGTTGTACGCAGCTGCTAGCGCTTTTGATAACAGGTTGCTGCACTACTCTAGCCTCTATACGATGATAATCTCTTTTGGTTGGCCCAGTCTTTCTCATGGTGTTTTATCACCACGACTGCAGCTTTAAACCTGATTTCAGTCTTCGCATAGTAAATATAGTACCCGCGCGCTGAGTACAGAAACCTTTCCTCAAAATGAAGATCGTGGCTCATGTATCAGAGCCACATCAAATAAGCTCCCCTCAGATCCTTCGTGGCCACTTTATCTATAAGACTCGCAGCACGATTGAGCTGTTTTTTCGTACATATTTCCCGCCACTACGCTCACGCAGTGGATTTTGTCGTTGATTTCAGGCTATGGAGAGCCGTCACGACCTTCTCTGCTGGTAGCGTCTTATTTTTACTTTTACGACTCCTATAAAGGTCGTCTAGTAATCATTAAATTTTATTTATATGTGAAAGATAGACAGACCCTTAAATCTATAACAAATTAACCTCTCACTTATAGTTAACACAAGATGTTGATTATGTTGGCCCACAAAACTTCGAGCAGTGTTCCTACTCTGGTTTTATGGCAGTATACAATAGATCACATAATTAGTTTGGGAACAAATAGAACTTAATAAGTGGCATATGTGTATTTCCGTATTTAATCATTAAATACACGATCATGGTATCAATAACAAGTTCAGCTGTGAAAATGCACATACATATTAGGGTGGTTAAAAAACCTACAGTTCTTTAGAGACCTAGGGACTCTGCAATTATGTTTCTATGCAAAAGCTCGGCATTGTAGAACATATGGAAAGCAGTGCTCAATAAAGTTTAGGTTAGGATTGACTGGCCGGTCCATGATGACCTCACATAAACTGAGTAAGTCCGTAGTATTACTTGAAGTTTACTCAACGTCCAAACTGAAAAACCCTATCAAAACGAACAATGGCACGAAAAGAGACTCAACACACGTCACCTCTCCGTCTATTTTGAAGCCGCCTTCTACAGCACGAAAAGGAGCTGTCTATATGCCGCGATGTCTGAATTTTGCTTCCCCGCAAAACTTATACGGCTGTGCAAAATGACGTTGATCAAAACCATCAGCTCAGTCAGAATTGAGAAGGACCTCTCCGAGTTCCAACTAAACGAGGTTTCAGACAGTGTGACCCCCTATAGTGCAATTTTTTTAGTTTGACGCTGGATATTATACTAGCTGCAGAACTTAACCGCTCTGGAATAATCTTATCTTAATAATATTATAAATATGAAAGTTTGGATGTTTGGATTTATTGATGTCCAGACGTTTGTCTTTGTGACTAAATCACGCCAGAACGGATACACAGAGTTTGATGAAATTTGGGAAACAGATAGACAATAGTCTACTGGCTTAAATTTTTTCGAAAATGGAACAATTACTTTTTATAAATTTTTATACATTATAATTTTAAGTATACTGACCCTCACCAATATTACAAACTCAATTGGTCAAATAAGTCGAGGGCTTACAAAGTGAGCCGTGATCACCTCCCTCCCTCCTTCTCTACTTCTGGCAAAATCTATAAATTGTTATAACTCAAAATAATTTTTCTCCTAAATAACTATTTTTCGATATCAAATAATTTTTGGTATACAGTTCGAGATCTAAAAAATTCTGGAAAAACGATCAGTGGTGCTCCCCTTCCGCCATCCTCCCTCCTTCAATTGCTTTTATTAGCTTCACCTGTATGTTTGATTGTTACTCTTTTTTTTGCGCCTGCTGCCTTATTTACACGCTTTTATTATTAGAGTCACCTAATTTCTGTATGGTTTTCGGGATCCGTCCGGCATCCCATCGGGCACCTTATTGACAGGGTTCACTTTGTTTTCGTCGTTCGCTTTCTTGGAAAAAAGGTGATAATCCGACCAGTTCGTCGGATAGGTACCACAAATGTGACTGCAATGCTTTTTTGATGGTTATGGCTATCTCTTCATCAATTTCGATGTATTTTCCAACCTTTTCATTCAAACCTACATTACTGCAGATTGGAGTCTATACCTAGCTTTTTACGTTCAAAAGTGCTCCAAAATGGAGAAATTTGTCCAAATGTAAGGTCTATAAAAAGAAATAATTTATTTTGTGACGAATATTAGTAACACTAAGGCATACTATCATCTCTAAGCCGATACTAAGCAGTCACTTGTATCTACATAAACAAATCAATCATTTTGTCTACATATATATATGTACATACAGCAGCGGAGAGATACTCACAAAAGTATGCAATCATCAGCAAAAGTTTCCACACATACACATGCATATTTCTGAGATACTCACAAAAGTATGCAATTTTCAGCGAACTTGTAAATTCTAGAAGAAGAAACGCCTAGAAGTATGCGAACGAGACAGCAAAGAGTATAAAAGGAGCGAAAGCTGAGTAAGAAGCATTCAGTTTGATTTAAGCACGCTATCAGTTGCGAAGTATAAGTGTTATTGTGAAGTATTTTCGAAGTAGTCTAATAAAGACCATTTTGCATTTTTGAATATTGGAGTTATTTATTCAACAGTTTAGCGATACGAACGTTAATAGAAGGTTGAAAATAAGCAGAAATACCATAAATTCGTTACAATATGCTTAGCCGTTCTGCGAGCGTGATGTATAGGCCCAGGTGCTCTCCAGTGAACTTTTTATAATGGTTGCCCCAACACCAACATCGTCAGTTCAATAAGTTCGAGGTAGTCATCTCGAGATTGGTCTCTCTTACTAAGATGATGTGCAATAGAATCCTGCATTATTTCTTAACTCAGCTTTTCCAAGAGAAAAAATTATAGCGTATGGTATGATCGAATAACTTTTTTCTAAGATTTTTTATCATTTTAAGTATAGGAGTTTCAGGTGAACTTGAAGATCGAAACTATTGACATTATGTGATGGCGACATAGCAATCATAGAAGTTCACTCTGCAGCTGTTTTTCAATGAAAATCAGATAGGGAAACTAGTACTTGTAGCCTGTATACATTTTGTGAACTTAAAATATCAGGCAAGATTTTGCTGTCTCGATTAACGAAAATCAGTTATTTGATTTCTTCTAGGTAAGATATCAGCTCTGCCCAAAATATGCGCCTTGTTGCTTCTCGTTACCTTGTTATTGAACTTCTTGAAAGCGACAATGCTGCCCGATTATGGTCATTTGCGGGGCAATAGGAATAATAAGCCTTACAGTCTCACGATGGGAAACTTTATTCTAGGCCTGCCCCTGCTAAAGCCCCTGCCATATTCATGTCATAAAAGGCTGCTATAAGCCTTTCGTGCTGAAACATATTCGTTCTTGCTTAATAAACGTTTTTCAAATTTGTTTTTTGAAAGAAAGTTAATATAAATGATCATCAGTACCATTTTCTGTACCCTTTTTGGCACTTGAACTATCATCTAAGTCAGCATCGGTTGAATTAACAGAGCAAGGCGTGGATTTTCCAGTGGCTTTTTTCTTTACTTCTCTTCTTTTTCAAATTTTTCTAGTGTTCTTTCTTGCTTTTTAATATATTTTTTGGCTTGAGATGAAACGATCATTTTTATCTCAGTTCTTCGGTCAATCGGGCTTTATTTTTCTTTAAAAGTAGCCACTGTGAATGCACTTTTTATAGTTTTTCAATCTAACCCTTCGTATATTTAGACAGAACAAGGGCTTTGCTACAAACTTTATATATGAGGCTTTATAACAGTTTCCTTAAATGTTAAACTTCAGAATTCTCAAACATAAACTAACAAAATATTTCTAAAATTAGGTTTTACAGAAATTTATGAAAACTAAACCTCACTGAGCACTGCCTTCCATATTTCCTACAGTGTTGAGATTTGGCATAGATTATTCTTTTGTTATATGTAGCATTATTGGAATGTCCCTAGGTATCTAAAAACATTTAAATTTTTGAACCACTCTAATTTTTTAATGTTATTTTTAAGTTAGTTTTAAGCTCAAACACTGTAAATTAACCTAAGGTTGTGTGTTTGATTAATGATAAATAAATAAATAAATAAATGTGTATATATGTATTTACAGTTGAACTAGTGTGTTGATACCATGATCGTGAATTTAATGATTAAATACGAAAAAGTACACGTACCCCACTTATTAAGATCTATTTGTTTCCAAACTGATCACATGATCTATTGTATACTGCCATAAAACCAGATTTGGAACACTGCTCGAAGCTAAGTGGGGTAACATAATCAACATCTTGTGTTAAGTATAAGTGAGGCATTAATTTGTTAGGGATTTAAGGGTCTGTTCAGCTATCACATATCCATAAAATTTAATGATTACTAGGCAGCTTTTATGGGAGTATAGAGTGGTACAATGGGGTTGAACTGATGACCTGCACAAATAACGCGACTTTAGAATGCCTGCAGATAGTTGCCCCAGACTTTCAAACACATGAAGGCGGTGGACAGAGCACCGATACCCACAATACCAAAGGCTAAGGTTTGGATACCACGTGTGGTAAAGTCAGAGGATATACGGGATTGGAAGGTGTTACATGTATCTCGAGAATCGTAGGATGCGTTGCACTCATAGCTAGGGAAAATGTTCATGGAAAGGGGAGTCCTAAGGACAATAACCCTAATACGCTAAAAGCAGTGGACGTAGAAAAGGACCTCGAGAACCTGAAATTAGCGACAACTGACAAGGACATATGCGTAGTGGCGGATCTCGTTATGGGCCATTGCAGCACGCAAGTAGAGTTCCAAAGGGTTGTTTATCAAGAACGGTGCAGAGGCCTGCTTGTCATGGACGCAAATGCGAATGTGCATCACAGCATATAGCGAGGGGATTATTTTATACAGAGTAGTCAACAGGTGGCTTACAGGGGTAACGTTTCTTCATATGCTGGGCCAACGTCCAGTAATGTGCTTGATATCACATTGAGGTCTGAGCATCGTATATCAGGATATACATTGAAAGTCGTAGGCAAACCATCCTTTTCAGACCATATATGTATGAAATTCAAACCTTAAACCTTAATAAACCTTAAGACGACAAACTCGAATAAATTCCCGAAATATGTCGCAGGAAGACTGGGGCAACCTCAAGACCAGTTGTCAATAAAGAACCTGAAGCCAGAGGTCAAAATAAAAGGAAGCTGTGTGCACTGATTAATGTGCACTGAAATCCTTTTTGAAAACCGCGAACTGGATGCAGATAATGATACAAACTTTGGCACACCTGCTTACCTGCTCAGAAAATTGGTAGCTATTTTAGCGACCGCCCCGGTGTGATGTTAGCATGCTCCGCCAACAAGGATCCTGGGTTCACGCCCCGGGTAAAGCAACATCTAAATTTTAGATACAAGTTTTTTCAATTTGTACGAAAAACAAATAAGAAAGTCTAAGTTCGGGTGAAAGCGAATATAAAATACCCAGCTGTGTATGTTGTTGTTTGTTTTTGGTTGGGTTATGGCATGTGTGTTGGACAGGGCCTTTGTTAATTAGGGTGCGATATGGTATTGATGTGTTTATCAATACGGGAAGGTATTTTATTTATTTATTTATTTAAAAGAGAAAAAATTATGAATAATTATTCCACTTACAAACTAAAGCGCTGACTGCCAGGGCATTCGGCTTACGATTAAGTTAACAGGTTACTAAATATTAAGTTTTATAGTATATACTGGTTAAGCTTATGTATATATGAATACTAGCAGACCCGTCAGACGTTGTTCTGCCCTAAATTTGGTCTATCTCCATACATTTTAATAAGCTTTTTCCGTCTAGCTCTGCCCCCCCCCCCCCCTCCTCACTTTTTCTTAATCATTTTATTCACTCCTCCCTCCGTATTTTCGCTTCATCTATCTCTATTTTCGTCTCACTCTATCTCTTTCTCAGTCTCCTTCTCTCTTTTCTCTTCTCTAAAGTTTTTCCCATTCTTCTTCATCCCTTATTGCCAGGCAAATCGAATAGGACGTATGTAAATAGTTATGTTGGTATTATTAATTCATGTCTTTATTTCGGCTTCGCAAGCACATTTATGAGTTTTTCCAGGTTAATGCAACTAAATCGAATATCACAATGAAAATTACTTCAAAGCTCTCAGCAACAACTTTCATTTGATATCCATATTACACACACATTCTAGGGGTTACCCGGTCCAGGTTTTGCCCATATCTTGAGACCCTAGTCACCCAGCGGTATAAAAATTACTCTGTACTAAAGCATTCATCAACAGTTTCACGTTTGGCCTATATCTCGAGACCCTTCACAAATAGGTTTGAAAACTACCCTGTACTAAATCACTCATCAACAGCTTTCATTCGTTATCCATATTCTATAAACACATTCTAGGGGTACCCGCGTCCACGTTTTCGCTTATATCTCAGGACCTAGTTACCCGCGGGTACGAAAAATACCCCGTCTTTTTGTACTCATTCGATACCCATATTGTACAAACATATCCCAGGATTACCCACGTCCACGTTTTGATCTCAAGACCCTATCCAGAACGGGATAAAAGTTAGCCTATGCCTGTCTCCTGGTTCTAAACTACTCCTCCACCAATTTTCAGCCAAATATGTTCATCCGTATATAGTGATGTACATCCATACATACCTATAAACCTACGCCCGAAGTTAAATAACGCAGCGAATGCTATATATGTACGTATGTATGTGTCGCATCAAGCCTCACTCAAAAGCAATTAGCGCGGACAGTTCACAGCAAACAAACACACATACGCATTTTTTGATAAAAATGTTACTTTTGTTTAAACAATTTGGCTGATATAAGAAAGGAATCAAGTATTTAAATAAATAATAATAAATAAATACTTTTACTGAAAAGTAGAATTTTTGAAATCCATACATCCGTTTATGAGTTATAGCTATGTAAACAAAAATTTTATGATTTTATGCTACATTTTGGCAATTTGCCACGCCCCTATAATATATACCTTCAAATTATATTAACTGTACTATCTCACGTAGCTAAGCTTTCAAATGCAAAAAACCGTTTTAAAATCGGAGTATTCTGTGTGAAGTTATGTGCATACATGGCATTTAGCGACTTTATTTTATAAGATTTATAGATTTGAATGAAATGAACCTAGGGTAACCCTGGAATGTGTTTGTATGGCATGGGTATCAAATGAAAGGTGTTAATGAGTATTTTAAAAGGGAGTGAAACATAGTTCTATAGGTGGAGGCCATTTCGGGATATCGCCATAAAAGTGGACCAGGGGTGACTCTAGAATGTGTTTGTACGATATGGGTATCAAGTTAAATGTATTAATGAGGGTTTTAAAAGGTAGTGATGTTAGTTGTATATGTGAAGGCGTTTTCGAGATATCGACTAAAATGTAGACCAGGGTGACCCAGAACAACATCTGTCGGGTACCGCTAATTTATTTATATATGTAATACGACGAACAGTATTCCTGCGAAAATTCCTTGGGCTTTTGATTTCGCCCTGCAGAACTTTTAAATTTTCTTCTACTTAATATGGTAGGTGTCACACCCATTTTCAAAGTTTTTTTCTAAAGTTATATTTTGCGTCAATAAACCAATCCAATTACCATGTTTCATCCCTTTTTTCATATTTGGTATAGAATTATGGCAATTTTTTCATTTTTCGTAATTTTCGATATCGAAAAAGTGGGCGTGGTCATAGTCGGATTTCGGCCATTTTTTATACCAATACAAAGAGAGTTCAGATAAGTACGTGAACTAAGTTTAGTTAAGATATGTATAACGATTTTTGCTCAAGTTATCGTGTTAACGGCCGAGCGGAAGGACAGACGGTCGACTGTGTATAAAAACTGGGCGTGGCTTCAACCGATTTGGCCCTTTTTCACAGAAAACAGTTATCGTCCTTGAATCTAAGCCCCTACCAAATTTCACAAGGATTGGTAAATTTTTGTTCGACTTATGGCATTAAAAGTATCCTAGACAAATTAAATGAAAAAGGGCGGAGCCACTCCAATTTTGAAATTTTCTTTTATTTTTGTACTTTGTTGCACCATATCATTACTGGAGTTGAACGTTGACATAATTTACATATATACTGTAAAGATATAAAATTTTTTGTTAAAATTTGACTTAAAAAAAACTTTTTTTTAAAGTGGGCGTGGTCGTTCTCCGATTTTTCTAATTTTTATTAAGCATACATATAGTAGTAGGAGTAAGGTTCCTGCCAAATTTCATCATGATATCTTCAACGACTGCCAAATTACAGCTTGCAAAACTTTTAAATTACTTTCTATTTAAAGTGGGCGGTGCCACGCCCATTGTCCAAAATTTTACTAATTTTCTATTTTGCGTCTTAAGTTCAATTCACCTACCATGTTTAATCGCTTTATCCGTCTTTGGTAATGAATTATCGCACTTTTTCCGTTTTTCGAAATTTTCGATATCGAAAAAGTGGGCGTGGTTATAGTCCGATATCGTTCATTTTAAATAACGATCTGAGATAAGTGCCCAGGAACCTACATTCCAAATTTCATCAAGATACCTGCAAATTTACTCAAGTTATCGTGTTAACGGACGGACGGACGGACATGGTTCAATCACATTTTTTTCGATATTGATGATTTTGATATATGGAAGTCTATATCTATCTCGATTCCTTTATACCTGTACAACCAACAGTTATCCACTCAAAGTTAATATACTCTGTGAGCTCTGCACAACTGTGTATAAGAAGTAGGAGTGGCTTTCAGGCGATTTCGCTCATTTTCAAAGCAAATAGTGGGGAGATTTTTGGTCGACTTATGGCCTTAAAAGTATTTGGATAAGAGTAAAAATAAAATAATTAATATAAATACTAAAAGCTACAAAATAGTTAGGTAGGTCCTAGGTACTAGTCATCACACTCCTAATCAATCTAGGGCGTTGATCAGACAATTAAATAAAAGCGTTGGGCGCGTGAAATTTTTAAAAATGTGAGGCGTAGCATAACCTGATTAAGGTTCAGTTGGTCTTACTTATGATTATTAATAGAAATTTTACGCGTCCAACGCTTTTATTTATATGTCTGACCTCCCTAATTATTTCCTAGCTTTCAGTGTTATTATTACTTCATATAAGTATTGTTTTCAATAAAACCGTTTAACTTAAATTTTTTTTTTTTAATTATTTTATTTTCAAGACTTTAGTCTTTATTTAATTGCCTATTATTTCTCATTCTATTTAGTTTATTTAGTGACTCATTGTTACAAGGGCTCTTTCCTAACAATTTTTTATAATCTAAGTCCTCAATGTATAATACTTCCAAAGACTTTACTTGACTCTGCGCCGCGTATGCTTGTCCCTCCTCCAACTCCAAAATATTCTGATGTCACTTCTACCGGACTGTATGTAATATTTGTTCCAAATATGAGCCAAATCGGACATCATAGGTCGCTTTCTATTCATGTATGTATTATTTGTTCGAAATATGGACCAAATCGGGCCACAAATACGATGTTTTTGATTATCTCGATCCTTGCGACACCTGGCGGCGATTTTTTCACAGGCCGCTTTCTATTCATGTACATTTGTATTATGTGTTCCAAATATGAGCCAAACCACAAATACTATTTTTGTGAATATCTCCATCCTTGAGCCACCTAGCGGCGATTGTTTTTCTTATTATTGCATTGTCTTCGGGTTCTGAACTATATTCGAAGTTTCAAGCTTGTAGCTTATCGGGAAGTTACTTAAATTTCAATTACAAAAAAGTGCTGCCTGTCCAACCAGCCTGTCAAATCAATCTAAATAAAACCGTTTAAAAAGCAGGAGTGCCTTTCAGGCGATTTCGCTCATTTTCAGAGCAAACAGTTTTAGCTATGAAAAAAATGTTTATGCCAAATTTCGTTCAGAGCGGGAGATTTTTGTTCTACTTATGCCATTAAAATTATTTTGGAAATCCTAACAAAAAAAGGGGACGGTCATGTCCATTTTCAATTTTTGCCTAAGTCCCATACCACTGATGTAGAATATCAGTCAAATGTAGTTAAATACCAAAGATTTATTGCGAACTTTGTTAAGGTTAGACCTTTAGGAAAAGTGAGGTGGCCTTTAACTGATTTTGATTATCTTGATATCAGCCTTTATAATTTGGTAAGAATAGAGTCTCTGCCAAATTTCAATGAAATATCTTTAACGGCTTTTTATAACTTCCAAATTTCCTCTTCTAAATCTGGGTGGTGCCACGCCCATATTCCAAAATTGGAAACGAAGCTCTGCCTAAAATCTCTTCGGAGGTTATCGCGCCTTACATTGGTTTATTTATTTTTTTTATTTTAGCGACAGCGGACTCCTCTTTGCTAGAGATGAATAAAAATAAATGTAAGGCGCGATAACATACGAGGAGATCTAAGGCCGAGTTTCTCTTCCAATTTGCTTCGTGCCTCTCTTGATTTTCCCTACAAATTGGCCGGACGGGACCTACATGTTTTATGCCGACTCAGAACGGCATCTGCACTGAGAGTCTTTCATGGCAGAAATACACCCGGAGCGCTTGCCAAACACTGCCGAGGGACGACCCCACTTAGAAAAATTTTCTTCTAATTGAAAACCTTATTTCTAAAATTTTGATGTTGCTTTGCCCGAAGTGTGAACCCAGGGCATACGGTGTGGTAGGCGGAGCACGCTACCATCAAACCACGGTGGCCGCCATGCTACGGATGAGGGACCAAGAAAACACAACATCACTGGCGGTGTCCTTTCGGTATCTCTTCTAGAGCCAACGCTATGATATATGACAATGGCCACGAAACTGGAATTATGTAATGACGCCGTGTGAAGAATAAAGAAATGGCTGACGAACATGTGGCTGGGAAAGACTAGCAGTAAGACAAAAGTGATGTTGGTGACCTAAAAGCGGACTTTGGACGAGTAAGTTATCATAGGAGATTATAAAATAAAGTCAAAACCTTTCTTGAAATATTTAAGAGTAAACATTGACTCAAAACTAACTATAAAGTAGCACTTAAAGGCGATGGGGGAGAAAGTATCTAGAGTTAGTGGAGCCATAACGGGAATAAAGCCCAACGTCTGCGGCGTAGGCGAAGCTATCCTTCAGCTTTTATCCAAGGTAACCAGCTCGATAATATTATCTGCAGCACCTGTTTGGAACGGATATAAAATGACCAAAAATATATACTAGCAGCCTACCGTATTACTGCTATACGAATAGCATTTGTTTATCGATCGGTGTCCGACGACGCAATCCTAGTTTTATCTCGAAAAGCCGATCTGTATGGCATTGTAATCGGCCGACCATTTGAAAATGACAACAAAAGCGCAAGGCCACGAATATTAGTTAAGTGGCAAGAATCACGGAAAGGGCGCTGAACCTTCATATTAGTTCGGAATGTACTAGAATGGTTCGAGCGGAAGCATCGTGACCTAAACTACCACTCCATGTAGATATTGAATGGGCACGGTGGTTACAAAGGGTATCTACATAGGCGTAGGATAGAGGAGGATCTACATAGGCGTAGGATAGAGGAGGATCATTTCTGTCCACACTGTCCAAACGAATTGGAAAACTCAGAACACGTGATATTTTATTGCCCTCAATTTCGCAGCGAACGATTTTTGGATCGAGAGTTTTTGAAGAGAAGACTTTCATTAGGAATTTAGTTTCCTTGGTATGCTGAGTCATACAATATTGGACTGCGGTGAGTAAAATGGCATTTCTAGTGATGA
The DNA here is from genome assembly GCF_040869045.1 of Eurosta solidaginis. Taxonomy (NCBI): domain Eukaryota; kingdom Metazoa; phylum Arthropoda; class Insecta; order Diptera; family Tephritidae; genus Eurosta; species Eurosta solidaginis. The sequence continues at coordinate 251,135,362 of NC_090321.1, read as the reverse complement.
CGCGATTGACGCGTGCCGAAAGGGAGCGCAGGGAAATGCGCATGAGAAGCAGTGGTAAACCGCCCTGAGCCATATTCTTACTTTGTCATGGCGGCTGTATTTTTCCTTGAATCTTCTAAGAGGACAAGTTATGTTGTACGCAGCTATTAGCGCTTTTGATAACACGTTGCTGCACTCCTCTAACCTCTATACGATGATAGATAACCTCTGTTGGTTGCCCTAGTCTTTCTCATGTTGTTTTATCACCATGACTGCAGCTTTAAACCTGATTTCAGTATTTGCATAGTAAACGTAGCACACGCGCGCTGAGTACAGAAACCTTTCCGCAAAATGAAGACCATGGCTCGTGTATCAGAGCTACATCAAAAAAACTCCCCTGGTATCCTCCGTGGCCACTTTACTGTGCTCAATGGTTTATCTGTAAGACTCGCAGCGCGATTGAGCTGTTTGTGCCTACATATTTCCCGCCACTGCGCTCACGCAGTGGATTTTGCCGTTGATTTCAGGCTTTGGAGAGCCGTCACCACCTTCTCTGCTGGTAGCGTCTTATGGTTATTTTTACGACACGTCGCATCGTTGAAGTATTTTTCCTCCTTCAACCTTGTATCTTCATGTTTTTGAAGGTCTGGATCAACTATCTGCAGGCATTCTAAAGTCGCGTTGTTTGTGCAGATATCAGTTTAAACCCATTGTACCACTGAATTTCTAAACTCCTATAAAAATCGTCTAGTAATCATTAAATTTTATTTATATGTGAAAGATGCACAGACCCTTAAATCTATAACAAATTAACGTCTCACTTATACTTAACACCAGATGTTAATTATATTAACCCACTTATTTTCGAGCAGTGTTCCAACTATGGTTTTATGGCAGTATACAATAGATCACATGATTAGTTTGGGAACATATGGAACTTAATTAGTGGGGTACGTGGATTTCTCCGTATTTACTTTGGTTTTATGGCAGTATACAATAGATCAGATAATTACTTTGGGAAAAAATAGAACTTAATAAGTGGGATATGTGTATTTCCGTATTTAATCATTAAATATACGATCATGGTATCAATAACAAGTTCAACTGTGAAAATACATATACATCTTAGGGTGGTTAAAAAATCTGCAGTTTTTTAGAGACCTAGGGACTCTGCAATTATGTTGTCTATGCAAAATCTCAGCACTGTAGAACATATGGAAGGCAGTGCTCAATAAGGTTTAGATTAGGATTGACTGGCCGGTCCATGATTACCTCACATAGACCGTAGTGTTACCTGAAGTTTATTTAATGGCCAAACTGAAAAACTCTATCAAACACCAGGACTTATGTTATTAAATAACCCCGGCCTATTTGCAAATACTAGGAGTTTTCCAGGACCTACGCCACTTGCGGCTTCTAGATCTGACAACTGTATCACTCCTAATAGCTAGTGTTGTAGCCTGGCAATCACAGGGCACGATCTCATAACGTCTTCGATCGTTTCCTTCTCCAATCCGCACTTCTTACATCAGTGCTATCACTGACCGAGCTTAATTTAAAGGCATGTGACACCAGAAACTAGTATCCAGTCAGAATATCCCTCGTGAGTCTACAGTCCTCTCTTTTCAATGATATAAGCAACATTGTTAGTCTAAGGTTATAAAACCTAAACATGGTCGACCATGTGCACCTCTCTTTTTCTCTTAATCTCATCCAATATAATTAGGACGTCTACGGAGCAAGCTCCATGAGATGCGCCCTTTTCAGCTATTTCATCCGCTTTTTTTTCCAATATTTTCCCATATGCCCTGGGACCCAATGTAGATGTATGCTTTCCCCGTCCCGGTTCTACTTTGGAACCACCTGTGTACACATGTTTTGCCTCGTCCACCATTTGAGCACCTTTGCGCCAAACATCGACCTCTATTGTGGCTTAAAGAGCAACCATGACGCGCAGATAGGGAGTTAGGGAGTCTGTTTGTCCTGTAGTTGATGACGCTATACTGTATGGTCTGCGCTGAAGCTGCCCCGAGGCACTGAGTCTCGTTGGAGTTGGTAATGCTGTATTCTTTGCTACCAGGTCTTCTAGTGGAATGTGCGGAATGGCATACAGAGCAGTCGTCAGGGTTATTTTCATTGCTCCCGTAATGCTAGGCACTAATAGACTGGATTACCTCTCTAATTTTTAAAGTAGGTGTGTTTGTTTTCATGTTTGTGTTCATGACCACCAAACAAGAACTCCATGGTAAAGGATAGGGTTTACAATCACCGTAAATATCCAATGAAAAATAGAGGGTGATAAACACCGCGTACACCACAACAATCTTTTACATACATAAAGTTTAAACATTTCTTTTGCCTGTCTTCTAATAAAACTCAGCCCATTGCTTCACCATGGCGGCTTTGCTTTTGTCCTGAGTCTTTTAGAGGGCAAGCGCTCATTTAAGCGTCCTTGTTAGGAAATCATTGGACTCTTCCAGTTGCTCCACCTTGGCAACCTCTTTGGGTTGTCCCAGTTTTGTTTCTAAATGTTTCTATAATTTCGTTCAATTTTTTGACCTAGGGTTTCTAAACGTTCCTCCCTTCTCTACCCTCTTTAGGGGGATGCTCAAGCTGATATACGCATGATCGGAGAAGAATGATCTAGAAAGACCCATGCAATAATACATTGATATAGCACATTCAGAGCTCAATGTAATATCAAGAACATTGCTGGATGTTGGACCAATGTATGTATGTAACAAAATAGAGATTCGCTTCTCTCATTCGTATCTCCTCCTCTCCACTCAGCATAATGGGCCATGTAGCAGTATACCAGGATAAAGGTCTGCTTATTCTTCTGCTCAACGGCCACCACTGCGAGGTCCTCAGTATTATAATTAGGCAGCATATATGAATACAGCTGTTTTCTTACCATGACGGCAGCTCGCACCCTTCCTTCCGTTTGCGCCAAACCGCGCCGCCAAATCCGCGCGCGGTGAGTACAGAACTTTTCCTCTCGATGAGATTCACGACTCTTGGTTCAGCGCCACATCAAACGAACCCTCCTCAAGGGTTAGAAAGAGGTTCGCTAGATGCCACTTTACTTTGTTTATCTGTAAACCTCGCAGCACCATTCGGCTGTTTATTTTTGCTCCTCGACCACCTTCGTCATGACATCGTCGTCCTCCTCTTTCCCGTTTGGGTTAAGGCTGTCGTTTGAGGCCCTCTTCAGCCTCTCCCTCTTGTAGCAAATTACGATTGGTTTCTCGGGACTTCTTTTCCCGGGTCGTAAATGCTGTGTTGTGTGTTTCTCTGTGCGAATCGCAGCACCATTTGTCTGTTGGTCTTCTTCTAACACCTTCGTAGTGACATCCGCATCCTCCATCCTGCCCCTTTTCTTTAAAGTTCTTGAGGTCCTTTTCGCCTCCGTTAATATTGTTATCTTCTTTTCCTGAGTCGCATGTAAATTTTTTTTCTTTTTGCCTATACCCTTGGACATTTTACCTAGTTGCGTGTACAGTATATCCTCCGCCTGCTTGTTTATTTGGAAGATGTAGAACTGACCTGCCTCCGTAGGTCGAGATACAGTAGGCCGAGATTAGTATATCCTCCGACTTCATCACGCATGCTATCCATACTTCAACTTTGTGCGTGGAACCGCCCACTTGGTACCGTGGGGATATGCGTTTTATCCACCAGCTCAAACCACTAAAGCACCACTAATCTTTCTCCCCGTGTCCGGCGCATCGCTTAATGCGTTTTTGTCATCTTTCGCTTGCAACTGAGTCCTCCCCTTATCATCGTCCCTATTAAAATGAGATAATAAGTCGTTCATCTTGTTCGCCCGACCACCTTCCCGACAAGGCGGGCTCGGCGATACTTCCAGAGTTGGCCCGGTATCGGGAAGACTCCGTTCGAATACAACCGAATATATCCCCTGACTGCAAATCGTTCAATAGGCACGATCCGCATAACACACTGGATTAGGAGGATGACAGTGCACACGAAAACTTGAGTATATATTGAGCTATCATATTGGAATTTGGTATATGCATTCCTTGGCACTCATCTCCCACGGCTGTTAAAAATTAGCGAGATATAACCGCCTCCAAATTTTAACTCGTATATACATATATAACATTTTAAAAAACACAAAAAACCTGATTTAGTAAATAATACACCTAGAATGTTGAAATTTGATGTGTAGACCGATATTGAGACTCTTGATAAAAACATGAAAAAATTTTAGAAAACAGGCGTGGCGCCACCCATTTGTGATAAAAATCAATTTTAAAAATATTTCTAATCATAAATCAAAAGCAGTTAAACCTATCATAACAAAATTCGACAGAGAGATTGCCTTTACTATAAGAAATGCTTCGAAAAAAATTAACGCAATCGGTTAAGGAACACGCCCACTTTTACGGCTAAGCTACTTTCTAAGTTTCGGAAGCCATAACTCGAAGAAAAATTTACATATCGTAATTAATTTGGGAATACATACTTTCTTTATAGCAGAAAATATTTCTAGTAAAAATGGAGCCCAGGGTAATTTTTTATATGCGCGGCCGAAGGCCGCCTATGCAGAAAGGTGTTCTACGCAGACTTGTTCCATTTATTTTTTACTTTTAATAAATTATGTTAATTTCATAAAAAATGCGATTTTTTAAAATAAATTACGTTTACTTCGACAACACTATTCAAGTTTTCTTGTAAATGTAACTTTTACATATGTACATAATAGTTTGCTGTATTTTTCAAATCTCATTGTAACTGATTATATAGTATAAAGATACCATTTCAAATTTTGATTTGGGATTTATTTAATTTTTTTGGGACTTATTTCATTTGGGAGTTATTTCATTTTTTTTTTTTTTTGGGACTTGTGGTTTCATTATGAAATAACTGGCAAATATTGGGAGTTATTTCATTTCCTTCTTTGGGAGTTATTTCATTTTTATTGGGACTTATTTCATTGGGAGTTATTTCATGGGAGTTATTTCATTTGGGAGTTATTTCACTGCACCGTAAATGTGTATATGTACGGGCCCGCAAAATGTGTCATAGGTGATCCTGACGGACCCTTGCGAATTTCCGAACAGATCAGTTGATCCATAACCAGTATGCCAATGCGACCAACTTTTAATAAATTACTTGGGCCGATTATATTGGTGACGGCTGCAGTGCTATTCAGTAACGTATGATAACGTTGGCGACAAATGCGGCATACATGAGAGCTGTTGCATCGAGTTTTCAGGTAACCCGTACGTAAGAGGTTCAAGCAGAGATGCGAATCTTTGGCGAATTTTAATTTTCCTGCAGAATCTAGGTGATTGAATTTCTCACAATTGTAGACTTTGCGGGTGCCCTTACAACAAGGACAGCTAGAGTTGTTCTGCTCCGAAAGTGCGTGAAAAACCTTGTTAAATTTGATACCGTAATGGACTTACTTGCTTGTGGCGGAACTGCTGATGATAGCGTCGACAGTGATCTACACCTTGTCTCTAGAAACACCACTAATTGTTCGAATGTTGGCGGTCATCACAAACAAGTGATAACTCCCACTGCTTCCTAGTCTCAAATGCAAGTTTATTAACCACCACGATTTTTCACACAACCTAAAGCATTTGGCGGCCGCCGTGGTGTGATGGTAGCGTGCTCCGCAATCCACACTGAAAATCCTGAATTCACGCCACGGGCAAAGAAACATCAAAATTTAAGAAACAATTTTTTTCAATTAGAAGAAAATTTTTCTAAGCGGGGTCGCCTCTCGACAGTGTTTGACAAGCACTCCGAGTGTATTTCTACCATGAAAAGCATTCGGTGAAAACTCACCTGCCTTGCAGATGCCGTTCGGAGTCGGCATAAAACAAGTAGGTCCCGTCCCGCCAATTTGTAGGATATGGATAAGAGTAGCACGACGCAAATTGGAAGAGAAGCTCGGACTAAAATCTCTTCGGAGGTTATCGCCCCTTACATTTATTTCTTTATAACAGGTCTTCATAATTTTGTTGGAGTTTTTGATTCTGGACAATAAACACATAATTTTTTCTACCGCCATATGCAGAAATCGTCGCCCGCTACCAAAAAGTAGGCTTAAATTAAATGTAAAAAGCACTCTTTAAAACGAAAATTTTTCAAGTCACCTACAAAGTCATTTCGACATGGTTCAAGCGGAACACGTATAGTGAATGTAACGTCAAATTCTTTACACGTCTGACTTTGAAAATCTTCGATAGATGGATGAAAGTGTCTATCGAAGACTAGATGAATTTCTGTTGGTGAAGTGTTACATACTCTTTGCAAGATGGATTCGGCCAACTTTCCACATGTTTGTGGGAGTGAGGCTCCAAGATGATATAAAAAAGAGAAACCGTCAGTTATATCCACATTAACAGAAGGGGACACGCTAGGTTGACGCTAGATATCAAAAGTTTTGCCAACGCTGATTTTCATTCATTTCTCCCGAATACTGAAATAATGCTGGAGGTACTGGAGTTAGTGGAAAAGTGAGACAAAAACATATCAAGTAGTGAACAGTCCACCAAGCGTAATTTACCTGATTCAGTGCAAAGAATAAGTTGCACATTTCATCGATGCTAATTATGTACAAGTCATATATATGCCATTTTACAATTTAACAGTTTGTACACTGTTGTTGTGTTTGTAGAATATTATATGAATTAACCTATGAAAAAGGGATTTTTTGACCCCTAACTCCAAAATTTGAGGGTCTCTTAGAAACGCTAAGTACGCAGGTTTTATGTGCTCGACTAGACCAACGAATTGGGTATATCTCGCCAGGAGAATATTTGCACTTCCAGTGTAATTCATATTACATGATGTTGCACTAAAATGCAATTTTCTTAAAAAGCGCTCGGGGAATTTTCTTAAAATTTTATTGCTGAGCTTAATTTAACTCACAAAGAAGGAATCCGCAAAAAAACCGAGATAGTATGACTTCGGAATAAAACATAGTCCATGCATACCTTGTCCTTTGAACTCACTTGACAAGGGTTTCTTCCATGATAGGAGGTGGCAAGTCAGTACTTTTGAGGTCGGGGCGTTGCCAGCTTTCATAATTTGAAAATTTTATTTGAATACACTATGCAACATATTTTCGCCGAAAATTGACCTTTCATCTACGAATTACCGCGATCCTGCCAAGGTAGGACCTGGCAAGTCTACGGTTTGAGGTTGCCCTAAATACAAATAAATAGGTGATATTGGTCTTGTTTCAATACAATATGCAACATGTTTTTTGCAGTGGGCTCCTGGACTAATTTGACACGTAACAATACTATAGTGCAAATAACAAAAGATTACAAAAACATTAAAGTCGTTCTGATCTCCTTCTATTAAGTTCAGCTCCCCATAAATCCTTTAATGCCATAAAAAATACATAACGTGATTTACATCCGAGGATATTTATGCCGAGCTTTTCTTCCAATTAGCGTCGTGCTACTTAAAATTTTCCTTATGAATTGAGGAGACGAGAAACTCATATCTTATGCCGATTCCGAACATCATCTGCAAGGCAGATGAATTAACACTGGGAAGCTTTTCATGGGAGAATACACTCGAAGTGCTTGCCCATTTAGAAAAACTATTTTCTAACTGAAAAAAATTTTTTGAAATGCCATAAGTCGATAAAAAAATCTTTTTAATAAATTGATGTTGGTGACGTTTCTCTTGAAATGTATCCTTAAAATATATACAAGATCACACAAATGGGTATATAATGATCGGTTTTGTCCAAACTTTCTTACTTGCATACTTCACTTTTGTTAAAAATTCCGAAAGGATGGAGTATACTCGATACCTTCTACCGAGTATGAGTACTAGTATCGATACTTTAATCCGAGTATTTTATATGAGTACCAGTATCTATACAGTATCTATATCTATCTATTCTAAAAGTTCTATCACTAGTAGAGAAAGGAAACCATATTGCTTTTCGTAATGCTTCCTCCAAATTCTCGCTTCTACATTATGGTTTATTAGAAGCTCTGAAATACGTTTTTCATACTTATTTTGCATTTAATTTATGTTATGCCCACAAAGAAGGAAATATGTATGTATGTGTATTGGGTTGGGTCGATTTGTATGGACGAAAGTTAACCTATATCGCGCCATCGATTTCTCGATAGGATTTGGGCTCAGGAAAAACAGTTCCACTACGCATACCCAAAAAAAAATAATTTTCGAGCCTGCGAAAAAAAAGTCGATTTTTCGACCAAAATTCTTCTAAATCTCAATAAACGACATTTTTTTTTATTCAAAAAACTGCATTTACTAATTTTGCATTTGCCAATTAACACGAAAAAAATACATAAAAAATGATTTGGAGCTTTGAAAATGAAAAAAATCCATAAAAAATCTAAAAAATCGATGAAATTTCGCAGGCTCGAAAATTATTTTTTTGGGTATGCGTAGTGGAACTTTTTTTCCTGAGCCCAAATCATATCGAAAAATCGATCGCGCGATATCGGTTAATAAATCGACCCAGTCTAATGTGTATTCATAACTATTGGGGCATTGTCTTTGACCGAATATGAACTTTACTCTCAACTCTTCCGAAATAAAATTAATAGTAAGGGGCTATATTTTATTTACTCTTATACAAACTCAACCGGTTAGGCTTTTTACCTTTCTTTCTCTTTTTGGTTTCTGCTTATTTGTATGAACGTAAATAAACAGTTCTATTGAACAACTGTTGGTCGAAATTTATCAATCTATCTTCTGATGTTCCACAAGGTAGCCATCTTGGTCCAGTGATATTCCTACTGTTCATTAATGGCCTACCAAGTGTTTTATTATACCTATTTGCACAACAGAGGATAGAGCACTTCCTCAGTCGGATCTGAACAGCCTAGTTGTACGGTGTAATGAAAACCGCATGTCAATAAACCTTCCGAAGTCTAAGTTCATATGTTTTACACGGAAAACCGTCCAATCCCATGAGTATGCGATTAGAGACTATGTTATCAATCACCAACTTCAGTGACCTAGGTGTTACAATAGACCCTAAGCTAGATTTTAAATTACATATTGAAACTTGATTTAATAGGGCTAAAGGTACTTTGGTGTTCGTTAAAATATGGTCTAAGGTATTCAATTACCTTTACGTTACTAAAACTCTTTTTACATCATCGGTGAGGCCGATATTAGAATATGATAATCTCGAGCCCGCGTTATCATATTCATTGCGATAAACTGGAATCGGTCCAAAAACAATTTTTCGATATTTCATCGTTGTGTTTTTTCGAGTTAGACAAGGCTTCGTCGATTGAGCACAGTTTACCGAAACCCACAGAGTGGTTGCAGTTCTTTACCAACTGCGTATATCCAAGTTGGTATCCATCATAGGAGGGTCTCGCAAGGTCACGTTCTCTTGCTAGGGTTGCAA